>NC_067470.1:12222500-12916087 GCF_025434085.1 Hippocampus zosterae | reverse complement strand
TACACACATTTCAACATGTATTTAGTTCAGGTTGACATTCTGAAGCCTAAATGAGCATTATTTTGTCTATACAACTCATTCCTATGAAGGTACATTCAAAGTCACAAAACGTGCTCAACTAGGCCTGAAAGTGCATTTAAAGCAATAAAATCTCAAAATGAGTTTCACGCCTAAATCAAAGGACTTATGCACACATTTTAACATGTATTTAGTTTAGGTTGACCTCCTGAAGCCTAAATGAGCATTAATTTGATCACACAACACATTCCCATGAAGATACATTCAAAGTCAGTAAGTGCCCTGCTCTGTCTGAAAATGCATTTGAATCAATAAAAACTAAAATTGAGTGTCATGCCTAAACCAAAGGACGTCTGCACACATTTCAACGTCTAAAGTGTTGTTTCCGATGCCTGCTAGTGTATGTGTGCGTGCGTGTGTGAGAGTGTGTAAGTGTGTGCGTGTGTTTGTGTGTGTTTGTGTGGGTGCGTGCGTGTGTGTGTTGTGCGCACCCCCCCCCAAAAAAGTACTGTATTCGGATAAAAATGACGAATTACTCAGAGGTTTTAACTTTTGCTTGCACTTGATTTGTTCTGACACCGACGACGTCCACCAATGACAGCCCGAGTGGATCTAGCCCACGTGGTGTGAGAGCAGGGGGAGGTGAAAAGATGCAAAGCCTAGGTGATTGGCTGTGCATCTTTCAGTCTTCCACGTGGGTTAGTCTTTGATCTTCAATCAGTGTCCAAATGTTGTTTACATGCGTAGCGTGTGCGGATGTGTGTGCCTCTCATGAGTTTGTGTGTGTGTTTGCGCGCGCGTGATCGTGTGCCCATACATGTGTGAGTGTTTCTTTGATCTAAATCATCGTTGGTGTGTTGTTTACGATACGTGCTCGTCTGTGCGTACGTTTGTGTGAGTGTGTGTGCGTGCGTTTGTGTGTGTGCTTGCTGCGTGCTGGCGCGCTCGGAAGCGTGTGTGTCACAGAGAAAGAGAGGGAGCGGGATCGCTGGCCTGTATGTACTCTATGTGAAACACCAGGACATTTGTAATTTCGTCCCTTTCACATTTTTTGGCTTTTTAAAAAATAAAACTTATTTTCATCAATGGTTCATAATGAGTGTCACGCCTAGACCAAATGACTTATGCACACATTTCAACATTTATTTAGTTCAGGTTGACCTCCTGAAGCCTAAATGAGCATTAATTTGACTACACAACTTAATCCTATGAAGATACATTCAAAGTCACAAAACGTGCTCAACTAGGCCTGAAAGTGCATTTAAAGCAATAAAAACTCAAAATGAGTGTCACGCATAAACCAAAGGACTTATGCACACATTTCAACATGTATTTAGTTCAGGTTGACCTCCTGAAGCCTAAATCACCATTAATTTTACTACACAACTTATTCCTATGAAGATACATTCAAAGTAAAAAAACGGGCTCAACTCGGACTGAAAGTGCATTTAAAGCAATAAAAACTGAAAATGAGTGTCACGCCTAAACCAAAGGACTTATGCACACATTTCAACATGTATTTAGTTCAGGTTGACGTCCTGAAGCCTAAATGAGCATTAATTTGACTACACAACTTATTCCTATGAAGATACATTCAAAGTAAAAAAACGTGCTCTACTCGGCCTGAAAATGCATTTAAAGCAATAAAAACTCAAAATGAGTGTCGCGCCTAAACCAAAGGCCTTATGCACACATTTCAACATGTATTTAGTTCAGGTTGACCTCCTGAAGCCTAAATCATCATTAATTTGACTACACAACTCATTCCTATGAAGGAACATTCAAAGTAAAAAAACGGGCTCAACTCGGACTGAAAGTGCATTTAAAGCAATAAAAACTGAAAATGAGTGTCACGCCTAAACCAAAGGACTTATGCACACATTTCAACATGTATTTAGTTCAGGTTGACCTCCTGAAGCCTAAATGAGCATTAATTTGACTACACAACTCATTCCTATGAAGGTACATTCAAAGTCACAAAACGTGCTCAACTAGGCCTGAAAGTGCATTTAAAGCAATAAAAACTCAAAATGAGTGTCACGCCTAAACCAAAGGACTTATGCACACATTTCAACATGTATTTAGTTCAGGTTGACATGCTGAAGCCTAAATGAGCATTAATTTGACTACACAACTTATTCCTATGAAGATACATTCAAAGTAAAAAAACGGCTCAACTCGGACTGAAAGTGCATTTAAAGCAATAAAAACTGAAATTGAGTGTCACGCCTAAACCAAAGGACTTATGCACACATTTCAACATGTATTTAGTTCAGGTTGACCTCCTGAAGCCTAAATGAGCATTAATTTGACTACACAACTCATTCCTATGAAGGTACATTCAAAGTCACAAAACGTGCTCAACTAGGCCTGAAAGTGCATTTAAAGCAATAAAAACTCAAAATGAGTGTCACGCCTAAACCAAAGGACTTATGCACACATTTCAACATGTATTTAGTTCAGGTTGACCTCCTGAAGCTTAAATCACCATTAATTTGACTACACAACTTAATCCTATGAAGATACATTCAAAGTAAAAAAACGGGCTCAACTCGGACTGAAAGTGCATTTAAAGCAATAAAAACTGAAAATGAGTGTCGCGCCTAAACCAAAGGCCTTATGCACACATTTCAACATGTATTTAGTTCAGGTTGACCTCCTGAAGCCTAAATCACCATTAATTTGACTACACAACTTATTCCTATGAAGATACATTCAAAGTAAAAAAAACGGGCTCAACTCGGACTGAAAGTGCATTTAAAGCAATAAAAACTGAAAATGAGTGTCACGCCTAAACCAAAGGACTTATGCACACATTTCAACATGTATTTAGTTCAGTTTGACGTCCTGAAGCCTAAATGAGCATTAATTTGACTACACAACTTATTCCTATGAAGATACATTCAAAGTAAAAAAACGTGCTCTACTCGGCCTGAAAATGCATTTAAAGCAATAAAAACTCAAAATGAGTGTCGCGCCTAAACCAAAGGCCTTATGCACACATTTCAACATGTATTTAGTTCAGGTTGACCTCCTGAAGCCTAAATCATCATTAATTTGACTACACAACTCATTCCTATGAAGGAACATTCAAAGTAAAAAAACGGGCTCAACTCGGACTGAAAGTGCATTAAAGCAATAAAAACTGAAAATGAGTGTCACGCCTAAACCAAAGGACTTATGCACACATTTCAACATGTATTTAGTTCAGGTTGACCTCCTGAAGCCTAAATGAGCATTAATTTGACTACACAACTCATTCCTATGAAGGTACATTCAAAGTCACAAAACGTGCTCAACTAGGCCTGAAAGTGCATTTAAAGCAATAAAAACTCAAAATGAGTGTCACGCCTAAACCAAAGGACTTATGCACACATTTCAACATGTATTTAGTTCAGGTTGACATGCTGAAGCCTAAATGAGCATTAATTTGACTACACAACTTATTCCTATGAAGATACATTCAAAGTAAAAAAACGGCTCAACTCGGACTGAAAGTGCATTTAAAGCAATAAAAACTGAAATTGAGTGTCACGCCTAAACCAAAGGACTTATGCACACATTTCAACATGTATTTAGTTCAGGTTGACCTCCTGAAGCCTAAATGAGCATTAATTTGACTACACAACTCATTCCTATGAAGGTACATTCAAAGTCACAAAACGTGCTCAACTAGGCCTGAAAGTGCATTTAAAGCAATAAAAACTCAAAATGAGTGTCACGCCTAAACCAAAGGACTTATGCACACATTTCAACATGTATTTAGTTCAGGTTGACCTCCTGAAGCTTAAATCACCATTAATTTGACTACACAACTTAATCCTATGAAGATACATTCAAAGTAAAAAAACGGGCTCAACTCGGACTGAAAGTGCATTTAAAGCAATAAAAACTGAAAATGAGTGTCACGCCTAAACCAAAGGCCTTATGCACACATTTCAACATGTATTTAGTTCAGGTTGACCTCCTGAAGCCTAAATCACCATTAATTTGACTACACAACTTAATCCTATGAAGATACATTCAAAGTAAAAAAACGGGCTCAACTCGGACTGAAAGTGCATTTAAAGCAATAAAAACTCAAAATGAGTGTCACGCCTAAACCAAAGGACTTATGCACACATTTTAACATGTATTTAGTTCAGGTTGACCTCCTGAAGCCTAAATCACCATTAATTTGACTACACAACTTAATCCTATGAAGATACATTCAAAGTCACAAAACGTGCTCAACTAGGCCTGAAAGTGCATTTAAAGCAATAAAAACTCAAAATGAGTGTCACGCCTAAACCAAAGGACTTATGCACACATTTCAACATGTATTTAGTTCAGGTTGACCTCCTGAAGCCTAAATCACCATTAATTTGACTACACAACTTAATCCTATGAAGATACATTCAAAGTAAAAAAACGGGCTCAACTCGGACTGAAAGTGCATTTAAAGCAATAAAAACTGAAAATGAGTGTCACGCCTAAAACAAAGGACTTATGCACACATTTCAACATGTATTTAGTTCAGGTTGACCTCCTGAAGCCTAAATGAGCATTAATTTGACTACACAACTCATTCCTATGAAGGTACATTCAAAGTCACAAAACGTGCTCAACTAGGCCTGAAAGTGCATTTAAAGCAATAAAAATTCAAAATCAGTGTCACGCCTAAACCAAAGGACTTATGCACACATTTCAACATGTATTTAGTTCAGGTTGACATTCTGAAGCCTAAATGAGCATTAATATGACTACACAACTTATTCCTAAGAAGATACATTCAAAGTAAAAAAACGGCTCAACTCGGACTGAAAGTGCATTTAAAGCAATAAAAACTGAAAATGAGTGTCACGCCTAAACCAAAGGACTTATGCACACATTTCAACATGTATTTAGTTCAGGTTGACCTCCTGAAGCCTAAATGAGCATTAATTTGACTACACAACTCATTCCTATGAAGGTACATTCAAAGTCACAAAACGTGCTCAACTAGGCCTGAAAGTGCATTTAAAGCAATAAAAACTCAAAATGAGTGTCACGCCTAAACCAAAGGACTTATGCACACATTTCAACATGTATTTAGTTCAGGTTGACCTCCTGAAGCCTAAATCACCATTAATTTGACTACACAACTTAATCCTATGAAGACACATTCAAAGTAAAAAAACGGGCTCAACTCGGACTGAAAGTGCATTTAAAGCAATAAAAACTGAAAATGAGTGTCACGCCTAAACCAAAGGACTTATGCACACATTTCAACATGTATTTAGTTCAGGTTGACCTCCTGAAGCCTAAATGAGCATTAATTTGACTACACAACTTATTCCTATGAAGGAACATTCAAAGTAAAAAAACGGGCTCAACTCGGACTGAAAGTGCATTTAAAGCAATAAAAACTGAAAATGAGTGTCACGCCTAAACCAAAGGACTTATGCACACATTTCAACATGTATTTAGTTCAGGTTGACCTCCTGAAGCCTAAATGAGCATTTATTTGACTGCACAACTCATTCCTATGAAGGTACATTCAAAGTCACAAAACGTGCTCAACTAGGCCTGAAAGTGCATTTAAAGCAATAAAAACTCAAAAGGAGTGTCACGCCTAAACCAAAGGACTTATGCACACATTTCAACATGTATTTAGTTCAGGTTGACCTCCTGAAGCCTAAATCACCATTAATTTGACTACACAACTTATTCCTATGAAGATACATTCAGAGTAAAAAAACGGGCTCAACTCGGACTGAAAGTGCATTTAAAGCAATAAAAACTGAAAATGAGTGTCACGCCTAAACCAAAGGACTTATGCACACATTTCAACATGTATTTAGTTCAGGTTGACCTCCTGAAGCCTAAATGAGCATTAATTTGACTACACAACTTATTCCTATGAAGGAACATTCAAAGTAAAAAAACGGGCTCAACTCGGACTGAAAGTGCATTTAAAGCAATAAAAACTGAAAATGAGTGTCACGCCTAAACCAAAGGACTTATGCACACATTTCAACATGTATTTAGTTCAGGTTGACCTCCTGAAGCCTAAATCACCATTAATTTGACTACACAACTTAATCCTATGAAGATACATTCAAAGTCACAAAACGTGCTCAACTAGGCCTGAAAGTGCATTTAAAGCAATAAAAACTCAAAATGAGTGTCACGCCTAAACCAAAGGACTTATGCACACATTTCAACATGTATTTAGTTCAGGTTGACCTCCTGAAGCCTAAATCACCATTAATTTGACTACACAACTTAATCCTATGAAGATACATTCAAAGTAAAAAAACGGGCTCAACTCGGACTGAAAGTGCATTTAAAGCAATAAAAACTGAAAATGAGTGTCACGCCTAAAACAAAGGACTTATGCACACATTTCAACATGTATTTAGTTCAGGTTGACCTCCTGAAGCCTAAATGAGCATTAATTTGACTACACAACTCATTCCTATGAAGGTACATTCAAAGTCACAAAACGTGCTCAACTAGGCCTGAAAGTGCATTTAAAGCAATAAAAATTCAAAATCAGTGTCACGCCTAAACCAAAGGACTTATGCACACATTTCAACATGTATTTAGTTCAGGTTGACATTCTGAAGCCTAAATGAGCATTAATATGACTACACAACTTATTCCTAAGAAGATACATTCAAAGTAAAAAAACGGCTCAACTCGGACTGAAAGTGCATTTAAAGCAATAAAAACTGAAAATGAGTGTCACGCCTAAACCAAAGGACTTATGCACACATTTCAACATGTATTTAGTTCAGGTTGACCTCCTGAAGCCTAAATGAGCATTAATTTGACTACACAACTCATTCCTATGAAGGTACATTCAAAGTCACAAAACGTGCTCAACTAGGCCTGAAAGTGCATTTAAAGCAATAAAAACTCAAAATGAGTGTCACGCCTAAACCAAAGGACTTATGCACACATTTCAACATGTATTTAGTTCAGGTTGACCTCCTGAAGCCTAAATCACCATTAATTTGACTACACAACTTAATCCTATGAAGACACATTCAAAGTAAAAAAACGGGCTCAACTCGGACTGAAAGTGCATTTAAAGCAATAAAAACTGAAAATGAGTGTCACGCCTAAACCAAAGGACTTATGCACACATTTCAACATGTATTTAGTTCAGGTTGACCTCCTGAAGCCTAAATGAGCATTAATTTGACTACACAACTTATTCCTATGAAGGAACATTCAAAGTAAAAAAACGGGCTCAACTCGGACTGAAAGTGCATTTAAAGCAATAAAAACTGAAAATGAGTGTCACGCCTAAACCAAAGGACTTATGCACACATTTCAACATGTATTTAGTTCAGGTTGACCTCCTGAAGCCTAAATGAGCATTTATTTGACTGCACAACTCATTCCTATGAAGGTACATTCAAAGTCACAAAACGTGCTCAACTAGGCCTGAAAGTGCATTTAAAGCAATAAAAACTCAAAAGGAGTGTCACGCCTAAACCAAAGGACTTATGCACACATTTCAACATGTATTTAGTTCAGGTTGACCTCCTGAAGCCTAAATCACCATTAATTTGACTACACAACTTATTCCTATGAAGATACATTCAGAGTAAAAAAACGGGCTCAACTCGGACTGAAAGTGCATTTAAAGCAATAAAAACTGAAAATGAGTGTCACGCCTAAACCAAAGGACTTATGCACACATTTCAACATGTATTTAGTTCAGGTTGACCTCCTGAAGCCTAAATCACCATTAATTTGACTACACAACTTATTCCTATGAAGACACATTCAAAGTAAAAAAACGGGCTCAACTCGGACTGAAAGTGCATTTAAAGCAATAAAAACTGAAAATGAGTGTCACGCCTAAACCAAAGGACTTATGCACACATTTCAACATGTATTTAGTTCAGGTTGACGTCCTGAAGCCTAAATGAGCATTAATTTGACTACACAACTTATTCCTATGAAGATACATTCAAAGTAAAAAAACGTGCTCTACTCGGCCTGAAAATGCATTTAAAGCAATAAAAACTCAAAATGAGTGTCGCGCCTAAACCAAAGGCCTTACGCACACATTTCAACATGTATTTAGTTCAGGTTGACCTCCTGAAGCCTAAATGGGCATTAATTTGACTACACAACTCATTCCTATGAAGGTACATTCAAAGTCACAAAACGTGCTCAACTAGGCCTGAAAGTGCATTTAAAGCAATAAAAATTCAAAATCAGTGTCACGCCTAAACCAAAGGACTTATGCACACATTTCAACATGTATTTAGTTCAGGTTGACATTCTGAAGCCTAAATGAGCATTAATTTGACTACACAACTTATTCCTAAGAAGATACATTCAAAGTAAAAAAACGGCTCAACTCGGACTGAAAGTGCATTTAAAGCAATAAAAACTGAAAATGAGTGTCACGCCTAAACCAAAGGACTTATGCACACATTTCAACATGTATTTAGTTCAGGTTGACCTCCTGAAGCCTAAATGAGCATTAATTTGACTACACAACTCATTCCTATGAAGGTACATTCAAAGTCACAAAACGTGCTCAACTAGGCCTGAAAGTGCATTTAAAGCAATAAAAACTCAAAATGAGTGTCACGCCTAAACCAAAGGACTTATGCACACATTTCAACATGTATTTAGTTCAGGTTGACCTCCTGAAGCCTAAATCACCATTAATTTGACTACACAACTTAATCCTATGAAGACACATTCAAAGTAAAAAAACGGGCTCAACTCGGACTGAAAGTGCATTTAAAGCAATAAAAACTGAAAATGAGTGTCACGCCTAAACCAAAGGACTTATGCACACATTTCAACATGTATTTAGTTCAGGTTGACCTCCTGAAGCCTAAATCACCATTAATTTGACTACACAACTTATTCCTATGAAGATACATTCAGAGTAAAAAAACGGGCTCAACTCGGACCGAAAGTGCATTTAAAGCAATAAAAACTGAAAATGAGTGTCACGCCTAAACCAAAGGACTTATGCACACATTTCAACATGTTTTTAGTTCAGGTTGACATCCTGAAGCCTAAATCACCATTAATTTGACTACACAACTTATTCCTATGAAGATACATTCAAAGTAAAAAAACGGGCTCAACTCGGACTGAAAGTGCATTTAAAGCAATAAAAACTGAAAATGAGTGTCACGCCTAAACCAAAGGACTTATGCACACATTTTAACATGTATTTAGTTCAGGTTGACCTCCTGAAGCCTAAATGAGCATTAATTTGACTACACAACTTATTCCTATGAAGGAACATTCAAAGTAAAAAAACGGGCTCAACTCGGACTGAAAGTGCATTTAAAGCAATAAAAACTGAAAATGAGTGTCACGCCTAAACCAAAGGACTTATGCACACATTTCAACATGTATTTAGTTCAGGTTGACCTCCTGAAGCCTAAATGAGCATTTATTTGACTGCACAACTCATTCCTATGAAGGTACATTCAAAGTCACAAAACGTGCTCAACTAGGCCTGAAAGTGCATTTAAAGCAATAAAAACTGAAAATGAGTGTCACGCCTAAACCAAAGGACTTATGCACACATTTCAACATGTATTTAGTTCAGGTTGACCTCCTGAAGCCTAAATCACCATTAATTTGACTACACAACTTAATCCTATGAAGATACATTCAAAGTCACAAAACGTGCTCAACTCGGCCTGAAAGTGCATTTAAAGCAATAAAAACTCAAAATGAGTGTCACGCCTAAACCAAAGGACTTATGCACACATTTCAACATGTATTTAGTTCAGGTTGACCTCCTGAAGCCTAAATCACCATTAATTTGACTACACAACTTAATCCTATGAAGATACATTCAAAGTCACAAAACGTGCTCAACTAGGCCTGAAAGTGCATTTAAAGCAATAAAAACTCAAAATTAGTGTCACGCCTAAACCAAAGGACTTATGCACACATTTTAACATGTATTTAGTTCAGGTTGACCTCCTGAAGCCTAAATGAGCATTAATTTGACTACACAACTTATTCCTATGAAGGAACATTCAAAGTAAAAAAACGGGCTCAACTCGGACTGAAAGTGCATTTAAAGCAATAAAAACTGAAAATGAGTGTCACGCCTAAACCAAAGGACTTATGCACACATTTCAACATGTATTTAGTTCAGGTTGACCTCCTGAAGCCTAAATGAGCATTTATTTGACTGCACAACTCATTCCTATGAAGGTACATTCAAAGTCACAAAACGTGCTCAACTAGGCCTGAAAGTGCATTTAAAGCAATAAAAACTGAAAATGAGTGTCACGCCTAAACCAAAGGACTTATGCACACATTTCAACATGTATTTAGTTCAGGTTGACCTCCTGAAGCCTAAATCACCATTAATTTGACTACACAACTTATTCCTATGAAGATACATTCAGAGTAAAAAAACGGGCTCAACTCGGACCGAAAGTGCATTTAAAGCAATAAAAACTGAAAATGAGTGTCACGCCTAAACCAAAGGACTTATGCACACATTTCAACATGTTTTTAGTTCAGGTTGACATCCTGAAGCCTAAATCACCATTAATTTGACTACACAACTTATTCCTATGAAGATACATTCAAAGTAAAAAAACGGGCTCAACTCGGACTGAAAGTGCATTTAAAGCAATAAAAACTGAAAATGAGTGTCACGCCTAAACCAAAGGACTTATGCACACATTTTAACATGTATTTAGTTCAGGTTGACCTCCTGAAGCCTAAATGAGCATTAATTTGACTACACAACTTATTCCTATGAAGGAACATTCAAAGTAAAAAAACGGGCTCAACTCGGACTGAAAGTGCATTTAAAGCAATAAAAACTGAAAATGAGTGTCACGCCTAAACCAAAGGACTTATGCACACATTTCAACATGTATTTAGTTCAGGTTGACCTCCTGAAGCCTAAATGAGCATTTATTTGACTGCACAACTCATTCCTATGAAGGTACATTCAAAGTCACAAAACGTGCTCAACTAGGCCTGAAAGTGCATTTAAAGCAATAAAAACTGAAAATGAGTGTCACGCCTAAACCAAAGGCCTTATGCACACATTTCAACATGTATTTAGTTCAGGTTGACCTCCTGAAGCCTAAATCACCATTAATTTGACTACACAACTTAATCCTATGAAGATACATTCAAAGTCACAAAACGTGCTCAACTAGGCCTGAAAGTGCATTTAAAGCAATAAAAACTCAAAATGAGTGTCACGCCTAAACCAAAGGACTTATGCACACATTTCAACATGTATTTAGTTCAGGTTGACCTCCTGAAGCCTAAATCACCATTAATTTGACTACACAACTTAATCCTATGAAGATACATTCAAAGTCACAAAACGTGCTCAACTAGGCCTGAAAGTGCATTTAAAGCAATAAAAACTCAAAATGAGTGTCACGCCTAAACCAAAGGACTTATGCACACATTTCAACATGTATTTAGTTCAGGTTGACCTCCTGAAGCCTAAATCACCATTAATTTGACTACACAACTTAATCCTATGAAGATACATTCAAAGTAAAAAAACGGGCTCAACTCGGACTGAAAGTGCATTTAAAGCAATAAAAACTGAAAATGAGTGTCACGCCTAAACCAAAGGACTTATGCACACATTTCAACATGTATTTAGTTCAGGTTGACCTCCTGAAGCCTAAATGAGTATAATTTGACTACACAACTCATTCCTATGAAGGTACATTAAAAGTCACAAAACGTGCTCAACTAGGCCTGAAAGTGCATTTAAAGCAATAAAAACTCAAAATGAGTGTCACGCCTAAACCAAAGGACTTATGCACACATTTCAACATGTATTTAGTTCAGGTTGACATTCTGAAACCTAAATGAGCATTAATTTGATCACACAACTCATTCCTATGAAGATACACTCAAACTCAGAAACGTGCTCTACTCGGCCTGAAAATGCATTTAAAGCAATAAAAACTCAAAATGAGTGTCACGCCTAAACCAAAGGACTTATGCACACATTTCAACATGTATTTAGTTCAGGTTGACCTCCTGAAGCCTAAATGAGCATTAATTTGACTATACAACTCATTCCTATGAAGATACATTCAAAGTAAAAAAACGTGCTCTACTCGGCCTGAAAATGCATTCAAAGCAATAAAAACTCAAATTGAGTGTCACGCCTAAACTAAAGGACTTATACACACATTTCAACATGTATTTAGTTCAGGTTGACATTCTGAAGCCTAAATGAGCATTATTTTGTCTATACAACTCATTCCTATGAAGGTACATTCAAAGTCACAAAACGTGCTCAACTAGGCCTGAAAGTGCATTTAAAGCAATAAAATCTCAAAATGAGTTTCACGCCTAAATCAAAGGACTTATGCACACATTTTAACATGTATTTAGTTTAGGTTGACCTCCTGAAGCCTAAATGAGCATTAATTTGATCACACAACTCATTCCCATGAAGATACATTCAAAGTCAGTAAGTGCCCTGCTCTGTCTGAAAATGCATTTGAATCAATAAAAACTAAAATTGAGTGTCATGCCTAAACCAAAGGACGTCTGCACACATTTCAACGTCTAAAGTGTTGTTTCCGATGCCTGCTAGTGTATGTGTGCGTGCGTGTGTGAGAGTGTGTAAGTGTGTGCGTGTGTTTGTGTGTGTTTGTGTGGGTGCGTGCGTGTGTGTGTTGTGCGCACCCCCCCCCCCAAAAAAAGTACTGTTATTCGGATAAAAATGACGAATTACTCAGAGGTTTTAACTTTTGCTTGCACTTGATTTGTTCTGACACCGACGACGTCCACCAATGACAGCCCGAGTGGATCTAGCCCACGTGGTGTGAGAGCAGGGGGAGGTGAAAAGATGCAAAGCCTAGGTGATTGGCTGTGCATCTTTCAGTCTTCCACGTGGGTTAGTCTTTGATCTTCAATCAGTGTCCAAATGTTGTTTACATGCGTAGCGTGTGCGGATGTGTGTGCCTCTCATGAGTTTGTGTGTGTGTTTGCGCGCGCGTGATCGTGTGCCCATACATGTGTGAGTGTTTCTTTGATCTAAATCATCGTTGGTGTGTTGTTTACGATACGTGCTCGTCTGTGCGTACGTTTGTGTGAGTGTGTGTGCGTGCGTTTGTGTGTGTGCTTGCTGCGTGCTGGCGCGCTCGGAAGCGTGTGTGTCACAGAGAAAGAGAGGGAGCGGGATCGCTGGCCTGTATGTACTCTATGTGAAACACCAGGACATTTGTAATTTCGTCCCTTTCACATTTTTTGGCTTTTTAAAAAATAAAACTTATTTTCATCAATGGTTCATAATGAGTGTCACGCCTAGACCAAATGACTTATGCACACATTTCAACATTTATTTAGTTCAGGTTGACCTCCTGAAGCCTAAATGAGCATTAATTTGACTACACAACTTAATCCTATGAAGATACATTCAAAATCACAAAACGTGCTCAACTAGGCCTGAAAGTGCATTTAAAGCAATAAAAACTCAAAATGAGTGTCACGCATAAACCAAAGGACTTATGCACACATTTCAACATGTATTTAGTTCAGGTTGACCTCCTGAAGCCTAAATCACCATTAATTTGACTACACAACTTATTCCTATGAAGACACATTCAAAGTAAAAAAACGGGCTCAACTCGGACTGAAAGTGCATTTAAAGCAATAAAAACTGAAAATGAGTGTCACGCCTAAACCAAAGGACTTATGCACACATTTCAACATGTATTTAGTTCAGGTTGACGTCCTGAAGCCTAAATGAGCATTAATTTGACTACACAACTTATTCCTATGAAGATACATTCAAAGTAAAAAAACGTGCTCTACTCGGCCTGAAAATGCATTTAAAGCAATAAAAACTCAAAATGAGTGTCGCGCCTAAACCAAAGGCCTTATGCACACATTTCAACATGTATTTAGTTCAGGTTGACCTCCTGAAGCCTAAATCATCATTAATTTGACTACACAACTCATTCCTATGAAGGAACATTCAAAGTAAAAAAACGGGCTCAACTCGGACTGAAAGTGCATTTAAAGCAATAAAAACTGAAAATGAGTGTCACGCCTAAACCAAAGGACTTATGCACACATTTCAACATGTATTTAGTTCGGGTTGACCTCCTGAAGCCTAAATGAGCATTAATTTGACTACACAACTCATTCCTATGAAGGTACATTCAAAGTCACAAAACGTGCTCAACTAGGCCTGAAAGTGCATTTAAAGCAATAAAAACTCAAAATGAGTGTCACGCCTAAACCAAAGGACTTATGCACACATTTCAACATGTATTTAGTTCAGGTTGACATGCTGAAGCCTAAATGAGCATTAATTTGACTACACAACTTATTCCTATGAAGATACATTCAAAGTAAAAAAAACGGCTCAACTCGGACTGAAAGTGCATTTAAAGCAATAAAAACTGAAATTGAGTGTCACGCCTAAACCAAAGGACTTATGCACACATTTCAACATGTATTTAGTTCAGGTTGACCTCCTGAAGCCTAAATGAGCATTAATTTGACTACACAACTCATTCCTATGAAGGTACATTCAAAGTCACAAAACGTGCTCAACTAGGCCTGAAAGTGCATTTAAAGCAATAAAAACTCAAAATGAAGGTCACGCCTAAACCAAAGGACTTATGCACACATTTCAACATGTATTTAGTTCAGGTTGACCTCCTGAAGCTTAAATCACCATTAATTTGACTACACAACTTAATCCTATGAAGATACATTCAAAGTAAAAAAACGGGCTCAACTCGGACTGAAAGTGCATTTAAAGCAATAAAAACTGAAAATGAGTGTCACGCCTAAACCAAAGGCCTTATGCACACATTTCAACATGTATTTAGTTCAGGTTGACCTCCTGAAGCCTAAATCACCATTAATTTGACTACACAACTTATTCCTATGAAGATACATTCAAAGTAAAAAAACGGGCTCAACTCGGACTGAAAGTGCATTTAAAGCAATAAAAACTGAAAATGAGTGTCACGCCTAAACCAAAGGACTTATGCACACATTTCAACATGTATTTAGTTCAGGTTGACGTCCTGAAGCCTAAATGAGCATTAATTTGACTACACAACTTATTCCTATGAAGATACATTCAAAGTAAAAAAACGTGCTCTACTCGGCCTGAAAATGCATTTAAAGCAATAAAAACTCAAAATGAGTGTCGCGCCTAAACCAAAGGCCTTATGCACACATTTCAACATGTATTTAGTTCAGGTTGACCTCCTGAAGCCTAAATCATCATTAATTTGACTACACAACTCATTCCTATGAAGGAACATTCAAAGTAAAAAAACGGGCTCAACTCGGACTGAAAGTGCATTTAAAGCAATAAAAACTGAAAATGAGTGTCACGCCTAAACCAAAGGACTTATGCACACATTTCAACATGTATTTAGTTCAGGTTGACCTCCTGAAGCCTAAATGAGCATTAATTTGACTACACAACTCATTCCTATGAAGGTACATTCAAAGTCACAAAACGTGCTCAACTAGGCCTGAAAGTGCATTTAAAGCAATAAAAACTCAAAATGAGTGTCACGCCTAAACCAAAGGACTTATGCACACATTTCAACATGTATTTAGTTCAGGTTGACATGCTGAAGCCTAAATGAGCATTAATTTGACTACACAACTTATTCCTATGAAGATACATTCAAAGTAAAAAAACGGCTCAACTCGGACTGAAAGTGCATTTAAAGCAATAAAAACTGAAATTGAGTGTCACGCCTAAACCAAAGGACTTATGCACACATTTCAACATGTATTTAGTTCAGGTTGACCTCCTGAAGCCTAAATGAGCATTAATTTGACTACACAACTCATTCCTATGAAGGTACATTCAAAGTCACAAAACGTGCTCAACTAGGCCTGAAAGTGCATTTAAAGCAATAAAAACTCAAAATGAGTGTCACGCCTAAACCAAAGGACTTATGCACACATTTCAACATGTATTTAGTTCAGGTTGACCTCCTGAAGCTTAAATCACCATTAATTTGACTACACAACTTAATCCTATGAAGATACATTCAAAGTAAAAAAACGGGCTCAACTCGGACTGAAAGTGCATTTAAAGCAATAAAAACTGAAAATGAGTGTCACGCCTAAACCAAAGGCCTTATGCACACATTTCAACATGTATTTAGTTCAGGTTGACCTCCTGAAGCCTAAATCACCATTAATTTGACTACACAACTTATTCCTATGAAGATACATTCAAAGTAAAAAAACGGGCTCAACTCGGACTGAAAGTGCATTTAAAGCAATAAAAACTGAAAATGAGTGTCACGCCTAAACCAAAGGACTTATGCACACATTTCAACATGTATTTAGTTCAGGTTGACGTCCTGAAGCCTAAATGAGCATTAATTTGACTACACAACTTATTCCTATGAAGATACATTCAAAGTAAAAAAACGTGCTCTACTCGGCCTGAAAATGCATTTAAAGCAATAAAAACTCAAAATGAGTGTCGCGCCTAAACCAAAGGCCTTATGCACACATTTCAACATGTATTTAGTTCAGGTTGACCTCCTGAAGCCTAAATCATCATTAATTTGACTACACAACTCATTCCTATGAAGGAACATTCAAAGTAAAAAAACGGGCTCAACTCGGACTGAAAGTGCATTTAAAGCAATAAAAACTGAAAATGAGTGTCACGCCTAAACCAAAGGACTTATGCACACATTTCAACATGTATTTAGTTCAGGTTGACCTCCTGAAGCCTAAATGAGCATTAATTTGACTACACAACTCATTCCTATGAAGGTACATTCAAAGTCACAAAACGTGCTCAACTAGGCCTGAAAGTGCATTTAAAGCAATAAAAACTCAAAATGAGTGTCACGCCTAAACCAAAGGACTTATGCACACATTTCAACATGTATTTAGTTCAGGTTGACATGCTGAAGCCTAAATGAGCATTAATTTGACTACACAACTTATTCCTATGAAGATACATTCAAAGTAAAAAAACGGCTCAACTCGGACTGAAAGTGCATTTAAAGCAATAAAAACTGAAATTGAGTGTCACGCCTAAACCAAAGGACTTATGCACACATTTCAACATGTATTTAGTTCAGGTTGACCTCCTGAAGCCTAAATGAGCATTAATTTGACTACACAACTCATTCCTATGAAGGTACATTCAAAGTCACAAAACGTGCTCAACTAGGCCTGAAAGTGCATTTAAAGCAATAAAAACTCAAAATGAGTGTCACGCCTAAACCAAAGGACTTATGCACACATTTCAACATGTATTTAGTTCAGGTTGACCTCCTGAAGCTTAAATCACCATTAATTTGACTACACAACTTAATCCTATGAAGATACATTCAAAGTAAAAAAACGGGCTCAACTCGGACTGAAAGTGCATTTAAAGCAATAAAAACTGAAAATGAGTGTCACGCCTAAACCAAAGGCCTTATGCACACATTTCAACATGTATTTAGTTCAGGTTGACCTCCTGAAGCCTAAATGAGCATTAATTTGACTACACACCTCATTCCTATGAAGGAACATTCAAAGTAAAAAAACGGGCTCAACTCGGACTGAAAGTGCATTTAAAGCAATAAAAACTAAAAATGAGTGTCACGCCTAAACCAAAGGACTTATGCACACATTTCAACATGTATTTAGTTCAGGTTGACCTCCTGAAGCCTAAATGAGTATAATTTGACTACACAACTCATTCCTATGAAGGTACATTCAAAGTCACAAAACGTGCTCAACTAGGCCTGAAAGTGCATTTAAAGCAATAAAAACTCAAAATGAGTGTCACGCCTAAACCAAAGGACTTATGCACACATTTCAACATGTATTTAGTTCAGGTTGACCTCCAGAAGCCTAAATCACCATTAATTTGATCACACAACTCATTCCTATGAAGATACATTCAAACTCAGAATCGTGCTCTACTCGGCCTGAAAATGCATTTAAAGCAATAAAAACTCAAAATGAGTGTCACGCCTAAACCAAAGGACTTATGCACACATTTCAACATGTATTTAGTTCAGGTTGACATTCTGAAGCCTAAATGAGCATTATTTTGACTACACAACTTATTCCTATGAAGATACATTCAAAGTAAAAAAACGGACTCAACTCGGACTGAAAGTGCATTTAAAGCAATAAAAACTCAAAATGAGTGTCACGCCTAAACCAAAGGACTTATGCACACATTTCAACATGTATTTAGTTCAGGTTGACCTCCTGAAGCCTAAATGAGCATTTATTTGACAACACAACTCATTCCTATGAAGGTACATTCAAAGTCACAAAACGTGCTCAACTAGGCCTGAAAGTGCATTTAAAGCAATAAAAACTCAAAATGAGTGTCACACCTAAACCAAAGGATTTATGCACACATTTCAACATGTATTTTGTTCAGGTTGACCTCCTGAAGCCTAAATGAGCATTAATTTGACTACACATCCCATTCCTTTGAAGATACATTCAAAGTCACAAAACGTGCTCAACTAGGCCTGAAAGTGCATTTAAAGCAATAAAAACTCAAAATCAGTGTCACGCCTAAACCAAAGGACTTATGCACACATTTCAACATGTATTTAGTTCAGGTTGACCTCCTGAAGCCTAAATCACCATTAATTTGATCACACAACTCATTCCTATGAAGACACATTCAAACTCAGAAACGTGCTCTACTCGGCCTGAAAATGCATTTAAAGCAATAAAAACTCAAAATGAGTGTTACACCTAAACCAAAGGACTTATGCACACATTTCAACATGTATTTAGTTCAGGTTGACCTCCTGAAGCCTAAATGAGCATTTATTTGACTACAGAACTCATTCCTATGAAGGTACATTCAAAGTCACAAAACGTGCTCAACTAGGCCTGAAAGTGCATTTAAAGCAATAAAAACTCAAAAGGAGTGTCACGCCTAAACCAAAGGACTTATGCACACATTTCAACATGTATTTAGTTCAGGTTGACCTCCTGAAGCTTAAATCACCATTAATTTGACTACACAACTTATTCCTATGAAGATACATTCAGAGTAAAAAAACGGGCTCAACTCGGACTGAAAGTGCATTTAAAGCAATAAAAACTGAAAATGAGTGTCACGCCTAAACCAAAGGACTTATGCACACATTTCAACATGTATTTAGTTCAGGTTGACCTCCTGAAGCCTAAATCACCATTAATTTGACTACACAACTTATTCCTATGAAGATACATTCAGAGTAAAAAAACGGGCTCAACTCGGACTGAAAGTGCATTTAAAGCAATAAAAACTGAAAATGAGTGTCACGCCTAAACCAAAGGACTTATGCAAACATTTCAACATGTATTTAGTTCAGGTTGACGTCCTGAAGCCTAAATGAGCATTAATTTGACTACACAACTTATTCCTATGAAGGAACATTCAAAGTAAAAAAACGGGCTCAACTCGGACTGAAAGTGCATTTAAAGCAATAAAAACTCAAAATGAGTGTCACGCCTAAACCAAAGGACTTATGCACACATTTCAACATGTATTTAGTTCAGGTTGACCTCCTGAAGCCTAAATCACCATTAATCTGACTACACAACTTAATCCTATGAAGATACATTCAAAGTAAAAAAACGGGCTCAACTCGGACTGAAAGTGCATTTAAAGCAATAAAAACTGAAAATGAGTGTCACGCCTAAACCAAAGGACTTATGCACACATTTCAACATGTATTTAGTTCAGGTTGACCTCCTGAAGCCTAAATGAGCATTAATTTGACTACACAACTCATTCCTATGAAGGTACATTCAAAGTCACAAAACGTGCTCAACTAGGCCTGAAAGTGCATTTAAAGCAATAAAAACTCAAAATGAGTGTCACGCCTAAACCAAAGGACTTATGCACACATTTCAACATGTATTTAGTTCAGGTTGACCTCCTGAAGCCTAAATCACCATTAATTTGACTACACAACTTAATCCTATGAAGATACATTCAAAGTAAAAAAACGGGCTCAACTCGGACTGAAAGTGCATTTAAAGCAATAAAAACTCAAAATGAGTGTCACGCCTAAACCAAAGGACTTATGCACACATTTCAACATGTATTTAGTTCAGGTTGACATTCTGAAACCTAAATGAGCATTAATTTGATCACACAACTCATTCCTATGAAGATACACTCAAACTCAGAAACGTGCTCTACTCGGCCTGAAAATGCATTTAAAGCAATAAAAACTCAAAATGAGTGTCACGCCTAAACCAAAGGACTTATGCACACATTTCAACATGTATTTAGTTCAGGTTGACCTCCTGAAGCCTAAATGAGCATTAATTTGACTACACAACTCATTCCTATGAAGATACATTCAAAGTAAAAAAACGTGCTCTACTCGGCCTGAAAATGCATTCAAAGCAATAAAAACTCAAATTGAGTGTCACGCCTAAACTAAAGGACTTATACACACATTTCAACATGTATTTAGTTCAGGTTGACATTCTGAAGCCTAAATGAGCATTATTTTGTCTATACAACTCATTCCTATGAAGGTACATTCAAAGTCACAAAACGTGCTCAACTAGGCCTGAAAGTGCATTTAAAGCAATAAAATCTCAAAATGAGTTTCACGCCTAAATCAAAGGACTTATGCACACATTTTAACATGTATTTAGTTTAGGTTGACCTCCTGAAGCCTAAATGAGCATTAATTTGATCACACAACACATTCCCATGAAGATACATTCAAAGTCAGTAAGTGCCCTGCTCTGTCTGAAAATGCATTTGAATCAATAAAAACTAAAATTGAGTGTCATGCCTAAACCAAAGGACGTCTGCACACATTTCAACGTCTAAAGTGTTGTTTCCGATGCCTGCTAGTGTATGTGTGCGTGCGTGTGTGAGAGTGTGTAAGTGTGTGCGTGTGTTTGTGTGTGTTTGTGTGGGTGCGTGCGTGTGTGTGTTGTGCGCACCCCCCCCCCAAAAAAGTACTGTATTCGGATAAAAATGACGAATTACTCAGAGGTTTTAACTTTTGCTTGCACTTGATTTGTTCTGACACCGACGACGTCCACCAATGACAGCCCGAGTGGATCTAGCCCACGTGGTGTGAGAGCAGGGGGAGGTGAAAAGATGCAAAGCCTAGGTGATTGGCTGTGCATCTTTCAGTCTTCCACGTGGGTTAGTCTTTGATCTTCAATCAGTGTCCAAATGTTGTTTACATGCGTAGCGTGTGCGGATGTGTGTGCCTCTCATGAGTTTGTGTGTGTGTTTGCGCGCGCGTGATCGTGTGCCCATACATGTGTGAGTGTTTCTTTGATCTAAATCATCGTTGGTGTGTTGTTTACGATACGTGCTCGTCTGTGCGTACGTTTGTGTGAGTGTGTGTGCGTGCGTTTGTGTGTGTGCTTGCTGCGTGCTGGCGCGCTCGGAAGCGTGTGTGTCACAGAGAAAGAGAGGGAGCGGGATCGCTGGCCTGTATGTACTCTATGTGAAACACCAGGACATTTGTAATTTCGTCCCTTTCACATTTTTTGGCTTTTTAAAAAATAAAACTTATTTTCATCAATGGTTCATAATGAGTGTCACGCCTAGACCAAATGACTTATGCACACATTTCAACATTTATTTAGTTCAGGTTGACCTCCTGAAGCCTAAATGAGCATTAATTTGACTACACAACTTAATCCTATGAAGATACATTCAAAGTCACAAAACGTGCTCAACTAGGCCTGAAAGTGCATTTAAAGCAATAAAAACTCAAAATGAGTGTCGCGCCTAAACCAAAGGCCTTATGCACACATTTCAACATGTATTTAGTTCAGGTTGACCTCCTGAAGCCTAAATCATCATTAATTTGACTACACAACTCATTCCTATGAAGGAACATTCAAAGTAAAAAAACGGGCTCAACTCGGACTGAAAGTGCATTTAAAGCAATAAAAACTGAAAATGAGTGTCACGCCTAAACCAAAGGACTTATGCACACATTTCAACATGTATTTAGTTCAGGTTGACCTCCTGAAGCCTAAATGAGCATTAATTTGACTACACAACTCATTCCTATGAAGGTACATTCAAAGTCACAAAACGTGCTCAACTAGGCCTGAAAGTGCATTTAAAGCAATAAAAACTCAAAATGAGTGTCACGCCTAAACCAAAGGACTTATGCACACATTTCAACATGTATTTAGTTCAGGTTGACATGCTGAAGCCTAAATGAGCATTAATTTGACTACACAACTTATTCCTATGAAGATACATTCAAAGTAAAAAAACGGCTCAACTCGGACTGAAAGTGCATTTAAAGCAATAAAAACTGAAATTGAGTGTCACGCCTAAACCAAAGGACTTATGCACACATTTCAACATGTATTTAGTTCAGGTTGACCTCCTGAAGCCTAAATGAGCATTAATTTGACTACACAACTCATTCCTATGAAGGTACATTCAAAGTCACAAAACGTGCTCAACTAGGCCTGAAAGTGCATTTAAAGCAATAAAAACTCAAAATGAGTGTCACGCCTAAACCAAAGGACTTATGCACACATTTCAACATGTATTTAGTTCAGGTTGACCTCCTGAAGCTTAAATCACCATTAATTTGACTACACAACTTATTCCTAAGAAGATACATTCAAAGTAAAAAAACGGCTCAACTCGGACTGAAAGTGCATTTAAAGCAATAAAAACTCAAAATGAGTGTCACGCCTAAACCAAAGGACTTATGCACACATTTTAACATGTATTTAGTTCAGGTTGACCTCCTGAAGCCTAAATGAGCATTAATTTGACTACACAACTTATTCCTATGAAGATACATTCAAAGTAAAAAAACGGGCTCAACTCGGACTGAAAGTGCATTTAAAGCAATAAAAACTGAAAATGAGTGTCACGCCTAAACCAAAGGACTTATGCACACATTTCAACATGTATTTAGTTCAGGTTGACCTCCTGAAGCCTAAATCACCATTAATTTGACTACACAACTTAATCCTATGAAGATACATTCAAAGTCACAAAACGTGCTCAACTAGGCCTGAAAGTGCATTTAAAGCAATAAAAACTCAAAATGAGTGTCACGCCTAAACCAAAGGACTTATGCACACATTTCAACATGTATTTAGTTCAGGTTGACCTCCTGAAGCCTAAATCACCATTAATTTGACTACACAACTTAATCCTATGAAGATACATTCAAAGTAAAAAAACGGGCTCAACTCGGACTGAAAGTGCATTTAAAGCAATAAAAACTGAAAATGAGTGTCACGCCTAAACCAAAGGACTTATGCACACATTTCAACATGTATTTAGTTCAGGTTGACCTCCTGAAGCCTAAATGAGTATAATTTGACTACACAACTCATTCCTATGAAGGTACATTAAAAGTCACAAAACGTGCTCAACTAGGCCTGAAAGTGCATTTAAAGCAATAAAAACTCAAAATGAGTGTCACGCCTAAACCAAAGGACTTATGCACACATTTCAACATGTATTTAGTTCAGGTTGACATTCTGAAACCTAAATGAACATTAATTTGATCACACAACTCATTCCTATGAAGATACACTCAAACTCAGAAACGTGCTCTACTCGGCCTGAAAATGCATTTAAAGCAATAAAAACTCAAAATGAGTGTCACGCCTAAACCAAAGGACTTATGCACACATTTCAACATGTATTTAGTTCAGGTTGACCTCCTGAAGCCTAAATGAGCATTAATTTGACTACACAACTCATTCCTATGAAGATACATTCAAAGTAAAAAAACGTGCTCTACTCGGCCTGAAAATGCATTCAAAGCAATAAAAACTCAAATTGAGTGTCACGCCTAAACTAAAGGACTTATACACACATTTCAACATGTATTTAGTTCAGGTTGACATTCTGAAGCCTAAATGAGCATTATTTTGTCTATACAACTCATTCCTATGAAGGTACATTCAAAGTCACAAAACGTGCTCAACTAGGCCTGAAAGTGCATTTAAAGCAATAAAATCTCAAAATGAGTTTCACGCCTAAATCAAAGGACTTATGCACACATTTTAACATGTATTTAGTTTAGGTTGACCTCCTGAAGCCTAAATGAGCATTAATTTGATCACACAACTCATTCCCATGAAGATACATTCAAAGTCAGTAAGTGCCCTGCTCTGTCTGAAAATGCATTTGAATCAATAAAAACTAAAATTGAGTGTCATGCCTAAACCAAAGGACGTCTGCACACATTTCAACGTCTAAAGTGTTGTTTCCGATGCCTGCTAGTGTATGTGTGCGTGCGTGTGTGAGAGTGTGTAAGTGTGTGCGTGTGTTTGTGTGTGTTTGTGTGGGTGCGTGCGTGTGTGTGTTGTGCGCACCCCCCCCCCCCCAAAAAAGTACTGTATTCGGATAAAAATGACGAATTACTCAGAGGTTTTAACTTTTGCTTGCACTTGATTTGTTCTGACACCGACGACGTCCACCAATGACAGCCCGAGTGGATCTAGCCCACGTGGTGTGAGAGCAGGGGGAGGTGAAAAGATGCAAAGCCTAGGTGATTGGCTGTGCATCTTTCAGTCTTCCACGTGGGTTAGTCTTTGATCTTCAATCAGTGTCCAAATGTTGTTTACATGCGTAGCGTGTGCGGATGTGTGTGCCTCTCATGAGTTTGTGTGTGTGTTTGCGCGCGCGTGATCGTGTGCCCATACATGTGTGAGTGTTTCTTTGATCTAAATCATCGTTGGTGTGTTGTTTACGATACGTGCTCGTCTGTGCGTACGTTTGTGTGAGTGTGTGTGCGTGCGTTTGTGTGTGTGCTTGCTGCGTGCTGGCGCGCTCGGAAGCGTGTGTGTCACAGAGAAAGAGAGGGAGCGGGATCGCTGGCCTGTATGTACTCTATGTGAAACACCAGGACATTTGTAATTTCGTCCCTTTCACATTTTTTGGCTTTTTAAAAAATAAAACTTATTTTCATCAATGGTTCATAATGAGTGTCACGCCTAGACCAAATGACTTATGCACACATTTCAACATTTATTTAGTTCAGGTTGACCTCCTGAAGCCTAAATGAGCATTAATTTGACTACACAACTTAATCCTATGAAGATACATTCAAAATCACAAAACGTGCTCAACTAGGCCTGAAAGTGCATTTAAAGCAATAAAAACTCAAAATGAGTGTCACGCATAAACCAAAGGACTTATGCACACATTTCAACATGTATTTAGTTCAGGTTGACCTCCTGAAGCCTAAATCACCATTAATTTGACTACACAACTTATTCCTATGAAGATACATTCAAAGTAAAAAAACGGGCTCAACTCGGACTGAAAGTGCATTTAAAGCAATAAAAACTGAAAATGAGTGTCACGCCTAAACCAAAGGACTTATGCACACATTTCAACATGTATTTAGTTCAGGTTGACGTCCTGAAGCCTAAATGAGCATTAATTTGACTACACAACTTATTCCTATGAAGATACATTCAAAGTAAAAAAACGTGCTCTACTCGGCCTGAAAATGCATTTAAAGCAATAAAAACTCAAAATGAGTGTCGCGCCTAAACCAAAGGCCTTATGCACACATTTCAACATGTATTTAGTTCAGGTTGACCTCCTGAAGCCTAAATCATCATTAATTTGACTACACAACTCATTCCTATGAAGGAACATTCAAAGTAAAAAAACGGGCTCAACTCGGACTGAAAGTGCATTTAAAGCAATAAAAACTGAAAATGAGTGTCACGCCTAAACCAAAGGACTTATGCACACATTTCAACATGTATTTAGTTCGGGTTGACCTCCTGAAGCCTAAATGAGCATTAATTTGACTAAATAACTCATTCCTATGAAGGTACATTCAAAGTCACAAAACGTGCTCAACTAGGCCTGAAAGTGCATTTAAAGCAATAAAAACTCAAAATGAGTGTCACGCCTAAACCAAAGGACTTATGCACACATTTCAACATGTATTTAGTTCAGGTTGACATGCTGAAGCCTAAATGAGCATTAATTTGACTACACAACTTATTCCTATGAAGATACATTCAAAGTAAAAAAACGGCTCAACTCGGACTGAAAGTGCATTTAAAGCAATAAAAACTGAAATTGAGTGTCACGCCTAAACCAAAGGACTTATGCACACATTTCAACATGTATTTAGTTCAGGTTGACCTCCTGAAGCCTAAATGAGCATTAATTTGACTACACAACTCATTCCTATGAAGGTACATTCAAAGTCACAAAACGTGCTCAACTAGGCCTGAAAGTGCATTTAAAGCAATAAAAATTCAAAATGAGTGTCACGCCTAAACCAAAGGACTTATGCACACATTTCAACATGTATTTAGTTCAGGTTGACCTCCTGAAGCTTAAATCACCATTAATTTGACTACACAACTTAATCCTATGAAGATACATTCAAAGTAAAAAAACGGGCTCAACTCGGACTGAAAGTGCATTTAAAGCAATAAAAACTGAAAATGAGTGTCACGCCTAAACCAAAGGCCTTATGCACACATTTCAACATGTATTTAGTTCAGGTTGACCTCCTGAAGCCTAAATCACCATTAATTTGACTACACAACTTATTCCTATGAAGATACATTCAAAGTAAAAAAACGGGCTCAACTCGGACTGAAAGTGCATTTAAAGCAATAAAAACTGAAAATGAGTGTCACGCCTAAACCAAAGGACTTATGCACACATTTCAACATGTATTTAGTTCAGGTTGACGTCCTGAAGCCTAAATGAGCATTAATTTGACTACACAACTTATTCCTATGAAGATACATTCAAAGTAAAAAAACGTGCTCTACTCGGCCTGAAAATGCATTTAAAGCAATAAAAACTCAAAATGAGTGTCGCGCCTAAACCAAAGGCCTTATGCACACATTTCAACATGTATTTAGTTCAGGTTGACCTCCTGAAGCCTAAATCATCATTAATTTGACTACACAACTCATTCCTATGAAGGAACATTCAAAGTAAAAAAACGGGCTCAACTCGGACTGAAAGTGCATTTAAAGCAATAAAAACTGAAAATGAGTGTCACGCCTAAACCAAAGGACTTATGCACACATTTCAACATGTATTTAGTTCAGGTTGACCTCCTGAAGCCTAAATGAGCATTAATTTGACTACACAACTCATTCCTATGAAGGTACATTCAAAGTCACAAAACGTGCTCAACTAGGCCTGAAAGTGCATTTAAAGCAATAAAAACTCAAAATGAGTGTCACGCCTAAACCAAAGGACTTATGCACACATTTCAACATGTATTTAGTTCAGGTTGACATGCTGAAGCCTAAATGAGCATTAATTTGACTACACAACTTATTCCTATGAAGATACATTCAAAGTAAAAAAACGGCTCAACTCGGACTGAAAGTGCATTTAAAGCAATAAAAACTGAAATTGAGTGTCACGCCTAAACCAAAGGACTTATGCACACATTTCAACATGTATTTAGTTCAGGTTGACCTCCTGAAGCCTAAATGAGCATTAATTTGACTACACAACTCATTCCTATGAAGGTACATTCAAAGTCACAAAACGTGCTCAACTAGGCCTGAAAGTGCATTTAAAGCAATAAAAACTCAAAATGAGTGTCACGCCTAAACCAAAGGACTTATGCACACATTTCAACATGTATTTAGTTCAGGTTGACCTCCTGAAGCTTAAATCACCATTAATTTGACTACACAACTTAATCCTATGAAGATACATTCAAAGTAAAAAAACGGGCTCAACTCGGACTGAAAGTGCATTTAAAGCAATAAAAACTGAAAATGAGTGTCACGCCTAAACCAAAGGCCTTATGCACACATTTCAACATGTATTTAGTTCAGGTTGACCTCCTGAAGCCTAAATGAGCATTAATTTGACTACACACCTCATTCCTATGAAGGAACATTCAAAGTAAAAAAACGGGCTCAACTCGGACTGAAAGTGCATTTAAAGCAATAAAAACTAAAAATGAGTGTCACGCCTAAACCAAAGGACTTATGCACACATTTCAACATGTATTTAGTTCAGGTTGACCTCCTGAAGCCTAAATGAGTATAATTTGACTACACAACTCATTCCTATGAAGGTACATTCAAAGTCACAAAACGTGCTCAACTAGGCCTGAAAGTGCATTTAAAGCAATAAAAACTCAAAATGAGTGTCACGCCTAAACCAAAGGACTTATGCACACATTTCAACATGTATTTAGTTCAGGTTGACCTCCAGAAGCCTAAATCACCATTAATTTGATCACACAACTCATTCCTATGAAGATACATTCAAACTCAGAATCGTGCTCTACTCGGCCTGAAAATGCATTTAAAGCAATAAAAACTCAAAATGAGTGTCACGCCTAAACCAAAGGACTTATGCACACATTTCAACATGTATTTAGTTCAGGTTGACATTCTGAAGCCTAAATGAGCATTATTTTGACTACACAACTTATTCCTATGAAGATACATTCAAAGTAAAAAAACGGACTCAACTCGGACTGAAAGTGCATTTAAAGCAATAAAAACTCAAAATGAGTGTCACGCCTAAACCAAAGGACTTATGCACACATTTCAACATGTATTTAGTTCAGGTTGACCTCCTGAAGCCTAAATGAGCATTTATTTGACTACACAACTCATTCCTATGAAGGTACATTCAAAGTCACAAAACGTGCTCAACTAGGCCTGAAAGTGCATTTAAAGCAATAAAAACTCAAAATGAGTGTCACACCTAAACCAAAGGATTTATGCACACATTTCAACATGTATTTTGTTCAGGTTGACCTCCTGAAGCCTAAATGAGCATTAATTTGACTACACATCCCATTCCTTTGAAGATACATTCAAAGTCCAAAACGTGCTCAACTAGGCCTGAAAGTGCATTTAAAGCAATAAAAACTCAAAATCAGTGTCACGCCTAAACCAAAGGACTTATGCACACATTTCAACATGTATTTAGTTCAGGTTGACCTCCTGAAGCCTAAATCACCATTAATTTGATCACACAACTCATTCCTATGAAGACACATTCAAACTCAGAAACGTGCTCTACTCGGCCTGAAAATGCATTTAAAGCAATAAAAACTCAAAATGAGTGTTACACCTAAACCAAAGGACTTATGCACACATTTCAACATGTATTTAGTTCAGGTTGACCTCCTGAAGCCTAAATGAGCATTTATTTGACTACAGAACTCATTCCTATGAAGGTACATTCAAAGTCACAAAACGTGCTCAACTAGGCCTGAAAGTGCATTTAAAGCAATAAAAACTCAAAAGGAGTGTCACGCCTAAACCAAAGGACTTATGCACACATTTCAACATGTATTTAGTTCAGGTTGACCTCCTGAAGCTTAAATCACCATTAATTTGACTACACAACTTATTCCTATGAAGATACATTCAGAGTAAAAAAACGGGCTCAACTCGGACTGAAAGTGCATTTAAAGCAATAAAAACTGAAAATGAGTGTCACGCCTAAACCAAAGGACTTATGCACACATTTCAACATGTATTTAGTTCAGGTTGACCTCCTGAAGCCTAAATCACCATTAATTTGACTACACAACTTATTCCTATGAAGATACATTCAGAGTAAAAAAACGGGCTCAACTCGGACTGAAAGTGCATTTAAAGCAATAAAAACTGAAAATGAGTGTCACGCCTAAACCAAAGGACTTATGCACACATTTCAACATGTATTTAGTTCAGGTTGACGTCCTGAAGCCTAAATGAGCATTAATTTGACTACACAACTTATTCCTATGAAGGAACATTCAAAGTAAAAAAACGGGCTCAACTCGGACTGAAAGTGCATTTAAAGCAATAAAAACTCAAAATGAGTGTCACGCCTAAACCAAAGGACTTATGCACACATTTCAACATGTATTTAGTTCAGGTTGACCTCCTGAAGCCTAAATCACCATTAATCTGACTACACAACTTAATCCTATGAAGATACATTCAAAGTAAAAAAACGGGCTCAACTCGGACTGAAAGTGCATTTAAAGCAATAAAAACTGAAAATGAGTGTCACGCCTAAACCAAAGGACTTATGCACACATTTCAACATGTATTTAGTTCAGGTTGACCTCCTGAAGCCTAAATGAGCATTAATTTGACTACACAACTCATTCCTATGAAGGTACATTCAAAGTCACAAAACGTGCTCAACTAGGCCTGAAAGTGCATTTAAAGCAATAAAAACTCAAAATGAGTGTCACGCCTAAACCAAAGGACTTATGCACACATTTCAACATGTATTTAGTTCAGGTTGACCTCCTGAAGCCTAAATCACCATTAATTTGACTACACAACTTAATCCTATGAAGATACATTCAAAGTAAAAAAACGGGCTCAACTCGGACTGAAAGTGCATTTAAAGCAATAAAAACTGAAAATGAGTGTCACGCCTAAACCAAACGACTTATGCACACATTTCAACATGTATTCAGTTCAGGTTGACGTCCTGAAGCCTAAATGAGCATTAATTTGACTACACAACTTATTCCTATGAAGATACATTCAAAGTAAAAAAACGTGCTCTACTCGGCCTGAAAATGCATTTAAAGCAATAAAAACTCAAAATGAGTGTCACGCCTAAACCAAAGGCCTTATGCACACATTACAACATGTATTTAGTTCAGGTTGACCTCCTGAAGCCTAAATCACCATTAATTTGACTACACAACTTATTCCTATGAAGATACATTCAGAGTAAAAAAACGGGCTCAACTCGGACTGAAAGTGCATTTAAAGCAATAAAAACTGAAAATGAGTGTCACGCCTAAACCAAAGGACTTATGCACACATTTCAACATGTATTTAGTTCAGGTTGACCTTCTGAAGCCCAAATCACCATTAATTTGACTACACAACTTATTCCTATGAAGATACATTCAGAGTAAAAAAACGGGCTCAACTCGGACTGAAAGTGCATTTAAAGCAATAAAAACTGAAAATGAGTGTCACGCCTAAACCAAAGGACTTATGCACACATTTCAACATGTATTTAGTTCAGGTTGACGTCCTGAAGCCTAAATGAGCATTAATTTGACTACACAACTTATTCCTATGAAGATACATTCAAAGTAAAAAAACGTGCTCTACTCGGCCTGAAAATGCATTTAAAGCAATAAAAACTCAAAATGAGTGTCGCGCCTAAACCAAAGGCCTTACGCACACATTTCAACATGTATTTAGTTCAGGTTGACCTCCTGAAGCCTAAATGAGCATTAATTTGACTACACAACTCATTCCTATGAAGGTACATTCAAAGTCACAAAACGTGCTCAACTAGGCCTGAAAGTGCATTTAAAGCAATAAAAACTCAAAATGAGTGTCACGCATAAACCAAAGGACTTATGCACACATTTCAACATGTATTTAGTTCAGGTTGACCTCCTGAAGCCTAAATCACCATTAATTTGACTACACAACTTATTCCTATGAAGACACATTCAAAGTAAAAAAACGGGCTCAACTCGGACTGAAAGTGCATTTAAAGCAATAAAAACTGAAAATGAGTGTCACGCCTAAACCAAAGGACTTATGCACACATTTCAACATGTATTTAGTTCAGGTTGACCTCCTGAAGCCTAAATGAGCATTAATTTGACTACACAACTCATTCCTATGAAGGTACATTCAAAGTCACAAAACGTGCTCAACTAGGCCTGAAAGTGCATTTAAAGCAATAAAAACTCAAAATGAGTGTCACGCCTAAACCAAAGGACTTATGCACACATTTCAACATGTATTTAGTTCAGGTTGACCTCCTGAAGCCTAAATCACCATTAATTTGACTACACAACTTAATCCTATGAAGATACATTCAAAGTCACAAAACGTGCTCAACTAGGCCTGAAAGTGCATTTAAAGCAATAAAAACTCAAAATGAGTGTCACGCCTAAACCAAAGGACTTATGCACACATTTCAACATGTATTTAGTTCAGGTTGACCTCCTGAAGCCTAAATCACCATTAATTTGACTACACAACTTAATCCTATGAAGATACATTCAAAGTAAAAAAACGGGCTCAACTCGGACTGAAAGTGCATTTAAAGCAATAAAAACTGAAAATGAGTGTCACGCCTAAAACAAAGGACTTATGCACACATTTCAACATGTATTTAGTTCAGGTTGACCTCCTGAAGCCTAAATGAGCATTAATTTGACTACACAACTCATTCCTATGAAGGTACATTCAAAGTCACAAAACGTGCTCAACTAGGCCTGAAAGTGCATTTAAAGCAATAAAAATTCAAAATCAGTGTCACGCCTAAACCAAAGGACTTATGCACACATTTCAACATGTATTTAGTTCAGGTTGACATTCTGAAGCCTAAATGAGCATTAATTTGACTACACAACTTATTCCTAAGAAGATACATTCAAAGTAAAAAAACGGCTCAACTCGGACTGAAAGTGCATTTAAAGCAATAAAAACTGAAAATGAGTGTCACGCCTAAACCAAAGGACTTATGCACACATTTCAACATGTATTTAGTTCAGGTTGACCTCCTGAAGCCTAAATGAGCATTAATTTGACTACACAACTCATTCCTATGAAGGTACATTCAAAGTCACAAAACGTGCTCAACTAGGCCTGAAAGTGCATTTAAAGCAATAAAAACTCAAAATGAGTGTCACGCCTAAACCAAAGGACTTATGCACACATTTCAACATGTATTTAGTTCAGGTTGACCTCCTGAAGCCTAAATCACCATTAATTTGACTACACAACTTAATCCTATGAAGACACATTCAAAGTAAAAAAACGGGCTCAACTCGGACTGAAAGTGCATTTAAAGCAATAAAAACTGAAAATGAGTGTCACGCCTAAACCAAAGGACTTATGCACACATTTCAACATGTATTTAGTTCAGGTTGACCTCCTGAAGCCTAAATGAGCATTAATTTGACTACACAACTTATTCCTATGAAGGAACATTCAAAGTAAAAAAACGGGCTCAACTCGGACTGAAAGTGCATTTAAAGCAATAAAAACTGAAAATGAGTGTCACGCCTAAACCAAAGGACTTATGCACACATTTCAACATGTATTTAGTTCAGGTTGACCTCCTGAAGCCTAAATGAGCATTTATTTGACTGCACAACTCATTCCTATGAAGGTACATTCAAAGTCACAAAACGTGCTCAACTAGGCCTGAAAGTGCATTTAAAGCAATAAAAACTCAAAAGGAGTGTCACGCCTAAACCAAAGGACTTATGCACACATTTCAACATGTATTTAGTTCAGGTTGACCTCCTGAAGCCTAAATCACCATTAATTTGACTACACAACTTATTCCTATGAAGATACATTCAGAGTAAAAAAACGGGCTCAACTCGGACTGAAAGTGCATTTAAAGCAATAAAAACTGAAAATGAGTGTCACGCCTAAACCAAAGGACTTATGCACACATTTCAACATGTATTTAGTTCAGGTTGACCTCCTGAAGCCTAAATCACCATTAATTTGACTACACAACTTATTCCTATGAAGATACATTCAGAGTAAAAAAACGGGCTCAACTCGGACTGAAAGTGCATTTAAAGCAATAAAAACTGAAAATGAGTGTCACGCCTAAACCAAAGGACTTATGCACACATTTCAACATGTATTTAGTTCAGGTTGACATCCTGAAGCCTAAATCACCATTAATTTGACTACACAACTTATTCCTATGAAGATACATTCAAAGTAAAAAAACGGGCTCAACTCGGACTGAAAGTGCATTTAAAGCAATAAAAACTGAAAATGAGTGTCACGCCTAAACCAAAGGACTTATGCACACATTTCAACATGTATTTAGTTCAGGTTGACGTCCTGAAGCCTAAATGAGCATTAATTTGACTACACAACTTATTCCTATGAAGATACATTCAAAGTAAAAAAACGTGCTCTACTCGGCCTGAAAATGCATTTAAAGCAATAAAAACTCAAAATGAGTGTCGCGCCTAAACCAAAGGCCTTACGCACACATTTCAACATGTATTTAGTTCAGGTTGACCTCCTGAAGCCTAAATGAGCATTAATTTGACTACACAACTCATTCCTATGAAGGTACATTCAAAGTCACAAAACGTGCTCAACTAGGCCTGAAAGTGCATTTAAAGCAATAAAAATTCAAAATCAGTGTCACGCCTAAACCAAAGGACTTATGCACACATTTCAACATGTATTTAGTTCAGGTTGACATTCTGAAGCCTAAATGAGCATTAATTTGACTACACAACTTATTCCTAAGAAGATACATTCAAAGTAAAAAAACGGCTCAACTCGGACTGAAAGTGCATTTAAAGCAATAAAAACTGAAAATGAGTGTCACGCCTAAACCAAAGGACTTATGCACACATTTCAACATGTATTTAGTTCAGGTTGACCTCCTGAAGCCTAAATGAGCATTAATTTGACTACACAACTCATTCCTATGAAGGTACATTCAAAGTCACAAAACGTGCTCAACTAGGCCTGAAAGTGCATTTAAAGCAATAAAAACTCAAAATGAGTGTCACGCCTAAACCAAAGGACTTATGCACACATTTCAACATGTATTTAGTTCAGGTTGACCTCCTGAAGCCTAAATCACCATTAATTTGACTACACAACTTAATCCTATGAAGACACATTCAAAGTAAAAAAACGGGCTCAACTCGGACTGAAAGTGCATTTAAAGCAATAAAAACTGAAAATGAGTGTCACGCCTAAACCAAAGGACTTATGCACACATTTCAACATGTATTTAGTTCAGGTTGACCTCCTGAAGCCTAAATCACCATTAATTTGACTACACAACTTATTCCTATGAAGATACATTCAGAGTAAAAAAACGGGCTCAACTCGGACCGAAAGTGCATTTAAAGCAATAAAAACTGAAAATGAGTGTCACGCCTAAACCAAAGGACTTATGCACACATTTCAACATGTTTTTAGTTCAGGTTGACATCCTGAAGCCTAAATCACCATTAATTTGACTACACAACTTATTCCTATGAAGATACATTCAAAGTAAAAAAACGGGCTCAACTCGGACTGAAAGTGCATTTAAAGCAATAAAAACTGAAAATGAGTGTCACGCCTAAACCAAAGGACTTATGCACACATTTTAACATGTATTTAGTTCAGGTTGACCTCCTGAAGCCTAAATGAGCATTTATTTGACTACACAACTTATTCCTATGAAGGAACATTCAAAGTAAAAAAACGGGCTCAACTCGGACTGAAAGTGCATTTAAAGCAATAAAAACTGAAAATGAGTGTCACGCCTAAACCAAAGGACTTATGCACACATTTCAACATGTATTTAGTTCAGGTTGACCTCCTGAAGCCTAAATGAGCATTTATTTGACTGCACAACTCATTCCTATGAAGGTACATTCAAAGTCACAAAACGTGCTCAACTAGGCCTGAAAGTGCATTTAAAGCAATAAAAACTGAAAATGAGTGTCACGCCTAAACCAAAGGACTTATGCACACATTTCAACATGTATTTAGTTCAGGTTGACCTCCTGAAGCCTAAATCACCATTAATTTGACTACACAACTTAATCCTATGAAGATACATTCAAAGTCACAAAACGTGCTCAACTAGGCCTGAAAGTGCATTTAAAGCAATAAAAACTCAAAATGAGTGTCACGCCTAAACCAAAGGACTTATGCACACATTTCAACATGTATTTAGTTCAGGTTGACCTCCTGAAGCCTAAATCACCATTAATTTGACTACACAACTTAATCCTATGAAGATACATTCAAAGTAAAAAAACGGGCTCAACTCGGACTGAAAGTGCATTTAAAGCAATAAAAACTGAAAATGAGTGTCACGCCTAAACCAAAGGACTTATGCACACATTTCAACATGTATTTAGTTCAGGTTGACCTCCTGAAGCCTAAATGAGTATAATTTGACTACACAACTCATTCCTATGAAGGTACATTAAAAGTCACAAAACGTGTTCAACTAGGCCTGAAAGTGCATTTAAAGCAATAAAAACTCAAAATGAGTGTCACGCCTAAACCAAAGGACTTATGCACACATTTCAACATGTATTTAGTTCAGGTTGACATTCTGAAACCTAAATGAGCATTAATTTGATCACACAACTCATTCCTATGAAGATACACTCAAACTCAGAAACGTGCTCTACTCGGCCTGAAAGTGCATTTAAAGCAATAAAAATTCAAAATCAGTGTCACGCCTAAACCAAAGGACTTATGCACACATTTCAACATGTATTTAGTTCAGGTTGACATTCTGAAGCCTAAATGAGCATTAATTTGACTACACAACTTATTCCTAAGAAGATACATTCAAAGTAAAAAAACGGCTCAACTCGGACTGAAAGTGCATTTAAAGCAATAAAATCTCAAAATGAGTGTCACGCCTAAACCAAAGGACTTATGCACACATTTCAACATGTATTTAGTTCAGGTTGACCTCCTGAAGCCTAAATGAGCATTAATTTGACTACACAAATCATTCCTAAGAAGATACATTCAAAGTAAAAAAACGGGCTCAACTCGGACTGAAAGTGCATTTAAAGCAATAAAAACTGAAAATGAGTGTCACGCCTAAACCAAAGGACTTATGCACACATTTCAACATGTATTTAGTTCAGGTTGACCTCCTGAAGCCTAAATGAGCATTAATTTGACTACACAAATCATTCCTATGAAGGAACATTCAAAGTGAAAAAACGGGCTCAACTCGGACTGAAAGTGCATTTAAAGCAATAAAAACTGAAAATGAGTGTCACGCCTAAACCAAAGGACTTATGCACACATTTCAACATGTATTTAGTTCAGGTTGACGTCCTGAAGCCTAAATGAGCATTAATTTGACTACACAACTTATTCCTATGAAGATACATTCAAAGTAAAAAAACGTGCTCTACTCGGCCTGAAAATGCATTTAAAGCAATAAAAACTCAAAATGAGTGTCGCGCCTAAACCAAAGGCCTTACGCACACATTTCAACATGTATTTAGTTCAGGTTGACCTCCTGAAGCCTAAATGAGCATTAATTTGACTACACAACTCATTCCTATGAAGGTACATTCAAAGTCACAAAACGTGCTCAACTAGGCCTGAAAGTGCATTTAAAGCAATAAAAATTCAAAATCAGTGTCACGCCTAAACCAAAGGACTTATGCACACATTTCAACATGTATTTAGTTCAGGTTGACATTCTGAAGCCTAAATGAGCATTAATTTGACTACACAACTTATTCCTAAGAAGATACATTCAAAGTAAAAAAACGGCTCAACTCGGACTGAAAGTGCATTTAAAGCAATAAAAACTGAAAATGAGTGTCACGCCTAAACCAAAGGACTTATGCACACATTTCAACATGTATTTAGTTCAGGTTGACCTCCTGAAGCCTAAATGAGCATTAATTTGACTACACAACTCATTCCTATGAAGGTACATTCAAAGTCACAAAACGTGCTCAACTAGGCCTGAAAGTGCATTTAAAGCAATAAAAACTCAAAATGAGTGTCACGCCTAAACCAAAGGACTTATGCACACATTTCAACATGTATTTAGTTCAGGTTGACCTCCTGAAGCCTAAATCACCATTAATTTGACTACACAACTTAATCCTATGAAGACACATTCAAAGTAAAAAAACGGGCTCAACTCGGACTGAAAGTGCATTTAAAGCAATAAAAACTGAAAATGAGTGTCACGCCTAAACCAAAGGACTTATGCACACATTTCAACATGTATTTAGTTCAGGTTGACCTCCTGAAGCCTAAATCACCATTAATTTGACTACACAACTTATTCCTATGAAGATACATTCAGAGTAAAAAAACGGGGTCAACTCGGACCGAAAGTGCATTTAAAGCAATAAAAACTGAAAATGAGTGTCACGCCTAAACCAAAGGACTTATGCACACATTTCAACATGTTTTTAGTTCAGGTTGACATCCTGAAGCCTAAATCACCATTAATTTGACTACACAACTTATTCCTATGAAGATACATTCAAAGTAAAAAAACGGGCTCAACTCGGACTGAAAGTGCATTTAAAGCAATAAAAACTGAAAATGAGTGTCACGCCTAAACCAAAGGACTTATGCACACATTTTAACATGTATTTAGTTCAGGTTGACCTCCTGAAGCCTAAATGAGCATTTATTTGACTACACAACTTATTCCTATGAAGGAACATTCAAAGTAAAAAAACGGGCTCAACTCGGACTGAAAGTGCATTTAAAGCAATAAAAACTGAAAATGAGTGTCACGCCTAAACCAAAGGACTTATGCACACATTTCAACATGTATTTAGTTCAGGTTGACCTCCTGAAGCCTAAATGAGCATTTATTTGACTGCACAACTCATTCCTATGAAGGTACATTCAAAGTCACAAAACGTGCTCAACTAGGCCTGAAAGTGCATTTAAAGCAATAAAAACTGAAAATGAGTGTCACGCCTAAACCAAAGGACTTATGCACACATTTCAACATGTATTTAGTTCAGGTTGACCTCCTGAAGCCTAAATAACCATTAATTTGACTACACAACTTAATCCTATGAAGATACATTCAAAGTCACAAAACGTGCTCAACTAGGCCTGAAAGTGCATTTAAAGCAATAAAAACTCAAAATGAGTGTCACGCCTAAACCAAAGGACTTATGCACACATTTCAACATGTATTTAGTTCAGGTTGACCTCCTGAAGCCTAAATCACCATTAATTTGACTACACAACTTAATCCTATGAAGATACATTCAAAGTAAAAAAACGGGCTCAACTCGGACTGAAAGTGCATTTAAAGCAATAAAAACTGAAAATGAGTGTCACGCCTAAACCAAAGGACTTATGCACACATTTCAACATGTATTTAGTTCAGGTTGACCTCCTGAAGCCTAAATGAGTATAATTTGACTACACAACTCATTCCTATGAAGGTACATTAAAAGTCACAAAACGTGCTCAACTAGGCCTGAAAGTGCATTTAAAGCAATAAAAACTCAAAATGAGTGTCACGCCTAAACCAAAGGACTTATGCACACATTTCAACATGTATTTAGTTCAGGTTGACATTCTGAAACCTAAATGAGCATTAATTTGATCACACAACTCATTCCTATGAAGATACACTCAAACTCAGAAACGTGCTCTACTCGGCCTGAAAATGCATTTAAAGCAATAAAAACTCAAAATGAGTGTCACGCCTAAACCAAAGGACTTATGCACACATTTCAACATGTATTTAGTTCAGGTTGACCTCCTGAAGCCTAAATGAGCATTAATTTGACTACACAACTCATTCCTATGAAGATACATTCAATTTAAAAAAACGTGCTCTACTCGGCCTGAAAATGCATTCAAAGCAATAAAAACTCAAATTGAGTGTCACGCCTAAACTAAAGGACTTATACACACATTTCAACATGTATTTAGTTCAGGTTGACATTCTGAAGCCTAAATGAGCATTATTTTGTCTATACAACTCATTCCTATGAAGGTACATTCAAAGTCACAAAACGTGCTCAACTAGGCCTGAAAGTGCATTTAAAGCAATAAAATCTCAAAATGAGTTTCACGCCTAAATCAAAGGACTTATGCACACATTTTAACATGTATTTAGTTTAGGTTGACCTCCTGAAGCCTAAATGAGCATTAATTTGATCACACAACTCATTCCCATGAAGATACATTCAAAGTCAGTAAGTGCCCTGCTCTGTCTGAAAATGCATTTGAATCAATAAAAACTAAAATTGAGTGTCATGCCTAAACCAAAGGACGTCTGCACACATTTCAACGTCTAAAGTGTTGTTTCCGATGCCTGCTAGTGTATGTGTGCGTGCGTGTGTGAGAGTGTGTAAGTGTGTGCGTGTGTTTGTGTGTGTTTGTGTGGGTGCGTGCGTGTGTGTGTTGTGCGCACCCCCCCCCCCCAAAAAGTACTGTATTCGGATAAAAATGACGAATTACTCAGAGGTTTTAACTTTTGCTTGCACTTGATTTGTTCTGACACCGACGACGTCCACCAATGACAGCCCGAGTGGATCTAGCCCACGTGGTGTGAGAGCAGGGGGAGGTGAAAAGATGCAAAGCCTAGGTGATTGGCTGTGCATCTTTCAGTCTTCCACGTGGGTTAGTCTTTGATCTTCAATCAGTGTCCAAATGTTGTTTACATGCGTAGCGTGTGCGGATGTGTGTGCCTCTCATGAGTTTGTGTGTGTGTTTGCGCGCGCGTGATCGTGTGCCCATACATGTGTGAGTGTTTCTTTGATCTAAATCATCGTTGGTGTGTTGTTTACGATACGTGCTCGTCTGTGCGTACGTTTGTGTGAGTGTGTGTGCGTGCGTTTGTGTGTGTGCTTGCTGCGTGCTGGCGCGCTCGGAAGCGTGTGTGTCACAGAGAAAGAGAGGGAGCGGGATCGCTGGCCTGTATGTACTCTATGTGAAACACCAGGACATTTGTAATTTCGTCCCTTTCACATTTTTTGGCTTTTTAAAAAATAAAACTTATTTTCATCAATGGTTCATAATGAGTGTCACGCCTAGACCAAATGACTTATGCACACATTTCAACATTTATTTAGTTCAGGTTGACCTCCTGAAGCCTAAATGAGCATTAATTTGACTACACAACTTAATCCTATGAAGATACATTCAAAGTCACAAAACGTGCTCAACTAGGCCTGAAAGTGCATTTAAAGCAATAAAAACTCAAAATGAGTGTCACGCATAAACCAAAGGACTTATGCACACATTTCAACATGTATTTAGTTCAGGTTGACCTCCTGAAGCCTAAATCACCATTAATTTGACTACACAACTTATTCCTATGAAGATACATTCAAAGTAAAAAAACGGGCTCAACTCGGACTGAAAGTGCATTTAAAGCAATAAAAACTGAAAATGAGTGTCACGCCTAAACCAAAGGACTTATGCACACATTTCAACATGTATTTAGTTCAGGTTGACGTCCTGAAGCCTAAATGAGCATTAATTTGACTACACAACTTATTCCTATGAAGATACATTCAAAGTAAAAAAACGTGCTCTACTCGGCCTGAAAATGCATTTAAAGCAATAAAAACTCAAAATGAGTGTCGCGCCTAAACCAAAGGCCTTACGCACACATTTCAACATGTATTTAGTTCAGGTTGACCTCCTGAAGCCTAAATGAGCATTAATTTGACTACACAACTCATTCCTATGAAGGTACATTCAAAGTCACAAAACGTGCTCAACTAGGCCTGAAAGTGCATTTAAAGCAATAAAAATTCAAAATCAGTGTCACGCCTAAACCAAAGGACTTATGCACACATTTCAACATGTATTTAGTTCAGGTTGACATTCTGAAGCCTAAATGAGCATTAATTTGACTACACAACTTATTCCTAAGAAGATACATTCAAAGTAAAAAAACGGCTCAACTCGGACTGAAAGTGCATTTAAAGCAATAAAAACTGAAAATGAGTGTCACGCCTAAACCAAAGGACTTATGCACACATTTCAACATGTATTTAGTTCAGGTTGGCCTCCTGAAGCCTAAATGAGCATTAATTTGACTACACAACTCATTCCTATGAAGGTACATTCAAAGTCACAAAACGTGCTCAACTAGGCCTGAAAGTGCATTTAAAGCAATAAAAACTCAAAATGAGTGTCACGCCTAAACCAAAGGACTTATGCACACATTTCAACATGTATTTAGTTCAGGTTGACCTCCTGAAGCCTAAATCACCATTAATTTGACTACACAACTTAATCCTATGAAGACACATTCAAAGTAAAAAAACGGGCTCAACTCGGACTGAAAGTGCATTTAAAGCAATAAAAACTGAAAATGAGTGTCACGCCTAAACCAAAGGACTTATGCACACATTTCAACATGTATTTAGTTCAGGTTGACCTCCTGAAGCCTAAATGAGCATTAATTTGACTACACAACTTATTCCTATGAAGGAACATTCAAAGTAAAAAAACGGGCTCAACTCGGACTGAAAGTGCATTTAAAGCAATAAAAACTGAAAATGAGTGTCACGCCTAAACCAAAGGACTTATGCACACATTTCAACATGTATTTAGTTCAGGTTGACCTCCTGAAGCCTAAATGAGCATTTATTTGACTGCACAACTCATTCCTATGAAGGTACATTCAAAGTCACAAAACGTGCTCAACTAGGCCTGAAAGTGCATTTAAAGCAATAAAAACTCAAAAGGAGTGTCACGCCTAAACCAAAGGACTTATGCACACATTTCAACATGTATTTAGTTCAGGTTGACCTCCTGAAGCTTAAATCACCATTAATTTGACTACACAACTTATTCCTATGAAGATACATTCAGAGTAAAAAAACGGGCTCAACTCGGACTGAAAGTGCATTTAAAGCAATAAAAACTGAAAATGAGTGTCACGCCTAAACCAAAGGACTTATGCACACATTTCAACATGTATTTAGTTCAGGTTGACCTCCTGAAGCCTAAATCACCATTAATTTGACTACACAACTTATTCCTATGAAGATACATTCAGAGTAAAAAAACGGGCTCAACTCGGACTGAAAGTGCATTTAAAGCAATAAAAACTGAAAATGAGTGTCACGCCTAAACCAAAGGACTTATGCACACATTTCAACATGTATTTAGTTCAGGTTGACATCCTGAAGCCTAAATCACCATTAATTTGACTACACAACTTATTCCTATGAAGATACATTCAAAGTAAAAAAACGGGCTCAACTCGGACTGAAAGTGCATTTAAAGCAATAAAAACTGAAAATGAGTGTCACGCCTAAACCAAAGGACTTATGCACACATTTCAACATGTATTTAGTTCAGGTTGACGTCCTGAAGCCTAAATGAGCATTAATTTGACTACACAACTTATTCCTATGAAGATACATTCAAAGTAAAAAAACGTGCTCTACTCGGCCTGAAAATGCATTTAAAGCAATAAAAACTCAAAATGAGTGTCGAGCCTAAACCAATGGCCTTACGCACACATTTCAACATGTATTTAGTTCAGGTTGACCTCCTGAAGCCTAAATGAGCATTAATTTGACTACACAACTCATTCCTATGAAGGTACATTCAAAGTCACAAAACGTGCTCAACTAGGCCTGAAAGTGCATTTAAAGCAATAAAAATTCAAAATCAGTGTCACGCCTAAACCAAAGGACTTATGCACACATTTCAACATGTATTTAGTTCAGGTTGACATTCTGAAGCCTAAATGAGCATTAATTTGACTACACAACTTATTCCTAAGAAGATACATTCAAAGTAAAAAAACGGCTCAACTCGGACTGAAAGTGCATTTAAAGCAATAAAAACTGAAAATGAGTGTCACGCCTAAACCAAAGGACTTATGCACACATTTCAACATGTATTTAGTTCAGGTTGACCTCCTGAAGCCTAAATGAGCATTAATTTGACTACACAACTCATTCCTATGAAGGTACATTCAAAGTCACAAAACGTGCTCAACTAGGCCTGAAAGTGCATTTAAAGCAATAAAACCTCAAAATGAGTGTCACGCCTAAACCAAAGGACTTATGCACACATTTCAACATGTATTTAGTTCAGGTTGACCTCCTGAAGCCTAAATCACCATTAATTTGACTACACAACTTAATCCTATGAAGACACATTCAAAGTAAAAAAACGGGCTCAACTCGGACTGAAAGTGCATTTAAAGCAATAAAAACTGAAAATGAGTGTCACGCCTAAACCAAAGGACTTATGCACACATTTCAACATGTATTTAGTTCAGGTTGACCTCCTGAAGCCTAAATCACCATTAATTTGACTACACAACTTATTCCTATGAAGATACATTCAGAGTAAAAAAACGGGCTCAACTCGGACCGAAAGTGCATTTAAAGCAATAAAAACTGAAAATGAGTGTCACGCCTAAACCAAAGGACTTATGCACACATTTCAACATGTTTTTAGTTCAGGTTGACATCCTGAAGCCTAAATCACCATTAATTTGACTACACAACTTATTCCTATGAAGATACATTCAAAGTAAAAAAACGGGCTCAACTCGGACTGAAAGTGCATTTAAAGCAATAAAAACTGAAAATGAGTGTCACGCCTAAACCAAAGGACTTATGCACACATTTTAACATGTATTTAGTTCAGGTTGACCTCCTGAAGCCTAAATGAGCATTAATTTGACTACACAACTTATTCCTATGAAGGAACATTCAAAGTAAAAAAACGGGCTCAACTCGGACTGAAAGTGCATTTAAAGCAATAAAAACTGAAAATGAGTGTCACGCCTAAACCAAAGGACTTATGCACACATTTCAACATGTATTTAGTTCAGGTTGACCTCCTGAAGCCTAAATGAGCATTTATTTGACTGCACAACTCATTCCTATGAAGGTACATTCAAAGTCACAAAACGTGCTCAACTAGGCCTGAAAGTGCATTTAAAGCAATAAAAACTGAAAATGAGTGTCACGCCTAAACCAAAGGACTTATGCACACATTTCAACATGTATTTAGTTCAGGTTGACCTCCTGAAGCCTAAATCACCATTAATTTGACTACACAACTTAATCCTATGAAGATACATTCAAAGTCACAAAACGTGCTCAACTAGGCCTGAAAGTGCATTTAAAGCAATAAAAACTCAAAATGAGTGTCACGCCTAAACCAAAGGACTTATGCACACATTTCAACATGTATTTAGTTCAGGTTGACCTCCTGAAGCCTAAATCACCATTAATTTGACTACACAACTTAATCCTATGAAGATACATTCAAAGTAAAAAAACGGGCTCAACTCGGACTGAAAGTGCATTTAAAGCAATAAAAACTGAAAATGAGTGTCACGCCTAAACCAAAGGACTTATGCACACATTTCAACATGTATTTAGTTCAGGTTGACGTCCTGAAGCCTAAATGAGCATTAATTTGACTACACAACTTATTCCTATTAAGATACATTCAAAGTAAAAAAACGTGCTCTACTCGGCCTGAAAATGCATTTAAAGCAATAAAAACTCAAAATGAGTGTCACGCCTAAACCAAAGGCCTTATGCACACATTTCAACATGTATTTAGTTCAGGTTGACCTCCTGAAGCCTAAATGAGCATTAATTTGACTACACAACTCATTCCTATGAAGGAACATTCAAAGTAAAAAAACGGGCTCAACTCGGACTGAAAGTGCATTTAAAGCAATAAAAACTGAAAATGAGTGTCACGCCTAAACCAAAGGACTTATGCACACATTTCAACATGTATTTAGTTCAGGTTGACCTCCTGAAACCTAAATGAGCATTAATTTGACTACACAACTCATTCCTATGAAGGTACATTCAAAGTCACAAAACGTGCTCAACTAGGCCTGAAAGTGCATTTAAAGCAATAAAAACTCAAAATGAGTGTCACGCCTAAACCAAAGGACTTATGTACACATTTCAACATGTATTTAGTTCAGGTTGACCTCCTGAAGCCTAAATGAGCATTAATTTGACTACACAACTCATTCCTATGAAGGTACATTCAAAGTCACAAAACGTGCTCAACTAGGCCTGAAAGTGCATTTAAAGCAATAAAAACTCAAAAGGAGTGTCACGCCTAAACCAAAGGACTTATGCACACATTTCAACATGTATTTAGTTCAGGTTGACCTCCTGAAGCCTAAATCACCATTAATTTGACTACACAACTTATTCCTATGAAGATACATTCAGAGTAAAAAAACGGGCTCAACTCGGACTGAAAGTGCATTTAAAGCAATAAAAACTGAAAATGAGTGTCACGCCTAAACCAAAGGACTTATGCACACATTTCAACATGTATTTAGTTCAGGTTGACCTCCTGAAGCCTAAATCACCATTAATTTGACTACACAACTTATTCCTATGAAGATACATTCAGAGTAAAAAAACGGGCTCAACTCGGACTGAAAGTGCATTTAAAGCAATAAAAACTGAAAATGAGTGTCACGCCTAAACCAAAGGACTTATGCACACATTTCAACATGTATTTAGTTCAGGTTGACATCCTGAAGCCTAAATCACCATTAATTTGACTACACAACTTATTCCTATGAAGATACATTCAAAGTAAAAAAACGGGCTCAACTCGGACTGAAAGTGCATTTAAAGCAATAAAAACTGAAAATGAGTGTCACGCCTAAACCAAAGGACTTATGCACACATTTCAACATGTATTTAGTTCAGGTTGACGTCCTGAAGCCTAAATGAGCATTAATTTGACTACACAACTTATTCCTATGAAGATACATTCAAAGTAAAAAAACGTGCTCTACTCGGCCTGAAAATGCATTTAAAGCAATAAAAACTCAAAATGAGTGTCGCGCCTAAACCAAAGGCCTTACGCACACATTTCAACATGTATTTAGTTCAGGTTGACCTCCTGAAGCCTAAATGAGCATTAATTTGACTACACAACTCATTCCTATGAAGGAACATTCAAAGTAAAAAAACGGGCTCAACTCGGACTGAAAGTGCATTTAAAGCAATAAAAACTGAAAATGAGTGTCACGCCTAAACCAAAGGACTTATGCACACATTTCAACATGTATTTAGTTCAGGTTGACCTCCTGAAGCCTAAATCACCATTAATTTGACTACACAACTTAATCCTATGAAGATACATTCAAAGTCACAAAACGTGCTCAACTAGGCCTGAAAGTGCATTTAAAGCAATAAAAACTCAAAATGAGTGTCACGCCTAAACCAAAGGACTTATGCACACATTTCAACATGTATTTAGTTCAGGTTGACCTCCTGAAGGCTAAATCACCATTAATTTGACTACACAACTTAATCCTATGAAGATACATTCAAAGTAAAAAAAACGGGCTCAACTCGGACTGAAAGTGCATTTAAAGCAATAAAAACTGAAAATGAGTGTCACGCCTAAACCAAAGGACTTATGCACACATTTCAACATGTATTTAGTTCAGGTTGACGTCCTGAAGCCTAAATGAGCATTAATTTGACTACACAACTTATTCCTATGAAGATACATTCAAAGTAAAAAAAACGTGCTCTACTCGGCCTGAAAATGCATTTAAAGCAATAAAAACTCAAAATGAGTGTCACGCCTAAACCAAAGGCCTTATGCACACATTTCAACATGTATTTAGTTCAGGTTGACCTCCTGAAGCCTAAATGAGCATTAATTTGACTACACAACTCATTCCTATGAAGGAACATTCAAAGTAAAAAAACGGGCTCAACTCGGACTGAAAGTGCATTTAAAGCAATAAAAACTGAAAATGAGTGTCACGCCTAAACCAAAGGACTTATGCACACATTTCAACATGTATTTAGTTCAGGTTGACCTCCTGAAGCCTAAATGAGTATAATTTGACTACACAACTCATTCCTATGAAGGTACATTAAAAGTCACAAAACGTGCTCAACTAGGCCTAAAAGTGCATTTAAAGCAATAAAAACTCAAAATGAGTGTCACGCCTAAACCAAAGGACTTATGCACACATTTCAACATGTATTTAGTTCAGGTTGACATTCTGAAGCCTAAATGAGCATTAATTTGATCACAGAACTCATTCCTATGAAGATACATTCAAACTCAGAAACGTGCTCTACTCGGCCTGAAAATGCATTTAAAGCAATAAAAACTCAAAATGAGTGTCACGCCTAAACCAAAGGACTTATGCACACATTTCAACATGTATTTAGTTCAGGTTGACATCCTGAAGCCTAAATCACCATTAATTTGACTACACAACTTAATCCTATGAAGATACATTCAAAGTAAAAAAACGGGCTCAACTCGGACTGAAAGTGCATTTAAAGCAATAAAAACTGAAAATGAGTGTCACGCCTAAACCAAAGGACTTATGCACACATTTCAACATGTATTTAGTTCAGGTTGACGTCCTGAAGCCTAAATGAGCATTAATTTGACTACACAACTTATTCCTATTAAGATACATTCAAAGTAAAAAAACGTGCTCTACTCGGCCTGAAAATGCATTTAAAGCAATAAAAACTCAAAATGAGTGTCACGCCTAAACCAAAGGCCTTATGCACACATTTCAACATGTATTTAGTTCAGGTTGACCTCCTGAAGCCTAAATGAGCATTAATTTGACTACACAACTCATTCCTATGAAGGAACATTCAAAGTAAAAAAACGGGCTCAACTCGGACTGAAAGTGCATTTAAAGCAATAAAAACTGAAAATGAGAGTCACGCCTAAACCAAAGGACTTATGCACACATTTCAACATGTATTTAGTTCAGGTTGACCTCCTGAAACCTAAATGAGCATTAATTTGACTACACAACTCATTCCTATGAAGGTACATTCAAAGTCACAAAACGTGCTCAACTAGGCCTGAAAGTGCATTTAAAGCAATAAAAACTCAAAATGAGTGTCATGCCTAAACCAAAGGACTTATGTACACATTTCAACATGTATTTAGTTCAGGTTGACCTCCTGAAGCCTAAATGAGCATTAATTTGACTACACAACTCATTCCTATGAAGGTACATTCAAAGTCACAAAACGTGCTCAACTAGGCCTGAAAGTGCATTTAAAGCAATAAAAACTCAAAAGGAGTGTCACGCCTAAACCAAAGGACTTATGCACACATTTCAACATGTATTTAGTTCAGGTTGACCTCCTGAAGCCTAAATCACCATTAATTTGACTACACAACTTATTCCTATGAAGATACATTCAGAGTAAAAAAACGGGCTCAACTCGGACTGAAAGTGCATTTAAAGCAATAAAAACTGAAAATGAGTGTCACGCCTAAACCAAAGGACTTATGCACACATTTCAACATGTATTTAGTTCAGGTTGACCTCCTGAAGCCTAAATCACCATTAATTTGACTACACAACTTATTCCTATGAAGATACATTCAGAGTAAAAAAACGGGCTCAACTCGGACTGAAAGTGCATTTAAAGCAATAAAAACTGAAAATGAGTGTCACGCCTAAACCAAAGGACTTATGCACACATTTCAACATGTATTTAGTTCAGGTTGACATCCTGAAGCCTAAATCACCATTAATTTGACTACACAACTTATTCCTATGAAGATACATTCAAAGTAAAAAAACGGGCTCAACTCGGACTGAAAGTGCATTTAAAGCAATAAAAACTGAAAATGAGTGTCACGCCTAAACCAAAGGACTTATGCACACATTTCAACATGTATTTAGTTCAGGTTGACGTCCTGAAGCCTAAATGAGCATTAATTTGACTACACAACTTATTCCTATGAAGATACATTCAAAGTAAAAAATCGTGCTCTACTCGGCCTGAAAATGCATTTAAAGCAATAAAAACTCAAAATGAGTGTCGCGCCTAAACCAAAGGCCTTACGCACACATTTCAACATGTATTTAGTTCAGGTTGACCTCCTGAAGCCTAAATGAGCATTAATTTGACTACACAACTCATTCCTATGAAGGAACATTCAAAGTAAAAAAACGGGCTCAACTCGGACTGAAAGTGCATTTAAAGCAATAAAAACTGAAAATGAGTGTCACGCCTAAACCAAAGGACTTATGCACACATTTCAACATGTATTTAGTTCAGGTTGACCTCCTGAAGCCTAAATCACCATTAATTTGACTACACAACTTAATCCTATGAAGATACATTCAAAGTCACAAAACGTGCTCAACTAGGCCTGAAAGTGCATTTAAAGCAATAAAAACTCAAAATGAGTGTCACGCCTAAACCAAAGGACTTATGCACACATTTCAACATGTATTTAGTTCAGGTTGACCTCCTGAAGGCTAAATCACCATTAATTTGACTACACAACTTAATCCTATGAAGATACATTCAAAGTAAAAAAAACGGGCTCAACTCGGACTGAAAGTGCATTTAAAGCAATAAAAACTCAAAATGAGTGTCACACCTAAACCAAAGGATTTATGCACACATTTCAACATGTATTTTGTTCAGGTTGACCTCCTGAAGCCTAAATGAGCATTAATTTGACTACACATCCCATTCCTTTGAAGATACATTCAAAGTAAAAAAACGTGCTCTACTCGGCCTGAAAATGCATTTAAAGCAATAAAAACTCAAAATGAGTGTCACGCCTAAACCAAAGGACTTATGCACACATTTCAACATGTATTTAGTTCAGGTTGACCTCCTGAAGCCTAAATGAGCATTAATTTGACTACACAACTCATTCCTATGAAGGAACATTCAAAGTAAAAAAACGGGCTCAACTCGGACTGAAAGTGCATTTAAAGCAATAAAAACTAAAAATGAGTGTCACGCCTAAACCAAAGGACTTATGCACACATTTCAACATGTATTTAGTTCAGGTTGACCTCCTGAAGCCTAAATGAGTATAATTTGACTACACAACTCATTCCTATGAAGGTACATTCAAAGTCACAAAACGTGCTCAACTAGGCCTGAAAGTGCATTTAAAGCAATAAAAACTCAAAATGAGTGTCACGCCTAAACCAAAGGACTTATGCACACATTTCAACATGTATTTAGTTCAGGTTGACCTCCTGAAGCCTAAATCACCATTAATTTGACTACACAACTTATTCCTATGAAGATACATTCAAAGTAAAAAAACGGGCTCAACTCGGACTGAAAGTGCATTTAAAGCAATAAAAACTGAAAATGAGTGTCACGCCTAAACCAAAGGACTTATGCACACATTTCAACATGTATTTAGTTCAGGTTGACGTCCTGAAGCCCAAATGAGCATTAATTTGACTACACAACTTATTCCTATGAAGATACATTCAAAGTAAAAAAACGTGCTCTACTCGGCCTGAAAATGCATTTAAAGCAATAAAAACTCAAAATGAGTGTCGCGCCTAAACCAAAGGCCTTATGCACACATTTCAACATGTATTTAGTTCAGGTTGACCTCCTGAAGCCTAAATCATCATTAATTTGACTACACAACTCATTCCTATGAAGGAACATTCAAAGTAAAAAAACGGGCTCAACTCGGACTGAAAGTGCATTTAAAGCAATAAAAACTGAAAATGAGTGTCACGCCTAAACCAAAGGACTTATGCACACATTTCAACATGTATTTAGTTCAGGTTGACCTCCTGAAGCCTAAATGAGCATTAATTTGACTACACAACTCATTCCTATGAAGGTACATTCAAAGTCACAAAACGTGCTCAACTAGGCCTGAAAGTGCATTTAAAGCAATAAAAATTCAAAATGAGTGTCACGCCTAAACCAAAGGACTTATGCACACATTTCAACATGTATTTAGTTCAGGTTGACATGCTGAAGCCTAAATGAGCATTAATTTGACTACACAACTTATTCCTATGAAGATACATTCAAAGTAAAAAAACGGCTCAACTCGGACTGAAAGTGCATTTAAAGCAATAAAAACTGAAAATGAGTGTCACGCCTAAACCAAAGGCCTTATGCACACATTTCAACATGTATTTAGTTCAGGTTGACCTCCTGAAGCCTAAATGAGCATTAATTTGACTACACAACTCATTCCTATGAAGGAACATTCAAAGTAAAAAAACGGGCTCAACTCGGACTGAAAGTGCATTTAAAGCAATAAAAACTAAAAATGAGTGTCACGCCTAAACCAAAGGACTTATGCACACATTTCAACATGTATTTAGTTCAGGTTGACCTCCTGAAGCCTAAATGAGTATAATTTGACTACACAACTCATTCCTATGAAGGTACATTCAAAGTCACAAAACGTGCTCAACTAGGCCTGAAAGTGCATTTAAAGCAATAAAAACTCAAAATGAGTGTCACGCCTAAACCAAAGGACTTATGCACACATTTCAACATGTATTTAGTTCAGGTTGACCTCCAGAAGCCTAAATCACCATTAATTTGATCACACAACTCATTCCTATGAAGATACATTCAAACTCAGAATCGTGCTCTACTCGGCCTGAAAATGCATTTAAAGCAATAAAAACTCAAAATGAATGTCACGCCTAAACCAAAGGACTTATGCACACATTTCAACATGTATTTAGTTCAGGTTGACATTCTGAAGCCTAAATGAGCATTAATTTGACTACACAACTTATTCCTATGAAGATACATTCAAAGTAAAAAAACGGACTCAACTCGGACTGAAAGTGCATTTAAAGCAATAAAAACTCAAAATGAGTGTCACGCCTAAACCAAAGGACTTATGCACACATTTCAACATGTATTTAGTTCAGGTTGAACTCCTGAAGCCTAAATGAGCATTTATTTGACTACACAACTCATTCCTATGAAGGTACATTCAAAGTCACAAAACGTGCTCAACTGGGCCTGAAAGTGCATTTAAAGCAATAAAAACTCAAAATGAGTGTCACACCTAAACCAAAGGATTTATGCACACATTTCAACATGTATTTTGTTCAGGTTGACCACCTGAAGCCTAAATGAGCATTAATTTGACTACACATCCCATTCCTTTGAAGATACATTCAAAGTCACAAAACGTGCTCAACTAGGCCTGAAAGTGCATTTAAAGCAATAAAAACTCAAATTCAGTGTCACGCCTAAACCAAAGGACTTATGCACACATTTCAACATGTATTTAGTTCAGGTTGACCTCCTGAAGCCTAAATCACCATTAATTTGATCACACAACTCATTCCTATGAAGACACATTCAAACTCAGAAACGTGCTCTACTCGGCCTGAAAATGCATTTAAAGCAATAAAAACTCAAAATGAGTGTTACACCTAAACCAAAGGACTTATGCACACATTTCAACATGTATTTAGTTCAGGTTGACCTCCTGAAGCCTAAATGAGCATTTATTTGACTACACAACTCATTCCTATGAAGGTACATTCAAAGTCACAAAACGTGCTCAACTAGGCCTGAAAGTGCATTTAAAGCAATAAAAACTCAAAAGGAGTGTCACGCCTAAACCAAAGGACTTATGCACACATTTCAACATGTATTTAGTTCAGGTTGACCTCCTGAAGCTTAAATCACCATTAATTTGACTACACAACTTATTCCTATGAAGATACATTCAGAGTAAAAAAACGGGCTCAACTCGGACTGAAAGTGCATTTAAAGCAATAAAAACTGAAAATGAGTGTCACGCCTAAACCAAAGGACTTATGCACACATTTCAACATGTATTTAGTTCAGGTTGACCTCCTGAAGCCTAAATCACCATTAATTTGACTACACAACTTATTCCTATGAAGATACATTCAGAGTAAAAAAACGGGCTCAACTCGGACTGAAAGTGCATTTAAAGCAATAAAAACTGAAAATGAGTGTCACGCCTAAACCAAAGGACTTATGCACACATTTCAACATGTATTTAGTTCAGGTTGACATCCTGAAGCCTAAATCACCATTAATTTGACTACACAACTTATTCCTATGAAGATACATTCAAAGTAAAAAAACGGGCTCAACTCGGACTGAAAGTGCATTTAAAGCAATAAAAACTGAAAATGAGTGTCACGCCTAAACCAAAGGACTTATGCACACATTTCAACATGTATTTAGTTCAGGTTGACGTCCTGAAGCCTAAATGAGCATTAATTTGACTACACAACTTATTCCTATGAAGATACATTCAAAGTAAAAAAACGTGCTCTACTCGGCCTGAAAATGCATTTAAAGCAATAAAAACTCAAAATGAGTGTCGCGCCTAAACCAAAGGCCTTACGCACACATTTCAACATGTATTTAGTTCAGGTTGACCTCCTGAAGCCTAAATGAGCATTAATTTGACTACACAACTCATTCCTATGAAGGAACATTCAAAGTAAAAAAACGGGCTCAACTCGGACTGAAAGTGCATTTAAAGCAATAAAAACTGAAAATGAGTGTCACGCCTAAACCAAAGGACTTATGCACACATTTCAACATGTATTTAGTTCAGGTTGACCTCCTGAAGCCTAAATCACCATTAATTTGACTACACAACTTAATCCTATGAAGATACATTCAAAGTCACAAAACGTGCTCAACTAGGCCTGAAAGTGCATTTAAAGCAATAAAAACTCAAAATGAGTGTCACGCCTAAACCAAAGGACTTATGCACACATTTCAACATGTATTTAGTTCAGGTTGACCTCCTGAAGCCTAAATCACCATTAATTTGACTACACAACTTATTCCTATGAAGGAACATTCAAAGTAAAAAAACGGGCTCAACTCGGACTGAAAGTGCATTTAAAGCAATAAAAACTCAAAATGAGTGTCGCGCCTAAACCAAAGGCCTTACGCACACATTTCAACATGTATTTAGTTCAGGTTGACCTCCTGAAGCCTAAATGAGCATTAATTTGACTACACAACTCATTCCTATGAAGGTACATTCAAAGTCACAAAACGTGCTCAACTAGGCCTGAAAGTGCATTTAAAGCAATAAAAATTCAAAATCAGTGTCACGCCTAAACCAAAGGACTTATGCACACATTTCAACATGTATTTAGTTCAGGTTGACATTCTGAAGCCTAAATGAGCATTAATTTGACTACACAACTTATTCCTAAGAAGATACATTCAAAGTAAAAAAACGGCTCAACTCGGACTGAAAGTGCATTTAAAGCAATAAAAACTGAAAATGAGTGTCACGCCTAAACCAAAGGACTTATGCACACATTTCAACATGTATTTAGTTCAGGTTGACCTCCTGAAGCCTAAATCACCATTAATTTGACTACACAACTTAATCCTATGAAGATACATTCAAAGTCACAAAACGTGCTCAACTAGGCCTGAAAGTGCATTTAAAGCAATAAAAACTCAAAATGAGTGTCACGCCTAAACCAAAGGACTTATGCACACATTTCAACATGTATTTAGTTCGGGTTGACCTCCTGAAGCCTAAATCACCATTAATTTGACTACACAACTTAATCCTATGAAGATACATTCAAAGTAAAAAAACGGGCTCAACTAGGCCTGAAAGTGCATTTAAAGCAATAAAATCTCAAAATGAGTTTCACGCCTAAATCAAAGGACTTATGCACACATTTCAACATGTATTTAGTTTAGGTTGACCTCCTGAAGCCTAAATGAGCATTAATTTGATCACACAACTCATTCCCATGAAGATACATTCAAAGTCAGTAAGTGCCCTGCTCTGTCTGAAAATGCATTTGAATCAATAAAAACTAAAATTGAGTGTCATGCCTAAACCAAAGGACGTCTGCACACATTTCAACGTCTAAAGTGTTGTTTCCGATGCCTGCTAGTGTATGTGTGCGTGCGTGTGTGAGAGTGTGTAAGTGTGTGCGTGTGTTTGTGTGTGTTTGTGTGGGTGCGTGCGTGTGTGTGTTGTGCGCACCCCCCCCCCCCCCAAAAAAAAAGTACTGTATTCGGATAAAAATGACGAATTACTCAGAGGTTTTAACTTTTGCTTGCACTTGATTTGTTCTGACACCGACGACGTCCACCAATGACAGCCCGAGTGGATCTAGCCCACGTGGTGTGAGAGCAGGGGGAGGTGAAAAGATGCAAAGCCTAGGTGATTGGCTGTGCATCTTTCAGTCTTCCACGTGGGTTAGTCTTTGATCTTCAATCAGTGTCCAAATGTTGTTTACATGCGTAGCGTGTGCGGATGTGTGTGCCTCTCATGAGTTTGTGTGTGTGTTTGCGCGCGCGTGATCGTGTGCCCATACATGTGTGAGTGTTTCTTTGTTCTAAATCATCGTTGGTGTGTTGTTTACGATACGTGCTCGTCTGTGCGTACGTTTGTGTGAGTGTGTGTGCGTGCGTTTGTGTGTGTGCTTGCTGCGTGCTGGCGCGCTCGGAAGCGTGTGTGTCACAGAGAAAGAGAGGGAGCGGGATCGCTGGCCTGTATGTACTCTATGTGAAACACACAGGACATTTGTAATTTCACATTTTTCACATTTTTTGGCTTTTTTAAAAATAAAACTTATTTTCATCAATGGTTCATAATGAGTGTCACGCCTAGACCAAATGACTTATGCACACATTTCAACATTTATTTAGTTCAGGTTGACCTCCTGAAGCCTAAATGAGCATTAATTTGACTACACAACTCATTCCTATGAAGGTACATTCAAAGTCACAAAACGTGCTCAACTAGGCCTGAAAGTGCATTTAAAGCAATAAAAACTCAAAATGAGTGTCACGCCTAAACCAAAGGACTTATGCACACATTTCAACATGTATTTAGTTCAGGTTGACCTCCTGAAGCCTAAATCACCATTAATTTGACTACACAACTTATTCCTATGAAGATACATTCAAAGTAAAAAAACGGGCTCAACTCGGACTGAAAGTGCATTTAAAGCAATAAAAACTCAAAATGAGTGTCACGCCTAAACCAAAGGCCTTATGCACACATTTCAACATGTATTTAGTTCAGGTTGACGTCCTGAAGCCTAAATGAGCATTAATTTGACTACACAACTTATTCCTATGAAGATACATTCAAAGTAAAAAAACGTGCTCTACTCGGCCTGAAAGTGCATTTAAAGCAATAAAAACTCAAAATGAGTGTCACGCATAAACCAAAGGACTTATGCACACATTTCAACATGTATTTAGTTCAGGTTGACCTCCTGAAGCCTAAATCACCATTAATTTGACTACACAACTTATTCCTATGAAGATACATTCAAAGTAAAAAAACGGGCTCAACTCGGACTGAAAGTGCATTTAAAGCAATAAAAACTGAAAATGAGTGTCACGCCTAAACCAAAGGACTTATGCACACATTTCAACATGTATTTAGTTCAGGTTGACGTCCTGAAGCCTAAATGAGCATTAATTTGACTACACAACTTATTCCTATGAAGATACATTCAAAGTAAAAAAACGTGCTCTACTCGGCCTGAAAGTGCATTTAAAGCAATAAAAACTCAAAATGAGTGTCACGCATAAACCAAAGGACTTATGCACACATTTCAACATGTATTTAGTTCAGGTTGACCTCCTGAAGCCTAAATCACCATTAATTTGACTACACAACTTATTCCTATGAAGATACATTCAAAGTAAAAAAACGGGCTCAACTCGGACTGAAAGTGCATTTAAAGCAATAAAAACTGAAAATGAGTGTCACGCCTAAACCAAAGGACTTATGCACACATTTCAACATGTATTTAGTTCAGGTTGACGTCCTGAAGCCTAAATGAGCATTAATTTGACTACACAACTTATTCCTATGAAGATACATTCAAAGTAAAAAAACGTGCTCTACTCGGCCTGAAAATGCATTTAAAGCAATAAAAACTCAAAATGAGTGTCGCGCCTAAACCAAAGGCCTTATGCACACATTTCAACATGTATTTAGTTCAGGTTGACCTCCTGAAGCCTAAATGAGCATTAATTTGACTACACAACTCATTCCTATGAAGGATCATTCAAAGTAAAAAAACGGGCTCAACTCGGACTGAAAGTGCATTTAAAGCAATAAAAACTGAAAATGAGTGTCACGCCTAAACCAAAGGACTTATGCACACATTTCAACATGTATTTAGTTCAGGTTGACCTCCTGAAGCCTAAATGAGCATTAATTTGACTACACAACTCGTTCCTATGAAGGTACATTCAAAGTCACAAAACGTGCTCAACTAGGCCTGAAAGTGCATTTAAAGCAATAAAAACTCAAAATGAGTGTCACGCCTAAACCAAAGGACTTATACACACATTTCAACATGTATTTAGTTCAGGTTGACATGCTGAAGCCTAAATGAGCATTAATTTGACTACACAACTTATTCCTATGAAGACACATTCAAAGTAAAAAAACGGCTCAACTCGGACTGAGAGTGCATTTAAAGCAATAAAAACTGAAAATGAGTGTCACGCCTAAACCAAAGGACTTATGCACACATTTCAACATGTAATTAGTTCAGGTTGACGTCCTGAAGCCTAAATGAGCATTAATTTGACTACACAACTTATTCCTATGAAGATACATTCAAAGTAAAAAAACGTGCTCTACTCGGCCTGAAAATGCATTTAAAGAAATAAAAACTCAAAATGAGTGTCGCGCCTAAACCAAAGGCCTTATGCACACATTTCAACATGTATTTAGTTCAGGTTGACCTCCTGAAGCCTAAATGAGCATTAATTTGACTACACAACTCATTCCTATGAAGGATCATTCAAAGTAAAAAAACGGGCTCAACTCGGACTGAAAGTGCATTTAAAGCAATAAAAACTGAAAATGAGTGTCACGCCTAAACCAAAGGACTTATGCACACATTTCAACATGTATTTAGTTCAGGTTGACCTCCTGAAGCCTAAATGAGCATTAATTTGACTACACAACTCGTTCCTATGAAGGTACATTCAAAGTCACAAAACGTGCTCAACTAGGCCTGAAAGTGCATTTAAAGCAATAAAAACTCAAAATGAGTGTCACGCCTAAACCAAAGGACTCATACACACATTTCAACATGTATTTAGTTCAGGTTGACATGCTGAAGCCTAAATGAGCATTAATTTGACTACACAACTTATTCCTATGAAGATACATTCAAAGTAAAAAAACGGCTCAACTCGGACTGAGAGTGCATTTAAAGCAATAAAAACTGAAAATGAGTGTCACGCCTAAACCAAAGGACTTATGCACACATTTCAACATGTATTTAGTTCAGGTTGACCTCCTGAAGCCTAAATGAGCATTAATTTGACTACACAACTCATTCCTATGAAGGTACATTCAAAGTCACAAAACGTGCTCAACTAGGCCTGAAAGTGCATTTAAAGCAATAAAAACTCAAAATGAGTGTCACGCATAAACCAAAGGACTTATGCACACATTTCAACATGTATTTAGTTCAGGTTGACCTCCTGAAGCCTAAATCACCATTAATTTGACTACACAACTTATTCCTATGAAGATACATTCAAAGTAAAAAAACGGGCTCAACTCGGACTGAAAGTGCATTTAAAGCAATAAAAACTGAAAATGAGTGTCACGCCTAAACCAAAGGACTTATGCACACATTTCAACATGTATTTAGTTCAGGTTGACGTCCTGAAGCCTAAATGAGCATTAATTTGACTACACAACTTATTCCTATGAAGATACATTCAAAGTAAAAAAACGTGCTCTACTCGGCCTGAAAATGCATTTAAAGCAATAAAAACTCAAAATGAGTGTCGCGCCTAAACCAAAGGCCTTATGCACACATTTCAACATGTATTTAGTTCAGGTTGACCTCCTGAAGCCTAAATGAGCATTAATTTGACTACACAACTCATTCCTATGAAGGATCATTCAAAGTAAAAAAACGGGCTCAACTCGGACTGAAAGTGCATTTAAAGCAATAAAAACTGAAAATGAGTGTCACGCCTAAACCAAAGGACTTATGCACACATTTCAACATGTATTTAGTTCAGGTTGACCTCCTGAAGCCTAAATGAGCATTAATTTGACTACACAACTCGTTCCTATGAAGGTACATTCAAAGTCACAAAACGTGCTCAACTAGGCCTGAAAGTGCATTTAAAGCAATAAAAACTCAAAATGAGTGTCACGCCTAAACCAAAGGACTTATACACACATTTCAACATGTATTTAGTTCAGGTTGACATGCTGAAGCCTAAATGAGCATTAATTTGACTACACAACTTATTCCTATGAAGATACATTCAAAGTAAAAAAACGGCTCAACTCGGACTGAGAGTGCATTTAAAGCAATAAAAACTGAAAATGAGTGTCACGCCTAAACCAAAGGACTTATGCACACATTTCAACATGTATTTAGTTCAGGTTGACCTCCTGAAGCCTAAATGAGCATTAATTTGACTACACAACTCATTCCTATGAAGGTACATTCAAAGTCACAAAACGTGCTCAACTAGGCCTGAAAGTGCATTTAAAGCAATAAAAACTCAAAATGAGTGTCACGCCTAAACCAAAGGACTTATGCACACATTTCAACATGTATTTAGTTCAGGTTGACCTCCTGAAGCCTAAATGAGCATTAATTTGACTACACAACTCATTCCTATGAAGGTACATTCAAAGTCACAAAACGTGCTCAACTAGGCCTGAAAGTGCATTTAAAGCAATAAAAACTGAAAATGAGTGTCAAGCCTAAACCAAAGGACTTATGCACACATTTCAACATGTATTTAGTTCAGGTTGACGTCCTGAAGCCTAAATGAGCATTAATTTGACTACACAACTTATTCCTATGAAGATACATTCAAAGTAAAAAAACGTGCTCTACTCGGCCTGAAAATGCATTTAAAGAAATAAAAACTCAAAATGAGTGTCGCGCCTAAACCAAAGGCCTTATGCACACATTTCAACATGTATTTAGTTCAGGTTGACCTCCTGAAGCCTAAATGAGCATTAATTTGACTACACAACTCATTCCTATGAAGGATCATTCAAAGTAAAAAAACGGGCTCAACTCGGACTGAAAGTGCATTTAAAGCAATAAAAACTGAAAATGAGTGTCACGCCTAAACCAAAGGACTTATGCACACATTTCAACATGTATTTAGTTCAGGTTGACCTCCTGAAGCCTAAATGAGCATTAATTTGACTACACAACTCGTTCCTATGAAGGTACATTCAAAGTCACAAAACGTGCTCAACTAGGCCTGAAAGTGCATTTAAAGCAATAAAAACTCAAAATGAGTGTCACGCCTAAACCAAAGGACTCATACACACATTTCAACATGTATTTAGTTCAGGTTGACATGCTGAAGCCTAAATGAGCATTAATTTGACTACACAACTTATTCCTATGAAGATACATTCAAAGTAAAAAAACGGCTCAACTCGGACTGAGAGTGCATTTAAAGCAATAAAAACTGAAAATGAGTGTCACGCCTAAACCAAAGGACTTATGCACACATTTCAACATGTATTTAGTTCAGGTTGACCTCCTGAAGCCTAAATGAGCATTAATTTGACTACACAACTCATTCCTATGAAGGTACATTCAAAGTCACAAAACGTGCTCAACTAGGCCTGAAAGTGCATTTAAAGCAATAAAAACTCAAAATGAGTGTCACGCATAAACCAAAGGACTTATGCACACATTTCAACATGTATTTAGTTCAGGTTGACCTCCTGAAGCCTAAATCACCATTAATTTGACTACACAACTTATTCCTATGAAGATACATTCAAAGTAAAAAAACGGGCTCAACTCGGACTGAAAGTGCATTTAAAGCAATAAAAACTGAAAATGAGTGTCACGCCTAAACCAAAGGACTTATGCACACATTTCAACATGTATTTAGTTCAGGTTGACGTCCTGAAGCCTAAATGAGCATTAATTTGACTACACAACTTATTCCTATGAAGATACATTCAAAGTAAAAAAACGTGCTCTACTCGGCCTGAAAATGCATTTAAAGCAATAAAAACTCAAAATGAGTGTCGCGCCTAAACCAAAGGCCTTATGCACACATTTCAACATGTATTTAGTTCAGGTTGACCTCCTGAAGCCTAAATGAGCATTAATTTGACTACACAACTCATTCCTATGAAGGATCATTCAAAGTAAAAAAACGGGCTCAACTCGGACTGAAAGTGCATTTAAAGCAATAAAAACTGAAAATGAGTGTCACGCCTAAACCAAAGGACTTATGCACACATTTCAACATGTATTTAGTTCAGGTTGACCTCCTGAAGCCTAAATGAGCATTAATTTGACTACACAACTCGTTCCTATGAAGGTACATTCAAAGTCACAAAACGTGCTCAACTAGGCCTGAAAGTGCATTTAAAGCAATAAAAACTCAAAATGAGTGTCACGCCTAAACCAAAGGACTTATACACACATTTCAACATGTATTTAGTTCAGGTTGACATGCTGAAGCCTAAATGAGCATTAATTTGACTACACAACTTATTCCTATGAAGATACATTCAAAGTAAAAAAACGGCTCAACTCGGACTGAGAGTGCATTTAAAGCAATAAAAACTGAAAATGAGTGTCACGCCTAAACCAAAGGACTTATGCACACATTTCAACATGTATTTAGTTCAGGTTGACCTCCTGAAGCCTAAATGAGCATTAATTTGACTACACAACTCATTCCTATGAAGGTACATTCAAAGTCACAAAACGTGCTCAACTAGGCCTGAAAGTGCATTTAAAGCAATAAAAACTCAAAATGAGTGTCACGCCTAAACCAAAGGACTTATGCACACATTTCAACATGTATTTAGTTCAGGTTGACCTCCTGAAGCCTAAATGAGCATTAATTTGACTACACAACTCATTCCTATGAAGGTACATTCAAAGTCACAAAACGTGCTCAACTAGGCCTGAAAGTGCATTTAAAGCAATAAAAACTGAAAATGAGTGTCAAGCCTAAACCAAAGGACTTATGCACACATTTCAACATGTATTTAGTTCAGGTTGACGTCCTGAAGCCTAAATGAGCATTAATTTGACTACACAACTTATTCCTATGAAGATACATTCAAAGTTAAAAAACGTGCTCTACTCGGCCTGAAAATGCATTTAAAGCAATAAAAACTCAAAATGAGTGTCACGCCTAAACCAAAGGCCTTATGCACACATTTCAACATGTATTTAGTTCAGGTTGACCTCCTGAAGCCTAAATGAGCATTAATTTGACTACACAACTCATTCCTATGAAGGAACATTCAAAGTAAAAAAACGGGCTCAACTCGGACTGAAAGTGCATTTAAAGCAATAAAAACTGAAAATGAGTGTCACGCCTAAACCAAAGGACTTATGCACACATTTCAACATGTATTTAGTTCAGGTTGACCTCCTGAAGCCTAAATGAGTATAATTTGACTACACAACTCATTCCTATGAAGGTACATTAAAAGTCACAAAACGTGCTCAACTAGGCCTGAAAGTGCATTTAAAGCAATAAAAACTCAAAATGAGTGTCACGCCTAAACCAAAGGACTTATGCACACATTTCAACATGTATTTAGTTCAGGTTGACATTCTGAAACCTAAATGAGCATTAATTTGATCACACAACTCATTCCTATGAAGATACATTCAAACTCAGAAACGTGCTCTACTCGGCCTGCAAATGCATTTAAAGCAATAAAAACTCAAAATGAGTGTCACGCCTAAACCAAAGGACTTATGCACACATTTCAACATGTATTTAGTTCAGGTTGACCTCCTGAAGCCTAAATGAGCATTAATTTGACTACACAACTCATTCCTATGAAGATACATTCAAAGTAAAAAAATGTGCTCTACTCGGCCTGAAAATGCATTCAAAGCAATAAAAACTCAAATTGAGTGTCACGCCTAAACTAAAGGACTTATACACACATTTCAACATGTATTTAGTTCAGGTTGACATTCTGAAGCCTAAATGAGCATTATTTTGTCTATACAACTCATTCCTATGAAGGTACATTCAAAGTCACAAAACGTGCTCAACTAGGCCTGAAAGTGCATTTAAAGCAATAAAATCTCAAAATGAGTTTCACGCCTAAATCAAAGGACTTATGCACACATTTTAACATGTATTTAGTTTAGGTTGACCTCCTGAAGCCTAAATGAGCATTAATTTGATCACACAACTCATTCCCATGAAGATACATTCAAAGTCAGTAAGTGCCCTGCTCTGTCTGAAAATGCATTTGAATCAATAAAAACTAAAATTGAGTGTCATGCCTAAACCAAAGGACGTCTGCACACATTTCAACGTCTAAAGTGTTGTTTCCGATGCCTGCTAGTGTATGTGTGCGTGCGTGTGTGAGAGTGTGTAAGTGTGTGCGTGTGTTTGTGTGTTTTTGTGTGGGTGCGTGCGTGTGTGTGTTGTGCGCACCCCCCCCCCCCAAAAAGTACTGTATTCGAATAAAAATGACGAATTACTCAGAGGTTTTAACTTTTGCTTGCACTTGATTTGTTCTGACACCGACGACGTCCACCAATGACAGCCCGAGTGGATCTAGCCCACGTGGTGTGAGAGCAGGGGGAGGTGAAAAGATGCAAAGCCTAGGTGATTGGCTGTGCATCTTTCAGTCTTCCACGTGGGTTAGTCTTTGATCTTCAATCAGTGTCCAAATGTTGTTTACATGCGTAGCGTGTGCGGATGTGTGTGCCTCTCATGAGTTTGTGTGTGTGTTTGCGCGCGCGTGATCGTGTGCCCATACATGTGTGAGTGTTTCTTTGATCTAAATCATCGTTGGTGTGTTGTTTACGATACGTGCTCGTCTGTGCGTACGTTTGTGTGAGTGTGTGTGCGTGCGTTTGTGTGTGTGCTTGCTGCGTGCTGGCGCGCTCGGAAGCGTGTGTGTCACAGAGAAAGAGAGGGAGCGGGATCGCTGGCCTGTATGTACTCTATGTGAAACACCAGGACATTTGTAATTTCGTCCCTTTCACATTTTTTGGCTTTTTAAAAAATAAAACTTATTTTCATCAATGGTTCATAATGAGTGTCACGCCTAGACCAAATGACTTATGCACACATTTCAACATTTATTTAGTTCAGGTTGACCTCCTGAAGCCTAAATGAGCATTAATTTGACTACACAACTTAATCCTATGAAGATACATTCAAAGTCACAAAACGTGCTCAACTAGGCCTGAAAGTGCATTTAAAGCAATAAAAACTCAAAATGAGTGTCACGCATAAACCAAAGGACTTATGCACACATTTCAACATGTATTTAGTTCAGGTTGACCTCCTGAAGCCTAAATCACCATTAATTTGACTACACAACTTATTCCTATGAAGATACATTCAAAGTAAAAAAACGGGCTCAACTCGGACTGAAAGTGCATTTAAAGCAATAAAAACTGAAAATGAGTGTCACGCCTAAACCAAAGGACTTATGCACACATTTCAACATGTATTTAGTTCAGGTTGACGTCCTGAAGCCTAAATGAGCATTAATTTGACTACACAACTTATTCCTATGAAGATACATTCAAAGTAAAAAAACGTGCTCTACTCGGCCTGAAAATGCATTTAAAGCAATAAAAACTCAAAATGAGTGTTGCGCCTAAACCAAAGGCCTTATGCACACATTTCAACATGTATTTAGTTCAGGTTGACCTCCTGAAGCCTAAATCATCATTAATTTGACTACACAACTCATTCCTATGAAGGAACATTCAAAGTAAAAAAACGGGCTCAACTCGGACTGAAAGTGCATTTAAAGCAATAAAAACTGAAAATGAGTGTCACGCCTAAACCAAAGGACTTATGCACACATTTCAACATGTATTTAGTTCAGGTTGACCTCCTGAAGCTTAAATCACCATTAATTTGACTACACAACTTAATCCTATGAAGATACATTCAAAGTAAAAAAACGGGCTCAACTCGGACTGAAAGTGCATTTAAAGCAATAAAAACTGAAAATGAGTGTCACGCCTAAACCAAAGGACTTATGCACACATTTCAACATGTATTTAGTTCAGGTTGACCTCCTGAAGCCTAAATGAGCATTAATTTGACTACACAACTCATTCCTATGAAGGTACATTCAAAGTCACAAAACGTGCTCAACTAGGCCTGAAAGTGCATTTAAAGCAATAAAAACTCAAAATGAGTGTCACGCCTAAACCAAAGGACTTATGCACACATTTCAACATGTATTTAGTTCAGGTTGACATGCTGAAGCCTAAATGAGCATTAATTTGACTACACAACTTATTCCTATGAAGATACATTCAAAGTAAAAAAACGGCTCAACTCGGACTGAAAGTGCATTTAAAGCAATAAAAACTGAAATTGAGTGTCACGCCTAAACCAAAGGACTTATGCACACATTTCAACATGTATTTAGTTCAGGTTGACCTCCTGAAGCCTAAATGAGCATTAATTTGACTACACAACTCATTCCTATGAAGGTACATTCAAAGTCACAAAACGTGCTCAACTAGGCCTGAAAGTGCATTTAAAGCAATAAAAACTCAAAATGAGTGTCACGCCTAAACCAAAGGACTTATGCACACATTTCAACATGTATTTAGTTCAGGTTGACCTCCTGAAGCTTAAATCACCATTAATTTGACTACACAACTTAATCCTATGAAGATACATTCAAAGTAAAAAAACGGGCTCAACTCGGACTGAAAGTGCATTTAAAGCAATAAAAACTGAAAATGAGTGTCACGCCTAAACCAAAGGCCTTATGCACACATTTCAACATGTATTTAGTTCAGGTTGACCTCCTGAAGCCTAAATGAGCATTAATTTGACTACACAACTCATTCCTATGAAGGAACATTCAAAGTAAAAAAACGGGCTCAACTCGGACTGAAAGTGCATTTAAAGCAATAAAAACTAAAAATGAGTGTCACGCCTAAACCAAAGGACTTATGCACACATTTCAACATGTATTTAGTTCAGGTTGACCTCCTGAAGCCTAAATGAGTATAATTTGACTACACAACTCATTCCTATGAAGGTACATTAAAAGTCACAAAACGTGCTCAACTAGGCCTGAAAGTGCATTTAAAGCAATAAAAACTCAAAATGAGTGTCACGCCTAAACCAAAGGACTTATGCACACATTTCAACATGTATTTAGTTCAGGTTGACCTCCAGAAGCCTAAATCACCAATAATTTGATCACACAACTCATTCCTATGAAGATACATTCAAACTCAGAATCGTGCTCTACTCGGCCTGAAAATGCATTTAAAGCAATAAAAACTCAAAATGAGTGTCACGCCTAAACCAAAGGACTTATGCACACATTTCAACATGTATTTAGTTCAGGTTGACATTCTGAAGCCTAAATGAGCATTAATTTGACTACACAACTTATTCCTATGAAGATACATTCAAAGTAAAAAAACGGACTCAACTCGGACTGAAAGTGCATTTAAAGCAATAAAAACTCAAAATGAGTGTCACGCCTAAACCAAAGGACTTATGCACACATTTCAACATGTATTTTGTTCAGGTTGACCTCCTGAAGCCTAAAGGAGCATTAATTTGACTACACATCCCATTCCTTTGAAGATACATTCAAAGTCACAAAACGTGCTCAACTAGGCCTGAAAGTGCATTTAAAGCAATAAAAACTCAAAATGAGTGTCACACCTAAACCAAAGGATTTATGCACACATTTCAACATGTATTTTGTTCAGGTTGACCTCCTGAAGCCTAAAGGAGCATTAATTTGACTACACATCCCATTCCTTTGAAGATACATTCAAAGTCACAAAACGTGCTCAACTAGGCCTGAAAGTGCATTTAAAGCAATAAAAACTCAAAATCAGTGTCACGCCTAAACCAAAGGACTTATGCACACATTTCAACATGTATTTAGTTCAGGTTGACCTCCTGAAGCCTAAATCACCATTAATTTGATCACACAACTCATTCCTATGAAGACACATTCAAACTCAGAAACGTGCTCTACTCGGCCTGAAAATGCATTTAAAGCAATAAAAACTCAAAATGAGTGTTACACCTAAACCAAAGGACTTATGCACACATTTCAACATGTATTTAGTTCAGGTTGACCTCCTGAAGCCTAAATGAGCATTTATTTGACTACACAACTCATTCCTATGAAGGTACATTCAAAGTCACAAAACGTGCTCAACTAGGCCTGAAAGTGCATTTAAAGCAATAAAAACTCAAAATGAGTGTCACACCTAAACCAAAGGATTTATGCACACATTTCAACATGTATTTTGTTCAGGTTGACCTCCTGAAGCCTAAATGAGCATTAATTTGACTACACATCCCATTCCTTTGAAGATACATTCAAAGTAAAAAAACGTGCTCTACTCGGCCTGAAAATGCATTTAAAGCAATAAAAACTCAAAATGAGTGTCACGCCTAAACCAAAGGACTTATGCACACATTTCAACATGTATTTAGTTCAGGTTGACATTCTGAAGCCTAAATGAGCATTAATTTGACTACACAACTTATTCCTATGAAGATACATTCAAAGTAAAAAAACGGACTCAACTCGGACTGAAAGTGCATTTAAAGCAATAAAAACTCAAAATGAGTGTCACGCCTAAACCAAAGGATTTATGCACACATTTCAACATGTATTTAGTTCAGGTTGACCTCCTGAAGCCTAAATGAGCATTAATTTGACTACACATCCCATTCCTTTGAAGATACATTCAAAGTCACAAAACGTGCTCAACTAGGCCTGAAAGTGCATTTAAAGCAATAAAAACTCAAAATCAGTGTCACGCCTAAACCAAAGGACTTATGCACACATTTCAACATGTATTTTGTTCAGGTTGACCTCCTGAAGCCTAAATGAGCATTAATTTGACTACACATCCCATTCCTTTGAAGATACATTCAAAGTCACAAAACGTGCTCAACTAGGCCTGAAAGTGCATTTAAAGCAATAAAAACTCAAAATCAGTGTCACGCCTAAACCAAAGGACTTATGCACACATTTCAACATGTATTTAGTTCAGGTTGACCTCCTGAAGCCTAAATCCCCATTAATTTGATCACACAACTCATTCCTATGAAGACACATTCAAACTCAGAAACGTGCTCTACTCGGCCTGAAAATGCATTTAAAGCAATAAAAACTCAAAATGAGTGTTACACCTAAACCAAAGGACTTATGCACACATTTCAACATGTATTTAGTTCAGGTTGACCTCCTGAAGCCTAAATGAGCATTTATTTGACTACACAACTCATTCCTATGAAGGTACATTCAAAGTCACAAAACGTGCTCAACTAGGCCTGAAAGTGCATTTAAAGCAATAAAAACTCAAAATGAGTGTCACACCTAAACCAAAGGATTTATGCACACATTTCAACATGTATTTTGTTCAGGTTGACCTCCTGAAGCCTAAATCACCATTAATTTGACTACACATCCCATTCCTTTGAAGATACATTCAAAGTAAAAAAACGTGCTCTACTCGGCCTGAAAATGCATTTAAAGCAATAAAAACTCAAATTGAGTGTCACACCTAAACCAAAGGATTTATGCACACATTTCAACATGTATTTAGTTCAGGTTGACCTCCTGAAGCCTAAATGAGCATTTATTTGACTACACAACTCATTCCTATGAAGGTACATTCAAAGTCACAAAACGTGCTCAACTAGGCCTGAAAGTGCATTTAAAGCAATAAAAACTCAAAATGAGTGTCACGCCTAAACCAAAGGACTTATGCACACATTTCAACATGTATTTAGTTCAGGTTGACCTCCTGAAGCCTAAATCACTATTAATTTGACTACACAACTTATTCCTATGAAGATACATTCAAAGTAAAAAAACGGGCTCAACTCGGACTGAAAGTGCATTTAAAGCAATAAAAACTGAAAATGAGTGTCACGCCTAAACCAAAGGACTTATGCACACATTTCAACATGTATTTAGTTCAGGTTGACGTCCTGAAGCCTAAATGAGCATTAATTTGACTACACAACTTATTCCTATGAAGATACATTCAAAGTAAAAAAACGTGCTCTACTCGGCCTGAAAATGCATTTAAAGCAATAAAAACTCAAAATGAGTGTGGCGCCTAAACCAAAGGCCTTATGCACACATTTCAACATGTATTTAGTTTAGGTTGACCTCCTGAAGCCTAAATGAGCATTAATTTGACTACACAACTTATTCCTATGAAGGAACATTCAAAGTAAAAAAACGGGCTCAACTCGGACTGAAAGTGCATTTAAAGCAATAAAAACTGAAAATGAGTGTCACGCCTAAACCAAAGGACTTATGCACACATTTCAACATGTATTTAGTTCAGGTTGACCTCCTGAAGCCTAAATGAGCATTAATTTGACTACACAACTCATTCCTATGAAGGTACATTCAAAGTCACAAAACGTGCTCAACTAGGCCTGAAAGTGCATTTAAAGCAATAAAAATTCAAAATGAGTGTCACGCCTAAACCAAAGGACTTATGCACACATTTCAACATGTATTTAGTTCAGGTTGACATTCTGAAGCCTAAATGAGCATTAATTTGACTACACAACTTATTCCTATGAAGATACATTCAAAGTAAAAAAACGGCTCAACACGGACTGAAAGTGCATTTAAAGCAATAAAAACTGAAAATGAGTGTCACGCCTAAACCAAAGGACTTATGCACACATTTCAACATGTATTTAGTTCAGGTTGACCTCCTGAAGCCTAAATGAGCATTAATTTGACTACACAACTCATTCCTATGAAGGTACATTCAAAGTCACAAAACGTGCTCAACTAGGCCTGAAAGTGCATTTAAAGCAATAAAAACTCAAAATGAGTGTCACGCCTAAACCAAAGGATTTATGCACACATTTCAACATGTATTTAGTTCAGGTTGACCTCCTGAAGCCTAAATCACCATTAATTTGACTACACAACTTAATCCTATGAAGATACATTCAAAGTAAAAAAACGTGCTCTACTCGGCCTGAAAATGCATTTAAAGCAATAAAAACTCAAAATGAGTGTCACGCCTAAACCAAAGGCCTTATGCACACATTTCAACATGTATTTAGTTCAGGTTGACCTCCAGAAGCCTAAATCACCATTAATTTGATCACACAACTCATTCCTATGAAGATACATTCAAACTCAGAATCGTGCTCTACTCGGCCTGAAAATGCATTTAAAGCAATAAAAACTCAAAATGAGTGTCACGCCTAAACCAAAGGACTTATGCACACATTTCAACATGTATTTAGTTCAGGTTGACATTCTGAAGCCTAAATGAGCATTAATTTGACTACACAACTTATTCCTATGAAGATACATTCAAAGTAAAAAAACGGACTCAACTCGGACTGAAAGTGCATTTAAAGCAATAAAAACTCAAAATGAGTGTCACGCCTAAACCAAAGGACTTATGCACACATTTCAACATGTATTTAGTTCAGGTTGACCTCCTGAAGCCTAACTGAGCATTTATTTGACTACACAACTCATTCCTATGAAGGTACATTCAAAGTCACAAAACGTGCTCAACTAGGCCTGAAAGTGCATTTAAAGCAATAAAAACTCAAAATGAGTGTCACGCCTAAACCAAAGGATTTATGCACACATTTCAACATGTATTTTGTTCAGGTTGACCTCCTGAAGCCTAAATGAGCATTAATTTGACTACACATCCCATTCCTTTGAAGATACATTCAAAGTCACAAAACGTGCTCAACTAGGCCTGAAAGTGCATTTAAAGCAATAAAAACTCAAAATCAGTGTCACGCCTAAACCAAAGGACTTATGCACACATTTCAACATGTATTTAGTTCAGGTTGACCTCCTGAAGCCTAAATCACCATTAATTTGATCACACAACTCATTCCTATGAAGACACATTCAAACTCAGAAACGTGCTCTACTCGGCCTGAAAATGCATTTAAAGCAATAAAAACTCAAAATGAGTGTTACACCTAAACCAAAGGACTTATGCACACATTTCAACATGTATTTAGTTCAGGTTGACCTCCTGAAGCCTAAATGAGCATTTATTTGACTACACAACTCATTCCTATGAAGGTACATTCAAAGTCACAAAACGTGCTCAACTAGGCCTGAAAGTGCATTTAAAGCAATAAAAACTCAAAATGAGTGTCACACCTAAACCAAAGGATTTATGCACACATTTCAACATGTATTTAGTTCAGGTTGACCTCCTGAAGCCTAAATCACCATTAATTTGACTACACAACTTATTCCTCTGAAGATACATTCAAAGTAAAAAAACGGGCTCAACTCGGACTGAAAGTGCATTTAAAGCAATAAAAACTGAAAATGAGTGTCACGCCTAAACCAAAGGACTTATGCACACATTTCAACATGTATTTAGTTCAGGTTGACCTCCTGAAGCCCAAATGAGCATTAATTTGACTACACAAATCATTCCTATGAAGGAACATTCAAAGTAAAAAAACGGGCTCAACTCGGACTGAAAGTGCATTTAAAGCAATAAAAACTGAAAATGAGTGTCACGCCTAAACCAAAGGACTTATGCACACATTTCAACATGTATTTAGTTCAGGTTGACCTCCTGAAGCCTAAATGAGCATTAATTTGACTACACAACTTATTCCTATGAAGATACATTCAAAGTAAAAAAACGGGCTCAACTCGGACTGAAAGTGCATTTAAAGCAATAAAAACTGAAAATGAGTGTCACGCCTAAACCAAAGGACTTATGCACACATTTCAACATGTATTTAGTTCAGGTTGACCTCCTGAAGCCTAAATGAGCATTAATTTGACTACACAACTCATTCCTATGAAGGAACATTCAAAGTAAAAAAACGGTCTCAACTCGGACTGAAAGTGCATTTAAAGCAATAAAAACTGAAAATGAGTGTCACGCCTAAACCAAAGGACTTATGCACACATTTCAACATGTATTTAGTTCAGGTTGACCTCCTGAAGCCTAAATGAGCATTAATTTGACTACACAACTCATTCCTATGAAGGTACATTCAAAGTCACAAAACGTGCTCAACTAGGCCTGAAAGTGCATTTAAAGCAATAAAAACTCAAAATGAGTGTCACGCCTCAACCAAAGGACTTATGCACACATTTCAACATGTATTTAGTTCAGGTTGACCTCCTGAAGCCTAAATCACCATTAATTTGACTACACAACTTATTCCTCTGAAGATACATTCAAAGTAAAAAAACGGGCTCAACTCGGACTGAAAGTGCATTTAAAGCAATAAAAACTGAAAATGAGTGTCACGCCTAAACCAAAGGACTTATGCACACATTTCAACATGTATTTAGTTCAGGTTGACCTCCTGAAGCCCAAATGAGCATTAATTTGACTACACAAATCATTCCTATGAAGGAACATTCAAAGTAAAAAAACGGGCTCAACTCGGACTGAAAGTGCATTTAAAGCAATAAAAACTGAAAATGAGTGTCACGCCTAAACCAAAGGACTTATGCACACATTTCAACATGTATTTAGTTCAGGTTGACGTCCTGAAGCCTAAATGAGCATTAATTTGACTACACAACTTATTCCTATGAAGATACATTCAAAGTAAAAAAACGTGCTCTACTCGGCCTGAAAATGCATTTAAAGCAAGAAAAAATCAAAATGAGTGTCACACCTAAACCTACATTTAAAGTAAAAAAACGTGCTCTACTCGGCCTGAAAATGCATTTAAAGCAGTAAAAACTCAAATTGAGTGTCACGCCTAAACCAAAGGACTTATACACACATTTCAACATCTATTTAGTTCAGGTTGACATTCTGAAGCCTAAATGAGCATTATTTTGTCTATACAACTCATTCCTATGAAGGTACATTCAAAGTCACAAAACGTGCTCAACTCGGCCTGAAAGTGCATTTAAAGCAATAAAATCTCAAAATGAGTTTCACGCCTAAACCAAAGGACTAATGCACACATTTCAACATGTATTTAGTTCAGGTTGACCTCCTGAAGCCTAAATCACCATTAATTTGATCACACAACTCATTCCTATGAAGATACATTCAAACTCAGAAACGTGCTCTACTCGGCCCCTGAAAATGCATTTAAAGCAATAAAAACTCAAATTGGGTGTCACGCCTAAACCAAAGGACTTATACACACATTTCAACATGTATTTAGTTCAGGTTGACCTCCTGAAGCCTAAATGAGCATTATTTCGTCTATACAACTCATTCCTATGAAGGTACATTCAAAGACACAAAACGTGCTCAACTAGGCCTGAAAGTGCATTTAAAGCAATAAAAACTCAAAATGAGTGTCACGCCTAAACCAAAAGACTAATGCACACATTTCAACGTGTATTTAGTTCAGGTCGACCTCCTGAAGCCTAAATGAGCATTAATTTGACTACACAACTCATTCCTATGAAGATACATTCAAAGTACAAAAACGTGCTCTACTCGGCCTGAAAATGCATTTAAAGCAAGAAAAAATCAAAATGAGTGTCACACCTAAACCTACATTTAAAGTAAAAAAACGTGCTCTACTCGGCCTGAAAATGCATTTAAAGCAATAAAAACTCAAATTGAGTGTCACACCTAAACCAAAGGACTTATGCACACATTTCAACATGTATTTAGTTCAGGTTGACCTCCAGAAGCCTAAATGAGCATTTATTTGACTACACAACTCATTCCTATGAAGGTACATTCAAAGTCACAAAACGTGCTCAACTAGGCCTGAAAGTGCATTTAAAGCAATAAAATCTCAAAATGAGTTTCACGCCTAAATCAAAGGACTTATGCACACATTTCAACATGTATTTAGTTTAGGTTGACCTCCTGAAGCATAAATGAGCATTAATTTGATCACACAACTCATTCCCATGAAGATACATTCAAAGTCAGTAAGTGCCCTGCTCTGTCTGAAAATGCATTTGAATCAATAAAAACTAAAATTGAGTGTCATGCCTAAACCAAAGGACGTCTGCACACATTTCAACGTCTAAAGTGTTGTTTCCGATGCGTGCTAGTGTAGGTGTGCGTGCGTGTGAGAGTGTGTAGGTGTGTGCGTGTGTTTGTGTGTGTTTGTGTGGGTGCGTACGTGTGTGTGCGTGTGCGTGTTGTGCGCACCCCCCCCCCCCCCAAAAAAAAGTACTGTATTCGGATAAAAATGACGAATTACTCAGAGGTTTTAACTTTTGCTTGCACTTGATTTGTTCTGACACCGACGACGTCCACCAATGACAGCCCGAGTGGATCTAGCCCACGTGGTGTGAGAGCAGGGGGAGGTGAAAAGATGCAAAGCCTAGGTGATTGGCTGTGCATCTTTCAGTCTTCCACGTGGGTTAGTCTTTGATCTTCAATCAGTGTCCAAATGTTGTTTACATGCGTAGCGTGTGCGGATGTGTGTGCCTCTCATGAGTTTGTGTGTGTGTTTGCGCGCGCGTGATCGTGTGCCCATACATGTGTGAGTGTTTCTTTGATCTAAATCATCGTTGGTGTGTTGTTTACGATACGTGCTCGTCCGTGCGTACGTTTGTGTGAGTGTGTGTGCGTGCGTTTGTGTGTGTGCTTGCTTCGTGCTGGCGCGCTCGGAAGCGTGTGTGTCACAGAGAAAGAGAGGGAGCGGGATCGCTGGCCTGTATGTACTCTATGTGAAACACACAGGACATTTGTAATTTCGTCCCTTTCACATTTTTTGGCTTTTTTAAAAATAAAACTTATTTTCATCAACGGTTCATAATGAGTGTCACGCCTAGACCAAATGACTTATGCACACATTTCAACATTTATTTAGTTCAGGTTGACCTCCTGAAGCCTAAATGAGCGTTAATTTGACCACACAACTCATTCCTATGAAGGAACATTCAAAGTAAAAAAACGGGCTCAACTCGGACTGAAAGTGCATTTAAAGCAATAAAAACTGAAAATGAGTGTCACGCCTAAACCAAAGGACTTATGCACACATTTCAACATGTATTTAGTTCAGGTTGACATTCTGAAGCCTAAATGAGCATTAATTTGATCACACAACTCATTCCTATGAAGGAACATTCAAAGTAAAAAAACGGGCTCAACTCGGACTGAAAGTGCATTTAAAGCAATAAAAACTGAAAATGAGTGTCACGCCTAAACCAAAGGACTTATGCACACATTTCAACATGTATTTAGTTCAGGTTGACCTCCTGAAGCCTAAATGAGCATTAATTTGACTACACAACTTATTCCTATGAAGATACATTCAAAGTAAAAAAACGGGCTCAACTCGGACTGAAAGTGCATTTAAAGCAATAAAAACTGAAAATGAGTGTCACGCCTAAACCAAAGGACTTATGCACACATTTCAACATGTATTTAGTTCAGGTTGACCTCCTGAAGCCTAAATCACCATTAATTTGACTACACAACTTAATCCTATGAAGATACATTCAAAGTCACAAAACGTGCTCAACTAGGCCTGAAAGTGCATTTAAAGCAATAAAAACTCAAAATGAGTGTCACGCCTAAACCAAAGGACTTATGCACACATTTCAACATGTATTTAGTTCAGGTTGACATTCTGAAGCCTAAATGAGCATTAATTTGATCACACAACTCATTCCTATGAAGATACATTCAAACTCAGAAACGTGCTCTACTCGGCCTGAAAATGCATTTAAAGCAATAAAAACTCAAAATGAGTGTCACGCCTAAACCAAAGGACTTATGCACACATTTCAACATGTATTTAGTTCAGGTTGACTTTCTGAAGCCTAAATGAGCATTAATTTGACTACACAACTTATTCCTATGAAGATACATTCAAAGTAAAAAAACGGGCTCAACTCGGACTGAAAGTGCATTTAAAGCAATAAAAACTGAAAATGAGTGTCACGCCTAAACCAAAGGACTTATGCACACATTTCAACATGTATTTAGTTCAGGTTGACCTCCTGAAGCCTAAATGAGCATTAATTTGACTACACAACTCATTCCTATGAAGGTACATTCAAAGTCACAAAACGTGCTCAACTAGGCCTGAAAGTGCATTTAAAGCAATAAAAACTCAAAATGAGTGTCACGCCTAAACCAAAGGACTTATGCACACATTTCAACATGTATTTAGTTCAGGTTGACCTCCTGAAGCCTAAATCACAATTAATTTGACTACACAACTTATTCCTATGAAGATACATTCAAAGTAAAAAAACGGGCTCAACTCGGACTGAAAGTGCATTTAAAGCAATAAAAACTGAAAATGAGTGTCACGCCTAAACCAAAGGACTTATGCACACATTTCAACATGTATTTAGTTCAGGTTGACCTCCTGAAGCCTAAATGAGCATTAATTTGACTACACAAATCATTCCTATGAAGGAACATTCAAAGTAAAAAAACGGGCTCAACTCGGACTGAAAGTGCATTTAAAGCAATAAAAACTGAAAATGAGTGTCACGCCTAAACCAAAGGACTTATGCACACATTTCAACATGTATTTAGTTCAGGTTGACCTCCTGAAGCCTAAATGAGCATTAATTTGACTACACAACTCATTCCTATGAAGGAACATTCAAAGTAAAAAAACGGGCTCAACTCGGACTGAAAGTGCATTTAAAGCAATAAAAACTGAAAATGAGTGTCACGCCTAAACCAAAGGACTTATGCACACATTTCAACATGTATTTAGTTCAGGTTGACCTCCTGAAGCCTAAATGAGCATTAATTTGACTACACAACTCATTCCTATGAAGGAACATTCAAAGTAAAAAAACGGGCTCAACTCGGACTGAAAGTGCATTTAAAGCAATAAAAACTGAAAATGAGTGTCACGCCTAAACCAAAGGACTTATGCACACATTTCAACATGTACTTAGTTCAGGTTGACCTCCTGAAGCCTAAATGAGCATTCATTTGACTACACAACTCATTCCTATGAAGGTACATTCAAAGTCACAAAACGTGCTCAACTAGGCCTGAAAGTGCATTTAAAGCAATAAAAACTCAAAATGAGTGTCACGCCTAAACCAAAGGACTTATGCACACATTTCAACATGTATTTAGTTCAGGTTGACATGCTGAAGCCTAAATGAGCATTAATTTGACTACACAACTTATTCCTATGAAGATACATTCAAAGTAAAAAAACGGGCTCAACTCGGACTGAAAGTGCATTTAAAGCAATAAAAACTCAAAATGAGTGTCACGCCTAAACCAAAGGCCTTATGCACACATTTCAACATGTATTTAGTTCAGGTTGACCTCCTGAAGCCTAAATGAGCATTAATTTGACTACACAACTCATTCCTATGAAGGAACATTCAAAGTAAAAAAACGGGCTCAACTCGGACTGAAAGTACATTTAAAGCAATAAAAACTGAAAATGATTGTCACGCCTAAACCAAAGGATTTATGCACACATTTCAACATGTATTTAGTTCAGGTTGACCTCCTGAAGCCTAAATGAGCATTAATTTGACTACACAACTCATTCCTATGAAGGTACATTCAAAGTCACAAAACGTGCTCAACTAGGCCTGAAAGTGCATTTAAAGCAATAAAAACTGAAAATGAGTGTCACGCCTAAACCAAAGGACTTATGCACACATTTCAACATGTATTTAGTTCAGGTTGACGTCCTGAAGCCTAAATGAGCATTAATTTGACTACACAACTTATTCCTATGAAGATACATTCAAAGTAAAAAAACGTGCTCTACTCGGCCTGAAAATGCATTTAAAGCAATAAAAACTCAAAATGAGTGTCACGCCTAAACCAAAGGCCTTATGCACACATTTCAACATGTATTTAATTCAGGTTGACCTCCTGAAGCCTAAATGAGCATTAATTTGACTACACAACTCATTCCTATGAAGGAACATTCAAAGTAAAAAAACGGGCTCAACTCGGACTGAAAGTGCATTTAAAGCAATAAAAACTGAAAATGAGTGTCACGCCTAAACCAAAGGACTTATGCACACATTTCAACATGTACTTAGTTCAGGTTGACCTCCTGAAGCCGAAATGAGCATTAATTTGACTACACAACTCATTCCTATGAAGGTACATTCAAAGTCACAAAACGTGCTCAACTAGGCCTGAAAGTGCATTTAAAGCAATAAAAACTCAAAATGAGTGTCACGCCTAAACCAAAGGACTTATGCACACATTTCAACATGTATTTAGTTCAGGTTGACATGCTGAAGCCTAAATGAGCATTAATTTGACTACACAACTTATTCCTATGAAGATACATTCAAAGTAAAAAAACGGGCTCAACTCGGACTGAAAGTGCATTTAAAGCAATAAAAACTGAAAATGAGTGTCACGCCTAAACCAAAGGACTTATGCACACATTTCAACATGTATTTAGTTCAGGTTGACCTCCTGAAGCCTAAATGAGCATTAATTTGACTACACAACTCATTCCTATGAAGATACATTCAAAGTAAAAAAACGTGCTCTACTCGGCCTGAAAATGCATTTAAAGCAATAAAAACTCAAAATGAGTGTCACGCCTAAACCAAAGGCCTTATGCACACATTTCAACATGTATTTAATTCAGGTTGACCTCCTGAAGCCTAAATGAGCATTAATTTGACTACACAACTCATTCCTATGAAGGAACATTCAAAGTAAAAAAACGGGCTCAACTCGGACTGAAAGTGCATTTAAAGCAATAAAAACTGAAAATGAGTGTCACGCCTAAACCAAAGGACTTATGCACACATTTCAACATGTATTTAGTTCAGGTTGACCTCCTGAAGCCTAAATGAGCATTAATTTGACTACACAACTCATTCCTATGAAGGAACATTCAAAGTAAAAAAACGGGCTCAACTCGGACTGAAAGTGCATTTAAAGCAATAAAAACTGAAAATGAGTGTCACGCCTAAACCAAAGGACTTATGCACACATTTCAACATGTATTTAGTTCAGGTTGACCTCCTGAAGCCTAAATGAGCATTAATTTGACTACACAACTCATTCCTATGAAGGTACATTCAAAGTCACAAAACGTGCTCAACTAGGCCTGAAAGTGCATTTAAAGCAATAAAAACTCAAAATGAGTGTCACGCCTAAACCAAAGGACTTATGCACACATTTCAACATGTATTTAGTTCAGGTTGACATTCTGAAGCCTAAATGAGCATTAATTTGACTACACAACTTATTCCTATGAAGATACATTCAAAGTAAAAAAACGTGTTCTACTCGGCCTGAAAATGCATTTAAAGCAATAAAAACTCAAAATGAGTGTCACGCCTAAACCAAAGGCCTTATGCACACATTTCAACATGTATTTAGTTCAGGTTGACCTCCTGAAGCCTAAATGAGCATTAATTTGACTACACAACTCATTCCTATGAAGGAACATTCAAAGTAAAAAAACGGGCTCAACTCGGACTGAAAGTACATTTAAAGCAATAAAAACTGAAAATGATTGTCACGCCTAAACCAAAGGATTTATGCACACATTTCAACATGTATTTAGTTCAGGTTGACCTCCTGAAGCCTAAATGAGCATTAATTTGACTACACAACTCATTCCTATGAAGGTACATTCAAAGTCACAAAACGTGCTCAACTAGGCCTGAAAGTGCATTTAAAGCAATAAAAACTCAAAATGAGTGTCGCGCCTAAACCAAAGGACTTATGCACACATTTCAACATGTATTTAGTTCAGGTTGACATTCTGAAGCCTAAATGAGCATTAATTTGACTACACAACTTATTCCTATGAAGATACATTCAAAGTAAAAAAACGGGCTCAACTCGGACTGAAAGTGCATTTAAAGCAATAAAAACTGAAAATGAGTGTCACGCCTAAACCAAAGGACTTATGCACACATTTCAACATGTATTTAGTTCAGGTTGACCTCCTGAAGCCTAAATGAGCATTAATTTGACTACACAACTCATTCCTATGAAGATACATTCAAAGTAAAAAAACGTGCTCTACTCGGCCTGAAAATGCATTTAAAGCAAGAAAAAATCAAAATGAGTGTCACACCTAAACCTACATTTAAAGTAAAAAAACGTGCTCTACTCGGCCTGAAAATGCATTTAAAGCAATAAAAACTCAAATTGAGTGTCACACCTAAACCAAAGGACTTATGCACACATTTCAACATGTATTTAGTTCAGGTTGACCTCCTGAAGCCTAAATGAGCATTTATTTGACTACACAACTCATTCCTATGAAGGTACATTCAAAGTCACAAAACGTGCTCAACTAGGCCTGAAAGTACATTTAAAGCAATAAAAACTCAAAATGAGTGTCACGCCTAAACCAAAGGACTTATGCACACATTTCAACATGTATTTAGTTCAGGTTGACCTCCTGAAGCCTAAATCACCATTAATTTGATCACACAACTCATTCCTATGAAGATACATTCAAACTCAGAAACGTGCTCTACTCGGGCTGAAAATGCATTTAAAGCAATAAAAACTCAAATTGGGTGTCACGCCTAAACCAAAGGACTTAGGCACACATTTCAACATGTATTTAGTTCAGGTTGATCTCCTGAAGCCTAAATGAGCATTATTTCGTCTATACAACTCATTCCTATGAAGGTACACTCAAAGTCACAAAACGTGCTCAACTAGGCCTGAAAGTGCATTTAAAGCAATAAAAACTCAAAATGAGTGTCAGGCCTAAACCAAAGGACTTATGCACACATTTCAACGTGTATTTAGTTCAGGTTGACCTCCTGAAGCCTAAATGAGCATTAATTTGACTACACAACTCATTCCTATGAAGATACATTCAAAGTACAAAAAGGTGCTCTACTCGGCCTGAAAATGCATTTAAAGCAAGAAAAAATCAAAATGAGTGTCACACCTAAACCTACATTTAAAGTAAAAAAACGTGCTCTACTCGGCCTGAAAATGCATTTAAAGCAATAAAAACTCAAAATGAGTGTCACGCCTAAACCAAAGGACTTATGCACACATTTCAACGTGTATTTAGTTCAGGTTGACCTCCTGAAGCCTAAATGAGCATTAATTTGACTACACAACTCATTCCTATGAAGGTACATTCAAAGTAAAAAAACGTGCTCTACTCGACCTGAAAATGCATTTAAAGCAAGAAAAAATCAAAATGAGTGTCACACCTAAACCTACATTTAAAGTAAAAAAACGTGCTCTACTCGGCCTGAAAATGCATTTAAAGCAATAAAAACTCAAATTGAGTGTCACACCTAAACCAAAGGATTTATGCACACATTTCAACATGTATTTAGTTCAGGCTGACCCCCTGAAGCCTAAATGAGCATTAATTTGACTACACAACTCATTCCTATGAAGATACATTCAAAGTCAAAAAACGTGCTCTACTCGGCCTGAAAATGCATTTAAAGCAATAAAAACTCAAATTGAGTGTCACACCTAAACCAAAGGACTTATGCACACATTTCAACATGTATTTAGTTCAGGTTGACCTCCTGAAGCTTAAATGACCATTTATTTGACTACACAACTCATTCCTATGAAGGGACATTCAAAGTTACAAAACGTGCTCAACTAGGCCTGAAAGTGCATTTAAAGCAATAAAAACTCAAAATGAGTGTCACGTCTAAACCAAAGGACTTATGCACACATTTCAACATGTATTTAGTTCAGGTTGACCTCCTGAAGCCTAAATCACCATTAATTTGATCACACAACTCATTCCTATGAAGATACATTCAAACTCAGAAACGTGCTCTACTCGGCCTGAAAATGCATTTAAAGCAATAAAAACTCAAAATGAGTGTCACGCCTAAACCAAAGGACTTATGCACACATTTCAACATGTATTTAGTTCAGGTTGACCTCCTGAAGTCTAAATGAGCATTATTTCGTCTATACAACTCATTCCTATGAAGGTACATTCAAAGTCACAAAACGTGCTCAACTCGGCCTGAAAGTGCATTTAAAGCAATAAAAACTCAAAATGAGTGTCACGCCTAAACCAAAGGACTTATGCACACATTTCAACGTGTATTTAGTTCAGGTTGACCTCCTGAAGCCTAAATGAGCATTAATTTGACTACACAACTCATTCCTATGAAGATACATTCAAAGTAAAAAAACGTGCTCTACTCGGCCTGAAAATGCATTTAAAGCAAGAAAAAATCAAAATGAGTGTCACACCTAAACCTACATTTAAAGTGAAAAACGTGCTCTACTCGGCCTGAAAATGCATTTAAAGCAATAAAAACTCAAATTGAGTGTCACACCTAAACCAAAGGACTTATGCACACATTTCAACATGTATTTAGTTCAGGTTGACCTCCTGAAGCCTAAATGAGCATTTATTTGACTACACAAGTCATTCCTATGAAGGTACATTCAAAGTCACAAAACGTGCTCAACTAGGCCTGAAAGTGCATTTAAAGAAATAAAAACTCAAAATGAGTGTCACGCCTAAACCAAAGGACTTATGCACACATTTCAACATGTATTTAGTTCAGGTTGACATTCTGAAGCCTAAATGAGCATTAATTTGACTACACAACTCATTCCTATGAAGATACATTCAAAGTAAAAAAACGTGCTCTACTCGGCCTGAAAATGCATTTAAAGCAAGAAAAAATCAAAATGAGTGTCACACCTAAACCTACATTTAAAGTGAAAAACGTGCTCTACTCGGCCTGAAAATGCATTTAAAGCAATAAAAACTCAAATTGAGTGTCACACCTAAACCAAAGGACTTATGCACACATTTCAACATGTATTTAGTTCAGGTTGACCTCCTGAAGCCTAAATGAGCATTTATTTGACTACACAAGTCATTCCTATGAAGGTACATTCAAAGTCACAAAACGTGCTCAACTAGGCCTGAAAGTGCATTTAAAGAAATAAAAACTCAAAATGAGTGTCACGCCTAAACCAAAGGACTTATGCACACATTTCAACATGTATTTAGTTCAGGTTGACATTCTGAAGCCTAAATGAGCATTAATTTGACTACACAACTTATTCCTATGAAGATACATTCAAAGTCAAAAAACGTGCTCAACTCAGCCTGAAAGTGCATTTAAAGCAATAAAAACTCAAATTGAGCGTCACGCCTAAACCAAAGGCCTTATGCACACATTTGAACATGTATTTAGTTCAGGTTGACCTCCTGAAGCCTAAATGAGCATTAATTTGACTACACATCCCATTCCTTTGAAGATACATTCAAAGTAAAAAAACGTGCTCTACTCGGCCTGAAAATGCATTTAAAGCAATAAAAACTCAAAATGAGTGTCACGCCTAAACCAAAGGACTTATGCACAGATTTCAACATGTATTTAGTTCAGGTTGACCTCCTGAAGCCTAAATGAGCATTAATTTGACTACACAACTCATTCCTATGAAGATACATTCAAAGTCAAAAAACGTGCTCAACTCAGCCTGAAAGTGCATTTAAAGCAATAAAAACTCAAAATGAGTGTCACGCCTAAACCAAAGGACTTATGCACACATTTCAACATGTATTTAGTTCAGGTTGACATTCTGAAGCCTAAATGAGCATTAATTTGACTACACAACTTATTCCTATGAAGATACATTCAAAGTCAAAAAACGTGCTCAACTCAGCCTGAAAGTGCATTTAAAGCAATAAAAACTCAAATTGAGCGTCACGCCTAAACCAAAGGCCTTATGCACACATTTGAACATGTATTTAGTTCAGGTTGACCTCCTGAAGCCTAAATGAGCATTAATTTGACTACACATCCCATTCCTTTGAAGATACATTCAAAGTAAAAAAACGTGCTCTACTCGGCCTGAAAATGCATTTAAAGCAATAAAAACTCAAAATGAGTGTCACGCCTAAACCAAAGGACTTATGCACAGATTTCAACATGTATTTAGTTCAGGTTGACCTCCTGAAGCCTAAATGAGCATTAATTTGACTACACAACTCATTCCTATGAAGATACATTCAAAGTCAAAAAACGTGCTCAACTCAGCCTGAAAGTGCATTTAAAGCAATAAAAACTCAAAATGAGTGTCACGCCTAAACCAAAGGACTTATGCACACATTTCAACATGTATTTAGTTCAGGTTGACATTCTGAAGCCTAAATGAGCATTAATTTGACTACACAACTTATTCCTATGAAGATACATTCAAAGTCAAAAAACGTGCTCAACTCAGCCTGAAAGTGCATTTAAAGCAATAAAAACTCAAATTGAGCGTCACGCCTAAACCAAAGGCCTTATGCACACATTTTAACATGTATTTAGTTCAGGTTGACCTCCTGAAGCCTAAATGAGCATTAATTTGACTACACATCCCATTCCTTTGAAGATACATTCAAAGTAAAAAAACGTGCTCTACTCGGCCTGAAAATGCATTTAAAGCAATAAAAACTCAAAATGAGTGTCACGCCTAAACCAAAGGACTTATGCACAGATTTCAACATGTATTTAGTTCAGGTTGACCTCCTGAAGCCTAAATGAGCATTAATTTGACTACACAACTCATTCCTATGAAGATATATTCAAAGTTACAAAACGTGCTCAACTAGGCCTGAAAGTGCATTTAAAGCAATAAACACTCAAATTGAGTGTCACACCTAAACCAAAGGACTTATGCACACATTTCAAAATGTATTTAGTTCAGGTTGACCTCATGAAGCCTAAATGAGCATTTATTTGACTACACAACTCATTCCTATGAAGGTACATTCAAAGTCACAAAACGTGCTCAACTAGGCCTGAAAGTGCATTTAAAGCAATAAAAACTCCAAATGAGTGTCACGCCTAAACCAAACGACTTATGCACACATTTCAACATGTATTTAGTTCAGGTTGACCTCCTGAAGCCTAAATCACCATTAATTTGATCACACAACTCATTCCTATGAAGATACATTCAAAGTTACAAAACGTGCTCTACTCGGCCTGAAAATGCATTTAAAGCAAGAAAAAATCAAAATGAGTGTCACACCTAAACCTACATTTAAAGTGAAAAACGTGCTCTACTCGGCCTGAAAATGCATTTAAAGCAATAAAAACTCAAATTGAGTGTCACACCTAAACCAAAGGACTTATGCACACATTTCAACATGTATTTAGTTCAGGTTGACCTCCTGAAGCCTAAATGAGCATTTATTTGACTACACAAGTCATTCCTATGAAGGTACATTCAAAGTCACAAAACGTGCTCAACTAGGCCTGAAAGTGCATTTAAAGAAATAAAAACTCAAAATGGGTGTCACGCCTAAACCAAAGGACTTATGCACACATTTCAACATGTATTTAGTTCAGGTTGACATTCTGAAGCCTAAATGAGCATTAATTTGACTACACAACTTATTCCTATGAAGATACATTCAAAGTCAAAAAACGTGCTCAACTCAGCCTGAAAGTGCATTTAAAGCAATAAAAACTCAAATTGAGCGTCACGCCTAAACCAAAGGCCTTATGCACACATTTGAACATGTATTTAGTTCAGGTTGACCTCCTGAAGCTTAAATGAGCATTAATTTGACTACACATCCCATTCCTTTGAAGATACATTCAAAGTAAAAAAACGTGCTCTACTCGGCCTGAAAATGCATTTAAAGCAATAAAAACTCAAAATGAGTGTCACGCCTAAACCAAAGGACTTATGCACAGATTTCAACATGTATTTAGTTCAGGTTGACCTCCTGAAGCCTAAATGAGCATTAATTTGACTACACAACTCATTCCTATGAAGATATATTCAAAGTTACAAAACGTGCTCAACTAGGCCTGAAAGTGCATTTAAAGCAATAAACACTCAAATTGAGTGTCACACCAAAACCAAAGGACTTATGCACACATTTCAACATGTATTTAGTTCAGGTTGACCTCCTGAAGCCTAAATGAGCATTAATTTGACTACACAACTCATTCCTATGAAGGTACATTCAAAGTCACAAAACGTGCTCAACTAGGCCTGAAAGTGCATTTAAAGCAATAAAAACTCAAATTGAGTGTCACACCTAAACCAAAGGACTTATGCACACATTTCAAAATGTATTTAGTTCAGTTGACCTCATGAAGCCTAAATGAGCATTTATTTGACTACACAACTCATTCCTATGAAGGTACATTCAAAGTCACAAAACGTGCTCAACTAGGCCTGAAAGTGCATTTAAAGCAATAAAAACTCAAAATGAGTGTCACGCCTAAACCAAACGACTTATGCACACATTTCAACATGTATTTAGTTCAGGTTGACCTCCTGAAGCCTAAATCACCATTAATTTGATCACACAACTCATTCCTATGAAGATACATTCAAAGTTACAAAACGTGCTCTACTCGGCCTGAAAATGCATTTAAAGCAAGAAAAAATCAAAATGAGTGTCACACCTAAACCTACATTTAAAGTGAAAAACGTGCTCTACTCGGCCTGAAAATGCATTTAAAGCAATAAAAACTCAAATTGAGTGTCACACCTAAACCAAAGGACTTATGCACACATTTCAACATGTATTTAGTTCAGGTTGACCTCCTGAAGCCGAAATGAGCATTTATTTGACTACACAAGTCATTCCGCTGAAAGGAACATTCAAAGTCACAAAACGTGCTCAACTAGGCCTGAAAGTGCATTTAAAGAAATAAAAACTCAAAATGAGTGTCACGCCTAAACCAAAGGACTTATGCACACATTTCAACATGTATTTAGTTCAGGTTGACATTCTGAAGCCTAAATGAGCATTAATTTGACTACACAACTTATTCCTATGAAGATACATTCAAAGTCAAAAAACGTGCTCAACTCAGCCTGAAAGTGCATTTAAAGCAATAAAAACTCAAATTGAGCGTCACGCCTAAACCAAAGGCCTTATGCACACATTTGAACATGTATTTAGTTCAGGTTGACCTCCTGAAGCCTAAATGAGCATTAATTTGACTACACATCCCATTCCTTTGAAGATACATTCAAAGTAAAAAAACGTGCTCTACTCGGCCTGAAAATGCATTTAAAGCAATAAAAACTCAAAATGAGTGTCACGCCTAAACCAAAGGACTTATGCACAGATTTCAACATGTATTTAGTTCAGGTTGACCTCCTGAAGCCTAAATGAGCATTAATTTGACTACACAACTCATTCCTATGAAGATACATTCAAAGTCAAAAAACGTGCTCAACTCAGCCTGAAAGTGCATTTAAAGCAATAAAAACTCAAAATGAGTGTCACGCCTAAACCAAAGGACTTATGCACACATTTCAACATGTATTTAGTTCAGGTTGACATTCTGAAGCCTAAATGAGCATTAATTTGACTACACAACTTATTCCTATGAAGATACATTCAAAGTCAAAAAACGTGCTCAACTCAGCCTGAAAGTGCATTTAAAGCAATAAAAACTCAAATTGAGCGTCACGCCTAAACCAAAGGCCTTATGCACACATTTGAACATGTATTTAGTTCAGGTTGACCTCCTGAAGCCTAAATGAGCATTAATTTGACTACACATCCCATTCCTTTGAAGATACATTCAAAGTAAAAAAACGTGCTCTACTCGGCCTGAAAATGCATTTAAAGCAATAAAAACTCAAAATGAGTGTCACGCCTAAACCAAAGGACTTATGCACACATTTCAACATGTATTTAGTTCAGGTTGACCTCCTGAAGCCTAAATGAGCATTAATTTGACTACACAACTCATTCCTATGAAGATACATTCAAAGTCAAAAAACGTGCTCAACTCAGCCTGAAAGTGCATTTAAAGCAATAAAAACTCAAAATGAGTGTCACGCCTAAACCAAAGGACTTATGCACACATTTCAACATGTATTTAGTTCAGGTTGACATTCTGAAGCCTAAATGAGCATTAATTTGACTACACAACTTATTCCTATGAAGATACATTCAAAGTCAAAAAACGTGCTCAACTCAGCCTGAAAGTGCATTTAAAGCAATAAAAACTCAAATTGAGCGTCACGCCTAAACCAAAGGCCTTATGCACACATTTTAACATGTATTTAGTTCAGGTTGACCTCCTGAAGCCTAAATGAGCATTAATTTGACTACACATCCCATTCCTTTGAAGATACATTCAAAGTAAAAAAACGTGCTCTACTCGGCCTGAAAATGCATTTAAAGCAATAAAAACTCAAAATGAGTGTCACGCCTAAACCAAAGGACTTATGCACAGATTTCAACATGTATTTAGTTCAGGTTGACCTCCTGAAGCCTAAATGAGCATTAATTTGACTACACAACTCATTCCTATGAAGATATATTCAAAGTTACAAAACGTGCTCAACTAGGCCTGAAAGTGCATTTAAAGCAATAAACACTCAAATTGAGTGTCACACCAAAACCAAAGGACTTATGCACACATTTCAACATGTATTTAGTTCAGGTTGACCTCCTGAAGCCTAAATGAGCATTAATTTGACTACACAACTCATTCCTATGAAGGTACATTCAAAGTCACAAAACGTGCTCAACTAGGCCTGAAAGTGCATTTAAAGCAATAAAAACTCAAATTGAGTGTCACACCTAAACCAAAGGACTTATGCACACATTTCAAAATGTATTTAGTTCAGGTTGACCTCATGAAGCCTAAATGAGCATTTATTTGACTACACAACTCATTCCTATGAAGGTACATTCAAAGTCACAAAACGTGCTCAACTAGGCCTGAAAGTGCATTTAAAGCAATAAAAACTCCAAATGAGTGTCACGCCTAAACCAAACGACTTATGCACACATTTCAACATGTATTTAGTTCAGGTTGACCTCCTGAAGCCTAAATCACCATTAATTTGATCACACAACTCATTCCTATGAAGATACATTCAAAGTTACAAAACGTGCTCTACTCGGCCTGAAAATGCATTTAAAGCAAGAAAAAATCAAAATGAGTGTCACACCTAAACCTACATTTAAAGTGAAAAACGTGCTCTACTCGGCCTGAAAATGCATTTAAAGCAATAAAAACTCAAATTGAGTGTCACACCTAAACCAAAGGACTTATGCACACATTTCAACATGTATTTAGTTCAGGTTGACCTCCTGAAGCCTAAATGAGCATTTATTTGACTACCCAAGTCATTCCTATGAAGGTACATTCAAAGTCACAAAACGTGCTCAACTAGGCCTGAAAGTGCATTTAAAGAAATAAAAACTCAAAATGGGTGTCACGCCTAAACCAAAGGACTTATGCACACATTTCAACATGTATTTAGTTCAGGTTGACATTCTGAAGCCTAAATGAGCATTAATTTGACTACACAACTTATTCCTATGAAGATACATTCAAAGTCAAAAAACGTGCTCAACTCAGCCTGAAAGTGCATTTAAAGCAATAAAAACTCAAATTGAGCGTCACGCCTAAACCAAAGGCCTTATGCACACATTTGAACATGTATTTAGTTCAGGTTGACCTCCTGAAGCCTAAATGAGCATTAATTTGACTACACATCCCATTCCTTTGAAGATACATTCAAAGTAAAAAAACGTGCTCTACTCGGCCTGAAAATGCATTTAAAGCAATAAAAACTCAAAATGAGTGTCACGCCTAAACCAAAGGACTTATGCACAGATTTCAACATGTATTTAGTTCAGGTTGACCTCCTGAAGCCTAAATGAGCATTAATTTGACTACACAACTCATTCCTATGAAGATATATTCAAAGTTACAAAACGTGCTCAACTAGGCCTGAAAGTGCATTTAAAGCAATAAACACTCAAATTGAGTGTCACACCAAAACCAAAGGACTTATGCACACATTTCAACATGTATTTAGTTCAGGTTGACCTCCTGAAGCCTAAATGAGCATTAATTTGACTACACAACTCATTCCTATGAAGGTACATTCAAAGTCACAAAACGTGCTCAACTAGGCCTGAAAGTGCATTTAAAGCAATTAAAACTCAAATTGAGTGTCACACCTAAACCAAAGGACTTATGCACACATTTCAAAATGTATTTAGTTCAGGTTGACCTCATGAAGCCTAAATGAGCATTTATTTGACTACACAACTCATTCCTATGAAGGTACATTCAAAGTCACAAAACGTGCTCAACTAGGCCTGAAAGTGCATTTAAAGCAATAAAAACTCAAAATGAGTGTCACGCCTAAACCAAAGGACTTATGCACACATTTCAACATGTATTTAGTTCAGGTTGACCTCCTGAAGCCTAAATCACCATTAATTTGATCACACAACTCATTCCTATGAAGATACATTCAAACTCAGAAACGTGCTCTACTCGGCCTGAAAATGCATTTAAAGCAATAAAAACTCAAATTGGGTGTCACGCCTAAACCAAAGGACTTATGCACACATTTCAACATGTATTTAGTTCAGGTTGACCTCCTGAAGTCTAAATGAGCATTATTTGGTCTATACAACTCATTCCTATGAAGGTACATTCAAAGTCACAAAACGTGCTCAACTAGGCCTGAAAGTGCATTTAAAGCAATAAAAACTCAAAATGAGTGTCAATCCTAAACCAAAGGACTTGTGCACACATTCCAACGTGTATTTAGTTCAGGTTGACCTCCTGAAGCCTAAATGAGCATTAATTTGACTACACAACTCATTCCTATGAAGATACATTCAAAGTAAAAAAACGTGCTCTACTCGGCCTGAAAATGCATTTAAAGCAAGAAAAAATCAAAATGAGTGTCACACCTAAACCTACATTTATAGTAAAAAAACGTGCTCTACTCGGCCTGAAAATGCATTTAAAGCAATAAAAACTCAAATTGAGTGTCACGCCTAAACCAAAGGACTTATGCACACATTTCAACATGTATTTAGTTCAGGTTGACATTCTGAAGCCTAAATGAGCATTAATTTGACTACACAACTTATTCCTATGAAGATATATTAAAAGTCAAAAAACGTGCTCAACTCAGCCTGAAAGTGCATTTAAAGCAATAAAAACTCAAATTGAGCGTCACGCCTAAACCAAAGGCCTTATGCACACATTTGAACATGTATTTAGTTCAGGTTGACCTCCTGAAGCCTAAATGAGCATTATTTCGTCTATACAACTCATTCCTATGAAGATACATTCAAAGTAAAAAAACGTGCTCTACTCGGCCTGAAAATGCATTTAAAGCAATAAAAACTCAAAATGAGTGTCACGCCTAAACCAAAGGACTTATGCACACATTTCAACATGTATTTAGTTCAGGTTGACCTCCTGAAGCCTAAATGAGCATTTATTTGACTACACAAGTCATTCCTATGAAGGTACATTCAAAGTCACAAAACGTGCTCAACTAGGCCTGAAAGTGCATTTAAAGCAATAAAAACTCAAAATGAGTGTCACGCCTAAACCAAAGGACTTATGCACACATTTCAACATGTATTTAGTTCAGGTTGACATTCTGAAGCCTAAATGAGCATTAATTTGACTACACAACTTATTCCTATGAAGATACATTCAAAGTCAAAAAACGTGCTCAACTCAGCCTGAAAGTGCATTTAAAGCAATAAAAACTCAAATTGAGCGTCACGCCTAAACCAAAGGCCTTATGCACACATTTTAACATGTATTTAGTTCAGGTTGACCTCCTGAAGCCTAAATGAGCATTATTTCGTCTATACAACTCATTCCTATGAAGATACATTCAAAGTAAAAAAACGTGCTCTACTCGGCCTGAAAATGCATTTAAAGCAATAAAAACTCAAAATGAGTGTCACGCCTAAACCAAAGGACTTATGCACACATTTCAACATGTATTTAGTTCAGGTTGACCTCCTGAAGCCTAAATGAGCATTAATTTGACTACACAACTCATTCCTATGAAGATATATTCAAAGTTACAAAACGTGCTCAACTAGGCCTGAAAGTGCATTTAAAGCAATAAACACTCAAATTGAGTGTCACACCAAAACCAAAGGACTTATGCACACATTTCAACATGTATTTAGTTCAGGTTGACCTCCTGAAGCCTAAATGAGCATTAATTTGACTACACAACTCATTCCTATGAAGGTACATTCAAAGTCACAAAACGTGCTCAACTAGGCCTGAAAGTGCATTTAAAGCAATAAAAACTCAAAATGAGTGTCACGCCTAAACCAAAGGACTTATGCACACATTTCAACATGTATTTAGTTCAGGTTGACCTCCTGAAGCCTAAATCACCATTAATTTGATCACACAACTCATTCCTATGAAGATACATTCAAACTCAGAAACGTGCTCTACTCGGCCTGAAAATGCATTTAAAGCAATAAAAACTCAAATTGGGTGTCACGCCTAAACCAAAGGACTTATGCACACATTTCAACATGTATTTAGTTCAGGTTGACCTCCTGAATTCTAAATGAGCATTATTTGGTCTATACAACTCATTCCTATGAAGGTACATTCAAAGTCACAAAACGTGCTCAACTAGGCCTGAAAGTGCATTTAAAGCAATAAAAACTCAAAATGAGTGTCACGCCTAAACCAAAGGACTTGTGCACACATTCCAACGTGTATTTAGTTCAGGTTGACCTCCTGAAGCCTAAATGAGCATTAATTTGACTACACAACTCATTCCTATGAAGATACATTCAAAGTAAAAAAACCTGCTCTACTCGGCCTGAAAATGCATTTAAAGCAAGAAAAAATCAAAATGAGTTTCACACCTAAACCTACATTTATAGTAAAAAAACGTGCTCTACTCGGCCTGAAAATGCATTTAAAGCAATAAAAACTCAAATTGAGTGTCACACCTAAACCAAAGGACTTATGCACACATTTCAACATGTATTTAGTTCAGGTTGACCTCCTGAAGCCTAAATGAGCATTATTTCGTCTATACAACTTATTCCTATGAAGGTACATTCAAAGTCACAAAACGTGCTCAACTAGGCCTGAAAGTGCATTTAAAGCAATAAAAACTCAAAATGAGTGTCACGCCTAAACCAAAGGACTTATGCACACATTTCAACGTGTATTTAGTTCAGGTTGCCCTCCTGAAGCCTAAATGAGCATTAATTTGACTACACAACTCATTCCTATGAAGATACATTCAAAGTAAAAAAACGTGCTCTACTCGGCCTGAAAATGCATTTAAAGCAAGAAAAAATCAAAATGAGTGTCACACCTAAACCGACATTTAAAGTAAAAAAACGTGCTCTACTCGGCCTGAAAATGCATTTAAAGCAATAAAAACTCAAATTGAGTGTCACGCCTAAACCAAAGGACTTATACACACATTTCAACATGCATTTAGTTCAGGTTGACATTCTGAAGCCTAAATGAGCATTATTTTGTCGATACAACTCATTCCTATGAAGGTACATTCAAAGTCACAAAACGTGCTCAACTAGGCCTGAAAGTGCATTTAAAGCAATAAAAAGTATTTAGTTTAGGTTGACCTCCTGAAGCCTAAATGAGCATTAATTTGATCACACAACTCATTCCCATGAAGATACATTCAAAGTCAGTAAGTGCCCTGCTCTGTCTGAAAATGCATTTGAATCAATAAAAACTAAAATTGAGTGTCATGCCTAAACCAAAGGACGTCTGCACACATTTCAACGTCTAAAGTGTTGTTTCCGATGCGTGCTAGTGTATGTGTGCGTGCGTGTGAGAGTGTGTAGGTGTGTGCGTGTGTTTGTGTGTGTTTGTGTGGGTGCGTGCGTGTGTGTGCGTGTGTGTGTTTTGCGCACCCCCCCCCCCAAAAAAAAGTACTGTATTCGGATAAAAATGACGAATTACTCAGAGGTTTTAACTTTTGCTTGCACTTGATTTGTTCTGACACCGACGACGTCCACCAATGACAGCCCGAGTGGATCTAGCCCACGTGGTGTGAGAGCAGGGGGAGGTGAAAAGATGCAAAGCCTAGGTGATTGGCTGTGCATCTTTCAGTCTTCCACGTGGGTTAGTCTTTGATCTTCAATCAGTGTCCAAATGTTGTTTACATGCGTAGCTTGTGCGGATGTGTGTGCCTCTCATGAGTTTGTGTGTGTGTTTGCGCGCGCGTGATCGTGTGCCCATACATGTGCGAGTGTTTCTTTGATCTAAATCATCGTTGGTGTGTTGTTTACGATACGTGCTCGTCTGTGCGTACGTTTGTGTGAGTGTGTGTGCGTGCGTTTGTGTGTGTGCTTGCTGCGTGCTGGCGCGCTCGGAAGCGTGTGTGTCACAGAGAAAGAGAGGGAGCGGGATCGCTGGCCTGTATGTACTCTATGTGAAACACACAGGACATTTGTAATTTCGTCCCTTTCACATTTTTTGGCTTTTTTAAAAACAAAACTTATTTTCATCAATGGTTCATAATGAGTGTCACGCCTAGACCAAATGACTTATGCACACATTTCAACATTTATTTAGTTCAGGTTGACATTCTGAAGCCTAAATGAGCATTAATTTGACTACACAACTTATTCCTATGAAGATACATTCAAAGTCAAAAAAGTACTCTACTCGGCCTGAAAATGCATTTAAAGCAATAAAACCTCAAAATGAGTGTCACGCCTAAACCAAAGGACTTATGCACACATTTCAACATGTATTTAGTTCAGGTTGACATTCTGAAGCCTAAATGAGCATTAATTTGACTACACAACTTATTCCTATGAAGATACATTCAAAGTCAAAAAACGTGCTCAACTCGGCCTGAAAATGCATTTAAAGCAATAAAAACTTAAATTGAGTGTCACACCTAAACCAAAGGACTTATGCACACATTTCAACATGTATTTAGTTGAGGTTGACATTCTGAAGCCTAAATGAGCATTAATTTGACTACACAACTTATTCCTATGAAGAAATATTCAAAGTCAAAAACGTGCTCAACTAGGCCTGAAAGTGCATTTAAAGCAATAAACACTCACATTGAGTGTCACACCAAAACCAAAGGACTTATGCACACATTTCAACATGTATTTAGTTCAGGTTGACCTCCTGAAGCCTAAATGAGCATTAATTTGACTACACAACTCATTCCTATGAAGGTACATTCAAAGTCACAAAACGTGCTCAACTAGGCCTGAAAGTGCATTTAAAGCAATAAAAACTCAAATTGAGTGTCACAACTAAACCAAAGGAATTATGCACACATTTCAAAATGTATTTAGTTCAGGTTGACCTCCTGAAGCCTAAATGAGCATTTATTTGACTACACAACTCATTCCTATGAAGGTACATTCAAAGTCACAAAACGTGCTCAACTAGGCCTGAAAGTGCATTTAAAGCAATAAAAACTCAAAATGAGTGTCACGCCTAAACCAAAGGACTTATGCACACATTTCAACATGCATTTAGTTCAGGTTGACCTCCTGAAGCCTAAATCACCATTAATTTGATCACACAACTCATTCCTATGAAGATACATTCAAACTCAGAAACGTGCTCTACTCGGCCTGAAAATGCATTTAAAGCAATAAAAACTCAAATTGGGTGTCACGCCTAAACCAAAGGACTTATGCACACATTTCAACATGTATTTAGTTCAGGTTGACCTCCTGAAGTCTAAATGAGCATTATTTGGTCTATACAACTCATTCCTATGAAGGTACATTCAAAGTCACAAAACGTGCTCAACTAGGCCTGAAAGTGCATTTAAAGCAATAAAAACTCAAAATGAGTGTCACGCCTAAACCAAAGGACTTGTGCACACATTCCAACGTGTATTTAGTTCAGGTTGACCTCCTGAAGCCTAAATGAGCATTAATTTGACTACACAACTCATTCCTATGAAGATACATTCAAAGTAAAAAAACGTGCTCTACTCGGCCTGAAAATGCATTTAAAGCAATAAAAACTCAAATTGAGTGTCACACCTAAACCAAAGGACTTATGCACACATTTCAACATGTATTTAGTTCAGGTTGACCTCCTGAAGCCTAAATGAGCATTATTTCGTCTATACAACTTATTCCTATGAAGGTACATTCAAAGTCACAAAACGTGCTCAACTAGGCCTGAAAGTGCATTTAAAGCAATAAAAACTCAAAATGAGTGTCACGCCTAAACCAAAGGACTTATGCACACATTTCAACGTGTATTTAGTTCAGGTTGCCCTCCTGAAGCCTAAATGAGCATTAATTTGACTACACAACTCATTCCTATGAAGATACATTCAAAGTAAAAAAACGTGCTCTACTCGGCCTGAAAATGCATTTAAAGCAAGAAAAAATCAAAATGAGTGTCACACCTAAACCGACATTTAAAGTAAAAAAACGTGCTCTACTCGGCCTGAAAATGCATTTAAAGCAATAAAAACTCAAATTGAGTGTCACGCCTAAACCAAAGGACTTATACACACATTTCAACATGCATTTAGTTCAGGTTGACATTCTGAAGCCTAAATGAGCATTATTTTGTCGATACAACTCATTCCTATGAAGGTACATTCAAAGTCACAAAACGTGCTCAACTAGGCCTGAAAGTGCATTTAAAGCAATAAAAAGTATTTAGTTTAGGTTGACCTCCTGAAGCCTAAATGAGCATTAATTTGATCACACAACTCATTCCCATGAAGATACATTCAAAGTCAGTAAGTGCCCTGCTCTGTCTGAAAATGCATTTGAATCAATAAAAACTAAAATTGAGTGTCATGCCTAAACCAAAGGACGTCTGCACACATTTCAACGTCTAAAGTGTTGTTTCCGATGCGTGCTAGTGTATGTGTGCGTGCGTGTGAGAGTGTGTAGGTGTGTGCGTGTGTTTGTGTGTGTTTGTGTGGGTGCGTGCGTGTGTGTGCGTGTGTGTGTTTTGCGCACCCCCCCCCCAAAAAAAAGTACTGTATTCGGATAAAAATGACGAATTACTCAGAGGTTTTAACTTTTGCTTGCACTTGATTTGTTCTGACACCGACGACGTCCACCAATGACAGCCCGAGTGGATCTAGCCCACGTGGTGTGAGAGCAGGGGGAGGTGAAAAGATGCAAAGCCTAGGTGATTGGCTGTGCATCTTTCAGTCTTCCACGTGGGTTAGTCTTTGATCTTCAATCAGTGTCCAAATGTTGTTTACATGCGTAGCTTGTGCGGATGTGTGTGCCTCTCATGAGTTTGTGTGTGTGTTTGCGCGCGCGTGATCGTGTGCCCATACATGTGCGAGTGTTTCTTTGATCTAAATCATCGTTGGTGTGTTGTTTACGATACGTGCTCGTCTGTGCGTACGTTTGTGTGAGTGTGTGTGCGTGCGTTTGTGTGTGTGCTTGCTGCGTGCTGGCGCGCTCGGAAGCGTGTGTGTCACAGAGAAAGAGAGGGAGCGGGATCGCTGGCCTGTATGTACTCTATGTGAAACACACAGGACATTTGTAATTTCGTCCCTTTCACATTTTTTGGCTTTTTTAAAAACAAAACTTATTTTCATCAATGGTTCATAATGAGTGTCACGCCTAGACCAAATGACTTATGCACACATTTCAACATTTATTTAGTTCAGGTTGACATTCTGAAGCCTAAATGAGCATTAATTTGACTACACAACTTATTCCTATGAAGATACATTCAAAGTCAAAAAAGTACTCTACTCGGCCTGAAAATGCATTTAAAGCAATAAAACCTCAAAATGAGTGTCACGCCTAAACCAAAGGACTTATGCACACATTTCAACATGTATTTAGTTCAGGTTGACATTCTGAAGCCTAAATGAGCATTAATTTGACTACACAACTTATTCCTATGAAGATACATTCAAAGTCAAAAAACGTGCTCAACTCGGCCTGAAAATGCATTTAAAGCAATAAAAACTTAAATTGAGTGTCACACCTAAACCAAAGGACTTATGCACACATTTCAACATGTATTTAGTTGAGGTTGACATTCTGAAGCCTAAATGAGCATTAATTTGACTACACAACTTATTCCTATGAAGAAATATTCAAAGTCAAAAACGTGCTCAACTAGGCCTGAAAGTGCATTTAAAGCAATAAACACTCAAATTGAGTGTCACACCAAAACCAAAGGACTTATGCACACATTTCAACATGTATTTAGTTCAGGTTGACCTCCTGAAGCCTAAATGAGCATTAATTTGACTACACAACTCATTCCTATGAAGGTACATTCAAAGTCACAAAACGTGCTCAACTAGGCCTGAAAGTGCATTTAAAGCAATAAAAACTCAAATTGAGTGTCACAACTAAACCAAAGGAATTATGCACACATTTCAAAATGTATTTAGTTCAGGTTGACCTCCTGAAGCCTAAATGAGCATTTATTTGACTACACAACTCATTCCTATGAAGGTACATTCAAAGTCACAAAACGTGCTCAACTAGGCCTGAAAGTGCATTTAAAGCAATAAAAACTCAAAATGAGTGTCACGCCTAAACCAAAGGACTTATGCACACATTTCAACATGCATTTAGTTCAGGTTGACCTCCTGAAGCCTAAATCACCATTAATTTGATCACACAACTCATTCCTATGAAGATACATTCAAACTCAGAAACGTGCTCTACTCGGCCTGAAAATGCATTTAAAGCAATAAAAACTCAAATTGGGTGTCACGCCTAAACCAAAGGACTTATGCACACATTTCAACATGTATTTAGTTCAGGTTGACCTCCTGAAGTCTAAATGAGCATTATTTGGTCTATACAACTCATTCCTATGAAGGTACATTCAAAGTCACAAAACGTGCTCAACTAGGCCTGAAAGTGCATTTAAAGCAATAAAAACTCAAAATGAGTGTCACGCCTAAACCAAAGGACTTGTGCACACATTCCAACGTGTATTTAGTTCAGGTTGACCTCCTGAAGCCTAAATGAGCATTAATTTGACTACACAACTCATTCCTATGAAGATACATTCAAAGTAAAAAAACGTGCTCTACTCGGCCTGAAAATGCATTTAAAGCAAGAAAAAATCAAAATGAGTGTCACACCTAAACCTACATTTATAGTAAAAAAACGTGCTCTACTCGGCCTGAAAATGCATTTAAAGCAATAAAAACTCAAAATGAGTGTCACGCCTAAACCAAAGGACTTATGCACACATTTCAAAGTGTATTTAGTTCAGGTTGACCTCCTGAAGCCTAAATGAGCATTAATTTGACTACACAACTCATTCCTATGAAGATACATTCAAAGTAAAAAAACGTGCTCTACTCGGCCTGAAAATGCATTTAAAGCAAGAAAAAATCAAAATGAGTGTCACACCTAAACCTACATTTAAAGTGAAAAACGTGCTCTACTCGGCCTGAAAATGCATTTAAAGCAATAAAAACTCAAATTGAGTGTCACACCTAAACCAAAGGACTTATGCACACATTTCAACATGTATTTAGTTCAGGTTGACCTCCTGAAGCCTAAATGAGCATTTATTTGACTACACAAGTCATTCCGATGAAGGTACATTCAAAGTCACAAAACGTGCTCAACTAGGCCTGAAAGTGCATTTAAAGCAATAAAAACTCAAAATGAGTGTCACGCCTAAACCAAAGGACTTATGCACACATTTCAACATGTATTTAGTTCAGGTTGACATTCTGAAGCCTAAATGAGCATTAATTTGACTACACAACTTATTCCTATGAAGATACATTCAAAGTCAAAAAACGTGCTCAACTCAGCCTGAAAGTGCATTTAAAGCAATAAAAACTCAAATTGAGCGTCACGCCTAAACCAAAGGCCTTATGCACACATTTGAACATGTATTTAGTTCAGGTTGACCTCCTGAAGCCTAAATGAGCATTAATTTGACTACACATCCCATTCCTATGAAGATACATTCAAAGTAAAAAAACGTGCTCTACTCGGCCTGAAAATGCATTTAAAGCAATAAAAACTGAAAATGAGTGTCACGCCTCAACCAAAGGACTTATGCACACATTTCAACATGTATTTAGTTCAGGTTGACCTCCTGAAGCCTAAATGAGCATTAATTTGACTACACAACTCATTCCTATGAAGGTACATTCAAAGTCACAAAACGAGCTCAACTAGGCCTGAAAGTGCATTTAAAGCAATAAAAACTCAAAATGAGTGTCACGCCTAAACCAAAGGACTTATGCACACATTTCAACATGTATTTAGTTCAGGTTGACCTCCTGAAGCCTAAATGAGCATTAATTTGACTACACAACTTATTCCTATGAAGATACATTCAAAGTCAAAAAACGTGCTCTACTCGGCCTGAAAATGCATTTAAAGCAATAAAAACTCAAATTGAGTGTCACACCTAAACCAAAGGACTTATGCACACATTTCAACATGTATTTAGTTCAGGTTGACATTCTGAAGCCTAAATGAGCATTAATTTGACTACACAACTTATTCCTATGAAGATACATTCAAAGTCAAAAAACGTGCTCTACTCGGCCTGAAAATGCATTTAAAGCAATAAAAACTCAAATTGAGTGTCACACCTAAACCAAAGGACTTATGCACACATTTCAACATTTATTTTGTTCAGGTTGACCTCCTGAAGCCTAAATGAGCATTTATTTGACTACACAACTCATTCCTATGAAGGTACATTCAAAGTCACAAAACGTGCTCAACTAGGCCTGAAAGTGTATTTAAAGCAATAAAAACTCAAAATGAGTGTCACGCCTAAACCAAAGGACTTATGCACACATTTCAACATGTATTTAGTTTAGGTTGACCTCCTGAAGCCTAAATCAACATTAATTTAATCACACAACTCATTCCTATGAAGATACATTCAAACTCAGAAACATGCTCTACTCGGCCTGAAAATGCATTTAAAGCAATAAAAACTCAAAATGAGTGTCACGCCTAAACCAAAGGACTTATGCACACATTTCAAGATGTATTTTGTTCAGGTTGACCTCCTGAAGCCTAAATGAGCATTAATTTGACAACCATCCCATTCCTATGAAGATACATTCAAAGTAAAAAAACGTGCTCAACTCGGCCTGAAAATGCATTTAAAGCAATAAAAACTCAAATTGAGCGTCACGCCTAAACCAAAGGACTTATGCACACATTTCAACATGTATTTAGTTCAGGCTGACCCCCTGAAGCCTAAATGAGCATTAATTTGACTACACAACTCATTCCTATGAAGATACATTCAAAGTCAAAAAACGTGCTCAACTAGGCATGAAAGTGCATTTAAAGCAATAAATATTCAAAATGAGTGTCACGCCTAAACCAAAGGACTTATGCACACATTTCAACATGTATTTAGTTCAGGTTGACCTCCTGAAGCCTAAATCACCATTAATTTGATCACACAACTCATTCCTATGAAGATACATTCAAACTCAGAAACGTGTTCTACTCGGCCTGAAAATGCATTTAAAGCAATAAAAACTCAAAATGAGTGTCACGCCTAAACCAAAGGACTTATGCACACATTTCAAATGTATTTAGTTCAGGTTGACATTCTGAAGCCTAAATGAGCATTAATTTGACTACACAACTTATTCCTATTAAGATACATTCAAAGTCAAAAAACGTGCTCTACTCGGCCTGAAAATGCATGTAAAGCAATAAAAACTCAAATTGAGTGTCACACTTAAACCAAAGGACTTATGCACACATGTCAACATGTATTTAGTTCAGGTTGACCTCCTGAAGCCTAAATGAGCATTAATTTGACTACACAACTTATTCCTATGAAGATACATTCAAAGTCAAAAAACGAGCTCTACTCGGCCTGAAAATGCATTTAAAGCAATAAAAACTCAAATTGAGTGTCACACCTAAACCAAAGGACTTATGCACACATTTCAACATGTATTTAGTTCAGGCTGACCCCCTGAAGCCTAAATGAGCATTAATTTGACTACACAACTCATTCCTATGAAGGAACATTCAAAGTAAAAAAACGTGCTCAACTCGGCCTGAAAATGCATTTAAAGCAATAAAAACTCAAATTGAGCGTCACGCCTAAACCAAAGGACTTATGCACACATTTCAACATGTATTTAGTTCAGGCTGACCCCCTGAAGCCTAAATGAGCATTAATTTGACTACACAACTCATTCCTATGAAGATACATTCAAAGTCAAAAAACGTGCTCAACTAGGCATGAAAGTGCATTTAAAGCAATAAATACTCAAAATGAGTGTCACGCCTAAACCAAAGGACTTGTGCACACATTTCAACATGTATTTAGTTCAGGCTGACCCCCTGAAGCCTAAATGAGCATTAATTTGACTACACAACTCATTCCTATGAAGATACATTCAGAGTCAAAAAACGTGCTCAACTAGGCATGAAAGTGCATTTAAAGCAATAAATACTCAAAATGAGTGTCACGCCTAAACCAAAGGACTTATGCACACATTTCAACATGTATTTAGTTCAGGCTGACCTCCTGAAGCCTAAATCACCATTAATTTGATCACACAACTCATTCCTATGAAGATACATTCAAACTCAGAAACGTGTTCTACTCGGCCTGAAAATGCATTTAAAGCAATAAAAACTCAAAATGAGTGTCACGCCTAAACCAAAGGACTTATGCACACATTTCAAATGTATTTAGTTCAGGTTGACATTCTGAAGCCTAAATGAGCATTAATTTGACTACACAACTTATTCCTATTAAGATACATTCAAAGTCAAAAAACGTGCTCATTTCAGCCTGAAAGTGCATTTAAAGCAATAAAAACTCAAATTGAGCGTCACGCCTAAACCAAAGGCCTTATGCACACATTTCAACATGTATTTAGTTCAGGTTGACCTCCTGAAGCCTAAATGAGCATTAATTTGACTACACAACTCATTCCTATGAAGGAACATTCAAAGTAAAAAAACGGGGTCAACTCGGACTAAAAGTGCATTTAAAGCAATAAAAACTGAAAATGAGTGTCACGCCTCAACCAAAGGACTTATGCACACATTTCAACATGTATTTAGTTCAGGTTGACCTCCTGAAGCCTAAATGAGCATTAATTTGACTACACAACTCATTCCTATGAAGGTACATTCAAAGTCACAAAACGAGCTCAACTAGGCCTGAAAGTGCATTTAAAGCAATAAAAACTCAAAATGAGTGTCACGCCTAAACCAAAGGACTTATGCACACATTTCAACATGTATTTAGTTCAGGTTGACCTCCTGAAGCCTAAATGAGCATTAATTTGACTACACAACTCATTCCTATGAAGGTACATTCAAAGTCACAAAACGAGCTCAACTAGGCCTGAAAGTGCATTTAAAGCAATAAAAACTCAAAATGAGTGTCACGCCTAAACCAAAGGACTTATGCACACATTTCAACATGTATTTAGTTTAGGTTGACCTCCTGAAGCCTAAATCAACATTAATTTAATCACACAACTCATTCCTATGAAGATACATTCAAACTCAGAAACATGCTCTACTCGGCCTGAAAATGCATTTAAAGCAATAAAAACTCAAAATGAGTGTCACGCCTAAACCAAAGGACTTATGCACACATTTCAACATTTATTTAGTTCAGGTTGACCTCCTGAAGCCTAAATGAGCATTAATTTGACTACACATCCCATTCCTATGAAGATACATTCAAAGTAAAAAAACGTGCTCAACTCGGCCTGAAAATGCATTTAAAGCAATAAAAACTCAAATTGAGCGTCACGCCTAAACCAAAGGACTTATGCACACATTTCAACATGTATTTAGTTCAGGCTGACCCCCTGAAGCCTAAATGAGCATTAATTTGACTACACAACTCATTCCTATGAAGATACATTCAAAGTCAAAAAACGTGCTCAACTAGGCATGAAAGTGCATTTAAAGCAATAAATACTCAAAATGAGTGTCACGCCTAAACCAAAGGACTTATGCACACATTTCAACATGTATTTAGTTCAGGCTGACCCCCTGAAGCCTAAATGAGCATTAATTTGACTACACAACTCATTCCTATGAAGATACATTCAAAGTCAAAAAACGTGCTCAACTAGGCATGAAAGTGCATTTAAAGCAATAAATACTCAAAATGAGTGTCACGCCTAAACCAAAGGACTTATGCACACATTTCAACATGTATTTAGTTCAGGTTGACCTCCTGAAGCCTAAATCACCATTAATTTGATCACACAACTCATTCCTATGAAGATACATTCAAACTCAGAAACGTGTTCTACTCGGCCTGAAAATGCATTTAAAGCAATAAAAACTCAAAATGAGTGTCACGCCTAAACCAAAGGACTTATGCACACATTTCAAATGTATTTAGTTCAGGTTGACATTCTGAAGCCTAAATGAGCATTAATTTGACTACACAACTTATTCCTATTAAGATACATTCAAAGTCAAAAAACGTGCTCATTTCAGCCTGAAAGTGCATTTAAAGCAATAAAATCTCAAATTGAGCGTCACGCCTAAACCAAAGGCCTTATGCACACATTTCAACATGTATTTAGTTCAGGTTGACCTCCTGAAGCCTAAATGAGCATTAATTTGACTATACAACTCATTCCTATGAAGGTACATTCAAAGTCACAAAACGAGCTCAACTAGGCCTGAAAGTGCATTTAAAGCAATAAAAACTCAAAATGAGTGTCACGCCTAAACCAAAGGACTTATGCACACATTTCAACATGTATTTAGTTCAGGTTGACATTCTGAAGCCTAAATGAGCATTAATTTGACTACACAACTTATTCCTATGAAGATACATTCAAAGTCAAAAAACGTGCTCTACTCGGCCTGAAAATGCATTTAAAGCAATAAAAACTCAAATTGAGTGTCACACCTAAACCAAAGGACTTATGCACACATTTCAACATGTATTTAGTTCAGGTTGACATTCTGAAGCCTAAATGAGCATTTTTTTGACTACACAACTTATTCCTATGAAGATACATTCAAAGTCAAAAAACGTGCTCTACTCGGCCTGAAAATGCATTTAAAGCAATAAAAACTCAAAATGAGTGTCACGCCTAAACCAAAGGACTTATGCACACATTTCAAGATGTATTTTGTTCAGGTTGACCTCCTGAAGCCTAAATGAGCATTAATTTGACTACACATCCCATTCCTATGAAGATACATTCAAAGTAAAAAAACGTGCTCAACTCGGCCTGAAAATGCATTTAAAGCAATAAAAACTCAAATTGAGCGTCACGCCTAAACCAAAGGACTTATGCACACATTTCAACATGTATTTAGTTCAGGCTGACCCCCTGAAGCCTAAATGAGCATTAATTTGACTACACAACTCATTCCTATGAAGATACATTCAAAGTCAAAAAACGTGCTCAACTAGGCATGAAAGTGCATTTAAAGCAATAAATATTCAAAATGAGTGTCACGCCTCAACCAAAGGACTTATGCACACATTTCAACATGTATTTAGTTCAGGTTGACATTCTGAAGCCTAAATGAGCATTAATTTGACTACACAACTTATTCCTATGAAGATACATTCAAAGTCAAAAAACGTGCTCTACTCGGCCTGAAAATGCATTTAAAGCAATAAAAACTCAAATTGAGTGTCACACCTAAACCAAAGGACTTATGCACACATTTCAACATGTATTTAGTTCAGGTTGACATTCTGAAGCCTAAATGAGCATTAATTTGACTACACAACTTATTCCTATGAAGATACATTCAAAGTCAAAAAACGTGCTCTACTCGGCCTGAAAATGCATTTAAAGCAATAAAAACTCAAATTGAGTGTCACACCTAAACCAAAGGACTTATGCACACATTTCAACATTTATTTAGTTCAGGTTGACCTCCTGAAGCCTAAATGAGCATTTATTTGACTACACAACTCATTCCTATGAAGGTACATTCAAAGTCACAAAACGTGCTCAACTCGGCCTGAAAGTGTATTTAAAGCAATAAAAACTCAAAATGAGTGTCACGCCTAAACCAAAGGACTTATGCACACATTTCAACATGTATTTAGTTTAGGTTCACCTCCTGAAGCCTAAATCAACATTAATTTAATCACACAACTCATTCCTATGAAGATACATTCAAACTCAGAAACATGCTCTACTCGGCCTGAAAATGCATTTAAAGCAATAAAAACTCAAAATGAGTGTCACGCCTAAACCAAAGGACTTATGCACACATTTCAAGATGTATTTTGTTCAGGTTGACCTCCTGAAGCCTAAATGAGCATTAATTTGACTACACATCCCATTCCTATGAAGATACATTCAAAGTAAAAAAACGTGCTCAACTCGGCCTGAAAATGCATTTAAAGCAATAAAAACTCAAATTGAGCGTCACGCCTAAACCAAAGGACTTATGCACACATTTCAACATGTATTTAGTTCAGGCTGACCCCCTGAAGCCTAAATGAGCATTAATTTGACTACACAACTCATTCCTATGAAGATACATTCAAAGTCAAAAAACGTGCTCAACTAGGCATGAAAGTGCATTTAAAGCAATAAATACTCAAAATGAGTGTCACGCCTAAACCAAAAGACTTATGCACACATTTCAACATGTATTTAGTTCAGGTTGACCTCCTGAAGCCTAAATCACCATTAATTTGATCACACAACTCATTCCTATGAAGATACATTCAAACTCAGAAACGTGTTCTACTCGGCCTGAAAATGCATTTAATGCAATAAAAACTCAAAATGAGTGTCACGCCTAAACCAAAGGACTTATGCACACATTTCAAATGTATTTAGTTCAGGTTGACATTCTGAAGCCTAAATGAGCATTAATTTGACTACACAACTTATTCCTATTAAGATACATTCAAAGTCAAAAAACGTGCTCTACTCGGCCTGAAAATGCATTTAAAGCAATAAAAACTCAAATTGAGTGTCACACCTAAACCAAAGGACTTATGCACACATTTCAACATTTATTTAGTTCAGGTTGACCTCCTGAAGCCTAAATGAGCATTTATTTGACTACACAACTCATTCCTATGAAGGTACATTCAAAGTCACAAAACGTGCTCAACTCGGCCTGAAAGTGTATTTAAAGCAATAAAAACTCAAAATGAGTGTCACGCCTAAACCAAAGGACTTATGCACACATTTCAACATGTATTTCGTTTAGGTTGACCTCCTGAAGCCTAAATCAACATTAATTTAATCACACAACTCATTCCTATGAAGATACATTCAAACACAGAAACATGCTCTACTCGGCCTGAAAATGCATTTAAAGCAATAAAAACTCAAAATGAGTGTGACGCCTAAACCAAAGGACTTATGCACACATTTCAAGATGTATTTTGTTCAGGTTGACCTCCTGAAGCCTAAATGAGCATTAATTTGACTACACATCCCATTCCTATGAAGTTACATTCAAAGTAAAAAAACGTGCTCAACTCGGCCTGAAAATGCATTTAAAGCAATAAAAACTCAAATTGAGCGTCACGCCTAAACCAAAGGACTTATGCACACATTTCAACATGTATTTAGTTCAGGCTGACCCCCTGAAGCCTAAATGAGCATTAATTTGACTACACAACTCATTCCTATGAAGATACATTCAAAGTCAAAAAACGTGCTCAACTAGGCATGAAAGTGCATTTAAAGCAATAAATACTCAAAATGAGTGTCACGCCTAAACCAAAAGACTTATGCACACATTTCAACATGTATTTAGTTCAGGTTGACCTCCTGAAGCCTAAATCACCATTAATTTGATCACACAACTCATTCCTATGAAGATACATTCAAACTCAGAAATGTGTTCTACTCGGCCTGAAAATGCATTTAAAGCAATAAAAAGTCAAAATGAGTGTCACGCCTAAACCAAAGGACTTATGCACACATTTCAAATGTATTTAGTTCAGGTTGACATTCTGAAGCCTAAATGAGCATTAATTTGACTACACAACTTATTCCTATTAAGATACATTCAAAGTCAAAAAACGTGCTCTACTCGGCCTGAAAATGCATTTAAAGCAATAAAAACTCAAATTGAGTGTCACACCTAAACCAAAGGACTTGTGCACACATTTCAACATTTATTTAGTTCAGGTTGACCTCCTGAAGCCTAAATGAGCATTTATTTGACTACACAACTCATTCCTATGAAGGTACATTCAAAGTCACAAAACGTGCTCAACTCGGCCTGAAAGTGTATTTAAAGCAATAAAAACTCAAAATGAGTGTCACGCCTAAACCAAAGGACTTATGGACACATTTCAACATGTATTTAGTTTAGGTTGACCTCCTGAAGCCTAAATCAACATTAATTTAACCACACAACTCATTCCTATGAAGATACATTCAAACACAGAAACATGCTCTACTCGGCCTGAAAATGCATTTAAAGCAATAAAAACTCAAAATGAGTGTGACGTCTAAACCAAAGGACTTATGCACACATTTCAAGATGTATTTTGTTCAGGTTGACCTCCTGAAGCCTAAATGAGCATTAATTTGACTACACATCCCATTCCTATGAAGTTACATTCAAAGTAAAAAAACGTGCTCAACTCGGCCTGAAAATGCATTTAAAGCAATAAAAACTCAAATTGAGCGTCACGCCTAAACCAAAGGACTTATGCACACATTTCAACATGTATTTAGTTCAGGCTGACCCCCTGAAGCCTAAATGAGCATTAATTTGACTACACAACTCATTCCTATGAAGATACATTCAAAGTCAAAAAACGTGCTCAACTAGGCATGAAAGTGCATTTAAAGCAATAAATACTCAAAATGAGTGTCACGCCTAAACCAAAGGACTTATGCACACATTTCAACATGTATTTAGTTCAGGCTGACCCCCTGAAGCCTAAATGAGCATTAATTTGACTACACAACTCATTCCTATGAAGATACATTCAAAGTCAAAAAACGTGCTCAACTAGGCATGAAAGTGCATTTAAAGCAATAAATACTCAAAATGAGTGTCACGCCTAAACCAAAGGACTTATGCACACATTTCAACATGTATTTAGTTCAGGTTGACCTCCTGAAGCCTAAATCACCATTAATTTGATCACACAACTCATTCCTATGAAGATACATTCAAACTCAGAAACGTGTTCTACTCGGCCTGAAAATGCATTTAAAGCAATAAAAACTCAAAATGAGTGTCACGCCTAAACCAAAGGACTTATGCACACATTTCAAATGTATTTAGTTCAGGTTGACATTCTGAAGCCTAAATGAGCATTAATTTGACTACACAACTTATTCCTATTAAGATACATTCAAAGTCAAAAAACGTGCTCATTTCAGCCTGAAAGTGCATTTAAAGCAATAAAAACTCAAATTGAGCGTCACGCCTAAACCAAAGGCCTTATGCACACATTTCAACATGTATTTAGTTCAGGTTGACCTCCTGAAGCCTAAATGAGCATTAATTTGACTACACAACTCATTCCTATGAAGGAACATTCAAAGTAAAAAAACGGGCTCAACTCGGACTAAAAGTGCATTTAAAGCAATAAAAACTGAAAATGAGTGTCACGCCTCAACCAAAGGACTTATGCACACATTTCAACATGTATTTAGTTCAGGTTGACCTCCTGAAGCCTAAATGAGCATTAATTTGACTACACAACTCATTCCTATGAAGGTACATTCAAAGTCACAAAACGAGCTCAACTAGGCCTGAAAGTGCATTTAAAGCAATAAAAACTCAAAATGAGTGTCACGCCTAAACCAAAGGACTTATGCACACATTTCAACATGTATTTAGTTCAGGTTGACCTCCTGAAGCCTAAATGAGCATTAATTTGACTACACAACTTATTCCTATGAAGATACATTCAAAGTCAAAAAACGTGCTCTACTCGGCCTGAAAATGCATTTAAAGCAATAAAAACTCAAATTGAGTGTCACACCTAAACCAAAGGACTTATGCACACATTTCAACATGTATTTAGTTCAGGTTGACCTCCTGAAGCCTAAATGAGCATTTATTTGACTACACAACTCATTCCTATGAAGGTACATTCAAAGTCACAAAACGTGCTCAACTAGGCCTGAAAGTGTATTTAAAGCAATAAAAACTCAAAACGAGTGTCACGCCTAAACCAAAGGACTTATGCACACATTTCAACATGTATTTAGTTTAGGTTGACCTCCTGAAGCCTAAATCAACATTAATTTAATCACACAACTCATTCCTATGAAGATACATTCAAACTCAGAAACATGCTCTACTCGGCCTGAAAATGCATTTAAAGCAATAAAAACTCAAAATGAGTGTCACGCCTAAACCAAAGGACTTATGCACACATTTCAACATTTATTTAGTTCAGGTTGACCTCCTGAAGCCTAAATGAGCATTAATTTGACTACACATCCCATTCCTATGAAGATACATTCAAAGTAAAAAAACGTGCTCAACTCGGCCTGAAAATGCATTTAAAGCAATAAAAACTCAAATTGAGCGTCACGCCTAAACCAAAGGACTTATGCACACATTTCAACATGTATTTAGTTCAGGCTGACCCCCTGAAGCCTAAATGAGCATTAATTTGACTACACAACTCATTCCTATGAAGATACATTCAAAGTCAAAAAACGTGCTCAACTAGGCATGAAAGTGCATTTAAAGCAATAAATATTCAAAATGAGTGTCACGCCTCAACCAAAGGACTTATGCACACATTTCAACATGTATTTAGTTCAGGTTGACCTCCTGAAGCCTAAATCACCATTAATTTGATCACACAACTCATTCCTATGAAGATACATTCAAACTCAGAAACGTGTTCTACTCGGCCTGAAAATGCATTTAAAGCAATAAAAACTCAAAATGAGTGTCACGCCTAAACCAAAGGACTTATGCACACATTTCAAATGTATTTAGTTCAGGTTGACATTCTGAAGCCTAAATGAGCATTAATTTGACTACACAACTTATTCCTATTAAGATACATTCAAAGTCAAAAAACGTGCTCTACTCGGCCTGAAAATGCATGTAAAGCAATAAAAACTCAAATTGAGTGTCACACTTAAACCAAAGGACTTATGCACACATGTCAACATGTATTTAGTTCAGGTTGACCTCCTGAAGCCTAAATGAGCATTAATTTGACTACACAACTTATTCCTATGAAGATACATTCAAAGTCAAAAAACGAGCTCTACTCGGCCTGAAAATGCATTTAAAGCAATAAAAACTCAAATTGAGTGTCACACCTAAACCAAAGGACTTATGCACACATTTCAACATGTATTTAGTTCAGGCTGACCCCCTGAAGCCTAAATGAGCATTAATTTGACTACACAACTCATTCCTATGAAGGAACATTCAAAGTAAAAAAACGTGCTCAACTCGGCCTGAAAATGCATTTAAAGCAATAAAAACTCAAATTGAGCGTCACGCCTAAACCAAAGGACTTATGCACACATTTCAACATGTATTTAGTTCAGGCTGACCCCCTGAAGCCTAAATGAGCATTAATTTGACTACACAACTCATTCCTATGAAGATACATTCAAAGTCAAAAAACGTGCTCAACTAGGCATGAAAGTGCATTTAAAGCAATAAATACTCAAAATGAGTGTCACGCCTAAACCAAAGGACTTGTGCACACATTTCAACATGTATTTAGTTCAGGCTGACCCCCTGAAGCCTAAATGAGCATTAATTTGACTACACAACTCATTCCTATGAAGATACATTCAAAGTCAAAAAACGTGCTCAACTCGGCCTGAAAATGCATTTAAAGCAATAAAAACTCAAATTGAGCGTCACGCCTAAACCAAAGGACTTATGCACACATTTCAACATGTATTTAGTTCAGGTTGACCTCCTGAAGCCTAAATCACCATTAATTTGATCACACAACTCATTCCTATGAAGATACATTCAAACTCAGAAACGTGTTCTACTCGGCCTGAAAATGCATTTAAAGCAATAAAAACTCAAAATGAGTGTCACGCCTAAACCAAAGGACTTATGCACACATTTCAAATGTATTTAGTTCAGGTTGACATTCTGAAGCCTAAATGAGCATTAATTTGACTACACAACTTATTCCTATGAAGATACATTCAAAGTCAAAAAACGTGCTCTACTCGGCCTGAAAATGCATTTAAAGCAATAAAAACTCAAATTGAGTGTCACACCTAAACCAAAGGACTTATGCACACATTTCAAGATGTATTTTGTTCAGGTTGACCTCCTGAAGCCTAAATGAGCATTAATTTGACTACACATCCCATTCCTATGAAGATACATTCAAAGTCAAAAAACGTGCTCAACTCGGCCTGAAAATGCATTTAAAGCAATAAAAACTCAAATTGAGCGTCACGCCTAAACCAAAGGATTTATGCACACATTTCAACATGTATTTAGTTCAGGTTGACCTCCTGAAGCCTAAATCACCATTAATTGGACTACACAAATCATTCCCATGAAGATACATTCAAAGTCAAAAAACGTGCTCAACTAGGCCTGAAAGTGCATTTAAAGCAATAAAAACTCAAAATGAGTGTCACGCCTAAATCAAAGGACTTATGCACACATTTCAACATGTATTTAGTTCAGGTTGACCTCCTGAAGCCTAAATCACCATTAATTTGATCACACAACTCATTCCTATGAAGATACATTCAAACTCAGAAACGTGCTCTACTCGGCCTGAAAATGCATTTAAAGCAATAAAAACTCAAAATGAGTGTAACACCTAAACCAAAGGACTTATGCACACATTTCAACATGTATTTAGTTCAGGTTGACCTCCTGAAGCCTAAATGAGCATTAATTTGACTAAACATCCCACTCCTATGAAGATACATTCAAAGTCAAAAAACGTGCTCTACTCGGCCTGAAAATGCATTTAAAGCAATAAAAACTCAAATTGAGTGTCACACCTAAACCAAAGGACTTATGCACACATTTCAACATTTATTTAGTTCAGGTTGACCTCCTGAAGCCTAAATGAGCATTTATTTGACTACACAACTCATTCCTATGAAGGTACATTCAAAGTCACAAAACGTGCTCAACTAGGCCTGAAAGTGTATTTAAAGCAATAAAAACTCAAAACGAGTGTCACGCCTAAACCAAAGGACTTATGCACACATTTCAACATGTATTTAGTTTAGGTTGACCTCCTGAAGCCTAAATCAACATTAATTTAATCACACAACTCATTCCTATGAAGATACATTCAAACTCAGAAACATGCTCTACTCGGCCTGAAAATGCATTTAAAGCAATAAAAACTCAAAATGAGTGTCACGCCTAAACCAAAGGACTTATGCACACATTTCAACATTTATTTAGTTCAGGTTGACCTCCTGAAGCCTAAATGAGCATTAATTTGACTACACATCCCATTCCTATGAAGATACATTCAAAGTAAAAAAAACGTGCTCAACTCGGCCTGAAAATGCATTTAAAGCAATAAAAACTCAAATTGAGCGTCACGCCTAAACCAAAGGACTTATGCACACATTTCAAGATGTATTTAGTTCAGGCTGACCCCCTGAAGCCTAAATGAGCATTAATTTGACTACACAACTCATTCCTATGAAGATACATTCAAAGTCAAAAAACGTGCTCAACTAGGCATGAAAGTGCATTTAAAGCAATAAATATTCAAAATGAGTGTCACGCCTCAACCAAAGGACTTATGCACACATTTCAACATGTACTGTATTTAGTTCAGGTTGACCTCCTGAAGCCTAAATCACCATTAATTTGATCACACAACTCATTCCTATGAAGATACATTCAAACTCAGAAACGTGTTCTACTCGGCCTGAAAATGCATTTAAAGCAATAAAAACTCAAAATGAGTGTCACGCCTAAACCAAAGGACTTATGCACACATTTCAAATGTATTTAGTTCAGGTTGACATTCTGAAGCCTAAATGAGCATTAATTTGACTACACAACTTATTCCTATTAAGATACATTCAAAGTCAAAAAACGTGCTCTACTCGGCCTGAAAATGCATGTAAAGCAATAAAAACTCAAATTGAGTGTCACACTTAAACCAAAGGACTTATGCACACATGTCAACATGTATTTAGTTCAGGTTGACCTCCTGAAGCCTAAATGAGCATTAATTTGACTACACAACTTATTCCTATGAAGATACATTCAAAGTCAAAAAACGAGCTCTACTCGGCCTGAAAATGCATTTAAAGCAATAAAAACTCAAATTGAGTGTCACACCTAAACCAAAGGACTTATGCACACATTTCAACATGTATTTAGTTCAGGCTGACCCCCTGAAGCCTAAATGAGCATTAATTTGACTACACAACTCATTCCTATGAAGGAACATTCAAAGTAAAAAAACGTGCTCAACTCGGCCTGAAAATGCATTTAAAGCAATAAAAACTCAAATTGAGCGTCACGCCTAAACCAAAGGACTTATGCACACATTTCAACATGTATTTAGTTCAGGCTGACCCCCTGAAGCCTAAATGAGCATTAATTTGACTACACAACTCATTCCTATGAAGATACATTCAAAGTCAAAAAACGTGCTCAACTAGGCATGAAAGTGCATTTAAAGCAATAAATACTCAAAATGAGTGTCACGCCTAAACCAAAGGACTTGTGCACACATTTCAACATGTATTTAGTTCAGGCTGACCCCCTGAAGCCTAAATGAGCATTAATTTTACTACACAACTCATTCCTATGAAGATACATTCAAAGTCAAAAAACGTGCTCAACTAGGCATGAAAGTGCATTTAAAGCAATAAATACTCAAAATGAGTGTCACGCCTAAACCAAAGGACTTATGCACACATTTCAACATGTATTTAGTTCAGGCTGACCTCCTGAAGCCTAAATCAACATTAATTTGATCACACAACTCATTCCTATGAAGATACATTCAAACTCAGAAACGTGTTCTACTCGGCCTGAAAATGCATTTAAAGCAATAAAAACTCAAAATGAGTGTCACGCCTAAACCAAAGGACTTATGCACACATTTCAAATGTATTTAGTTCAGGTTGACATTCTGAAGCCTAAATGAGCATTAATTTGATTACACAACTTATTCCTATTAAGATACATTCAAAGTCAAAAAACGTGCTCATTTCAGCCTGAAAGTGCATTTAAAGCAATAAAAACTCAAATTGAGCGTCACGCCTAAACCAAAGGCCTTATGCACACATTTCAACATGTATTTAGTTCAGGTTGACCTCCTGAAGCCTAAATGAGCATTAATTTGACTACACAACTCATTCCTATGAAGGAACATTCAAGGTAAAAAAACGGGCTCAACTCGGACTAAAAGTGCATTTAAAGCAATAAAAACTGAAAATGAGTGTCACGCCTCAACCAAAGGACTTATGCACACATTTCAACATGTGTTTAGTTCAGGTTGACCTCCTGAAGCCTAAATGAGCATTAATTTGACTACACAACTCATTCCTATGAAGGTACATTCAAAGTCACAAAACGAGCTCAACTAGGCCTGAAAGTGCATTTAAAGCAATAAAAACTCAAAATGAGTGTCACGCCTAAACCAAAGGACTTATGCACACATTTCAACATGTATTTAGTTCAGGTTGACCTCCTGAAGCCTAAATGAGCATTAATTTGACTACACAACTTATTCCTATGAAGATACATTCAAAGTCAAAAAACGTGCTCTACTCGGTCTGAAAATGCATTTAAAGCAATAAAAACTCAAATTGAGTGTCACACCTAAACCCAAGGACTTATGCACACATTTCAACATGTATTTAGTTCAGGTTGACCTCCTGAAGCCTAAATCACCATTAATTTGATCACACAACTCATTCCTATGAAGATAAATTCAAAGTCAAAAAACGTGCTCTACTCGGCCTGAAAATGCATTTAAAGCAATAAAAACTAAAAATGAGTGCCACGCCTAAACCAAAGGACGTATGCACACATTTCAACATGTATTTAGTTCAGGTTGACCTCCTGAAGCCTAAATGAGCATTAATTTGACTACACAAATCATTCCTATGAAGGTACATTCAAAGTCAAAGAAACGTGCTCAACTCGGCCTGAAAATGCATTTAAAGCAATAAAAACTCAAATTGAGTGTCACACCTAAACCAAAGGATTTATGCACACATTTCAACATGTATTTAGTTCAGGTTGACCTCCTGAAGCCTAAATCACCATTAATTTGATGACACAACTCATTCCTATGAAGATAAATTCAAAGTCAAAAAACGTGCTCTACTCGGCCTGAAAATGCATTTAAAGCAATAAAAACTCAAAATGAGTGTCACGCCTAAACCAAAGGACGTATGCACACATTTCAACATGTATTTTGTTCAGGTTGACCTCCTGAAGCCTAAATGAGCATTAATTTGATCACACAACTCATTCCTATGAAGATACATTCAAACTCAGAAACGTGCTCAACTAGGCCTGAAAGTGCATTTAAAGCAATAAATACTCAAAATTAGTGTCACGCCTAAACCAAAGGCCTTATGCACACATTTCAACATGTATTTAGTTCAGGTTGACCTCCTGAAGCCTAAATGAGCATTAATTTGACGACACAACTCATTCCTATGAATTACATTCAAAGTCAAAAAACGTGCTCGGCTCGGCCTGAAAATGCATTTAAAGCAATAAAAACTCAAATTGAGCGTCACGCCTAAACCAAAGGCCTTATGCACACATTTCAACATGTATTGAGTTCAGGTTGACCTCCTGAAGCCTAAATGAGCATTAATTTGACTACACAACTCATTCCTATGAAGGTACATTCAAAGTCAAAAAACGTGCTCTACTCGGCCTGAAAAGGCATTTAAAGTAATAAAAACTCAAAATGAGTGTCACGTCTAAACCAAAGGACTTATGCACACATTTCAACATGTATTTAGTTCAGGTTGACCTCCTGAAGCCTAAATCACCATTAATTTGATCACACAACTCATGCCTATGAAGATACATTCAAACTCAGAAACGTGCTCTACTCGGCCTGAAAATGCATTTAAAGCAATAAAAACTCAAATTGAGCGTCACGCCTAAACCAAAGGACTTATGCACACATTTCAACATGTATTTAGTTCAGGCTGACCTCCTGAAGCCTAAATGAGCATTAATTTGACTACACAACTCATTCCTATGAAGGTACATTCAAAGTCACAAAACGTGCTCTACTCGGCCTGAAAATGCATTTAAAGCAATAAAAACTCAAAATGAGTGTCACGCCTAAACCAAAGGACTTATGCACACATTTCAAGATGTATTTTGTTCAGGTTGACATTCTGAAGCCTAAAGGAGCATTAATATGACTATACAACTCATTCCTATGAAGGTACATTCAAAGTCAAAAAACATGCTCTACTCGGCCTGAAAATGCATTTAAAGTAATAAAAACTCAAAATGAGTGTCACGCCTAAACCAAAAGACTTATGCACACATTTCAACATGTATTTAGTTCAGGTTGACATTCTGAAGCCTAAATGAGCATTAATTTGACTACACATCTCATTCCTATGAAGATACATTCAAAGTCAAAAAACGTGCTCTACTCGGCCTGAAAATGCATTTAAAGCAATAAAAACTCAAATTGAGTGTCACACCTAAACCAAAGGACTTATGCACACATTTCAACATGTATTTAGTTCAGGTTGACCTCCTGAAGCCTAAATCACCATTAATTTGATCACACAACTCATTCCTATGAAGATACATTCAAACTCAGAAACGTGCTCTACTCGGCCTGAAAATGCATTTAAAGCAATAACAACTCAAATTGAGCGTCACGCCTAAACCAAAGGACTTATGCACACATTTCAACATGTATTTAGTTCAGGTTGACCTCCTGAAGCCTAAATGAGCATTAATTTGACTACACAACTCATTCCTATGAATTTCATTCAAAGTCAAAAAACGTGCTCAGCTCGGCCTGAAAATGCATTTAAAGCAATAAAAACTCAAATTGAATGTCACACCTAAACCAAAGGACTTATGCACACATTTCAACATGTATTTAGTTCAGGTTGACATTCTGAAGCCTAAATGAGCATTAATTTGATCACACAACTCATTCCTATGAAGATACATTCAAACTCAGAAACGTGCTCAACTAGGCCTGAAAGTGCATTTAAAGCAATAAATACTCAAAATTAGTGTCACGCCTAAACCAAAGGCCTTATGCACACATTTCAACATGTATTTAGTTCAGGTTGACCTCCTGAAGCCTAAATGAGCATTAATTTGACTACACAACTTATTCCTATGAAGATACATTCAAAGTAAAAAAACGTGCTCAACTCGACCTGAAAATGCTTTTAAAGCAATAAAAATTCAAATTGAGTGTCACGCCTAAACCAAAGGACTTATGCACACATTTCAACATGTATTTAGTTCAGGTTGACATTCTGAAGCCTAAATGAGCATTAATTTGATCACACAACTCATTCCTATGAAGATACATTCAAAGTCAGTAAGTGCTCTTCTCTGTCTGAAAATGCATTTGAATCAATAAAAACTAAAATTGAGTGTCATGCCTAAACCAAAGGACGTCTGCACACATTTCAACGTCTAAAGTGTTGTTTCCGATGCGTGCTAGTGTGTGTGTGCGTGCGTGTTTTAGAGTGTGTAGGTGTGTGTGTGTTTTTGTGTGTGTTTGTGTGGGTGCGTGCGTGTGTGTGCGTGTGTGTGTGTGTGTGTTGTGCGCACCCCCCCCCCAAAAAAGTACTGTATTCGGATAAAAATGACGAATTACTCAGAGGTTTTAACGTTTGCTTGCACTTGATTTGTTCTGACACCGACGACGTCCACCAATGACAGCCCGAGTGGATCGAGCCCACGTGGTGTGAGGGCAGGTGAAAAGATGCAAAGCCAAGCTGATTGGCTGTGCATCTTTCAGTCTTCCACGTGGGTTAGTCTTTGATCTTTAATCAGTTTTTAAATGATGTTTACATGCGTAGTGTGTGCGGATGTGTGTGCCTCTCATGAGTTTGTGTGTGTGTTTGCGCGCACGTGATCGTGTGCCCATACATGTGTGAGTGTTTCTTTGATCTAAATCATCGTTGGTGTGTTGTTTACGATACGTGCTCGTCTGTGCGTACGTTTGTGTGAGTGTGTGTGCGTGTGTTTGTGTGTGTGCTTGCTGCGTGCTGGCGCCCTCGGAAGCGTGTGTGTCACAGAGAAAGAGAGGGAGCGGGATCGCTGGCCTGTATGGACTCTATGTGAAACACACAGGACATTTGTAATTTCGTCCCTTTCACATTTTTTGGCTTTTTTAAAATAAAACTTATTTTCATCAATGGTTCATAATGAGTGTCACGCCTAGACCAAATGACTTATGCACACATTTCAACTGAAGCCTAAATGAGCGTTAAATTGACCACACAACTCATTCCTATGAAGATATATTCAAACTAAGAAAGTGTGCTCGGCTCGGCCTGAAAATAAATTTAAAGCAATCCAGTACCCCCCGCGAACCTAGTGAGGATCAAGCGGTACGGAAGATGAATGAATGAATGAACACTCAAATTGAGTGTCACACCTAAACCAAAGGACTTATGCACACATTTCAACATGTATTTAGTTCAGGTTGACCTCCTGAAGCCGAAATCACCATTAATTTGATCACACAACTCATTCCTATGAAGATACATTCAAACTCAGAAACGTGCTCAACTCGGCCTGAAAATGCATTTAAAGCAATAAAAACTCAAATTGAGCGTCACGACTAAACCAAAGGACTTATGCACACATTTCAACATGTATTTAGTTCAGGTTGACCTCCTGAAGCCTAAATCACCATTAATTTGACCACACAACTCATTCCTATGAAGATAAATTCAAAGTCAAAAAACGTGCTCTACTCGGCCTGAAAATGCATTTAAAGCAATAAAAACTAAAAATGAGTGTCACGCCTAAATCAAAGGACGTATGCACACATTTCAACATGTATTTAGTTCAGGTTGACCTCCTGAAGCCTAAATGAGCATTAATTTGACTACACATCTCATTCCTATGAAGATACATTCAAAGTCAAAAAACGTGCTCTACTCGGCCTGAAAATGCATTTAAAGCAATAAAAACTCAAATTGAGTGTCACACCTAAACCAAAGGACTTATGCACACATTTCAACATGTATTTAGTTCAGGTTGACCTCCTGAAGCCTAAATCACCATTAATTTGATCACACAACTCATTCCTATGAAGATACATTCAAACTCAGAAACGTGCTCTACTCGGCCTGAAAATGCATTTAAAGCAATAAAAACTCAAATTGAGCGTCACGCCTAAACCAAAGGACTTATGCACACATTTCAACATGTATTTAGTTCAGGTTGACCTCCTGAAGCCTAAATGAGCATTAATTTGACTACACAACTCATTCCTATGAATTACATTCAAAGTCAAAAAACGTGCTCGGCTCGGCCTGAAAATGCATTTAAAGCAATAAAAACTCAAATTGAATGTCACACCTAAACCAAAGGACTTATGCACACATTTCAACATGTATTTAGTTCAGGTTGACATTCTGAAGCCTAAATGAGCATTAATTTGATCACACAACTCATTCCTATGAAGATACATTCAAACTCAGAAACGTGCTCAACTAGGCCTGAAAGTGCATTTAAAGCAATAAATATTCAAAATTAGTGTCACGCCTAAACCAAAGGCCTTATGCACACATTTCAACATGTATTTAGTTCAGGTTGACCTCCTGAAGCCTAAATGAGCATTAATTTGACTACACAACTTATTCCTATGAAGATACATTCAAAGTAAAAAAACGTGCTCAACTCGACCTGAAAATGCTTTTAAAGCAATAAAAATTCAAATTGAGTGTCACGCCTAAACCAAAGGACTTATGCACACATTTCAACATGTATTTAGTTCAGGTTGACATTCTGAAGCCTAAATGAGCATTAATTTGATCACACAACTCATTCCTATGAAGATACATTCAAAGTCAGTAAGTGCTCTTCTCTATCTGAAAATGCATTTGAATCAATAAAAACTAAAATTGAGTGTCATGCCTAAACCAAAGGACGTCTGCACACATTTCAACGTCTAAAGTGTTGTTTCCGATGCGTGCTAGTGTGTGTGTGCGTGCGTGTTTGAGAGTGTGTAGGTGTGTGTGTGTTTGTGTGGGTGCGTGCGTGTGTGTGCGTGTGTGTGTGTGTTGTGCGCACCCCCCCCCCCAAAAAAGTACTGTATTCGGATAAAAATGACGAATTACTCAGAGGTTTTAACGTTTGCTTGCACTTGATTTGTTCTGACACCGACGACGTCCACCAATGACAGCCCGAGTGGATCTAGCCCACGTGGTGTGAGGGCAGGTGAAAAGATGCAAAGCCAAGCTGATTGGCTGTGCATCTTTCAGTCTTCCACGTGGGTTAGTCTTTGATCTTCAATCAGTGTTTAAATGTTGTTTACATGCGTAGCGTGTGCGGATGTGTGTGCCTCTCATGAGTTTGTGTGTGTGTTTGCGCGCGCGTGATCGTGTGCCCATACACGTGTGAGTGTTTCTTTGGTCTAAATCATCGTTGGTGTGTTGTTTACGATACGTGCTCGTCTGTGCGTACGTTTGTGTGTGTGTGCGTGTGTTTGTGTGTGTGCTTGCTGCGTGCTGGCGCCCTCGGAAGCGTGTGTGTCACAGAGAAAGAGAGGGAGCGGGATCGCTGGCCTGTATGTACTCTATGTGAAACACACAGGACATTTGTAATTTCGTCCCTTTCACATTTTTTGGCTTTTTTAAAATAAAACTTATTTTCATCAATGGTTCATAATGAGTGTCACGCCTAGACCAAATGACTTATGCACACATTTCAACTGAAGCCTAAATGAGCGTTAATTTGACCACACAACTCATTCCTATGAAGATATATTCAAACTAAGAAAGCGTGCTCGGCTCGGCCTGAAAATGCATTTAAAGCAATCCAGTACCCCCCCCCCCCGCGAACCTAGTGAGGATCAAGCGGTACGGAAGATGAATGAATGAATGAACACTCAAATTGAGTGTCACACCTAAACCAAAGGACTTATGCACACATTTCAACATGTATTTAGTTCAGGTTGACCTCCTGAAGCCTAAATCACCATTAATTTGATCACACAACTCATTCCTATGAAGATACATTCAAACTCAGAAACGTGCTCAACTCGGCCTGAAAATGCATTTAAAGCAATAAAAACTCAAATTGAGCGTCACGACTAAACCAAAGGACTTATGCACACATTTAAACATGTATTTAGTTCAGGTTGACCTCCTGAAGCCTAAATGAGCATTAATTTGACTACACAACTCATTCCTATGAAGATACATTCAAACTCAGAAACGTGCTCAATTCGGCCTGAAAATGCATTTAAAGCAATAAAAACTCAAATTGAGTGTCACACCTAAACCAAAGGATTTATGCACACATTTCAACATGTATTTAGTTCAGGTTGACCTCCTGAAGCCTAAATCACCATTAATTTGATCACACAACTCATTCCTATGAAGATAAATTCAAAGTCAAAAAACGTGCTCTACTCGGCCTGAAAATGCATTTAAAGCAATAAAAACTAAAAATGAGTGTCACGCCTAAACCAAAGGACGTATGCACACATTTCAACATGTATTTAGTTCAGGTTGACCTCCTGAAGCCTAAATGAGCATTAATTTTACTACACAAATCATTCCTATGAAGGTACATTCAAAGTCAAAAAAACGTGCTCAACTCGGCCTGAAAATGCATTTAAAGCAATAAAAACTCAAATTGAGTGTCACACCTAAACCAAAGGATTTATGCACACATTTCAACATGTATTTAGTTCAGGTTGACCTCCTGAAGCCTAAATCACCATTAATTTGATGACACAACTCATTCCTATGAAGATAAATTCAAAGTCAAAAAACGTGCTCTACTCGGCCTGAAAATGCATTTAAAGCAATAAAAACTCAAAATGAGTGTCACGCCTAAACCAAAGGACGTATGCACACATTTCAACATGTATTTTGTTCAGGTTGACCTCCTGAAGCCTAAATGAGCATTAATTTGATCACACAACTCATTCCTATGAAGATACATTCAAACTCAGAAACGTGCTCAACTAGGCCTGAAAGTGCATTTAAAGCAATAAATACTCAAAATTAGTGTCACGCCTAAACCAAAGGCCTTATGCACACATTTCAACATGTATTTAGTTCAGGTTGACCTCCTGAAGCCTAAATGAGCATTAATTTGACTACACAACTCATTCCTATGAATTACATTCAAAGTAAAAAAACGTGCTCGGCTCGGCCTGAAAATGCATTTAAAGCAATAAAAACTCAAATTGAGTGTCACACCTAAACCAAAGGACTTATGCACACATTTCAACATGTATTTAGTTCAGGTTGACCTCCTGAAGCCTAAATCACCATTAATTTGATCACACAACTCATTCCTATGAAGATACATTCAAACTCAGAAACATGCTCTACTCGGCCTGAAAATGCATTTAAAGCAATAAAAACTCAAACTGAGGGTCACGCCTAAACCAAAGGCCTTATGCACACATTTCAACATGTATTGAGTTCAGGTTGACCTCCTGAAGCCTAAATGAGCATTAATTTGACTACACAACTCATTCCTATGAAGGTACATTCAAAGTCAAAAAACGTGCTCTACTCGGCCTGAAAAGGCATTTAAAGTAATAAAAACTCAAAATGAGTGTCAGGCCTAAACCAAAGGACTTATGCACACATTTCAACATGTATTTAGTTCAGGTTGACCTCCTGAAGCCTAAATCACCATTAATTTGATCACACAACTCATTCCTATGAAGATACATTCAAACTCAGAAACGTGCTCTACTCGGCCTGAAAATGCATTTAAAGCAATAAAAACTCAAATTGAGCGTCACGCCTAAACCAAAGGACTTATGCACACATTTCAACATGTATTTAGTTTAGGCTGACCTCCTGAAGCCTAAATGAGCATTAATTTGACTACACAACTCATTCCTATGAAGGTACATTCAAAGTCACAAAACGTGCTCTACTCGGCCTGAAAATGCATTTAAAGCAATAAAAACTCAAAATGAGTGTCACGCCTAAACCAAAGGACTTATGCACACATTTCAAGATGTATTTTGTTCAGGTTGACATTCTGAAGCCTAAAGGAGCATTAATATGACTATACAACTCATTCCTATGAAGGTACATTCAAAGTCAAAAAACGTGCTCTACTCGGCCTGAAAATGCATTTAAAGTAATAAAAACTCAAAATGAGTGTCACGCCTAAACCAAAAGACTTATGCACACATTTCAACATGTATTTAGTTCAGGTTGACATTCTGAAGCCTAAATGAGCATTAATTTGACTACACATCTCATTCCTATGAAGATACATTCAAAGTCAAAAAACGTGCTCTACTCGGCCTGAAAATGCATTTAAAGCAATAAAAACTCAAATTGAGTGTCACACCTAAACCAAAGGACTTATGCACACATTTCAACATGTATTTAGTTCAGGTTGACCTCCTGAAGCCTAAATCACCATTAATTTGATCACACAACTCATTCCTATGAAGATACATTCAAACTCAGAAACGTGCTCTACTCGGCCTGAAAATGCATTTAAAGCAATAAAAACTCAAATTGAGCGTCACGCCTAAACCAAAGGACTTATGCACACATTTCAACATGTATTTAGTTCAGGTTGACCTCCTGAAGCCTAAATGAGCATTAATTTGACTACACAACTCATTCCTATGAATTACATTCAAAGTCAAAAAACGTGCTCGGCTCGGCCTGAAAATGCATTTAAAGCAATAAAAACTCAAATTGAATGTCACACCTAAACCAAAGGACTTATGCACACATTTCAACATGTATTTAGTTCAGGTTGACATTCTGAAGCCTAAATGAGCATTAATTTGATCACACAACTCATTCCTATGAAGATACATTCAAACTCAGAAACGTGTTCAACGAGGCCTGAAAGTGCATTTAAAGCAATAAATACTCAAAATTAGTGTCACGCCTAAACCAAAGGCCTTATGCACACATTTCAACATGTATTTAGTTCAGGTTGACCTCCTGAAGCCTAAATGAGCATTAATCTGACTACACAACTTATTCCTATGAAGATACATTCAAAGTAAAAAAACGTGCTCAACTCGACCTGAAAATGCTTTTAAAGCAATAAAAATTCAAATTGAGTGTCACGCCTAAACCAAAGGACTTATGCACACATTTCAACATGTATTTAGTTCAGGTTGACATTCTGAAGCCTAAATGAGCATTAATTTGATCACACAACTCATTCCTATGAAGATACATTCAAAGTCAGTAAGTGCTCTTCTCTGTCTGAAAATGCATTTGAATCAATAAAAACTAAAATTGAGTGTCATGCCTAAACCAAAGGACGTCTGCACACATTTCAACGTCTAAAGTGTTGTTTCCGATGCGTGCTAGTGTGTGTGTGCGTGCGTGTTTTAGAGTGTGTAGGTGTGTGTGTGTTTTTGTGTGTGTTTGTGTGGGTGCGTGCGTGTGTGTGCGTGTGTGTGTGTTGTGCGCACCCCCCCCCCCCAAAAAAGTACTGTATTCGGATAAAAATGACGAATTACTCAGAGGTTTTAACGTTTGCTTGCACTTGATTTGTTCTGACACCGACGACGTCCACCAATGACAGCCCGAGTGGATCGAGCCCACGTGGTGTGAGGGCAGGTGAAAAGATGCAAAGCCAAGCTGATTGGCTGTGCATCTTTCAGTCTTCCACGTGGGTTAGTCTTTGATCTTTAATCAGTTTTTAAATGATGTTTACATGCGTAGTGTGTGCGGATGTGTGTGCCTCTCATGAGTTTGTGTGTGTGTTTGCGCGCGCGTGATCGTGTGCCCATACATGTGTGAGTGTTTCTTTGATCTAAATCATCGTTGGTGTGTTGTTTACGATACGTGCTCGTCTGTGCGTACGTTTGTGTGAGTGTGTGTGCGTGTGTCTGTGTGTGTGCTTGCTGCGTGCTGGCGCCCTCGGAAGCGTGTGTGTCACAGAGAAAGAGAGGGAGCGGGATCGCTGGCCTGTATGGACTCTATGTGAAACACACAGGACATTTGTAATTTCGTCCCTTTCACATTTTTTGGCTTTTTTAAAATAAAACTTATTTTCATCAATGGTTCATAATGAGTGTCACGCCTAGACCAAATGACTTATGCACACATTTCAACTGAAGCCTAAATGAGCGTTAATTTGACCACACAACTCATTCCTATGAAGATATATTCAAACTAAGAAAGCGTGCTCGGCTCGGCCTGAAAATAAATTTAAAGCAATCCAGTACCCCCCGCGAACCTAGTGAGGATCAAGCGGTACGGAAGATGAATGAATGAATGAACACTCAAATTGAGTGTCACACCTAAACCAAAGGACTTATGCACACATTTCAACATGTATTTAGTTCAGGTTGACCTCCTGAAGCCGAAATCACCATTAATTTGATCACACAACTCATTCCTACGAAGATACATTCAAACTCAGAAACGTGCTCAACTCGGCCTGAAAATGCATTTAAAGCAATAAAAACTCAAATTGAGCGTCACGACTAAACCAAAGGACTTATGCACACATTTCAACATGTATTTAGTTCAGGTTGACCTCCTGAAGCCTAAATCACCATTAATTTGACCACACAACTCATTCCTATGAAGATAAATTCAAAGTCAAAAAACGTGCTCTACTCGGCCTGAAAATGCATTTAAAGCAATAAAAACTAAAAATGAGTGTCACGCCTAAATCAAAGGACGTATGCACACATTTCAACATGTATTTAGTTCAGGTTGACCTCCTGAAGCCTAAATGAGCATTAATTTGACTACACATCTCATTCCTATGAAGATACATTCAAAGTCAAAAAACGTGCTCTACTCGGCCTGAAAATGCATTTAAAGCAATAAAAACTCAAATTGAGTGTCACACCTAAACCAAAGGATTTATGCACACATTTCAACATGTATTTAGTTCAGGTTGACCTCCTGAAGCCTAAATCACCATTAATTTGATGACACAACTCATTCCTATGAAGATAAATTCAAAGTCAAAAAACGTGCTCTACTCGGCCTGAAAATGCATTTAAAGCAATAAAAACTCAAAATGAGTGTCACGCCTAAACCAAAGGACGTATGCACACATTTCAACATGTATTTTGTTCAGGTTGACCTCCTGAAGCCTAAATGAGCATTAATTTGATCACACAACTCATTCCTATGAAGATACATTCAAACTCAGAAACGTGCTCAACTAGGCCTGAAAGTGCATTTAAAGCAATAAATACTCAAAATTAGTGTCACGCCTAAACCAAAGGCCTTATGCACACATTTCAACATGTATTTAGTTCAGGTTGACCTCCTGAAGCCTAAATGAGCATTAATCTGACTACACAACTTATTCCTATGAAGATACATTCAAAGTAAAAAAACGTGCTCAACTCGACCTGAAAATGCTTTTAAAGCAATAAAAATTCAAATTGAGTGTCACGCCTAAACCAAAGGACTTATGCACACATTTCAACATGTATTTAGTTCAGGTTGACATTCTGAAGCCTAAATGAGCATTAATTTGATCACACAACTCATTCCTATGAAGATACATTCAAAGTCAGTAAGTGCTCTTCTCTGTCTGAAAATGCATTTGAATCAATAAAAACTAAAATTGAGTGTCATGCCTAAACCAAAGGACGTCTGCACACATTTCAACGTCTAAAGTGTTGTTTCCGATGCGTGCTAGTGTGTGTGTGCGTGCGTGTTTTAGAGTGTGTAGGTGTGTGTGTGTTTTTGTGTGTGTTTGTGTGGGTGCGTGCGTGTGTGTGCGTGTGTGTGTGTTGTGCGCACCCCCCCCCCCAAAAAAAGTACTGTATTCGGATAAAAATGACGAATTACTCAGAGGTTTTAACGTTTGCTTGCACTTGATTTGTTCTGACACCGACGACGTCCACCAATGACAGCCCGAGTGGATCGAGCCCACGTGGTGTGAGGGCAGGTGAAAAGATGCAAAGCCAAGCTGATTGGCTGTGCATCTTTCAGTCTTCCACGTGGGTTAGTCTTTGATCTTTAATCAGTTTTTAAATGATGTTTACATGCGTAGTGTGTGCGGATGTGTGTGCCTCTCATGAGTTTGTGTGTGTGTTTGCGCGCGCGTGATCGTGTGCCCATACATGTGTGAGTGTTTCTTTGATCTAAATCATCGTTGGTGTGTTGTTTACGATACGTGCTCGTCTGTGCGTACGTTTGTGTGAGTGTGTGTGCGTGTGTCTGTGTGTGTGCTTGCTGCGTGCTGGCGCCCTCGGAAGCGTGTGTGTCACAGAGAAAGAGAGGGAGCGGGATCGCTGGCCTGTATGGACTCTATGTGAAACACACAGGACATTTGTAATTTCGTCCCTTTCACATTTTTTGGCTTTTTTAAAATAAAACTTATTTTCATCAATGGTTCATAATGAGTGTCACGCCTAGACCAAATGACTTATGCACACATTTCAACTGAAGCCTAAATGAGCGTTAATTTGACCACACAACTCATTCCTATGAAGATATATTCAAACTAAGAAAGCGTGCTCGGCTCGGCCTGAAAATAAATTTAAAGCAATCCAGTACCCCCCGCGAACCTAGTGAGGATCAAGCGGTACGGAAGATGAATGAATGAATGAACACTCAAATTGAGTGTCACACCTAAACCAAAGGACTTATGCACACATTTCAACATGTATTTAGTTCAGGTTGACCTCCTGAAGCCGAAATCACCATTAATTTGATCACACAACTCATTCCTACGAAGATACATTCAAACTCAGAAACGTGCTCAACTCGGCCTGAAAATGCATTTAAAGCAATAAAAACTCAAATTGAGCGTCACGACTAAACCAAAGGACTTATGCACACATTTCAACATGTATTTAGTTCAGGTTGACCTCCTGAAGCCTAAATCACCATTAATTTGACCACACAACTCATTCCTATGAAGATAAATTCAAAGTCAAAAAACGTGCTCTACTCGGCCTGAAAATGCATTTAAAGCAATAAAAACTAAAAATGAGTGTCACGCCTAAATCAAAGGACGTATGCACACATTTCAACATGTATTTAGTTCAGGTTGACCTCCTGAAGCCTAAATGAGCATTAATTTGACTACACATCTCATTCCTATGAAGATACATTCAAAGTCAAAAAACGTGCTCTACTCGGCCTGAAAATGCATTTAAAGCAATAAAAACTCAAATTGAGTGTCACACCTAAACCAAAGGATTTATGCACACATTTCAACATGTATTTAGTTCAGGTTGACCTCCTGAAGCCTAAATCACCATTAATTTGATGACACAACTCATTCCTATGAAGATAAATTCAAAGTCAAAAAACGTGCTCTACTCGGCCTGAAAATGCATTTAAAGCAATAAAAACTCAAAATGAGTGTCACGCCTAAACCAAAGGACGTATGCACACATTTCAACATGTATTTTGTTCAGGTTGACCTCCTGAAGCCTAAATGAGCATTAATTTGATCACACAACTCATTCCTATGAAGATACATTCAAACTCAGAAACGTGCTCAACTAGGCCTGAAAGTGCATTTAAAGCAATAAATACTCAAAATTAGTGTCACGCCTAAACCAAAGGCCTTATGCACACATTTCAACATGTATTTAGTTCAGGTTGACCTCCTGAAGCCTAAATGAGCATTAATTTGACTACACAACTCATTCCTATGAATTACATTCAAAGTAAAAAAACGTGCTCGGCTCGGCCTGAAAATGCATTTAAAGCAATAAAAACTCAAATTGAGTGTCACACCTAAACCAAAGGACTTATGCACACATTTCAACATGTATTTAGTTCAGGTTGACCTCCTGAAGCCTAAATCACCATTAATTTGATCACACAACTCATTCCTATGAAGATACATTCAAACTCAGAAACATGCTCTACTCGGCCTGAAAATGCATTTAAAGCAATAAAAACTCAAACTGAGGGTCACGCCTAAACCAAAGGCCTTATGCACACATTTCAACATGTATTGAGTTCAGGTTGACCTCCTGAAGCCTAAATGAGCATTAATTTGACTACACAACTCATTCCTATGAAGGTACATTCAAAGTCAAAAAACGTGCTCTACTCGGCCTGAAAAGGCATTTAAAGTAATAAAAACTCAAAATGAGTGTCAGGCCTAAACCAAAGGACTTATGCACACATTTCAACATGTATTTAGTTCAGGTTGACCTCCTGAAGCCTAAATCACCATTAATTTGATCACACAACTCATTCCTATGAAGATACATTCAAACTCAGAAACGTGCTCTACTCGGCCTGAAAATGCATTTAAAGCAATAAAAACTCAAATTGAGCGTCACGCCTAAACCAAAGGACTTATGCACACATTTCAACATGTATTTAGTTTAGGCTGACCTCCTGAAGCCTAAATGAGCATTAATTTGACTACACAACTCATTCCTATGAAGGTACATTCAAAGTCACAAAACGTGCTCTACTCGGCCTGAAAATGCATTTAAAGCAATAAAAACTCAAAATGAGTGTCACGCCTAAACCAAAGGACTTATGCACACATTTCAAGATGTATTTTGTTCAGGTTGACATTCTGAAGCCTAAAGGAGCATTAATATGACTATACAACTCATTCCTATGAAGGTACATTCAAAGTCAAAAAACGTGCTCTACTCGGCCTGAAAATGCATTTAAAGTAATAAAAACTCAAAATGAGTGTCACGCCTAAACCAAAAGACTTATGCACACATTTCAACATGTATTTAGTTCAGGTTGACATTCTGAAGCCTAAATGAGCATTAATTTGACTACACATCTCATTCCTATGAAGATACATTCAAAGTCAAAAAACGTGCTCTACTCGGCCTGAAAATGCATTTAAAGCAATAAAAACTCAAATTGAGTGTCACACCTAAACCAAAGGACTTATGCACACATTTCAACATGTATTTAGTTCAGGTTGACCTCCTGAAGCCTAAATCACCATTAATTTGATCACACAACTCATTCCTATGAAGATACATTCAAACTCAGAAACGTGCTCTACTCGGCCTGAAAATGCATTTAAAGCAATAAAAACTCAAATTGAGCGTCACGCCTAAACCAAAGGACTTATGCACACATTTCAACATGTATTTAGTTCAGGTTGACCTCCTGAAGCCTAAATGAGCATTAATTTGACTACACAACTCATTCCTATGAATTACATTCAAAGTCAAAAAACGTGCTCGGCTCGGCCTGAAAATGCATTTAAAGCAATAAAAACTCAAATTGAATGTCACACCTAAATCAAAGGACTTATGCACACATTTCAACATGTATTTAGTTCAGGTTGACATTCTGAAGCCTAAATGAGCATTAATTTGATCACACAACTCATTCCTATGAAGATACATTCAAACTCAGAAACGTGTTCAACGAGGCCTGAAAGTGCATTTAAAGCAATAAATACTCAAAATTAGTGTCACGCCTAAACCAAAGGCCTTATGCACACATTTCAACATGTATTTAGTTCAGGTTGACCTCCTGAAGCCTAAATGAGCATTAATCTGACTACACAACTTATTCCTATGAAGATACATTCAAAGTAAAAAAACGTGCTCAACTCGACCTGAAAATGCTTTTAAAGCAATAAAAATTCAAATTGAGTGTCACGCCTAAACCAAAGGACTTATGCACACATTTCAACATGTATTTAGTTCAGGTTGACATTCTGAAGCCTAAATGAGCATTAATTTGATCACACAACTCATTCCTATGAAGATACATTCAAAGTCAGTAAGTGCTCTTCTCTGTCTGAAAATGCATTTGAATCAATAAAAACTAAAATTGAGTGTCATGCCTAAACCAAAGGACGTCTGCACACATTTCAACGTCTAAAGTGTTGTTTCCGATGCGTGCTAGTGTGTGTGTGCGTGCGTGTTTTAGAGTGTGTAGGTGTGTGTGTGTTTTTGTGTGTGTTTGTGTGGGTGCGTGCGTGTGTGTGCGTGTGTGTGTGTTGTGCGCACCCCCCCCCCCAAAAAAAGTACTGTATTCGGATAAAAATGACGAATTACTCAGAGGTTTTAACGTTTGCTTGCACTTGATTTGTTCTGACACCGACGACGTCCACCAATGACAGCCCGAGTGGATCGAGCCCACGTGGTGTGAGGGCAGGTGAAAAGATGCAAAGCCAAGCTGATTGGCTGTGCATCTTTCAGTCTTCCACGTGGGTTAGTCTTTGATCTTTAATCAGTTTTTAAATGATGTTTACATGCGTAGTGTGTGCGGATGTGTGTGCCTCTCATGAGTTTGTGTGTGTGTTTGCGCGCGCGTGATCGTGTGCCCATACATGTGTGAGTGTTTCTTTGATCTAAATCATCGTTGGTGTGTTGTTTACGATACGTGCTCGTCTGTGCGTACGTTTGTGTGAGTGTGTGTGCGTGTGTCTGTGTGTGTGCTTGCTGCGTGCTGGCGCCCTCGGAAGCGTGTGTGTCACAGAGAAAGAGAGGGAGCGGGATCGCTGGCCTGTATGGACTCTATGTGAAACACACAGGACATTTGTAATTTCGTCCCTTTCACATTTTTTGGCTTTTTTAAAATAAAACTTATTTTCATCAATGGTTCATAATGAGTGTCACGCCTAGACCAAATGACTTATGCACACATTTCAACTGAAGCCTAAATGAGCGTTAATTTGACCACACAACTCATTCCTATGAAGATATATTCAAACTAAGAAAGCGTGCTCGGCTCGGCCTGAAAATAAATTTAAAGCAATCCAGTACCCCCCGCGAACCTAGTGAGGATCAAGCGGTACGGAAGATGAATGAATGAATGAACACTCAAATTGAGTGTCACACCTAAACCAAAGGACTTATGCACACATTTCAACATGTATTTAGTTCAGGTTGACCTCCTGAAGCCGAAATCACCATTAATTTGATCACACAACTCATTCCTACGAAGATACATTCAAACTCAGAAACGTGCTCAACTCGGCCTGAAAATGCATTTAAAGCAATAAAAACTCAAATTGAGCGTCACGACTAAACCAAAGGACTTATGCACACATTTCAACATGTATTTAGTTCAGGTTGACCTCCTGAAGCCTAAATCACCATTAATTTGACCACACAACTCATTCCTATGAAGATAAATTCAAAGTCAAAAAACGTGCTCTACTCGGCCTGAAAATGCATTTAAAGCAATAAAAACTAAAAATGAGTGTCACGCCTAAATCAAAGGACGTATGCACACATTTCAACATGTATTTAGTTCAGGTTGACCTCCTGAAGCCTAAATGAGCATTAATTTGACTACACATCTCATTCCTATGAAGATACATTCAAAGTCAAAAAACGTGCTCTACTCGGCCTGAAAATGCATTTAAAGCAATAAAAACTCAAATTGAGTGTCACACCTAAACCAAAGGATTTATGCACACATTTCAACATGTATTTAGTTCAGGTTGACCTCCTGAAGCCTAAATCACCATTAATTTGATGACACAACTCATTCCTATGAAGATAAATTCAAAGTCAAAAAACGTGCTCTACTCGGCCTGAAAATGCATTTAAAGCAATAAAAACTCAAAATGAGTGTCACGCCTAAACCAAAAGGACGTATGCACACATTTCAACATGTATTTTGTTCAGGTTGACCTCCTGAAGCCTAAATGAGCATTAATTTGATCACACAACTCATTCCTATGAAGATACATTCAAACTCAGAAAGGTGCTCAACTAGGCCTGAAAGTGCATTTAAAGCAATAAATACTCAAAATTAGTGTCACGCCTAAACCAAAGGCCTTATGCACACATTTCAACATGTATTTAGTTCAGGTTGACCTCCTGAAGCCTAAATGAGCATTAATTTGACTACACAACTCATTCCTATGAATTACATTCAAAGTCAAAAAACGTGCTCGGCTCGGCCTGAAAATGCATTTAAAGCAATAAAAACTCAAATTGAGTGTCACACCTAAACCAAAGGACTTATGCACACATTTCAACATGTATTTAGTTCAGGTTGACCTCCTGAAGCCTAAATCACCATTAATTTGATCACACAACTCATTCCTATGAAGATACATTCAAACTCAGAAACATGCTCTACTCGGCCTGAAAATGCATTTAAAGCAATAAAAACTCAAATTGAGCGTCACGCCTAAACCAAAGGCCTTATGCACACATTTCAACATGTATTGAGTTCAGGTTGACCTCCTGAAGCCTAAATGAGCATTAATTTGACTACACAACTCATTCCTATGAAGGTACATTGAAAGTCACAAAACGTGCTCTACTCGGCCTGAAAATGCATTTAAAGCAATAAAAACTCAAAATGAGTGTCACGCCTAAACCAAAGGACTTATGCACACATTTCAAGATGTATTTTGTTCAGGTTGACATTCTGAAGCCTAAAGGAGCATTAATATGACTATACAACTCATTTCTATGAAGGTACATTCAAAGTCAAAAAACGTGCTCTACTCGGCCTGAAAATGCATTTAAAGCAATAAAAACTCAAATTGAGCGTCACGCCTAAACCAAAGGACTTATGCACACATTTCAACATGTATTTAGTTCAGGCTGACCTCCTGAAGCCTAAATGAGCATTAATTTGACTACACAACTCATTCCTATGAAGGTACATTCAAAGTCACAAAACGTGCTCTACTCGGCCTGAAAATGCATTTAAAGCAATAAATACTCAAAATGAGTGTCACGCCTAAACCAAAGGACTTATGCACACATTTCAAGATGTATTTTGTTTAGGTTGACATTCTGAAGCCTAAAGGAGCATTAATATGACTATACAACTCATTCCTATGAAGGTACATTCAAAGTCAAAAAACGTGCTCTACTCGGCCTGAAAATGCATTTAAAGTAATAAAAACTCAAAATGAGTGTCACGCCTAAACCAAAAGACTTATGCACACATTTCAACATGTATTTAGTTCAGGTTGACATTCTGAAGCCTAAATGAGCATTAATTTGACTACACATCTCATTCCTATGAAGATACATTCAAAGTCAAAAAACGTGCTCTACTCGGCCTGAAAATGCATTTAAAGCAATAAAAACTCAAATTGAGTGTCACACCTAAACCAAAGGACTTATGCACACATTTCAACATGTATTTAGTTCAGGTTGACCTCCTGAAGCCTAAATCACCATTAATTTGATCACACAACTCATTCCTATGAGGATACATTCAAACTCAGAAACGTGCTCTACTCGGCCTGAAAATGCATTTAAAGCAATAAAAACTCAAATTGAGCGTCACGCCTAAACCAAAGGACTTATGCACACATTTCAACATGTATTTAGTTCAGGTTGACCTCCTGAAGCCTAAATGAGCATTAATTTGACTACACAACTCATTCCTATGAATTACATTCAAAGTCAAAAAACGTGCTCGGCTCGGCCTGAAAATGCATTTAAAGCAATAAAAACTCAAATTGAATGTCACACCTAAACCAAAGGACTTATGCACACATTTCAACATGTATTTAGTTCAGGTTGACATTCTGAAGCCTAAATGAGCATTAATTTGATCACACAACTCATTCCTATGAAGATACATTCAAACTCAGAAACGTGCTCAACTAGGCCTGAAAGTGCATTTAAAGCAATAAATACTCAAAATTAGTGTCACGCCTAAACCAAAGGCCTTATGCACACATTTCAACATGTATTTAGTTCAGGTTGACCTCCTGAAGCCTAAATGAGCATTAATTTGACTACACAACTTATTCCTATGAAGATACATTCAAAGTAAAAAAACGTGCTCAACTCGACCTGAAAATGCTTTTAAAGCAATAAAAATTCAAATTGAGTGTCACGCCTAAACCAAAGGACTTATGCACACATTTCAACATGTATTTAGTTCAGGTTGACATTCTGAAGCCTAAATGAGCATTAATTTGATCACACAACTCATTCCTATGAAGATACATTCAAAGTCAGTAAGTGCTCTTCTCTGTCTGAAAATGCATTTGAATCAATAAAAACTAAAATTGAGTGTCATGCCTAAACCAAAGGACGTCTGCACACATTTCAACGTCTAAAGTGTTGTTTCCGATGCGTGCTAGTGTGTGTGTGCGTGCGTGTTTGAGAGTGTGTAGGTGTGTGTGTGTTTTTGTGTGTGTTTGTGTGGGTGCGTGCGTGTGTGTGTGTTGTGCGCACCCCCCCCCCCCCAAAAAGTACTGTATTCGGATAAAAATGACGAATTACTCAGAGGTTTTAACTTTTGCTTGCACTTGATTTGTTCTGACACCGACGACGTCCACCAATGACAGCCCGAGTGGATCTAGCCCACGTGGTGTGAGGGCAGGTGAAAAGATGCAAAGCCAAGCTGATTGGCTGTGCATCTTTCAATCTTCCACGTGGGTTAGTCTTTGATCTTTAATCAGTGTTTAAATGATGTTTACATGCGTAGTGTGTGCGGATGTGTGTGCCTCTCATGAGTTTGTGTGTGTGTTTGCGCGCGCGTGATCGTGTGCCCATACATGTGTGAGTGTTTCTTTGATCTAAATCATCGTTGGTGTGTTGTTTACGATACGTGCTCGTCTGTGCGTACGTTTGTGTGAGTGTGTGTGCGTGTGTTTGTGTGTGTGCTTGCTGCGTGCTGGCACCCTCGGAAGCGTGTGTGTCACAGAGAAAGAGAGGGAGCGGGATCGCTGGCCTGTATGTACTCGATGTGAAACACACAGGACATTTGTAATTTCGTCCCTTTCACATTTTTTGGCTTTTTTAAAATAAAACTTATTTTCATCAATGGTTCAGAATGAGTGTCACGCCTAGACCAAATGACTTATGCACACATTTCAACTGAAGCCTAAATGAGCGTTAATTTGACCCCACAACTCATTCCTATGAAGATATATTCAAACTAAGAAAGCGTGCTCGGCTCGGCCTGAAAATGCATTTAAAGCAATCCAGTACCCCCCGCGAACCTAGTGAGGATCAAGCGGTACGGAAGATGAATGAATGAATGAACACTCAAATTGAGTGTCACACCTAAACCAAAGGACTTATGCACACATTTCAACATGTATTTAGTTCAGGTTGACCTCCTGAAGCCTAAATCACCATTAATTTGATCACACAACTCATTCCTATGAAGATACATTCAAACTCAGAAACGTGCTCAACTCGGCCTGAAAATACATTTAAAGCAATAAAAACTCAAATTGAGCGTCACGACTAAACCAAAGGACTTATGCACACATTTCAACATGTATTTAGTTCAGGTTGACCTCCTGAAGCCTAAATCACCATTAATTTGATCACACAACTCATTCCTATGAAGATAAATTCAAAGTCAAAAAACGTGCTCTACTCGGCCTGAAAATGCATTTACAGCAATAAAAACTAAAAATGAGTGTCACGCCTAAACCAAAGGACGTATGCAGACATTTCAACATGTATTTAGTTCAGGTTGACCTCCTGAAGCCTAAATCACCATTAATTTGACTACACAAATCATTCCTATGAAGGTACATTCAAAGTCGAAAAAACGTGCTCAACTCGGCCTGAAAATGCATTTAAAGCAATAAAAACTCAAATTGAGTATCACACCTAAACCAAAGGATTTATGCACACATTTCAACATGTATTTAGTTCAGGTTGACCTCCTGAAGCCTAAATCACCATTAATTTGATGACACAACTCATTCCTATGAAGATAAATTCAAAGTCAAAAAACGTGCTCTACTCGGCCTGAAAATGCATTTAAAGCAATAAAAATTCAAAATGAGTGTCACGCCTAAACCAAAGGACGTATGCACACATTTCAACATGTATTTTGTTCAGGTTGACCTCCTGAAGCCTAAATGAGCATTAATTTGATCACACAACTCATTCCTATGAAGATACATTCAAACTCAGAAAGGTGCTCAACTAGGCCTGAAAGTGCATTTAAAGCAATAAATACTCAAAATTAGTGTCACGCCTAAACCAAAGGCCTTATGCACACATTTCAACATGTATTTAGTTCAGGTTGACCTCCTGAAGCCTAAATGAGCATTAATTTGACTACACAACTCATTCCTATGAATTACATTCAAAGTGAAAAAACGTGCTCGGCTCGGCCTGAAAATGCATTTAAAGCAATAAAAACTCAAATTGAGTGTCACACCTAAACCAAAGGACTTATGCACACATTTCAACATGTATTTAGTTCAGGTTGACCTCCTGAAGCCTAAATCACCATTAATTTGATCACACAACTCATTCCTATGAAGATACATTCAAACTCAGAAACATGCTCTACTCGGCCTGAAAATGCATTTAAAGCAATAAAAACTCAAATTGAGCGTCACGCCTAAACCAAAGGCCTTATGCACACATTTCAACATGTATTGAGTTCAGGTTGACCTCCTGAAGCCTAAATGAGCATTAATTTGACTACACAACTCATTCCTATGAAGGTACATTGAAAGTCACAAAACGTGCTCTACTCGGCCTGAAAATGCATTTAAAGCAATAAAAACTCAAAATGAGTGTCACGCCTAAACCAAAGGACTTATGCACACATTTCAAGATGTATTTTGTTCAGGTTGACATTCTGAAGCCTAAAGGAGCATTAATATGACTATACAACTCATTCCTATGAAGGTACATTCAAAGTCAAAAAACGTGCTCTACTCGGCCTGAAAATGCATTTAAAGCAATAAAAACTCAAATTGAGCGTCACGCCTAAACCAAAGGACTTATGCACACATTTCAACATGTATTTAGTTCAGGCTGACCTCCTGAAGCCTAAATGAGCATTTATTTGACTGCACAACTCATTCCTATGAAGGTACATTCAAAGTCACAAAACGTGCTCAACTAGGCCTGAAAGTGCATTTAAAGTAATAAAAACTCAAAATGAGTGTCACGCCTAAACCAAAAGACTTATGCACACATTTCAACATGTATTTAGTTCAGGTTGACATTCTGAAGCCTAAATGAGCATTAATTTGACTACACATCTCATTCCTATGAAGATACATTCAAAGTCAAAAAACGTGCTCTACTCGGCCTGAAAATGCATTTAAAGCAATAAAAACTCAAATTGAGTGTCACACCTAAACCAAAGGACTTATGCACACATTTCAACATGTATTTAGTTCAGGTTGACCTCCTGAAGCCTAAATCACCATTAATTTGATCACACAACTCATTCCTATGAGGATACATTCAAACTCAGAAACGTGCTCTACTCGGCCTGAAAATGCATTTAAAGCAATAAAAACTCAAATTGAGCGTCACGCCTAAACCAAAGGACTTATGCACACATTTCAACATGTATTTAGTTCAGGTTGACCTCCTGAAGCCTAAATGAGCATTAATTTGACTACACAACTCATTCCTATGAATTACATTCAAAGTCAAAAAACGTGCTCGGCTCGGCCTGAAAATGCATTTAAAGCAATAAAAACTCAAATTGAATGTCACACCTAAACCAAAGGACTTATGCACACATTTCAACATGTATTTAGTTCAGGTTGACATTCTGAAGCCTAAATGAGCATTAATTTGATCACACAACTCATTCCTATGAAGATACATTCAAACTCAGAAACGTGCTCAACTAGGCCTGAAAGTGCATTTAAAGCAATAAATACTCAAAATTAGTGTCACGCCTAAACCAAAGGCCTTATGCACACATTTCAACATGTATTTAGTTCAGGTTGACCTCCTGAAGCCTAAATGAGCATTAATTTGACTACACAACTTATTCCTATGAAGATACATTCAAAGTAAAAAAATGTGCTCAACTCGACCTGAAAATGCTTTTAAAGCAATAAAAATTCAAATTGAGTGTCACGCCTAAACCAAAGGACTTATGCACACATTTCAACATGTATTTAGTTCAGGTTGACATTCTGAAGCCTAAATGAGCATTAATTTGATCACACAACTCATTCCTATGAAGATACATTCAAAGTCAGTAAGTGCTCTTCTCTGTCTGAAAATGCATTTGAATCAATAAAAACTAAAATTGAGTGTCATGCCTAAACCAAAGGACGTCTGCACACATTTCAACGTCTAAAGTGTTGTTTCCGATGCGTGCTAGTGTGTGTGTGCGTGCGTGTTTGAGAGTGTGTAGGTTTGTGTGTGTTTTTGTGTGTGTTTGTGTGGGTGCGTGCGTGTGTGTGCGTGAGTGCGTGTGTGTGTTGTGCGCACCCCCCCCCCCCAAAAAAAAGTACTGTATTCGGATAAAAATGACGAATTACTCAGAGGTTTTAACTTTTGCTTGCACTTGATTTGTTCTGACACCGACGACGTCCACCAATGACAGCCCGAGTGGATCTAGCCCACGTGGTGTGAGGGCAGGTGAAAAGATGCAAAGCCAAGCTGATTGGCTGTGCATCTTTCAGTCTTCCACGTGGGTTAGTCTTTGATCTTTAATCAGTGTTTAAATGATGTTTACATGCGTAGTGTGTGCGGATGTGTGTGCCTCTCATGAGTTTGTGTGTGTGTTTGCGCGCGCGTGATCGTGTGCCCATACATGTGTGAGTGTTTCTTTGATCTAAATCATCGTTGGTGTGTTGTTTACGATACGTGCTCGTCTGTGCGTACGTTTGTGTGAGTGTGTGTGCGTGTGTTTGTGTGTGTGCTTGCTGCGTGCTGGCGCCCTCGGAAGCGTGTGTGTCACAGAGAAAGAGAGGGAGCGGGATCGCTGGCCTGTATGTACTCGATGTGAAACACACAGGACATTTGTAATTTCGTCCCTTTCACATTTTTTGGCTTTTTTAAAATAAAACTTATTTTCATCAATGGTTCAGAATGAGTGTCACGCCTAGACCAAATGACTTATGCACACATTTCAACTGAAGCCTAAATGAGCGTTAATTTGACCACACAACTCATTCCTATGAAGATATATTCAAACTAAGAAAGCGTGCTCGGCTCGGCCTGAAAATGCATTTAAAGCAATCCAGTACCCCCCGCGAACCTAGTGAGGATCAAGCGGTACGGAAGATGAATGAATGAATGAACACTCAAATTGAGTGTCACACCTAAACCTGTCACGTTCTGCTCGAGGGGAAAAAAATCGCTCCGAGCAGAACAAATGAATTAAATAAGTTGGATCCCAGGTAAAGCAGACAAGAGAGAGTATTGTCACAAAATAAGGTGTCTTTAATGACAGAACGAAAAAACAACAGAAAGAGCCCGACAGGGAAAAACGGTAACAGAAAACGCTGATCAAATAAGGATCAGGAAATTAACAGAAAACGCTGATCAAATAAGGATCAGGAAACAAACAGAAAACGCTCGCGGCTAGAGCAAACGCGAGGAGATAATCGCGCTGGTGGTAATAGTATAAAAATACGAAATATCGAAAGTCGAAATAAGTGGGCAACAAGTATAGGTCGTAAGGCAAGTATGCAACGAGGCAAATAGCAATAGCGCAAATAGATAGCGAGAGCGAATAATGGCTCGGCGAGGAATTCTCCGGCAGTGAGATGACTGCCGGACTCTCTAAATAAAGGGGGGTAATCAGCCCGAAATTACGGGCAGGTGTGCCGATGGTGGAGGAGAAAACCCGCCACCTGCTGGCGGACACGCGACGTGACAGTACCCCCCCCTCAACGGACGCCTCCCGGCGGACTACCCGGTTTGGAAGGGTGTGCAGCGTGGAAGTCGCGCAAAAGGGACGGATCAAGGATCCAGGAGCGAGGCACCCACTGCCGCTCCTCAGGCCCGTAGCCCTCCCAGTCGACCAGATACTGGAACCCCTTACCCCTGCGCCGAGAGTCCAGGATGGCACGAACCGTGTACACCGGGTCACCGTCGACGACCCGCGGAGGGGGCGGCGGCGTGGGAGGAGGAGCCAAGTCACTGGAAGAAACGGGTTTGAGAAGGGAGACGTGGAAGACGGGGTGCACCTTCATGGTAGGAGGTAGACGGAGCCTGACAGCAGCCGGGTTGATGACGGCCTCGACCTCGAAGGGACCAGTGAATCGAGGACCCAGTTTCGCCGAGGAGCCGGCCAGGCGAAGGTCTCGAGTAGCCAGCCACACCTTCTGCCCCACCACATAGGGGGGGGCCGGGCGCCGACGACGATCCGCGATTTGACGATTTCGGGACGCCGTGCGGGACAATGCCGCCCGGGCCTCCCTCCACACGCGATGGGCCCGCTTGAGGTGGTGTTGAACGGAAGGGACCTCCACCTGCCCCTCCTGCGACGGGAACAGCGGCGGCTGGTAACCGTACGCCGTCATGAACGGGGATCGGCCGGTTGCGGAGGAGACGAGGGTGTTGTGTGCGTACTCCACCCAAGGCAAGTGGTCGACCCATGTCGCGGGTTGGTGGAGGCACACACAGCGGAGGGCCGACCCCAGATCTTGGTTGGCGCGCTCGGCCTGTCCGTTGGACTGGGGGTGGTAGCCGGACGTCAGGCTGGCCGTGGCTCCGAGGGACCGGCAGAACCGCTTCCAGACGCGTGACACAAACTGGGGGCCCCGGTCCGACACAATATCTGTAGGGAGGCCGTGGAGACGAAAAACGTGTTTAACCAGGAGGTCGGCGGTCTCCAATGCCGACGGCAACCCGGACAATGGCACGAAGTGGGCCGCTTTGGAGAAGCGGTCCACGATAGTGAGCACGACTGTGTGACCTCGGGAGGAGGGAAGACCCGTCACGAAGTCCAGCGCGATGTGTGACCAGGGGCGAGGTGGAATGGGCAACGGCTGGAGCAATCCGGCCGGGGGTCGATGGGAGGACTTGCCGCAGGCGCAGGAGGTGCAGGCCCTGACGAACTCCGTCACGTCGTTCCGGAGTTCCGGCCACCAGAATCGCTGGGCGACAAGTTGTACCGTCCGGTTCACCCCTGGATGGCATGCCACCTTGGACCCGTGTCCCCACTGAAGAACCTCCGACCGCAGGGACGGAGGCACGAACAGTCTCCCCGCCGGACACCCCGCCGGTACCTGCACCCCCTCCAGGGCGGTCTGGATCCGCTGCTCCACCTCCCATTGAACGGCCCCCACGATGCACTGAGCCGGGAGGATGGTCTCTGGGGATAGGTCCACTTCCGGGGGGTCGTGGAGACGGGAAAGAGCGTCGGGCTTGGTGTTCTTGGAGGCTGGGGAGTATGTGAGTAAGAAGTTGAATCGGGTCAGGAACAAGGCCCACCGGGCTTGACGGGAGTTGAGCCTCTTGGCGGTACGGAGGTAAGCGAGGTTCTTGTGGTCCGTGTAAACCGTGAATTGTTCTTTTGCCCCTTCGAGCCAGTGTCTCCATTCCTGCAGAGCCGAGACAACCGCCAACAGTTCACGGTTGCCAACGTCATAATTGGCTTCGGCAGCAGAGAGTCGACGGGAGAAGAAGGCACAGGGGTGCAGCTTCTGGTCGACTGGAGAGCGTTGGGACAATACCGCCCCCACCCCTGAATCCGAGGCGTCCACTTCTACAACGAAGGGAAGATCAGGGTCAGGATGTTGAAGGACGGGGGGACTGGTAAACGCCGCCTTTAGGCTAACGAATGCGGCCTCCGCGGTAGAGTCCCACTTAAAGGGAGTCTTAGTTGACGTAAGGCGGGTCAGGGGGAGCGCCTTCTGACTATAGCCGCGGATGAATCGTCTATAGAAGTTTGCGAACCCCAAAAAGCGCTGCAGTTCCTTGCGGTTAGACGGGACTGGCCAATCCCTGACTGCCAGCGTCTTGATGGGGTCCGCTCGTATTCTACCCCGCTCGATTATAAACCCCAGAAAGGAAATGACGGGAACATGAAACTCACACTTCTCCGCCTTGACGAAGAGCCGGTTTTCTAATAAGCGCTGCAACACCCGCCTGACATGTTGCTGGTGTTCCTCTTCTGACCGGGAGAAAATCAAAATATCATCCAAGTAAACGAAACAAAAAATGTTGATCATATCCCTTAAAACGTCATTAATGAGGTTTTGAAAGACAGCGGGGGCGTTAGTGAGTCCGAAGGGCATGACCAGATACTCAAAATGGCCCAGAGGGGTCTTAAAAGCGGTCTTCCACTCATCTCCCTCTCTGATACGGACCAGGTGGTAAGCGCTGCGTAAATCCAATTTAGAGAATATAGTGGCGGATTGCAACGGGGCAAAGGCGGAGTCTAGCAATGGTAGTGGGTAGCGATTCTTTATGGTGATGTCGTTTAATCCACGGTAGTCGACGCAGGGGCGCAGAGTCTTATCTTTTTTGCTCACAAAGAAAAAACCCGCCCCTAACGGTGAACGCGACGGTCTGATGAGACCTGCGGCGAGCGAGCTGTTTATGTATTCCGTCAACGCCTCGCGCTCAGGTTGAGACACCTGGTACAGCCGCGAGGACGGTAACGGAGCGCCCGCCTGCAGGTCAATAGCGCAATCGTAGGGGCGGTGTGGAGGTAAAGAACGCGCTCGATCCTCACTAAATACCTCCCCGAGGTCCCGATAGCAATCCGGCACTCCGTCAAGGCAGACTTCCACGGAGGGGGTGACATGTTCGTACCCCCCGACGGCCGACTGTAGACAGTGTCTATAGCAGTAAGGGCTCCAGCTGTTGATTGCTGGGCGCGCCCAGGAGATTACGGGGTTGTGTACTCGTAACCATGGTAACCCGAGGACGAGGGGAGCGTTGCGAGACCGCATGACCAAAAAGCGCCGCAGCTCGATGTGATTACCCGAGAGTTGGAGCTTCAGTGGCTCCGTTCTGTGGGTTACGACCGCCAGGAGACGCCCATCGAGATCACGAATCCGCTTCCTATCGATCAGTCTCTCTAACGCACAACCTAGCTCGGAAGCGAGCTCGGTGTCAATCAGGCATACGTCCGCTCCTGAGTCCACCAGGGCCCGAACCCGCTTAGACCGGGATTCCCCAGATATCGTTCCCTCAAGTACTAGTCTGTTCGGTCGCGTGTCGACTCGATCAGACTTGGGGTTTAACGCGCGTGACGGTGACTCACAGTACTCATGTTCGAAGGAAACAGATGATCCCGGGTGATTGGTGATGGTTGAAAAGGAATCTCTCTCCTCGCCACCAATGTTCTCGCTTCCCAGCTGCATAGGCTCCTCTGCTGGTGCTGTCTCCCGGAATACTCCCCCACGTTCCCGGCTTCGCTCCCTCAGGCGATTGTCCATGAGTAGGGCGAGATCGATCAGTTCTTCCAGGTCGGTGCTGTGATCACGGGTCGCCAGCTCGTCCTTGAGTTGGGAGTTTAATCCTCGGCGAAACAGCCCACACAACGCTCGATCCTCGTAGCCGCTTTGCGCCGCCAGGATCCGGAACTCGATGGAGTAATCGGCGACCGATCGTCTCCCCTGGTGGAGGGCGAGTAGCCGACCCTCTGCCTCTCGACCCCGCACGGGATGGTGAAACACCCGGCGGAATGCTGTCACAAACTCCGGGTACGATGATCGGAGATTTGGCTTGGCCTCGCTGGTCGCAATCGCCCATGACGCCGCCGGACCTGTCAACAAACTCATAACGTAGGCCACCTTGGCGGCATCATGAGCGTAGGCAGACGGCTGCTGGCAAAAAATGAGCGAGCATTGGTGGAGGAAGTGACCACACTGCCCATGCTCACCCCCGTAACGAGGTGGGTGTGGGAGCGAGGGTTCCCTCGACATAGTGGTCTGAGAGAGGGGTGCCTCCGGAGTGGTTGGATAGCTCCCTGAGGGGGGGAGTCTCCGTTCCTCCACCCGCACCAAACGAGGTTCGAGTTCATCGAACCGATGAGCCAGCATGGAGACCGTGCCTCGGAGTTCCGAAATGGCTTGGCCCTGCTGACTCATTTGCTGCTCTCTTCGGGTAAGAGCGGACAATATTCTCTCTACATCCGCGGGATCCATGGTGGCCGGAGAATTCTGTCACGTTCTGCTCGAGGGGAAAAAAATCGCTCCGAGCAGAACAAATGAATTAAATAAGTTGGATCCCAGGTAAAGCAGACAAGAGAGAGTATTGTCACAAAATAAGGTGTCTTTAATGACAGAACGAAAAAACAACAGAAAGAGCCCGACAGGGAAAAACGGTAACAGAAAACGCTGATCAAATAAGGATCAGGAAATTAACAGAAAACGCTGATCAAATAAGGATCAGGAAACAAACAGAAAACGCTCGCGGCTAGAGCAAACGCGAGGAGATAATCGCGCTGGTGGTAATAGTATAAAAATACGAAATATCGAAAGTCGAAATAAGTGGGCAACAAGTATAGGTCGTAAGGCAAGTATGCAACGAGGCAAATAGCAATAGCGCAAATAGATAGCGAGAGCGAATAATGGCTCGGCGAGGAATTCTCCGGCAGTGAGATGACTGCCGGACTCTCTAAATAAAGGGGGGTAATCAGCCCGAAATTACGGGCAGGTGTGCCGATGGTGGAGGAGAAAACCCGCCACCTGCTGGCGGACACGCGACGTGACAAAACCAAAGGACTTATGCACACATTTCAACATGTATTTAGTTCAGGTTGACCTCCTGAAGCCTAAATCACCATTAATTTGATCACACAACTCATTCCTATGAAGATACATTCAAACTCAGAAACGTGCTCAACTCGGCCTGAAAATGCATTTAAAGCAATAAAAACTCAAATTGAGCGTCACGACTAAACCAAAGGACTTACGCACACATTTCAACATGTATTTAGTTCAGGTTGACCTCCTGAAGCCTAAATGAGCATTAATTTGACTACACAACTCATTCCTATGAAGATACATTCAAACTCAGAAACGTGCTCAACTCGGCCTGAAAATGCATTTAAAGCAATAAAAACTCAAATTGAGTGTCACACCTAAACCAAAGGATTTATGCACACATTTCAACATGTATTTAGTTCAGGTTGACCTCCTGAAGCCTAAATCACCATTAATTTGATCACACAACTCATTCCTATGAAGATACATTCAAAGTCAAAAAACGTGCTCTACTCGGCCTGAAAATGCATTTAAAGCAATAAAAACTAAAAATGAGTGTCACGCCTAAACCAAAGGACGTATGCACACATTTCAACATGTATTTAGTTCAGGTTGAACTCCTGAAGCCTAAATGAGCATTAATTTGACTACACAACTCATTCCTATGAAGGTACATTCAAAGTCACAAAACGTGCTCTACTCGGCCTGAAAATGCATTTAAAGCAATAAAAACTCAAAATGAGTGTCACGCCTAAACCAAAGGACTTATGCACACATTTCAAGATGTATTTTGCTCAGGTTTACATTCTGAAGCCTAAAGGAGCATTAATATGACTATACAACTCATTCCTATGAAGGTACATTCAAAGTCAAAAAACGTGCTCTACTCGGCCTGAAAATGCATTTAAAGTAATAAAAACTCAAAATGAGTGTCACGCCTAAACCAAAAGACTTATGCACACATTTCAACATGTATTTAGTTCAGGTTGACATTCTGAAGCCTAAATGAGCATTAATTTGACTACACATCTCATTCCTATGAAGATACATTCAAAGTCAAAAAACGTGCTCTACTCGGCCTGAAAATGCATTTAAAGCAATAAAAACTCAAATTGAGTGTCACACCTAAACCAAAGGACTTATGCACACATTTCAACATGTATTTAGTTCAGGTTGACCTCCTGAAGCCTAAATGAGCATTAATTTGACTACACAACTCATTCCTATGAATTACATTCAAAGTCAAAAAACGTGCTCGGCTCGGCCTGAAAATGCATTTAAAGCAATAAAAACTCAAATTGAATGTCACACCTAAACCAAAGGACTTATGCACACATTTCAACATGTATTTAGTTCAGGTTGACATTCTGAAGCCTAAATGAGCATTAATTTGATCACACAACTCATTCCTATGAAGATACATTCAAACTCAAAAACGTGCTCAACTAGGCCTGAAAGTGCATTTAAAGCAATAAATACTCAAAATTAGTGTCACGCCTAAACCAAAGGCCTTATGCACACATTTCAACATGTATTTAGTTCAGGTTGACCTCCTGAAGCCTAAATGAGCATTAATTTGACTACACAACTTATTCCTATGAAGATACATTCAAAGTAAAAAAACGTGCTCAACTCGACCTGAAAATGCTTTTAAAGCAATAAAAATTCAAATTGAGTGTCACGCCTAAACCAAAGGACTTATGCACACATTTCAACATGTATTTAGTTCAGGTTGACATTCTGAAGCCTAAATGAGCATTAATTTGATCACACAACTCATTCCTATGAAGATACATTCAAAGTCAGTAAGTGCTCTTCTCTGTCTGAAAATGCATTTGAATCAATAAAAACTAAAATTGAGTGTCATGCCTAAACCAAAGGACGTCTGCACACATTTCAACGTCTAAAGTGTTGTTTCCGATGCGTGCTAGTGTGTGTGTGCGTGCGTGTTTGAGAGTGTGTAGGTGTGTGTGTGTTTTTGTGTGTGTTTGTGTGGGTGCGTGCGTGTGTGTGTGTTGTGCGCACCCCCCCCCCAAAAAAAGTACTGTATTCGGATAAAAATGACGAATTACTCAGAGGTTTTAACTTTTGCTTGCACTTGATTTGTTCTGACACCGACGACGTCCACCAATGACAGCCCGAGTGGATCTAGCCCACGTGGTGTGAGGGCAGGTGAAAAGATGCAAAGCCAAGCTGATTGGCTGTGCATCTTTCAGTCTTCCACGTGGGTTAGTCTTTGATCTTTAATCAGTGTTTAAATGATGTTTACATGCGTAGTGTGTGCGGATGTGTGTGCCTCTCATGAGTTTGTGTGTGTGTTTGCGCGCGCGTGATCGTGTGCCCATACATGTGTGAGTGTTTCTTTGATCTAAATCATCGTTGGTGTGTTGTTTACGATACGTGCTCGTCTGTGCGTACGTTTGTGTGAGTGTGTGTGCGTGTGTTTGTGTGTGTGCTTGCTGCGTGCTGGCGCCCTCGGAAGCGTGTGTGTCACAGAGAAAGAGAGGGAGCGGGATCGCTGGCCTGTATGTACTCGATGTGAAACACACAGGACATTTGTAATTTCGTCCCTTTCACATTTTTTGGCTTTTTTAAAATAAAACTTATTTTCATCAATGGTTCAGAATGAGTGTCATGCCTAGACCAAATGACTTATGCACACATTTCAACTGAAGCCTAAATGAGCGTTAATTTGACCACACAACTCATTCCTATGAAGATATATTCAAACTAAGAAAGCGTGCTCGGCTCGGCCTGAAAATGCATTTAAAGCAATCCAGTACCCCCCGCGAACCTAGTGAGGATCAAGCGGTACGGAAGATGAATGAATGAATGAACACTCAAATTGAGTGTCACACCTAAACCAAAGGACTTATGCACACATTTCAACATGTATTTAGTTCAGGTTGACCTCCTGAAGCCTAAATCACCATTAATTTGATCACACAACTCATTCCTATGAAGATACATTCAAACTCAGAAACGTGCTCAACTCGGCATGAAAATGCATTTAAAGCAATAAAAACTCAAATTGAGCGTCACGACTAAACCAAAGGACTTATGCACACATTTCAACATGTATTTAGTTCAGGTTGACCTCCTGAAGCCTAAATGAGCATTAATTTGACTACACAACTCATTCCTATGAAGATACATTCAAACTCAGAAACGTGCTCAACTCGGCCTGAAAATGCATTTAAAGCAATAAAAACTCAAATTGAGTGTCACACCTAAACCAAAGGATTTATGCACACATTTCAACATGTATTTAGTTCAGGTTGACCTCCTGAAGCCTAAATCACCATTAATTTGATCACACAACTCATTCCTATGAAGATACATTCAAAGTCAAAAAACGTGCTCTACTCGGCCTGAAAATGCATTTAAAGCAATAAAAACTAAAAATGAGTGTCACGCCTAAACCAAAGGACGTATGCACACATTTCAACATGTATTTAGTTCAGGTTGAACTCCTGAAGCCTAAATGAGCATTAATTTGACTACACAACTCATTCCTATAAAGGTACATTCAAAGTCAAAAAACGTTCTCAACTCGGCCTGAAAATGCATTTAAAGCAATAAAAACTCAAAATGAGTGTCACGCCTCAACCAAAGGACTTATGAAAACATTTCAACATGTATTTAGTTCAGGTTGACCTCCTTAAGCCTAAATCACCATTAATTTGATCACACAACTCATTCCTATGAAGATACATTCAAACTCAGAAACGTGCTCAACTCGGCCTGAAAATGCATTTAAAGCAATAAAAACTCAAAATGAGTTTCACGCCTAAACCAAAGGCCTTATGCACACATTTCAACATGTATTTAGTTCAGGTTGACCTCCTGAAGCCTAAATGAGCATTAATTTGACTACACATCTCATTCCTATGAAGATAAATTCAAAGTCAAAAAACGTGCTCTACTCGGCTTGAAAATCCATTTAAAGCAATAAAAACTCAAAGTGAGTGTCACGCCTAAACCAAAGGACTTATGCACACATTTCAAGATGTATTTTGTTCAGGTTGACCTCCTGAAGCCTAAATGAGCATTAATTTGACTACACATCCCATTCCTACGAAGATACATTCAAAGACAAAAAACGTGCTTTTGTCGGCCTGAAAATGCATTTAAAGCAGTAAAAACTCAAAATGAGTTTCACGCCTAAACCAAAGGACTTATGCACACATTTCACACATGTATTTAGTTCTTGTTGACATTCTGAAGCCTAAATGAGCATTAATTTGACTATACAACTCATTCCTATGAAGGTACATTCAAAGTCAAAAAACGTGCTCAACTAGGCCTGAAAGTGCATTTAAAGCAATAAAAACTCAAAATGAGTGTCACACCTAAACCAAAGGACTTATGCACACATTTCAACATGTATTTAGTTCAGGTTGACCTCCTGAAGCCTAAATCACCATTAATTTGATCACACAACTCATTCCTATGAAGATACATTCAAACTCAGAAACGTGCTCAACTCGGCCTGAAAATGCATGTAAAGCAATAAGAATTCAAATTGAGTGTCACACCTAAACCAAAGGATTTATGCACACATTTCAACATGTATTTAGTTCAGGTTGACCTCCTGAAGCCTAAATGAGCATTAATTTGACTACACAACTTATTCCTATAAAGGTACATTCAAAGTCAAAAAACGTGCTCTACTCGGCCTGAAAATGCATTTAAAGCAATAAAAACTCAAATTGAGCGTCACGCCTAAACCAAAGGCCTTATGCACACATTTCAACATGTATTTAGTTCAGGTTGACCTCCTGAAGCCTAAATGAGCATTAATTTGACTATACAACTCATTCCTATGAAGGTACATTCAAAGTCAAAAAACGTTCTCAACTAGGCCTGAAAGTGCATTTAAAGCAATAAAAATTCAAAATGAGTGTCACGCCTAAACCAAAGGCCTTATGCACACATTTCAACATGTATTTAGTTCAGGTTGACCTCCTGAAGCCTAAATGAGCCTTAATTTGACTATACAACTCATTCCTATGAAGGTACATTCAAAGTCAAAAAACGTGCTCAACTAGGCCTGAAAGTGCATTTAAAGCAATAAAAACTCAAAATGAGTGTCACGCCTAAACCAAAGGCCTTATGCACACATTTCAACATGTATTTGTTTCAGGTTGACCTCCCGAAGCCTAAATGAGCATTAATTTGACTATACAACTCATTCCTATGAAGGTACATTCAAAGTCAAAAAACGTGCTCTACTCGGCTTGAAAATCCATTTAAAGCAATAAAAACTCAAAGTGAGTGTCACGCCTAAACCAAAGACTTATGCACACATTTCAAGATGTATTTTGTTCAGGTTGACCTCCTGAAGCTTAAATGAGCATTAATTTGACTACACATCCCATTCCTACGAAGATACATTCAAAGTCAATAAACGTGCTCAACTAGGCCTGAAAGTGCATTTAAAGCAATAAAAACTCAAAATGAGTGTCACGCCTAAACCAAAGGCCTTATGCACACATTTCAACATGTATTTAGTTCAGGTTGACCTCCTGAAGCCTAAATGAGCATTAATTTGACTACACATCTCATTCATATAAAGGTACATTCAAAGTCAAAAAACATGCTTTCCTCGGCCTGAAAATGCATTTAAAGCAATAAAACTCAAATTGAGTGACACGCCTAGACCAAAACATTATGTAAACATTTCAACATGTATTTAGTTCAGGTTGACCGCCTGAAGCCTAAATGAGCATTAATTTGACTACACATCTCATTCCTATGAAGATACATTCAAACTCAGAAACGTGCACAACTTGGCCTGAAAATGCATTTAAAGCAATAAAAACTCAAAATGAGTGTCACGCCTAAACCTAAGGACTTATGCACACATTTCAAAATGTATTTAGTTCAGGTTGACCCCCTGAAGCCTAAATGAGCATTAATTTGACTACACAACTTATTCCTATGAAGATACATTCAAAGTCAAAAAACGTGCTCAACTCAGCCTGAAAGTGCATTTAAAGCAATAAAAACTCAAATTGAGCGTCACGCCTAAACCAAAGGCCTTATGCACACATTTCAACATGTATTTAGTTCAGGTTGACTTCCTGAAGCCTAAATGAGCATTAATTTGACTACACAACTCATTCCTATGAAGATACATTCAAAGTCAAAAAACGTGCTTTACTCGGCCTGAAAATGCATTTAAAGCAATAAAAACTCAAATTGAGCGTCACGCCTAAAACAAAGGCCTTATGCACACATTTCAACATGTATTTAGTTCAGGTTGACCTCCTTAAGCCTAAATCACCATTAATTTGATCACACAACTCATTCCTATGAAGATACATTCAAACTCAGAAACGTGCTCAACTCGGCCTGAAAATGCATTTAAAGCAATAAAAACTCAAAATGAGTGTCACGCCTAAACCAAAGGACTTATGCATACATTTCAACATGTATTTAGTTCAGGTTGACATTCTGAAGCCTAAATGAGCATTAATTTGATTACACAACTTATTCCTATGAAGATACATTCAAAGTCAAAACACGTGCTCAACTCAGCCTGAAAGTGCATTTAAAGCAATAAAAACTCAAATTGAGCGTCACGCCTAAACCAAAGACCTTATGCACACATTTCAACATGTATTTAGTTCAGGTTGAACTCCTGAAGCCTAAATGAGCATTAATTTGACTACACAACTCATTCCTATAAAGGTACATTCAAAGTCAAAAAACGTTCTCAACTCGGCCTGAAAATGCATTTAAAGCAATAAAAACTCAAAATGAGTGTCACGCCTCAACCAAAGGACTTATGCAAACATTTCAACATGTATTTAGTTCAGATTGGCATTCTGAAGCATAAATGAGCATTAATTTGACTACACAACTTATTCCTATGAAGATACATTCAAAGTAAAAAAACGTGCTCAACTCAGCCTGAAAGTGCATTTAAAGCAATCAAAACTCAAATTGAGCGTCACGCCTAAACCAAAGGCCTTATGCACACATTTCAACATGTATTTAGTTCAGGTTGACTTCCTGAAGCCTAAATGAGCATTAATTTGACTACACAACTCATTCCTATGAAGATACATTCAAAGTCAAAAAACGTGCTTTACTCGGCCTGAAAATGCATTTAAAGCAATAAAAACTCAAATTGAGCGTCACGCCTAAAACAAAGGCCTTATGCACACATTTCAACATGTATTTAGTTCAGGTTGACCTCCTTAAGCCTAAATCACCATTAATTTGATCACACAACTCATTCCTATGAAGATACATTCAAACTCAGAAACGTGCTCAACTCGGCCTGAAAATGCATTTAAAGCAATAAAAACTCAAAATGAGTGTCACGCCTAAACCAAAGGACTTATGCATACATTTCAACATGTATTTAGTTCAGGTTGACATTCTGAAGCCTAAATGAGCATTAATTTGATTACACAACTTATTCCTATGAAGATACATTCAAAGTCAAAACACGTGCTCAACTCAGCCTGAAAGTGCATTTAAAGCAATAAAAACTCAAATTGAGCGTCACGCCTAAACCAAAGACCTTATGCACACATTTCAACATGTATTTAGTTCAGGTTGAACTCCTGAAGCCTAAATGAGCATTAATTTGACTACACAACTCATTCCTATAAAGGTACATTCAAAGTCAAAAAACGTTCTCAACTCGGCCTGAAAATGCATTTAAAGCAATAAAAACTCAAAATGAGTGTCACGCCTCAACCAAAGGACTTATGCAAACATTTCAACATGTATTTAGTTCAGATTGGCATTCTGAAGCATAAATGAGCATTAATTTGACTACACAACTTATTCCTATGAAGATACATTCAAAGTAAAAAAACGTGCTCAACTCAGCCTGAAAGTGCATTTAAAGCAATCAAAACTCAAATTGAGTGTCACGCCTAAACCAAAGGACTTATGCACACACTTCAAACTGTGTTTTGTTCAGGATAACCCCCTGAAGCCTAAATCACCATTAATTTGTTCACACATCTCATTCCTATGAAGATACATTCAAAGTCAAAAAACGTGCTCTACTCGGCCTGAAAATGCATTTAAAGCAATAAAAACTCAAATTGAGCGTCAAGCCTAAAACAAAGGACTTATGCACACATTTCAACATGTATTTAGTTCAGGTTGACCTCCTTAAGCCTAAATCACCATTAATTTGATCACACAACTCATTCCTATGAAGATACATTCAAACTCAGAAACGTGCTCAACTCGGCCTGAAAATGCATTTAAAGCAATAAAAACTCAAAATGAGTGTCACGCCTAAACCCAAGGACTTATGCACACATTTCAACATGTATTTAGTTCAGGCTGACATTCTGAAGCCTAAATGAGCATTAATTTGACTACACAACTTATTCCTATGAAGATACATTCAAAGTCAAAAAACGTGCTCAACTCAGCCTGAAAGTGCATTTAAAGCAATAAAAACTCAAATTGAGCGTCACGCCAAAACCAAAGGCCTTATGCACACATTTCAACATGTATTTAGTTCAGGTTGAACTCCTGAAGCCTAAATGAGCATTAATTTGACTACACAACTCATTCCTATGAAGATACATTCAAACTCAGAAACGTTCTCAACTCGGCCTGAAAATGCATTTAAAGCAATAAAAACTCAAAATGAGTGTCACGCCTCAACCAAAGGACTTATGCACACATTTCAACATGTATTTAGTTCAGATTGGCATTCTGAAGCCTAAATGAGCATTAATTTGACTACACAACTTATTACTATGAAGATACATTTAAAGTAAAAAAACGTGCTCAACTCAGCCTGAAAGTGCATTTAAAGCAATAAAAATTCAAATTGAGCGTCACGCCTAAACCAAAGGCCTTATGCACACATTTCAACATGTATTTAGTTCAGGTTGACCTCCTGAAGCCTAAATGAGCATTAATTTGACTACACAACTCATTCCTATTAAGGTACATTCCAAGTCAAAAAACGTGCTCAAATCGGCCTGAAAATGCATTTAAAGCAATCAAAACTCAAATTGAGTGTCACGCCTAAACCAAAGGACTTATGCACACACTTCAACATGTGTTTTGTTCAGGATAACCCACTGAAGCCGAAATCACCATTAATTTGATCACACATCTCATTCCTAAGAAGATACAATCAAAGTCAAAAAACGTGCTCAACTCAGCCTGAAAGTGCATTTAAAGCAATAAAAACTCAAATTGAGCGTCAAGCCTAAACCAAAGGCCTTACGCACACACTTCAACATGTGTTTTGTTCAGGATAACCCCCTGAAGCCTAAATCACCATTAATTTGTTCACAAATCTCATTCCTATGAAGATACATTCAAAGTCAAAAAACGTGCTCTACTCGGCCTGAAAATGCATTTAAAGCAATAAAAACTCAAATTGAGCGTCACGCCTAAACCAAAGGCCTTATGCACACACTTCAACATGTGCTTTGTTCAGGATAACCCCCTGAAGCCTAAATGAGCATTAATTTGACTACACATCTCATTCCTATGAAGATACATTCAAAGTCAAAAAACGTGCTCTACTCGGCCTGAAAATGCATTTAAAGCAATAAAAACTCAAATTGAGTGTCACACCTAAACCAAAGGACTTATGCACACATTTCAACATGTATTTAGTTCAGGTTGACCTCCTGAAGCCTAAATGAGCATTAATTTGACTACACTACTCATTCCTATGAAGATACATTCCAAGTCAAAAAAACGTGCTCAACTCGGCCTGAAAATGCATTTAAAGCAATAAAAACTCAAAATGAGTGTCACGCCTAAACCAAAGGACTTATGCACACATTTCAACATGTATTTAGTTCAGGTTGACATTCTGAAGCCTAAATGAGCATTAATTTGACTACACAACTTATTCCTATGAAGATACATTCAAAGTCAAAAAACGTGCTCAACTCAGCCTGAAAGTGCATTTAAAGCAATAAAAACTCAAATTGAGCGTCACGCCTAAACCAAAGGCCTTATGCACACATTTCAACATGTATTTAGTTCAGGTTGAACTCCTGAAGCCTAAATGAGCATTAATTTGACTACACAACTCATTCCTATGAAGATACATTCAAACTCAGAAACGTTCTCAACTCGGCCTGAAAATGCATTTAAAGCAATAAAAACTCAAAATGAGTGTCACGCCTCAACCAAAGGACTTATGCACACATTTCAACATGTATTTACTTCAGATTGGCATTCTGAAGCCTAAATGAGCATTAATTTGACTACACAACTTATTACAATGAAGATACATTCAAAGTAAAAAAACGTGCTCAACTCAGCCTGAAAGTGCATTTAAAGCAATAAAAACTCAAATTGAGCGTCACGCCTAAACCAAAGGCCTTATGCACACATTTCAACATGTATTTAGTTCAGGTTGACCTCCTGAAGCCTAAATGAGCATTAATTTGACTACACAACTCATTCCTATGAAGGTACATTCCAAGTCAAAAAACGTGCTCAAATCGGCCTGAAAATGCATTTAAAGCAATCAAAACTCAAATTGGTGTCACGCCTAAACCAAAGGACTTATGAACACATTTCAACATGTATTTAGTTCAGATTGGCATTCTGAAGCCTAAATGAGCATTAATTTGACTACACAACTTATTACTATGAAGATACATTCAAAGTAAAAAAACGTGCTCAACTCAGCCTGAAAGTGCATTTAAAGCAATAAAAATTCAAATTGAGCGTCACGCCTAAACCAAAGGCCTTATGCACACATTTCAACATGTATTTAGTTCAGGTTGACCTCCTGAAGCCTAAATGAGCATTAATTTGAATACACAACTCATTCCTATGAAGGTACATTCCAAGTCAAAAAAGGTGCTCAAATCGGCCTGAAAATGCATTTAAAGCAATCAAAACTCAAATTGAGTGTCACGCCTAAACCAAAGGACTTATGCACACACTTCAACATGTGTTTTGTTCAGGATAACCCCCTGAAGCCTAAATGAGCATTAATTTGACTACACATCTCATTCCTATGAAGATACATTCAAAGTCAAAAAACGTGCTCTACTCGGCCTGAAAATGCATTTAAAGCAATAAAAACTCAAATTGAGTGTCACACCTAAAACAAAGGACTTATGCACACATTTCAACATGTATTTAGTTCAGGTTGACCTCCTGAAGCCTAAATGAGCATTAATTTGACTACACAACTCATTCCTATGAAGATACATTCCAAGTCAAAAAAACGTGCTCAACTCGGCCTGAAAATGCATTTAAAGCAATAAAAACTCAAAATGAGTGTCACGCCTAAACCAAAGGACTTATGCACACATTTCAACATGTATTTAGTTCAGGTTGACATTCTGAAGCCTAAATGAGCATTAATTTGACTACACAACTTATTCCTATGAAGATACATTCAAAGTCAAAAAACGTGCTCAACTCAGCCTGAAAGTGCATTTAAAGCAATAAAAACTCAAATTGAGCGTCACGCCTAAACCAAAGGCCTTATGCACACATTTCAACATGTATTTAGTTTAGGTTGAACTCCTGAAGCCTAAATGAGCATTAATTTGACTACACAACTCATTCCTATGAAGATACATTGAAACTCAGAAACGTTCTCAACTCGGCCTGAAAATGCATTTAAAGCAATAAAAACTCAAAATGAGTGTCACGCCTCAACCAAAGGACTTATGCACACATTTCAACATGTATTTACTTCAGATTGGCATTCTGAAGCCTAAATGAGCATTAATTTGACTACACAACTTATTACAATGAAGATACATTCAAAGTAAAAAAACGTGCTCAACTCAGCCTGAAAGTGCATTTAAAGCAATAAAAACTCAAATTGAGCGTCACGCCTAAACCAAAGGCCTTATGCACACATTTCAACATGTATTTAGTTCAGGTTGACCTCCTGAAGCCTAAATGAGCATTAATTTGACTACACAACTCATTCCTATGAAGGTACATTCCAAGTCAAAAAACGTGCTCAAATCGGCCTGAAAATGCATTTAAAGCAATCAAAACTCAAATTGAGTGTCACGCCTAAACCAAAGGACTTATGAACACACTTCAACATGTGTTTTGTTCAGGATAACCCACTGAAGCCTAAATCACCATTAATTTGATCACACATCTCATTCCTAAGAAGATACATTCAAAGTCAAAAAACGTGCTCAACTCAGCCTGAAAGTGCATTTAAAGCAATAAAAACTCAAATTGAGCGTCACGCCTAAACCAAAGGCCTTATTCACACATTTCAACATGTATTTAGTTCAGGTTGACCTCCTGAAGCCTAAATGAGCATTAATTTGACTACACAACTCATTCCTATGAAGATACATTCCAAGTCAAAAAACGTGCTCAAATCGGCCTGAAAATGCATTTAAAGCAATCCAAACTCAAATTGAGTGTCACGCCTAACCCAAAGGACTTATGCACACACTTCAACATGTGTTTTGTTCAGGATAACCCCCTGAAGCCTAAATGAGCATTAATTTGACTACACATCTCATTCCTATGAAGATACATTCAAAGTCAAAAAACGTGCTCTACTCGGCCTGAAAATGCATTTAAAGCAATAAAAACTCAAATTGAGTGTCACACCTAAACCAAAGGACTTATGCACACATTTCAACATGTATTTAGTTCAGGTTGACCTCCTGAAGCCTAAATCACCATTAATTTGACTACACAAATCATTCCTATGAAGGTACATTCAAAGTCAAAAAACGTGCTCAACTAGGCCTGAAAGTGCATTTAAAGCAATAAAAACTCAAATTGAGTGTCACGCCTAAACCAAAGGCCTTATGCACACATTTTAACATGTATTTAGTTCAGGTTGACCCCCTGAAGCCGAAATGAGCATTAATTTGACTACACAACTCATTCCTATGAAGATACATTCAAAGTCAAAAAACGGGCTACACTCGGCCTGAAAATGCATTTAAAGCAATAAAAACTCAAATTGAGTCTGACACCTAAACCAAAGGACTTATGCACACATTTCAACATGTATTTAGTTCAGGTTGACCTCCTGAAGCCTAAATCACCATTAATTTGATCACACAACTCATTCCTATGAAGATACATTCAAACTCAGAAACGTGCTCAACTCAACCTGAAAGTGCATTTAAAGCAATACAAACTCAAATTGAGTGTCACACCTACACCAAAGTACTTATGCACACATTTCAACATGTATTTAGTTCAGGTTGACATTCTGGAGCCTAAATGAGCATTAATTTGACTATACAACTCATTCCTATGAAGGTACATTCAAAGTCAAAAAAACGTGCTCAACTAGGACTGAAAGTGCATTTAAAGCAATAAAAACTCAAAATGAGTGTCACGCCTAAACCAAAGGACTTATGCACACATTTCAACATGTATTTAGTTCAGGTTGACCCCCTAAAGCCTAAATGAGCATTAATTTGACTACAGAACTCATTCCTATGAAGATACATTCAAAGTCAAAAAACGGGCTACACTCGGCCTGAAAGTGCATTTAAAGCAATAATAACTCAAAATGAGTGTCACGCCTAAACCAAAGGACTTATGCACACATTTCAACATGTATTTAGTTCAGGTTGACCTCCTGAAGCCTAAATGAGCATTAATTTGACTACACATCTCATTCCTATGAAGATACATTCAAAGTCAAAAAACGTGCTCTACTCGGCCTGAAAATGCATTTAAAGCAATAAAAACTCAAATTGAGTGTCACACCTAAACCAAAGGACTTATGCACACATTTCAACATGTATTTAGTTCAGGTTGACCTCCTGAAGCCTAAATCACCATTAATTTGACTACACAAATCATTCCTATGAAGGTACATTCAAAGTCAAAAAACGTGCTCAACTAGGCCTGAAAGTGCATTTAAAGCAATAAAAACTCAAATTGAGTGTCACGCCTACACCAAAGGACTTATGCACACATTTCAACATGTATTTAGTTCAGGTTGACCTCCTGAAGCCTAAATGAGCATTAATTTGACTACACATCTCATTCCTATGAAGATACATTCAAAGTCAAAAAACGTGCTCAACTCAGCCTGAAAGTGCATTTAAAGCAATAATAACTCAAAATGAGTGTCACGCCTAAACCAAAGGACTTATGCACACATTTCAACATGTATTTAGTTCAGGTTGACCTCCTGAAGCCTAAATCACCATTAATTTGATCACACAACTCATTCCTATGAAGATACATTCAAACTCAGAAACGTGCTCAACTCAACCTGAAAGTGCATTTAAAGCAATACAAACTCAAATTGAGTGTCACACCTACACCAAAGTACTTATGCACACATTTCAACATGTATTTAGTTCAGGTTGACATTCTGGAGCCTAAATGAGCATTAATTTGACTATACAACTCATTCCTATGAAGGTACATTCAAAGTCAAAAAAACGTGCTCAACTAGGACTGAAAGTGCATTTAAAGCAATAAAAACTCAAAATGAGTGTCACGCCTAAACCAAAGGACTTATGCACACATTTCAACATGTATTTAGTTCAGGTTGACCCCCTAAAGCCTAAATGAGCATTAATTTGACTACAGAACTCATTCCTATGAAGATACATTCAAAGTCAAAAAACGGGCTACACTCGGCCTGAAAGTGCATTTAAAGCAATAATAACTCAAAATGAGTGTCACGCCTAAACCAAAGGACTTATGCACACATTTCAACATGTATTTAGTTCAGGTTGACCTCCTGAAGCCTAAATGAGCATTAATTTGACTACACATCTCATTCCTATGAAGATACATTCAAAGTCAAAAAACGTGCTCTACTCGGCCTGAAAATGCATTTAAAGCAATAAAAACTCAAATTGAGTGTCACACCTAAACCAAAGGACTTATGCACACATTTCAACATGTATTTAGTTCAGGTTGACCTCCTGAAGCCTAAATCACCATTAATTTCACTACACAAATCATTCCTATGAAGGTACATTCAAAGTCAAAAAACGTGCTCAACTAGGCCTGAAAGTGCATTTAAAGCAATAAAAACTCAAATTGAGTGTCACGCCTACACCAAAGGACTTATGCACACATTTCAACATGTATTTAGTTCAGGTTGACCTCCTGAAGCCTAAATGAGCATTAATTTGACTACACATCTCATTCCTATGAAGATACATTCAAAGTCAAAAAACGTGCTCAACTCAGCCTGAAAGTGCATTTAAAGCAATAATAACTCAAAATGAGTGTCACGCCTAAACCAAAGGACTTATGCACACATTTCAACATGTATTTAGTTCAGGTTGACCTCCTGAAGCCAAAATGAGTATTAATTTGACTACACATCTCCTTCCTATGAAGATACATTCAAAGTCAAAAAACGTGCTCTACTCGGCCTGAAAATGCATTTAAAGCAATAAAAATTCAAATTGAGTGTCACACCTAAACCAAAGGACTTATGCACACATTTCAACATGTATTTATTTCAGGTTGACCTCCTGAACCCTAAATCACCATTAATTTGATCACACAACTCATTCCTATGAAGATACATTCAAAGTAAAAAAAAGTGCTCTACTCGGCTTGAAAATGCATTTAAAGCAATAAAAAACTCAAAATGAGTGTGACACCTATACCAAAGGACTTATGCACACATTTCAACATGTATTTAGCTCAGTTTGACCTCCTGAAGCCTAAATCACCATTAATTTGATCACACAACTCATTCCTATGAAGATACATTCAAACTCAGAAACGTGCTCAACTCGGCCTGAAAGTGCATTTAAAGCAATAAAAACTCAAATTGAGTGTCACGCCTACACCAAAGGACTTATGCACACATTTCAACATGTATTTAGTTCAGGTTGACCTCCTGAAGCCTAAATGAGCATTAATTTGACTACACATCTCATTCCTATGAAGATACATTCAAAGTCAAAAAACGTGCTCAACTCAGCCTGAAAGTGCATTTAAAGCAATAAAAACTCAAATTGAGTGTCACGCCTAAACCAAAGGCCTTATGCACACATTTCAACATGTATTTAGTTCAGGTTGACCTCCTGAAGCCAAAATGAGCATTAATTTGACTACACATCTCATTCCTATGAAGATACATTCAAAGTCAAAAAACGTGCTCTACTCGGCTTGAAAATGCATTTAAAGCAATAAAAATTCAAATTGAGTGTCACACCTAAACCAAAGGACTTATGCACACATTTCAACATGTATTTATTTCAGGTTGACCTCCTGAACCCTAAATCACCATTAATTTGATCACACAACTCATTCCTATGAAGATACATTCAAAGTCAAAAAAAGTGCTCTACTCGGCTTGAAAATGCATTTAAAGCAATAAAAAACTCAAAATGAGTGTGACACCTATACCAAAGGACTTATGCACACATTTCAACATGTATTTAGCTCAGTTTGACCTCCTGAAGCCTAAATCACCATTAATTTGATCACACAACTCATTCCTATGAAGATACATTCAAAGTCAAAAAACGGGCTACACTCGGCCTGAAAATGCATTTAAAGCAATAAACACTCAAAATGAGTGTCACGCCTAAACCAAAGGCCTTATGCACACATTTAACATGTGTTCAGGTTGACCTCCTGAAGCCTAAATGAGCATTAATTTGACTACACAACTCATTCCTATGTAGATACATTCAAAGTAAAAAAAACGGGCTACACTCGGCCTGAAAGTGCATTTAAAGCAATAAAAACTCAAAATGAGTGTCACGCCTAAACCAAAGGACTTCTGCACACATATCAACATGTATTTATTTCAGGTTGACCTCCTGAAGCCTAAATAAGCATTAATTTGACTACACAACTTATTCCTATGAAGATACATTCAAATTTTAAAAAAACGTGCTCAACTCAGCCTGAAAGTGCATTTAAAGCAATAAAAACTCAAATTGAGTGTCACGCCTAAACCAAAGGACTTCTGCACACATTTCAACATGTATTTAGTTCAGTTTGAAATTCTGAAGCCTAAATGAGCATTAATTTGACTATACAACTCATTCCTATGAAGGTACATTCAAAGTCAAAAAACGTGCTCAACTAGGCCTGAAAGTGCATTTAAAGCAATAAAAACTCAAAATGAGTGTCACGCCTAAACCAAAGGACTTATGCACACATTTCAACATGTATTTAGTTCAGGAAGACCTCCTGAAGCCTAAATCACCATTAATTTGATCACACAACTCATTCCTATGAAGATACATTCAAAGTAAAAAAACGTGCTCAACTCGGCCTGAAAATGCATTTAAAGCAATAAAAACTCAAAATGAGTGTCACGCCTAAACCAAAGGCCTTTTGCACACATTTAACATGTATTTAGTTGAGGTTGACCTCCTGAAGCCTAAATGAGCATTAATTTGACTACACAACTCATTCCTGTGAAGATACATACAAAGTCAAAAAACGGGCTCAACTCGGCCTGAAAGTGCATATAAAGCAATAAAAACTCAAATTGAGTGTCACGCCTAAACCAAAGGACTTATGCACACATTTCAACATGTATTTAGTTCAGGTTGACATTCTGAAGCCTAAATGAGCATTAATTTGACTATACAACTCATTCCTATGAAGGTACATTCAAAGTCAAAAAACGTGCTCAACTAGGCCTGAAAGTGCATTTAAAGCAATAAAAACTCAAAATGAGTGTCACGCCTAAACCGAAGGACTTATGCACACATTTCAACATGTATTTAGTTCAGGAAGACCCCCTGAAGCCTAAATGAGCATTAATTTGACTACACAACTCATTCCTATCTAGATACATTCCAAGTCAAAAAACGGGCTACACTCGGCCTGAAAGTGCATTTAAAGCAATAATAACTCAAAATGAGTGTCACGCCTAAACCAAAGGAGTTTTGCACACATTTCAACATGTATTTAGTTCAGGTTGACCTCCTGAAGCCTAAATGAGCATTACTTTGACTACACATCTCATTCCTATGAAGATACATTCAAAGTCAAAAAACGTGCTCTACTCGGCCTGAAAATGCATTTAAAGCAATAAAAACTCAAATTGAGTGTCACACCTAAACCAAAGGACTTATGCACACATTTCAACATGTATTTATTTCAGGTTGACCTCCTGAAGCCTAAATCACCATTAATTTGATCACACAACTCATTCCTATGAAGATACATTCAAACTTAGAAACGTGCTCAACTCGGCCTGAAAGTGCATTTAAAGCAATAAAAACTCAAATTGAGTGTCACGCCTACATCAAAGGCCTTATGCACACATTTCAACATGTATTTAGTTCAGGTTGACCTCTTGAAGCCTAAATGAGCATTAATTTTACTACACATCTCATTACTATGAAGATACATTCAAAGTCAAAAAACGGGCTACACTCGGCCAGAAAGTGCATTTAAAGCAATAAAAACTCAAAATGAGTGTCACGCCTACACCAAAGGACTTATGCACACATTTCAACATCTATTTAGTTCAGGTTGACCTCCTGAAGCCTAAATCACCATTAATTTGATCACACAACTCATTCCTGTGAAGATACATACAAAGTCAAAAAACGGGCTCAACTCTGCCTGAAAGTGCATTTAAAGCAATAAAAACTGAAATTGAGTGTCACGCCTAAACCAAAGGACTTATCCACACATTTCAACATGTATTTAGTTCAGGTTGACCTCCTGAAGCCTAAATGAGCATTAATTTGACTATACAACTCATTCCTATGAAGGTACATTCAAAGTCAAAAAACGTGCTCAACTAGGCCTGAAAGTGCATTTAAAGCAATAAAAACACAAAATGAGTGTCACGCCTAAACCAAAGGACTTATGCACACATTTCAACATGTATTTAGTTCAGGAAGACCCCCTGAAGCCTAAATGAGCATTAATTTGACTACACAACTCATTCCTATGTAGATACATTCAAAGTCAAAAAACGGGCTACACTCGGCCTGAAAGTGCATTTAAAGCAATAAAAACTCAAATTGAGTGCCACACCTAAACCAAAGGACTTATGCACACATTTCAACATGTATTTATTTCAGGTTGACCTCCTGAAGCCTAAATCACCATTAATTTGATCACACGACTCATTCCTATGAAGATACATTCAAAGTCATTAAACGTGCTCAACTCGGCCTGAAAATGCATTTAAAGCAATAAAAACTCAAATTGAGTGTGACACCTAAACCAAAGGACTTATGCACACATTTCAACATGTATTTAGTTCAGGTTGACCTCCTGAAGCCTAAATGAGCATTAATTTGACTACACATCTCATTCCTATGAAGAAACATTCAAAGTCAAAAAACGTGCTCCACTCGGCCTGAAAATGCATTTAAAGCAATAAAAACTCAAATTGAGTGTCACACCTAAACCAAAGGACTTATGCACACATTTCAACATGTATTTATTTCAGGTTGACCTCCTGAAGCCTAAATCACCATTAATTTGACTATACAACTCATTCCTATGAAGATACATTCAAACTCAGAAACGTGCTCAACTCGGCCTGAAAGTGCATTTAAAGCAATAAAAACTCAAATTGAATGTCAGGCCTACACCAAAGGACTTATGCACACATTTCAACATGTATTTAGTTCAGGGTGACCTCGTGAAGCCTACATGAGCATTAATTTGATCACACAACTCATTCCTGTGAAGATACATACAAAGTCAAAAAACGGGCTCAACTCGGCCTGAAAGTGCATTTAAAGCAATAATAACTCAAAATGAGTGTCACGCCTAAACCAAAGGCCTTATGCACACATTTCAACATGTATTTAGTTCAGGTTGACCTCCTGAAGCCTAAATGAGCATTAATTTGACTACACAACTCATTCCTATGAAGATACATTCAAAGTAAAAAAACGGGCTACACTCGGCCTGAAAGTGCATTTAAAGCAATAATAAATCAAAATGAGTGTCACGCCTAAACCAAAGGACTTATGCACACATTTCAACATGTATTTAGTTCAGGTTGACCTCCTGAAGCCTAAATCACCATTAATTTGATCACACAACTCATTCCTATGAAGATACATTCAAAGTAAAAAAACGTGCTCAACTCGGCCTAAAAATGCATTTAAAGCAATAAAAACTCAAAATGAGTGTCACGCCTAAACCAAAGGCCTTATGCACACATTTAACATGTATTTAGTTCCTGTTGACCTCCTGAAGCCTAAATGAGCATTAATTTGACTATACAACTCATTCCTATGAAGGTACATTCAAAGTAAAAAAACGTGCTCAACTCGGCCTGAAAATGCATTTAAAGCAATAAAAACTCAAAATGAGTGTCACGCCTAAACCAAAGGCCTTATGCACACATTTAACATGTATTTAGTTCAGGTTGACCTCCTGATGCCTAAATGAGCATTAATTTGACTATACAACTCATTCCTATGAAGGTACATTCAAAGTCAAAAAACGTTTCCAACTCGGCCTGAAAATGCATTTAAAGCAATAAAAACTCAAAATGAGTGTCACGCCTAAACCAAAGGCCTTATGCACACATTTAACATGTATTTAGTTCAGGTTGACCTCCTGAAGCCTAAATGAGCATTAATTTGACTATACAACTCATTCCTATGAAGGTACATTCAAAGTCAAAAAACGTGCTCAACTAGGCCTGAAATTGCATTTAAAGCAATAAAAACTCAAATTGAGTGTCACGCCTAAACCAAAGGACTTATGCACACATTTCAACATGTATTTAGTTCAGGAAGACTCCCTGAAGCCTAAATGAGCATTAATTTGACTACACAACTCATTCCTATGTAGATACATTCAAAGTCAAAAAACGGGCTACACTCGGCCTGAAAGTGCATTTAAAGCAATAAAAACTCAAATTGAGTGTCACACCTAAACCAAAGGACTTATGCTCACATTTCAACATGTATTTATTTCAGGTTGACCTCCTGAAGCCTAAATGAGCATTAATTTGACTACACATCTCATTCCTATGAAGATACATTCAAAGTCAAAAAACGTGCTCTACTCGGCATGAAAATGCATTTAAAGCAATAAAAACTCAAATCGAGTGTGACACCTAAACCAAAGGACTTATGCACACATTTCAACATGTATTTAGTTCAGGTTGACCTCCTGAAGCCTAAATGAGCATTAATTTGACTACACATCTCATTCCTATGAAGAAACATTCAAAGTCAAAAAACGTGCTCTACTCGGCCTGAAAATGCATTTAAAGCAATAAAAACTCAAATTGAGTGTCACACCTAAACCAAAGGACTTATGCACACATTTCAACATGTATTTATTTCAGGTTGACCTCCTGAAGCCTAAATCACCATTAATTTGACTATACAACTCATTCCTATGAAGATACATTCAAACTCAGAAACGTGCTCAACTCGGCCTATAAGTGCATTTAAAGCAATAAAAACTCAAATTGAGTGTCACGCCTACACCAAAGGACTTATGCACACATTTCAACATGTATTTAGTTCAGGGTGACCTCGTGAAGCCTACATGAGCATTAATTTGACTACACAACTCATTCCTGTGAAGATACATACAAAGTCAAAAAACGGGCTCAACTCGGCCTGAAAGTGCATTTAAAGCAATAATAACTCAAAATGAGTGTCACGCCTAAACCAAAGGCCTTATGCACACATTTCAACATGTATTTAGTTCAGGTTGACCTCCTGAAGCCTAAATGAGCATTAATTTGACTACACAACTCATTCCTATGAAGATACATTCAAAGTCAAAAAACGGGCTACACTCGGCCTGAAAGTGCATTTAAAGCAATAATAACTCAAAATGAGTGTCACGCCTAAACCAAAGGACTTATGCACACATGTCAATATGTATTTAGTTCAGGTTGACCTCCTGAAGCCTAAATCACCATTAATTTGACTACACAACTCATTCCTGTGAAGATACATACAAAGTCAAAAAACGGGCTCAACTCAGCCTGAAAGTGCATTTAAAGCAATATAAACTCAAATTGAGTGTCACGCCTAAACCAAAGGACTTATGCACACATTTCAACATGTATTTAGTTCAGGTTGACATTCTGAAGCCTAAATGAGCATTAATTTGACTATACAACTCATTCCTATGAAGGTACATTCAAAGTCAAAAAACGTGCTCAACTAGGCCTGAAAGTGCATTTAAAGCAATAAAAACTCAAAATGAGTGTCACGCCTAAACCAAAGGACTTATGCACACATTTCAACATGTATTTAGTTCAGGAAGACCCCCTGAAGCCTAAATGAGCATTAATTTGACTACACATCTCATTCCTATGAAGATACAAAGTCAAAAGCGTGCTCTACTCGGCCTGAAAATGCATTTAAAGCAATAAAAACTCAAATTGAGTGTCACACCTAAACCAAAGGACTTATGCACACATTTCAACATGTATTTAGTTCAGGTTGACATTCTGAAGCCTAAATGAGCATTAATTTGACTACACAACTCATTCCTATGTAGATACATTCAAAGTCAAAAAACGGGCTACACTCAGCCTGAAAGTGCATTTAAAGCAATAAAAACTCAAATTGAGTGTCACACCTAAACCAAAGGACTTATGCTCACATTTCAACATGTATTTATTTCAGGTTGACCTCCTGAAGCCTAAATGAGCATTAATTTGACTACACATCTCATTCCTATGAAGATACATTCAAAGTCAAAAAACGTGCTCTACTCGGCCTGAAAATGCATTTAAAGCAGTAAAAACTCAAATTGAGTGTCACACCTAAACCAAAGGACTTATGCACACATTTCAACATGTATTTATTTCAGGTTGACCTCCTGAAGCCTAAATCACCATTAATTTGACTATACAACTCATTCCTATGAAGATACATTCAAACTCAGAAACGTGCTCAACTCGGCCTGAAAGTGCATTTAAAGCAATAAAAACTCAAATTGAGTGTCATGCCTACACCAAAGAACTTATGCACACATTTCAACATGTATTTAGTTCAGGGTGACCTCGTGAAGCCTAAATCACCATTAATTTGACTATACAACTCATTCCTATGAAGATACATTCAAACTCAGAAACGTGCTCAACTCGGCCTGAAAGTGCATTTAAAGCAATAATAACTCAAAATGAGTGTCACGCCTAAACCAAAGGACTTATGCACACATTTCAACATGTATTTAGTTCAGGTTGACCTCCTGAAGCCTAAATGAGCATTAATTTGACTACACATCTCATTCCTATGAAGATACATTCAAAGTCAAAAAACGTGCTCAACTCAGCCTGAAAGTGCATTTAAAGCAATAAAAACTCAAATTGAGTGTCACGCCTAAACCAAAGGCCTTATGCACACATTCCAACATGTATTTAGTTCAGGTTGACCTCCTGAAGCGTAAATGAGCATTAATTTGACTACACATCTCATTCGTATGAAGATACATTCCAAGTCAAAAAACGTGCTCTACTCGGCCTGAAAGTGCATTTAAAGCAATAAAAACTCAAATTGAGTGTCACACCTAAACCAAAGGACTTATGCTCACATTTCAACATGTATTTATTTCAGGTTGACCTCCTGAAGCCTAAATGAGCATTAATTTGACTACACATCTCATTCCTATGAAGATACATTCAAAGTCAAAAAACGTGCTCTACTCGGCCTGAAAATGCATTTAAAGCAATAAAAACTCAAATTGAGTGTGACACCTAAACCAAAGGACTTATGCACACATTTCAACATGTATTTAGTTCAGGTTGACCTCCTGAAGCCTAAATGAGCATTAATTTGACTACACATCTCATTCCTATGAAGAAACATTCAAAGTCAAAAAACGTGCTCTACTCGGCCTGAAAATGCATTTAAAGCAATAAAAACTCAAATTGAGTGTCACACCTAAACCAAAGGACTTATGCACACATTTCAACATGTATTTATTTCAGGTTGACCTCCTGAAGCCTAAATCACCATTAATTTGACTATACAACTCATTCCTATGAAGATACATTCAAACTCAGAAACGTGCTCAACTCGGCCTGAAAGTGCATTTAAAGCAATAAAAACTCAAATTGAGTGTCACGCCTACACCAAAGGACTTATGCACACATTTCAACATGTATTTAGTTCAGGGTGACCTCGTGAAGCCTACATGAGCATTAATTTGACTACACAACTCATTCCTGTGAATATACATACAAAGTCAAAAAACGGGCTCAACTCAGCCTGAAAGTGCATTTAAAGCAATAATAACTCAAAATGAGTGTCACGCCTAAACCAAAGGCCTTATGCACACATTTCAACATGTATTTAGTTCAGGTTGACCTCCTGAAGCCTAAATGAGCATTAATTTGACTACACAACACATTCCTATGAAGATACATTCAAAGTCAAAACACGGGCTACACTCGGCCTGAAAGTGCATTTAAAGCAATAATAACTCAAAATGAGTGTCACGCCTAAACCAAAGGACTTATGCACACATTTCAACATGTATTTAGTTCAGGTTGACCTCCTGAAGCCTAAATGAGCATTAATTTGACTACACAACTCATTCCTATGAAGATACATTCAAAGTCAAAAAACGGGCTACACTCGGCCTGAAAGTGCATTTAAAGCAATAATAACTCAAAATGAGTGTCACGCCTAAACCAAAGGACTTATGCACACATTTCAATATGTATTTAGTTCAGGTTGACCTCCTGAAGCCTAAATCACCATTAATTTGACTACACAACTCATTCCTGTGAAGATACATACAAAGTCAAAAAACGGGCTCAGCTCAGCCTGAAAGTGCATTTAAAGCAATAAAAACTCAAATTGAGTGTCAGGCCTAAACCAAAGGACTTATGCACACATTTCAACATGTATTTAGTTCAGGTTGACATTCTGAAGCCTAAATGAGCATTAATTTGACTATACAACTCATTCCTATGAAGGTACATTCAAAGTCAAAAAACGTGCTCAACTAGGCCTGAAAGTGCATTTAAAGCAATAAAAACTCAAAATGAGTGTCACGCCTAAACCAAAGGACTTATGCACACATTTCAACATGTATTTAGTTCAGGAAGACCCCCTGAAGCCTAAATGAGCATTAATTTGACTACACATCTCATTCCTATGAAGATACAAAGTCAAAAGCGTGCTCTACTCGGCCTGAAAATGCATTTAAAGCAATAAAAACTCAAATTGAGTGTCACACCTAAACCAAAGGACTTATGCACACATTTCAACATGTATTTAGTTCAGGTTGACATTCTGAAGCCTAAATGAGCATTAATTTGACTACACAACTCATTCCTATGTAGATACATTCAAAGTCAAAAAACGGGCTACACTCGGCCTGAAAGTGCATTTAAAGCAATAAAAACTCAAATTGAGTGTCACACCTAAACCAAAGGACTTATGCTCACATTTCAACATGTATTTATTTCAGGTTGACCTCCTGAAGCCTAAATGAGCATTAATTTGACTACACATCTCATTCCTATGAAGATACATTCAAAGTCAAAAAACGTGCTCTACTCGGCCTGAAAATGCATTTAAAGCAGTAAAAACTCAAATTGAGTGTCACACCTAAACCAAAGGACTTATGCACACATTTCAACATGTATTTATTTCAGGTTGACCTCCTGAAGCCTAAATCACCATTAATTTGACTATACAACTCATTCCTATGAAGATACATTCAAACTCAGAAACGTGCTCAACTCGGCCTGAAAGTGCATTTAAAGCAATAAAAACTCAAATTGAGTGTCATGCCTACACCAAAGAACTTATGCACACATTTCAACATGTATTTAGTTCAGGGTGACCTCGTGAAGCCTAAATCACCATTAATTTGACTATACAACTCATTCCTATGAAGATACATTCAAACTCAGAAACGTGCTCAACTCGGCCTGAAAGTGCATTTAAAGCAATAATAACTCAAAATGAGTGTCACGCCTAAACCAAAGGACTTATGCACACATTTCAACATGTATTTAGTTCAGGTTGACCTCCTGAAGCCTAAATGAGCATTAATTTGACTACACATCTCATTCCTATGAAGATACATTCAAAGTCAAAAAACGTGCTCAACTCAGCCTGAAAGTGCATTTAAAGCAATAAAAACTCAAATTGAGTGTCACGCCTAAACCAAAGGCCTTATGCACACATTCCAACATGTATTTAGTTCAGGTTGACCTCCTGAAGCGTAAATGAGCATTAATTTGACTACACATCTCATTCGTATGAAGATACATTCCAAGTCAAAAAACGTGCTCGACTCGGCCTGAAAGTGCATTTAAAGCAATAAAAACTCAAATTGAGTGTCACACCTAAACCAAAGGACTTATGCTCACATTTCAACATGTATTTATTTCAGGTTGACCTCCTGAAGCCTAAATGAGCATTAATTTGACTACACATCTCATTCCTATGAAGATACATTCAAAGTCAAAAAACGTGCTCTACTCGGCCTGAAAATGCATTTAAAGCAATAAAAACTCAAATTGAGTGTGACACCTAAACCAAAGGACTTATGCACACATTTCAACATGTATTTAGTTCAGGTTGACCTCCTGAAGCCTAAATGAGCATTAATTTGACTACACATCTCATTCCTATGAAGAAACATTCAAAGTCAAAAAACGTGCTCTACTCGGCCTGAAAATGCATTTAAAGCAATAAAAACTCAAATTGAGTGTCACACCTAAACCAAAGGACTTATGCACACATTTCAACATGTATTTATTTCAGGTTGACCTCCTCAAGCCTAAATCACCATTAATTTGACTATACAACTCATTCCTATGAAGATACATTCAAACTCAGAAACGTGCTCAACTCGGCCTGAAAGTGCATTTAAAGCAATAAAAACTCAAATTGAGTGTCACGCCTACACCAAAGGACTTATGCACACATTTCAACATGTATTTAGTTCAGGGTGACCTCGTGAAGCCTACATGAGCATTAATTTGACTACACAACTCATTCCTGTGAAGATACATACAAAGTCAAAAAACGGGCTCAACTCAGCCTGAAAGTGCATTTAAAGCAATAATAACTCAAAATGAGTGTCACGCCTAAACCAAAGGACTTATGCACACATTTCAACATGTATTTAGTTCAGGTTGACCTCCTGAAGCCTAAATCACCATTAATTTGACTACACAACTCATTCCTGTGAAGATACATACAAAGTCAAAAAACGGGCTCAACTCAGCCTGAAAGTGCATTTAAAGCAATAAAAACTCAAATTGAGCGTCACGCCTAAACCAAAGGCCTTATGCACACATTTCAACATGTATTTAGTTCAGGTTGAACTCCTGAAGCCTAAATGAGCATTAATTTGACTACACAACTCATTCCTATGAAGATACATTCAAACTCAGAAACGTTCTCAACTCGGCCTGAAAATGCATTTAAAGCAATAAAAACTCAAAATGAGTGTCACGCCTAAACCAAAGGACTTATGCACACATTTCAACATGTATTTAGTTCAGGTTGACCCCCTAAAGCCTAAATGAGCATTAATTTGACTACAGAACTCATTCCTATGAAGATACATTCAAAGTCAAAAAACGGGCTACACTCGGCCTGAAAGTGCATTTAAAGCAATAAAAACTCAAATTGAGTGTCACACCTAAACCAAAGGACTTATGCACACATTTCAACATGTATTTAGTTCAGGTTGACCTCCTGAAGCCAAAATGAGTATTAATTTGACTACACATCTCATTCCTATGAAGATACATTCAAAGTCAAAAAACGTGCTCTACTCGGCCTGAAAATGCATTTAAAGCAATAAAAATTCAAATTGAGTGTCACACCTAAACCAAAGGACTTATGCACACATTTCAACATGTATTTATTTCAGGTTGACCTCCTGAACCCTAAATCACCATTAATTTGATCACACAACTCATTCCTATGAAGATACATTCAAAGTAAAAAAAAGTGCTCTACTCGGCTTGAAAATGCATTTAAAGCAATAAAAAACTCAAAATGAGTGTGACACCTATACCAAAGGACTTATGCACACATTTCAACATGTATTTAGCTCAGTTTGACCTCCTGAAGCCTAAATCACCATTAATTTGATCACACAACTCATTCCTATGAAGATACATTCAAACTCAGAAACGTGCTCAACTCGGCCTGAAAGTGCATTTAAAGCAATAAAAACTCAAATTGAGTGTCACGCCTACACCAAAGGACTTATGCACACATTTCAACATGTATTTAGTTCAGGTTGACCTCCTGAAGCCTAAATGAGCATTAATTTGACTACACATCTCATTCCTATGAAGATACATTCAAAGTCAAAAAACGTGCTCAACTCAGCCTGAAAGTGCATTTAAAGCAATAAAAACTCAAATTGAGTGTCACGCCTAAACCAAAGGCCTTATGCACACATTTCAACATGTATTTAGTTCAGGTTGACCTCCTGAAGCCAAAATGAGCATTAATTTGACTACACATCTCATTCCTATGAAGATACATTCAAAGTCAAAAAACGTGCTCTACTCGGCTTGAAAATGCATTTAAAGCAATAAAAATTCAAATTGAGTGTCACACCTAAACCAAAGGACTTATGCACACATTTCAACATGTATTTATTTCAGGTTGACCTCCTGAACCCTAAATCACCATTAATTTGATCACACAACTCATTCCTATGAAGATACATTCAAAGTCAAAAAAAGTGCTCTACTCGGCTTGAAAATGCATTTAAAGCAATAAAAAACTCAAAATGAGTGTGACACCTATACCAAAGGACTTATGCACACATTTCAACATGTATTTAGCTCAGTTTGACCTCCTGAAGCCTAAATCACCATTAATTTGATCACACAACTCATTCCTATGAAGATACATTCAAAGTCAAAAAACGGGCTACACTCGGCCTGAAAATGCATTTAAAGCAATAAACACTCAAAATGAGTGTCACGCCTAAACCAAAGGCCTTATGCACACATTTAACATGTGTTCAGGTTGACCTCCTGAAGCCTAAATGAGCATTAATTTGACTACACAACTCATTCCTATGTAGATACATTCAAAGTAAAAAAAACGGGCTACACTCGGCCTGAAAGTGCATTTAAAGCAATAAAAACTCAAAATGAGTGTCACGCCTAAACCAAAGGACTTCTGCACACATATCAACATGTATTTATTTCAGGTTGACCTCCTGAAGCCTAAATAAGCATTAATTTGACTACACAACTTATTCCTATGAAGATACATTCAAAGTAAAAAAACGTGCTCAACTCGGCCTGAAAATGCATTTAAAGCAATAAAAACTCAAAATGAGTGTCACGCCTAAACCAAAGGCCTTTTGCACACATTTAACATGTATTTAGTTGAGGTTGACCTCCTGAAGCCTAAATGAGCATTAATTTGACTACACAACTCATTCCTGTGAAGATACATACAAAGTCAAAAAACGGGCTCAACTCGGCCTGAAAGTGCATATAAAGCAATAAAAACTCAAATTGAGTGTCACGCCTAAACCAAAGGACTTATGCACACATTTCAACATGTATTTAGTTCAGGTTGACATTCTGAAGCCTAAATGAGCATTAATTTGACTATACAACTCATTCCTATGAAGGTACATTCAAAGTCAAAAAACGTGCTCAACTAGGCCTGAAAGTGCATTTAAAGCAATAAAAACTCAAAATGAGTGTCACGCCTAAACCGAAGGACTTATGCACACATTTCAACATGTATTTAGTTCAGGAAGACCCCCTGAAGCCTAAATGAGCATTAATTTGACTACACAACTCATTCCTATCTAGATACATTCCAAGTCAAAAAACGGGCTACACTCGGCCTGAAAGTGCATTTAAAGCAATAATAACTCAAAATGAGTGTCACGCCTAAACCAAAGGAGTTTTGCACACATTTCAACATGTATTTAGTTCAGGTTGACCTCCTGAAGCCTAAATGAGCATTACTTTGACTACACATCTCATTCCTATGAAGATACATTCAAAGTCAAAAAACGTGCTCTACTCGGCCTGAAAATGCATTTAAAGCAATAAAAACTCAAATTGAGTGTCACACCTAAACCAAAGGACTTATGCACACATTTCAACATGTATTTATTTCAGGTTGACCTCCTGAAGCCTAAATCACCATTAATTTGATCACACAACTCATTCCTATGAAGATACATTCAAACTTAGAAACGTGCTCAACTCGGCCTGAAAGTGCATTTAAAGCAATAAAAACTGAAATTGAGTGTCACGCCTAAACCAAAGGACTTATCCACACATTTCAACATGTATTTAGTTCAGGTTGACCTCCTGAAGCCTAAATGAGCATTAATTTGACTATACAACTCATTCCTATGAAGGTACATTCAAAGTCAAAAAACGTGCTCAACTAGGCCTGAAAGTGCATTTAAAGCAATAAAAACACAAAATGAGTGTCACGCCTAAACCAAAGGACTTATGCACACATTTCAACATGTATTTAGTTCAGGAAGACCCCCTGAAGCCTAAATGAGCATTAATTTGACTACACAACTCATTCCTATGTAGATACATTCAAAGTCAAAAAACGGGCTACACTCGGCCTGAAAGTGCATTTAAAGCAATAAAAACTCAAATTGAGTGCCACACCTAAACCAAAGGACTTATGCACACATTTCAACATGTATTTATTTCAGGTTGACCTCCTGAAGCCTAAATCACCATTAATTTGATCACACGACTCATTCCTATGAAGATACATTCAAAGTCATTAAACGTGCTCAACTCGGCCTGAAAATGCATTTAAAGCAATAAAAACTCAAATTGAGTGTGACACCTAAACCAAAGGACTTATGCACACATTTCAACATGTATTTAGTTCAGGTTGACCTCCTGAAGCCTAAATGAGCATTAATTTGACTACACATCTCATTCCTATGAAGAAACATTCAAAGTCAAAAAACGTGCTCCACTCGGCCTGAAAATGCATTTAAAGCAATAAAAACTCAAATTGAGTGTCACACCTAAACCAAAGGACTTATGCACACATTTCAACATGTATTTATTTCAGGTTGACCTCCTGAAGCCTAAATCACCATTAATTTGACTATACAACTCATTCCTATGAAGATACATTCAAACTCAGAAACGTGCTCAACTCGGCCTGAAAGTGCATTTAAAGCAATAAAAACTCAAATTGAGTGTCAGGCCTACACCAAAGGACTTATGCACACATTTCAACATGTATTTAGTTCAGGGTGACCTCGTGAAGCCTACATGAGCATTAATTTGATCACACAACTCATTCCTGTGAAGATACATACAAAGTCAAAAAACGGGCTCAACTCGGCCTGAAAGTGCATTTAAAGCAATAATAACTCAAAATGAGTGTCACGCCTAAACCAAAGGCCTTATGCACACATTTCAACATGTATTTAGTTCAGGTTGACCTCCTGAAGCCTAAATGAGCATTAATTTGACTACACAACTCATTCCTATGAAGATACATTCAAAGTAAAAAAACGGGCTACACTCGGCCTGAAAGTGCATTTAAAGCAATAATAAATCAAAATGAGTGTCACGCCTAAACCAAAGGACTTATGCACACATTTCAACATGTATTTAGTTCAGGTTGACCTCCTGAAGCCTAAATCACCATTAATTTGATCACACAACTCATTCCTATGAAGATACATTCAAAGTAAAAAAACGTGCTCAACTCGGCCTAAAAATGCATTTAAAGCAATAAAAACTCAAAATGAGTGTCACGCCTAAACCAAAGGCCTTATGCACACATTTAACATGTATTTAGTTCCTGTTGACCTCCTGAAACCTAAATGAGCATTAATTTGACTATACAACTCATTCCTATGAAGGTACATTCAAAGTAAAAAAACGTGCTCAACTCGGCCTGAAAATGCATTTAAAGCAATAAAAACTCAAAATGAGTGTCACGCCTAAACCAAAGGCCTTATGCACACATTTAACATGTATTTAGTTCAGGTTGACCTCCTGATGCCTAAATGAGCATTAATTTGACTATACAACTCATTCCTATGAAGGTACATTCAAAGTCAAAAAACGTTTCCAACTCGGCCTGAAAATGCATTTAAAGCAATAAAAACTCAAAATGAGTGTCACGCCTAAACCAAAGGCCTTATGCACACATTTAACATGTATTTAGTTCAGGTTGACCTCCTGAAGCCTAAATGAGCATTAATTTGACTATACAACTCATTCCTATGAAGGTACATTCAAAGTCAAAAAACGTGCTCAACTAGGCCTGAAATTGCATTTAAAGCAATAAAAACTCAAATTGAGTGTCACGCCTAAACCAAAGGACTTATGCACACATTTCAACATGTATTTAGTTCAGGAAGACTCCCTGAAGCCTAAATGAGCATTAATTTGACTACACAACTCATTCCTATGTAGATACATTCAAAGTCAAAAAACGGGCTACACTCGGCCTGAAAGTGCATTTAAAGCAATAAAAACTCAAATTGAGTGTCACACCTAAACCAAAGGACTTATGCTCACATTTCAACATGTATTTATTTCAGGTTGACCTCCTGAAGCCTAAATGAGCATTAATTTGACTACACATCTCATTCCTATGAAGATACATTCAAAGTCAAAAAACGTGCTCTACTCGGCATGAAAATGCATTTAAAGCAATAAAAACTCAAATCGAGTGTGACACCTAAACCAAAGGACTTATGCACACATTTCAACATGTATTTAGTTCAGGTTGACCTCCTGAAGCCTAAATGAGCATTAATTTGACTACACATCTCATTCCTATGAAGAAACATTCAAAGTCAAAAAACGTGCTCTACTCGGCCTGAAAATGCATTTAAAGCAATAAAAACTCAAATTGAGTGTCACACCTAAACCAAAGGACTTATGCACACATTTCAACATGTATTTATTTCAGGTTGACCTCCTGAAGCCTAAATCACCATTAATTTGACTATACAACTCATTCCTATGAAGATACATTCAAACTCAGAAACGTGCTCAACTCGGCCTATAAGTGCATTTAAAGCAATAAAAACTCAAATTGAGTGTCACGCCTACACCAAAGGACTTATGCACACATTTCAACATGTATTTAGTTCAGGGTGACCTCGTGAAGCCTACATGAGCATTAATTTGACTACACAACTCATTCCTGTGAAGATACATACAAAGTCAAAAAACGGGCTCAACTCGGCCTGAAAGTGCATTTAAAGCAATAATAACTCAAAATGAGTGTCACGCCTAAACCAAAGGCCTTATGCACACATTTCAACATGTATTTAGTTCAGGTTGACCTCCTGAAGCCTAAATGAGCATTAATTTGACTACACAACTCATTCCTATGAAGATACATTCAAAGTCAAAAAACGGGCTACACTCGGCCTGAAAGTGCATTTAAAGCAATAATAACTCAAAATGAGTGTCACGCCTAAACCAAAGGACTTATGCACACATGTCAATATGTATTTAGTTCAGGTTGACCTCCTGAAGCCTAAATCACCATTAATTTGACTACACAACTCATTCCTGTGAAGATACATACAAAGTCAAAAAACGGGCTCAACTCAGCCTGAAAGTGCATTTAAAGCAATATAAACTCAAATTGAGTGTCACGCCTAAACCAAAGGACTTATGCACACATTTCAACATGTATTTAGTTCAGGTTGACATTCTGAAGCCTAAATGAGCATTAATTTGACTATACAACTCATTCCTATGAAGATACAAAGTCAAAAGCGTGCTCTACTCGGCCTGAAAATGCATTTAAAGCAATAAAAACTCAAATTGAGTGTCACACCTAAACCAAAGGACTTATGCACACATTTCAACATGTATTTAGTTCAGGTTGACATTCTGAAGCCTAAATGAGCATTAATTTGACTACACAACTCATTCCTATGTAGATACATTCAAAGTCAAAAAACGTGCTCAACTAGGCCTGAAAGTGCATTTAAAGCAATAAAAACTCAAAATGAGTGTCACGCCTAAACCAAAGGACTTATGCACACATTTCAACATGTATTTAGTTCAGGAAGACCCCCTGAAGCCTAAATGAGCATTAATTTGACTACACATCTCAATCCTATGAAGATACAAAGTCAAAAGCGTGCTCTACTCGGCCTGAAAATGCATTTAAAGCAATAAAAACTCAAATTGAGTGTCACACCTAAACCAAAGGACTTATGCACACATTTCAACATGTATTTAGTTCAGGTTGACATTCTGAAGCCTAAATGAGCATTAATTTGACTACACAACTCATTCCTATGTAGATACATTCAAAGTCAAAAAACGGGCTACACTCAGCCTGAAAGTGCATTTAAAGCAATAAAAACTCAAATTGAGTGTCACACCTAAACCAAAGGACTTATGCTCACATTTCAACATGTATTTATTTCAGGTTGACCTCCTGAAGCCTAAATGAGCATTAATTTGACTACACATCTCATTCCTATGAAGATACATTCAAAGTCAAAAAACGTGCTCTACTCGGCCTGAAAATGCATTTAAAGCAGTAAAAACTCAAATTGAGTGTCACACCTAAACCAAAGGACTTATGCACACATTTCAACATGTATTTATTTCAGGTTGACCTCCTGAAGCCTAAATCACCATTAATTTGACTATACAACTCATTCCTATGAAGATACATTCAAACTCAGAAACGTGCTCAACTCGGCCTGAAAGTGCATTTAAAGCAATAAAAACTCAAATTGAGTGTCATGCCTACACCAAAGAACTTATGCACACATTTCAACATGTATTTAGTTCAGGGTGACCTCGTGAAGCCTAAATCACCATTAATTTGACTATACAACTCATTCCTATGAAGATACATTCAAACTCAGAAACGTGCTCAACTCGGCCTGAAAGTGCATTTAAAGCAATAATAACTCAAAATGAGTGTCACGCCTAAACCAAAGGACTTATGCACACATTTCAACATGTATTTAGTTCAGGTTGACCTCCTGAAGCCTAAATGAGCATTAATTTGACTACACATCTCATTCCTATGAAGATACATTCAAAGTCAAAAAACGTGCTCAACTCAGCCTGAAAGTGCATTTAAAGCAATAAAAACTCAAATTGAGTGTCACGCCTAAACCAAAGGCCTTATGCACACATTCCAACATGTATTTAGTTCAGGTTGACCTCCTGAAGCGTAAATGAGCATTAATTTGACTACACATCTCATTCGTATGAAGATACATTCCAAGTCAAAAAACGTGCTCTACTCGGCCTGAAAGTGCATTTAAAGCAATAAAAACTCAAATTGAGTGTCACACCTAAACCAAAGGACTTATGCTCACATTTCAACATGTATTTATTTCAGGTTGACCTCCTGAAGCCTAAATGAGCATTAATTTGACTACACATCTCATTCCTATGAAGATACATTCAAAGTCAAAAAACGTGCTCTACTCGGCCTGAAAATGCATTTAAAGCAATAAAAACTCAAATTGAGTGTGACACCTAAACCAAAGGACTTATGCACACATTTCAACATGTATTTAGTTCAGGTTGACCTCCTGAAGCCTAAATGAGCATTAATTTGACTACACATCTCATTCCTATGAAGAAACATTCAAAGTCAAAAAACGTGCTCTACTCGGCCTGAAAATGCATTTAAAGCAATAAAAACTCAAATTGAGTGTCACACCTAAACCAAAGGACTTATGCACACATTTCAACATGTATTTATTTCAGGTTGACCTCCTGAAGCCTAAATCACCATTAATTTGACTATACAACTCATTCCTATGAAGATACATTCAAACTCAGAAACGTGCTCAACTCGGCCTGAAAGTGCATTTAAAGCAATAAAAACTCAAATTGAGTGTCACGCCTACACCAAAGGACTTATGCACACATTTCAACATGTATTTAGTTCAGGGTGACCTCGTGAAGCCTACATGAGCATTAATTTGACTACACAACTCATTCCTGTGAATATACATACAAAGTCAAAAAACGGGCTCAACTCAGCCTGAAAGTGCATTTAAAGCAATAATAACTCAAAATGAGTGTCACGCCTAAACCAAAGGCCTTATGCACACATTTCAACATGTATTTAGTTCAGGTTGACCTCCTGAAGCCTAAATGAGCATTAATTTGACTACACAACACATTCCTATGAAGATACATTCAAAGTCAAAACACGGGCTACACTCGGCCTGAAAGTGCATTTAAAGCAATAATAACTCAAAATGAGTGTCACGCCTAAACCAAAGGACTTATGCACACATTTCAACATGTATTTAGTTCAGGTTGACCTCCTGAAGCCTAAATGAGCATTAATTTGACTACACAACTCATTCCTATGAAGATACATTCAAAGTCAAAAAACGGGCTACACTCGGCCTGAAAGTGCATTTAAAGCAATAATAACTCAAAATGAGTGTCACGCCTAAACCAAAGGACTTATGCACACATTTCAATATGTATTTAGTTCAGGTTGACCTCCTGAAGCCTAAATCACCATTAATTTGACTACACAACTCATTCCTGTGAAGATACATACAAAGTCAAAAAACGGGCTCAACTCAGCCTGAAAGTGCATTTAAAGCAATAAAAACTCAAATTGAGTGTCAGGCCTAAACCAAAGGACTTATGCACACATTTCAACATGTATTTAGTTCAGGTTGACATTCTGAAGCCTAAATGAGCATTAATTTGACTATACAACTCATTCCTATGAAGGTACATTCAAAGTCAAAAAACGTGCTCAACTAGGCCTGAAAGTGCATTTAAAGCAATAAAAACTCAAAATGAGTGTCACGCCTAAACCAAAGGACTTATGCACACATTTCAACATGTATTTAGTTCAGGAAGACCCCCTGAAGCCTAAATGAGCATTAATTTGACTACACATCTCATTCCTATGAAGATACAAAGTCAAAAGCGTGCTCTACTCGGCCTGAAAATGCATTTAAAGCAATAAAAACTCAAATTGAGTGTCACACCTAAACCAAAGGACTTATGCACACATTTCAACATGTATTTAGTTCAGGTTGACATTCTGAAGCCTAAATGAGCATTAATTTGACTACACAACTCATTCCTATGTAGATACATTCAAAGTCAAAAAACGGGCTACACTCGGCCTGAAAGTGCATTTAAAGCAATAAAAACTCAAATTGAGTGTCACACCTAAACCAAAGGACTTATGCTCACATTTCAACATGTATTTATTTCAGGTTGACCTCCTGAAGCCTAAATGAGCATTAATTTGACTACACATCTCATTCCTATGAAGATACATTCAAAGTCAAAAAACGTGCTCTACTCGGCCTGAAAATGCATTTAAAGCAGTAAAAACTCAAATTGAGTGTCACACCTAAACCAAAGGACTTATGCACACATTTCAACATGTATTTATTTCAGGTTGACCTCCTGAAGCCTAAATCACCATTAATTTGACTATACAACTCATTCCTATGAAGATACATTCAAACTCAGAAACGTGCTCAACTCGGCCTGAAAGTGCATTTAAAGCAATAAAAACTCAAATTGAGTGTCATGCCTACACCAAAGAACTTATGCACACATTTCAACATGTATTTAGTTCAGGGTGACCTCGTGAAGCCTAAATCACCATTAATTTGACTATACAACTCATTCCTATGAAGATACATTCAAACTCAGAAACGTGCTCAACTCGGCCTGAAAGTGCATTTAAAGCAATAATAACTCAAAATGAGTGTCACGCCTAAACCAAAGGACTTATGCACACATTTCAACATGTATTTAGTTCAGGTTGACCTCCTGAAGCCTAAATGAGCATTAATTTGACTACACATCTCATTCCTATGAAGATACATTCAAAGTCAAAAAACGTGCTCAACTCAGCCTGAAAGTGCATTTAAAGCAATAAAAACTCAAATTGAGTGTCACGCCTAAACCAAAGGCCTTATGCACACATTCCAACATGTATTTAGTTCAGGTTGACCTCCTGAAGCGTAAATGAGCATTAATTTGACTACACATCTCATTCGTATGAAGATACATTCCAAGTCAAAAAACGTGCTCGACTCGGCCTGAAAGTGCATTTAAAGCAATAAAAACTCAAATTGAGTGTCACACCTAAACCAAAGGACTTATGCTCACATTTCAACATGTATTTATTTCAGGTTGACCTCCTGAAGCCTAAATGAGCATTAATTTGACTACACATCTCATTCCTATGAAGATACATTCAAAGTCAAAAAACGTGCTCTACTCGGCCTGAAAATGCATTTAAAGCAATAAAAACTCAAATTGAGTGTGACACCTAAACCAAAGGACTTATGCACACATTTCAACATGTATTTAGTTCAGGTTGACCTCCTGAAGCCTAAATGAGCATTAATTTGACTACACATCTCATTCCTATGAAGAAACATTCAAAGTCAAAAAACGTGCTCTACTCGGCCTGAAAATGCATTTAAAGCAATAAAAACTCAAATTGAGTGTCACACCTAAACCAAAGGACTTATGCACACATTTCAACATGTATTTATTTCAGGTTGACCTCCTCAAGCCTAAATCACCATTAATTTGACTATACAACTCATTCCTATGAAGATACATTCAAACTCAGAAACGTGCTCAACTCGGCCTGAAAGTGCATTTAAAGCAATAAAAACTCAAATTGAGTGTCACGCCTACACCAAAGGACTTATGCACACATTTCAACATGTATTTAGTTCAGGGTGACCTCGTGAAGCCTACATGAGCATTAATTTGACTACACAACTCATTCCTGTGAAGATACATACAAAGTCAAAAAACGGGCTCAACTCAGCCTGAAAGTGCATTTAAAGCAATAATAACTCAAAATGAGTGTCACGCCTAAACCAAAGGACTTATGCACACATTTCAACATGTATTTAGTTCAGGTTGACCTCCTGAAGCCTAAATCACCATTAATTTGACTACACAACTCATTCCTGTGAAGATACATACAAAGTCAAAAAACGGGCTCAACTCAGCCTGAAAGTGCACTTAAAGCAATAAAAACTCAAATTGAGTGTCACGCCTAAACCAAAGGACTTATGCACACATTTCAACATGTATTTAGTTCAGGTTGACATTCTGAAGCCTAAATGAGCATTAATTTGACTATACAACTCATTCTTATGAAGGTACATTCAAAGTCAAAAAACGTGCTCAACTAGGCCTGAAAGTGCATTTAAAGCAATAAAAATTCAAAATGAGTGTCACGCCTAAACCAAAGGACTTATGCACACATTTCAACATGTATTTAGTTCAGGTTGACCTCCTGAAGCCTAAATGAGCATTAATTTGATCACACATCTCATTCCTATGAAGATACATTCAAAGTCAAAAAACGTGCTCTACTCGGCCTGAAAATGCATTTAAAGCAATAAAAACTCAAATAGAGTGTCACACCTAAACCAAAGGACTTATGCACACATTTCAACATGTATTTAGTTCAGGTTGACCCCCTGAAGCCTAAATCGCAATTAATTTGATGACACACCTCATTCCTATGAAGATACATTCAAAGTCAAAAAACGTGTTCAGCTCGGCCTGAAAATGCATTTAATGCAATAAAAACTCAAAATGAGTGTCACGCCTAAACCAAAAGACTTATGCACACATTTCAACATGTATTTAGTTCAAGTTGACATTCTGAAGCCTAAATGAGCATTAATTTGACTATACATGTCATTCCTATGAAGATACATTCAAAGTCAAAAAACGTTCTCTACTCGGCCTGAAAATGCATTTAAAGTAATAAAAACTCAAATTGAGTGTCACACCTAAACCAAAGGATTTATGCACACATTTCAACATGTATTTAGTTCAGGTTGACCTCCTGAAGCCTAAATCACCATTAATTTGACTATACAACTCATTCCTATGAAGTTACATTCAAAGTCAAAAAACGTGCTCAACTAGGCCTGAAAGTGCATTTAAAGCAATAAGAACTCAAAATGAGTGTCACGCCTAAACCAAAGGCCTTATGCACACATTTCAACATGTATTTAGTTCAGGTTAACCTCCTGAAGCCTAAATGAGCATTAATTTGACTACACATCTCATTCCTATGAAGATGTATTCAAAGTAAAAAAACGTGCTCTACTCGGCCTGAAAATGCATTTAAAGCAATAAAAACTCAAAATGAGTGTCACGCCTCAACCAAAGGACTTATGCACACATTTCAACATGTATTTAGTTCAGGTTGACCTCCTGAAGCCTAAATGAGCATTAATTTGACGACACAACTCATTCCTATAAAGGTACATTCAAAGTAAAAAAACGTGCTCTACTCGGCCTGAAAATGCATTTAAAGCAATAAAAACTCAAAATGAGTGTCACGCCTAAACCAAAGGACTTATGCAGACATTTCAACATGTATTTAGTTCAGGTTGACATTCTGAAGTCTAAATGAGCATTAATATGACTATAACACTCATTCCTATGAAGGTACATTCAAACTCAGAAACATGCTCAACTCGGCCTGAAAATGCATTTAAAGCAATAAAAACTCAAATTGAGCGTCACGCCTAAACCAAAGGACTTATGCACACATTTCAACATGTATTTAGTTCAGGTTGACCTCCTGAAGCCTAAATGAGCATTAATTTGACTACACATCTCATTCCTATGAAGATAAATTCAAAGTCAAAAAACGTGCTCTACTCGGCCTGAAAATGCATTTAAAGCAATAAAAACTCAAATTGAGTGTCACACCTAAACCAAAGGATTTATGCACACATTTCAACATGTATTTAGTTCAGGTTGACCTCCTGAAGCGTAAATGAGCTTTAATTTGACTACACAACTCATTCCTATGAAGATACATTCAATGTCAGAAACCTGCTCAACGCGGCCTGAAAATGCATTTACAGCAATAAAAACTCAAATTGAGTGTCACACCTAAACCAAAGGACTTATGCACACATTTCAACATGTATTTAGTTCAGGTTGACCCCCTGAAGCCTAAATGAGCATTAATTTGACTACACAACTCATTCCTATGAAGATACATTCAAAGTCAAAAAACGTGCTCAACCAGGCCTGAATGTGCATTTAAAGCAATAAAAACTCAAAATGAGTGTCACGCCTAAACCAAAGGCCTTATGCACACATTTCAACATGTATTTAGTTCAGGTTGACCTCCTGAAGCCTAAATCACCATTAATTTGATCACACAACTCATTCCTATGAAGATACATTCAAACTCAGAAACGTGCTCTACTCGGCCTGAAAATGCATTTAAAGCAATAAAAACTCAAAATGAGTGTCACGCCTAAACCAAAGGACTTATGCATACATTTCAACATGTATTTAGTTCAGGTTGACCTCCTGAAGCCTAAATGAGCATTAATTTGACTACACATCTCATTCCTATGAAGATACATTCAAAGTCAAAAAACGTGCTCAACTCAGCCTGAAAGTGCATTTAAAGCAATAAAAACTCAAATTGAGTGTCACGCCTAAACCAAAGGCCTTATGCACACATTCCAACATGTATTTAGTTCAGGTTGACCTCCTGAAGCGTAAATGAGCATTAAATTGACTACACATCTCATTCCTATGACGATACATTCAAAGGAAAAAAACGTGCTCAACTCGGCCTGAAAATGCATTTAAAGCAATAAAAACTCAAAATGAGTGTCACGCCTAAACCAAAGGACTTATGCAGACATTTAACATGTATTTAGTTCAGGTTGACCTCCTGAAGCCTAAATGAGCATTAATTTGACTACACATCTCATTCCTATGAAGATACATTCAAAGTCAAAAAAGTGCTCAACTCAGCCTGAAAGTGCATTTAAAGCAATAAAAACTCAAATTGAGTGTCACGCCTAAACCAAAGGCCTTATGCACACAATCCAACATGTATTTAGTTCAGGTTGACCTCCTGAAGCGTAAATGAGCATTAAATTGACTACACATCTCATTCCTATGACGATACGTTCAAAGTAAAAAAATGTGCTCAACTCGGCCTGAAAATGCATTGAAAGCAATAAAAACTCAAAATGAGTGTCACGCCTAAACCAAAGGACTTATGCACACATTTAACATGTATTTAGTTCAGGTTGACCTCCTGAAGCCTAAATGAGCATTAATTTGACTACACAACTCATTCCTGTTAAGATACATACAAAGTCAAAAAACGGGCTCAACTCGGCCTGAAAGTGCATTTAAAGCAATAAAAACTCAAATTGAGTGTCACGCCTAAACCAAAGGACTTATGCACACATTTCAACATGTATTTAGTTCAGGTTGACATTCTGAAGCCTAAATGAGCATTAATTTGACTATACAACTCATTCCTATGAAGGTACATTCAAAGTCAAAAAACGTGCTCAACTAGGCCTGAAAGTGCATTTAAAGCAATAAAAACTCAAAATGAGTGTCACGCCTAAACCAAAGGACTTATGCACACATTTCAACATGTATTTAGTTCAGGAAGACCCCCTGAAGCCTAAATGAGCATTAATTTGACTATACAACTCATTCCTATGAAGATACATTCAAACTCAGAAACGTGCTACACTCGGCCTGAAAGTGCATTTAAAGCAATAAAAACTCAAATTGAGTGTCACACCTAAACCAAAGGACTTATGCACACATTTCAACATGTATTTATTTCAGGTTGACCTCCTGAAGCCTAAATGAGCATTAATTTGACTATACAACTCATTCCTATGAAGGTACATTCAAAGTCAAAAAACGTGCTCAACTAGGCCTGAAAGTGCATTTAAAGCAATAAAAACTCAAAATGAGTGTCACGCCTAAACCAAAGGACTTATGCACACATTTCAACATGTATTTAGTTCAGGAAGACCCCCTGAACCCTAAATGAGCATTAATTTGACTACACAACTCATTCCTATGTAGATACATTCAAAGTCAAAAAACGTGCTCAACTCGGACTGAAAATGCATTTAAAGCAATAAAAACTCAAATTGAGTGTGACACCTAAACCAAAGGACTTATGCACACATTTCAACATGTATTTAGTTCAGGTTGACCTCCTGAAGCCTAAATGAGCATTAATTTGACTACACATCTCATTCCTATGAAGATACATTCAAAGTCAAAAAACGTGCTCTATTCGGCCTGAAAATGCATTTAAAGCAATAAAAACTCAAATTGAGTGTCACACCTAAACCAAAGGACTTATGCACACATTTAACATGTATTTAGTTCAGGTTGACCTCCTGAAGCCTAAATGAGCATTAATTTGACTACACAACTCATTCCTGTTAAGATACATACAAAGTCAAAAAACGGGCTCAACTCGGCCTGAAAGTGCATTTAAAGCAATAAAAACTCAAATTGAGTGTCACGCCTAAACCAAAGGACTTATGCACACATTTCAACATGTATTTAGTTCAGGTTGACATTCTGAAGCCTAAATGAGCATTAATTTGACTATACAACTCATTCCTATGAAGGTACATTCAAAGTCAAAAAACGTGCTCAACTAGGCCTGAAAGTGCATTTAAAGCAATAAAAATTCAAAATGAGTGTCACGCCTAAACCAAAGGACTTATGCACACATTTCAACATGTATTTAGTTCAGGAAGACCCCCTGAAGCCTAAATGAGCATTAATTTGACTACACAACTCATTCCTATCACATACATTCTAAGTCAAAAAACGGGCTACACTCGGCCTGAAAGTGCATTTAAAGCAATAAAAACTCAAATTGAGTGTCACACCTAAACCAAAGGACTTATGCACACATTTCAACATGTATTTATTTCAGGTTGACCTCCTGAAGCCTAAATCACCATTAATTTGACTATACAACTCATTCCTATGAAGATACATTCAAACTCAGAAATGTGCTCAACTCGGCCTGAAAGTGCATTTAAAGCAATAATAACTTAAAATGAGTGTCACGCCTAAACCAAAGGACTTATGCACACATTTCAACATGTATTTAGTTCAGGTTGACCTCCTGAAGCCTAAATGAGCATCAATTTGACTACACATCTCATTCCTATGAAGATACATTCAAAGTCAAAAACGTTCTCAACTCAGCCTGAAAGTGCATTTAAAGCAATAAAAACTCAAATTGAGTGTCACGCCTAAACCAAAGGCCTTATGCACATGTTTAACATGTATTTAGTTCAGGTTGACCTCCTGAAGCCTAAATTAGCATTAATTTGACTACACAACTCATTCCTGTGAAGATACATACAAAGTCAAAAAACGGGCTCAACTCGGCCTGAAAGTGCATTTAAAGCAATAAAAACTCAAATTGAGTGTCACGCCTAAACCAAAGGACTTATGCACACATTTCAACATGTATTTAGTTCAGGTTGACATTCTGAAGCCTAAATGAGCATTAATTTGACTATACAACTCATTCCTATGAAGGTACATTCAAAGTCCAAAAACGTGCTCAACTAGGCCTGAAATTGCATTTAAAGCAATAAAAACTCAAATTGAGTGTCACGCCTAAACCAAAGGACTTATGCACACATTTCAACATGTATTTAGTTCACGTTGACCTCCTGAAGCCTAAATGAGCATTAATTTGACTACACAACTTATTCCTATGTAGATACATTCAAAGTCAAAAACGTGCTCAACTCAGCCTGAAAGTGCATTTAAAGCAATAAAAACTCAAATTGAGTGCCACGCCTAAACCAAAGGCCTTATGCACACATTTCAACATGTATTTAGTTCAGGTTGACCTCCTGAAGCCTAAATGAGCATTAATTTGACTACTCATCTCATTCCTATGAAGATACATTCAAAGTCAAAAAACGTGCTCTACTCGGCCCGAAAATGCATTTAAAGCAATAAAAACTCAAATTGAGTGTCACACCTAAACCAAAGGATTTATGCACACATTTCAACATGTATTTTTCAGGTTGACCTCCTGAAGCCTAAATGAGCATTAATTTGACTACACAACTCATTCCTATGAAGATACATTCAAAGTCAAAAAACGTGCTCAACTCGGCCTGAAAATGCATTTAAAGCAATAAAAACTCAAATTGAGTGTCACGCCTAAACCAAAGGACTTATGCACACATTTCAACATGTATTTAGTTCAGGTTGACCTCCTGAAGCCTAAATGAGCATTAATTTGACTACACAACTCATTCCTATGAGGATACATTCAAAGTAAAAAAACGTGCTCAACTAGGCCTGAAAATGCATTTAAAGCAATAAATACTCAAAATGAGTGTCACGCCTAAACCAAAGGCCTTATGCACACATTTCAAAATGTCTTTAGTTCAGGTTGACCTCCTGAAGCCTAAATGAGCATTAATTTGACTACACATCTCATTCCTATGAAGATACATTCAAAGTCAAAAAACGTGCTCTACTCGGCCTGAAAATGCATTTAAAGCAATAAAAACTCAAAATGAGTGTCACACCTAAACCAAAGGACTTATGCACACATTTCAACATGTATTTAGTTCAGGTTGACCTCCTGAAGCCTAAATGAGCATTAATTTGACTACACATCTCATTCCTATGAAGATACATTCAAAGACAAAAAACGTGCTCAACTCGGCCTGAAAATGCATTTAAAGCAATAAAAACTCAAAATGAGTGTCACACCTAAACCAAAGGACTTATGCACACATTTCAACATGTATTTAGCTCAGTTTGACCTCCTGAAGCCTAAATCACCATTAATTTGACTACACAATTCATTCCTATGAAGGTACATTCAAACTCAGAAACGTGCTCTACTCGGCCTGAAAATGCATTTAAAGCAATAAAAACTCAAAATGAGTGTCACGCCTAAACCAAAGGACTTATGCACACATTTCAACATGTATTTAGTTAAGGTTGACATTCTGAAGCTTAAATGAGCATTAATTTGACTACACATCTCATTCCTATGAAGATAAATTCAAAGTCAAAAAACGTGCTCTACTCGGCTTGAAATTGCATTTAAAGCAATAAAAACTCAAAATGAGTGTCACGCCTAAACCAAAGGCCTTATGCACACATTTCAAAATGTCTTTAGTTCAGGTTGACCTCCTGAAGCCTAAATGAGCATTAATTTGACTACACATCTCATTCCTATGAAGGTACATTCAAAGTCAAAAAACGTGCTCTACTCGTCCTGAAAATGCATTTAAAGCAATAAAAACTCAAATTGAGTATCACACCTAAACCAAAGGATTTATCCACACATTTCAACATGTATTTAGTTCAGGTTGACCTCCTGAAGCCTAAATCACCATTAATTTGACTACACAATTCATTCCTATGAAGGTACATTCAAACTCAGAAACGTGCTCAACTCGGCCTGAAAATGCATTTAAAGCAATAATAACTCAAATTGAGTGTCACACCTAAACCAAAGGATTTATGCACACATTTCAACATGTATTTTTCAGGTTGACCTCCTGAAGCCTAAATGAGCATTAATTTGACTACACAACTCATTCCTATGAAGATACATTCAAAGTCAAAAAACGTGCTCAACTCGGCCTGAAAATGCATTTAAAGCAATAAAAACTCAAATTGAGTGTCACGCCTAAACCAAAGGACTTATGCACACATTTCAACATGTATTTAGTTCAGGTTGACCTCCTGAAGCCTAAATGAGCATTAATTTGACTACACAACTCATTCCTATGAGGATACATTCAAAGTCAAAAAACGTGCTCAACTAGGCCTGAAAATGCATTTAAAGCAATAAATACTCAAAATGAGTGTCACGCCTAAACCAAAGGCCTTATGCACACATTTCAAAATGTCTTTAGTTCAGGTTGACCTCCTGAAGCCTAAATGAGCATTAATTTGACTACACATCTCATTCCTATGAAGATACATTCAAAGTCAAAAAACGTGCTCTACTCGGCCTGAAAATGCATTTAAAGCAATAAAAACTCAAAATGAGTGTCACACCTAAACCAAAGGACTTATGCACACATTTCAACATGTATTTAGTTCAGGTTGACCTCCTGAAGCATAAATGAGCATTAATTTGACTACACATCTCATTCCTATGAAGATACATTCAAAGACAAAAAACGTGCTCAACTCGGCCTGAAAATGCATTTAAAGCAATAAAAACTCAAAATGAGTGTCACACCTAAACCAAAGGACTTATGCACACATTTCAACATGTATTTAGCTCAGTTTGACCTCCTGAAGCCTAAATCACCATTAATTTGACTACACAATTCATTCCTATGAAGGTACATTCAAACTCAGAAACGTGCTCTACTCGGCCTGAAAATGCATTTAAAGCAATAAAAACTCAAAATGAGTGTCACGCCTAAACCAAAGGCCTTATGCACACATTTCAACATGTATTTAGTTCAGGTTGACCTCCTGAAGCCTAAATGAGCATTAATTTGACTACTCATCTCATTCCTATGAAGATACATTCAAAGTCAAAAAACGTGCTCTACTCGGCCCGAAAATGCATTTAAAGCAATAAAAACTCAAATTGAGTGTCACACCTAAACCAAAGGACTTATGCACACATTTCAACATGTATTTATTTCAGGTTGACCTCCTGAAGCCTAAATCACCATTAATTTGACTATACAACTCATTCCTATGAAGATACATTCAAACTCAGAAATGTGCTCAACTCGGCCTGAAAGTGCATTTAAAGCAATAATAACTTAAAATGAGTGTCACGCCTAAACCAAAGGACTTATGCACACATTTCAACATGTATTTATTTCAGGTTGACCTCCTGAAGCCTAAATCACCATTAATTTGATCACACAACTCATTCCTATGAAGATACATTCAAAGTAAAAAAACGTGCTCAACTCGGCCTAAAAATGCATTTAAAGCAATAAAAACTCAAAATGAGTGTCACGCCTAAACCAAAGGCCTTATGCACACATTTAACATGTATTTAGTTCCTGTTGACCTCCTGAAGCCTAAATGAGCATTAATTTGACTATACAACTCATTCCTATGAAGGTACATTCAAAGTAAAAAAACGTGCTCAACTCGGCCTGAAAATGCATTTAAAGCAATAAAAACTCAAAATGAGTGTCACGCCTAAACCAAAGGCCTTATGCACACATTTAACATGTATTTAGTTCAGGTTGACCTCCTGATGCCTAAATGAGCATTAATTTGACTATACAACTCATTCCTATGAAGGTACATTCAAAGTCAAAAAACGTTTCCAACTCGGCCTGAAAATGCATTTAAAGCAATAAAAACTCAAAATGAGTGTCACGCCTAAACCAAAGGCCTTATGCACACATTTAACATGTATTTAGTTCAGGTTGACCTCCTGAAGCCTAAATGAGCATTAATTTGACTATACAACTCATTCCTATGAAGGTACATTCAAAGTCAAAAAACGTGCTCAACTAGGCCTGAAATTGCATTTAAAGCAATAAAAACTCAAATTGAGTGTCACGCCTAAACCAAAGGACTTATGCACACATTTCAACATGTATTTAGTTCAGGAAGACTCCCTGAAGCCTAAATGAGCATTAATTTGACTACACAACTCATTCCTATGTAGATACATTCCAAGTCAAAAAACGTGCTCTACTCGGCCTGAAAGTGCATTTAAAGCAATAAAAACTCAAATTGAGTGTCACACCTAAACCAAAGGACTTATGCTCACATTTCAACATGTATTTATTTCAGGTTGACCTCCTGAAGCCTAAATGAGCATTAATTTGACTACACATCTCATTCCTATGAAGATACATTCAAAGTCAAAAAACGTGCTCTACTCGGCCTGAAAATGCATTTAAAGCAATAAAAACTCAAATTGAGTGTGACACCTAAACCAAAGGACTTATGCACACATTTCAACATGTATTTAGTTCAGGTTGACCTCCTGAAGCCTAAATGAGCATTAATTTGACTACACATCTCATTCCTATGAAGAAACATTCAAAGTCAAAAAACGTGCTCTACTCGGCCTGAAAATGCATTTAAAGCAATAAAAACTCAAATTGAGTGTCACACCTAAACCAAAGGACTTATGCACACATTTCAACATGTATTTATTTCAGGTTGACCTCCTGAAGCCTAAATCACCATTAATTTGACTATACAACTCATTCCTATGAAGATACATTCAAACTCAGAAACGTGCTCAACTCGGCCTGAAAGTGCATTTAAAGCAATAAAAACTCAAATTGAGTGTCACGCCTACACCAAAGGACTTATGCACACATTTCAACATGTATTTAGTTCAGGGTGACCTCGTGAAGCCTACATGAGCATTAATTTGACTACACAACTCATTCCTGTGAAGATACATACAAAGTCAAAAAACGGGCTCAACTCAGCCTGAAAGTGCATTTAAAGCAATAATAACTCAAAATGAGTGTCACGCCTAAACCAAAGGCCTTATGCACACATTTCAACATGTATTTAGTTCAGGTTGACCTCCTGAAGCCTAAATGAGCATTAATTTGACTACACAACACATTCCTATGAAGATACATTCAAAGTCAAAACACGGGCTACACTCGGCCTGAAAGTGCATTTAAAGCAATAATAACTCAAAATGAGTGTCACGCCTAAACCAAAGGACTTATGCACACATTTCAACATGTATTTAGTTCAGGTTGACCTCCTGAAGCCTAAATGAGCATTAATTTGACTACACAACTCATTCCTATGAAGATACATTCAAAGTCAAAAAACGGGCTACACTCGGCCTGAAAGTGCATTTAAAGCAATAATAACTCAAAATGAGTGTCACGCCTAAACCAAAGGACTTATGCACACATTTCAATATGTATTTAGTTCAGGTTGACCTCCTGAAGCCTAAATCACCATTAATTTGACTACACAACTCATTCCTGTGAAGATACATACAAAGTCAAAAAACGGGCTCAACTCAGCCTGAAAGTGCATTTAAAGCAATAAAAACTCAAATTGAGTGTCAGGCCTAAACCAAAGGACTTATGCACACATTTCAACATGTATTTAGTTCAGGTTGACATTCTGAAGCCTAAATGAGCATTAATTTGACTATACAACTCATTCCTATGAAGGTACATTCAAAGTCAAAAAACGTGCTCAACTAGGCCTGAAAGTGCATTTAAAGCAATAAAAACTCAAAATGAGTGTCACGCCTAAACCAAAGGACTTATGCACACATTTCAACATGTATTTAGTTCAGGAAGACCCCCTGAAGCCTAAATGAGCATTAATTTGACTACACATCTCATTCCTATGAAGATACAAAGTCAAAAGCGTGCTCTACTCGGCCTGAAAATGCATTTAAAGCAATAAAAACTCAAATTGAGTGTCACACCTAAACCAAAGGACTTATGCACACATTTCAACATGTATTTAGTTCAGGTTGACATTCTGAAGCCTAAATGAGCATTAATTTGACTACACAACTCATTCCTATGTAGATACATTCAAAGTCAAAAAACGGGCTACACTCGGCCTGAAAGTGCATTTAAAGCAATAAAAACTCAAATTGAGTGTCACACCTAAACCAAAGGACTTATGCTCACATTTCAACATGTATTTATTTCAGGTTGACCTCCTGAAGCCTAAATGAGCATTAATTTGACTACACATCTCATTCCTATGAAGATACATTCAAAGTCAAAAAACGTGCTCTACTCGGCCTGAAAATGCATTTAAAGCAGTAAAAACTCAAATTGAGTGTCACACCTAAACCAAAGGACTTATGCACACATTTCAACATGTATTTATTTCAGGTTGACCTCCTGAAGCCTAAATCACCATTAATTTGACTATACAACTCATTCCTATGAAGATACATTCAAACTCAGAAACGTGCTCAACTCGGCCTGAAAGTGCATTTAAAGCAATAAAAACTCAAATTGAGTGTCATGCCTACACCAAAGAACTTATGCACACATTTCAACATGTATTTAGTTCAGGGTGACCTCGTGAAGCCTAAATCACCATTAATTTGACTATACAACTCATTCCTATGAAGATACATTCAAACTCAGAAACGTGCTCAACTCGGCCTGAAAGTGCATTTAAAGCAATAATAACTCAAAATGAGTGTCACGCCTAAACCAAAGGACTTATGCACACATTTCAACATGTATTTAGTTCAGGTTGACCTCCTGAAGCCTAAATGAGCATTAATTTGACTACACATCTCATTCCTATGAAGATACATTCAAAGTCAAAAAACGTGCTCAACTCAGCCTGAAAGTGCATTTAAAGCAATAAAAACTCAAATTGAGTGTCACGCCTAAACCAAAGGCCTTATGCACACATTCCAACATGTATTTAGTTCAGGTTGACCTCCTGAAGCGTAAATGAGCATTAATTTGACTACACATCTCATTCGTATGAAGATACATTCCAAGTCAAAAAACGTGCTCGACTCGGCCTGAAAGTGCATTTAAAGCAATAAAAACTCAAATTGAGTGTCACACCTAAACCAAAGGACTTATGCTCACATTTCAACATGTATTTATTTCAGGTTGACCTCCTGAAGCCTAAATGAGCATTAATTTGACTACACATCTCATTCCTATGAAGATACATTCAAAGTCAAAAAACGTGCTCTACTCGGCCTGAAAATGCATTTAAAGCAATAAAAACTCAAATTGAGTGTGACACCTAAACCAAAGGACTTATGCACACATTTCAACATGTATTTAGTTCAGGTTGACCTCCTGAAGCCTAAATGAGCATTAATTTGACTACACATCTCATTCCTATGAAGAAACATTCAAAGTCAAAAAACGTGCTCTACTCGGCCTGAAAATGCATTTAAAGCAATAAAAACTCAAATTGAGTGTCACACCTAAACCAAAGGACTTATGCACACATTTCAACATGTATTTATTTCAGGTTGACCTCCTCAAGCCTAAATCACCATTAATTTGACTATACAACTCATTCCTATGAAGATACATTCAAACTCAGAAACGTGCTCAACTCGGCCTGAAAGTGCATTTAAAGCAATAAAAACTCAAATTGAGTGTCACGCCTACACCAAAGGACTTATGCACACATTTCAACATGTATTTAGTTCAGGGTGACCTCGTGAAGCCTACATGAGCATTAATTTGACTACACAACTCATTCCTGTGAAGATACATACAAAGTCAAAAAACGGGCTCAACTCAGCCTGAAAGTGCATTTAAAGCAATAATAACTCAAAATGAGTGTCACGCCTAAACCAAAGGACTTATGCACACATTTCAACATGTATTTAGTTCAGGTTGACCTCCTGAAGCCTAAATCACCATTAATTTGACTACACAACTCATTCCTGTGAAGATACATACAAAGTCAAAAAACGGGCTCAACTCAGCCTGAAAGTGCACTTAAAGCAATAAAAACTCAAATTGAGTGTCACGCCTAAACCAAAGGACTTATGCACACATTTCAACATGTATTTAGTTCAGGTTGACATTCTGAAGCCTAAATGAGCATTAATTTGACTATACAACTCATTCTTATGAAGGTACATTCAAAGTCAAAAAACGTGCTCAACTAGGCCTGAAAGTGCATTTAAAGCAATAAAAATTCAAAATGAGTGTCACGCCTAAACCAAAGGACTTATGCACACATTTCAACATGTATTTAGTTCAGGTTGACCTCCTGAAGCCTAAATGAGCATTAATTTGATCACACATCTCATTCCTATGAAGATAAATTCAAAGTCAAAAAACGTGCTCTACTCGGCCTGAAAATGCATTTAAAGCAATAAAAACTCAAATAGAGTGTCACACCTAAACCAAAGGACTTATGCACACATTTCAACATGTATTTAGTTCAGGTTGACCCCCTGAAGCCTAAATCGCAATTAATTTGATGACACACCTCATTCCTATGAAGATACATTCAAAGTCAAAAAACGTGTTCAGCTCGGCCTGAAAATGCATTTAATGCAATAAAAACTCAAAATGAGTGTCACGCCTAAACCAAAAGACTTATGCACACATTTCAACATGTATTTAGTTCAAGTTGACATTCTGAAGCCTAAATGAGCATTAATTTGACTATACATGTCATTCCTATGAAGATACATTCAAAGTCAAAAAACGTTCTCTACTCGGCCTGAAAATGCATTTAAAGTAATAAAAACTCAAATTGAGTGTCACACCTAAACCAAAGGATTTATGCACACATTTCAACATGTATTTAGTTCAGGTTGACCTCCTGAAGCCTAAATCACCATTAATTTGACTATACAACTCATTCCTATGAAGTTACATTCAAAGTCAAAAAACGTGCTCAACTAGGCCTGAAAGTGCATTTAAAGCAATAAAAACTCAAATTGAGTGTCACGCCTAAACCAAAGGCCTTATGCACACATTTCAACATGTATTTAGTTCAGGTTGACCCCCTGAAGCCTAAATGAGCATTAATTTGACTACACAACTCATTCCTATGAAGATACATTCAAAGTCAAAAAACGTGCTCAACCAGGCCTGAATGTGCATTTAAAGCAATAAAAACTCAAAATGAGTGTCACGCCTAAACCAAAGGCCTTATGCACACATTTCAACATGTATTTAGTTCAGGTTGACCTCCTGAAGCCTAAATCACCATTAATTTGATCACACAACTCATTCCTATGAAGATACATTCAAACTCAGAAACGTGCTCTACTCGGCCTGAAAATGCATTTAAAGCAATAAAAACTCAAAATGAGTGTCACGCCTAAACCAAAGGACTTATGCATACATTTCAACATGTATTTAGTTCAGGTTGACCTCCTGAAGCCTAAATGAGCATTAATTTGACTACACATCTCATTCCTATGAAGATACATTCAAAGTCAAAAAACGTGCTCAACTCAGCCTGAAAGTGCATTTAAAGCAATAAAAACTCAAATTGAGTGTCACGCCTAAACCAAAGGCCTTATGCACACATTCCAACATGTATTTAGTTCAGGTTGACCTCCTGAAGCGTAAATGAGCATTAAATTGACTACACATCTCATTCCTATGACGATACATTCAAAGGAAAAAAACGTGCTCAACTCGGCCTGAAAATGCATTTAAAGCAATAAAAACTCAAAATGAGTGTCACGCCTAAACCAAAGGACTTATGCAGACATTTAACATGTATTTAGTTCAGGTTGACCTCCTGAAGCCTAAATGAGCATTAATTTGACTACACATCTCATTCCTATGAAGATACATTCAAAGTCAAAAAAGTGCTCAACTCAGCCTGAAAGTGCATTTAAAGCAATAAAAACTCAAATTGAGTGTCACGCCTAAACCAAAGGCCTTATGCACACAATCCAACATGTATTTAGTTCAGGTTGACCTCCTGAAGCGTAAATGAGCATTAAATTGACTACACATCTCATTCCTATGACGATACGTTCAAAGTAAAAAAATGTGCTCAACTCGGCCTGAAAATGCATTGAAAGCAATAAAAACTCAAAATGAGTGTCACGCCTAAACCAAAGGACTTATGCACACATTTAACATGTATTTAGTTCAGGTTGACCTCCTGAAGCCTAAATGAGCATTAATTTGACTACACAACTCATTCCTGTTAAGATACATACAAAGTCAAAAAACGGGCTCAACTCGGCCTGAAAGTGCATTTAAAGCAATAAAAACTCAAATTGAGTGTCACGCCTAAACCAAAGGACTTATGCACACATTTCAACATGTATTTAGTTCAGGTTGACATTCTGAAGCCTAAATGAGCATTAATTTGACTATACAACTCATTCCTATGAAGGTACATTCAAAGTCAAAAAACGTGCTCAACTAGGCCTGAAAGTGCATTTAAAGCAATAAAAACTCAAAATGAGTGTCACGCCTAAACCAAAGGACTTATGCACACATTTCAACATGTATTTAGTTCAGGAAGACCCCCTGAAGCCTAAATGAGCATTAATTTGACTATACAACTCATTCCTATGAAGATACATTCAAACTCAGAAACGTGCTACACTCGGCCTGAAAGTGCATTTAAAGCAATAAAAACTCAAATTGAGTGTCACACCTAAACCAAAGGACTTATGCACACATTTCAACATGTATTTATTTCAGGTTGACCTCCTGAAGCCTAAATGAGCATTAATTTGACTATACAACTCATTCCTATGAAGGTACATTCAAAGTCAAAAAACGTGCTCAACTAGGCCTGAAAGTGCATTTAAAGCAATAAAAACTCAAAATGAGTGTCACGCCTAAACCAAAGGACTTATGCACACATTTCAACATGTATTTAGTTCAGGAAGACCCCCTGAACCCTAAATGAGCATTAATTTGACTACACAACTCATTCCTATGTAGATACATTCAAAGTCAAAAAACGTGCTCAACTCGGACTGAAAATGCATTTAAAGCAATAAAAACTCAAATTGAGTGTGACACCTAAACCAAAGGACTTATGCACACATTTCAACATGTATTTAGTTCAGGTTGACCTCCTGAAGCCTAAATGAGCATTAATTTGACTACACATCTCATTCCTATGAAGATACATTCAAAGTCAAAAAACGTGCTCTATTCGGCCTGAAAATGCATTTAAAGCAATAAAAACTCAAATTGAGTGTCACACCTAAACCAAAGGACTTATGCACACATTTAACATGTATTTAGTTCAGGTTGACCTCCTGAAGCCTAAATGAGCATTAATTTGACTACACAACTCATTCCTGTTAAGATACATACAAAGTCAAAAAACGGGCTCAACTCGGCCTGAAAGTGCATTTAAAGCAATAAAAACTCAAATTGAGTGTCACGCCTAAACCAAAGGACTTATGCACACATTTCAACATGTATTTAGTTCAGGTTGACATTCTGAAGCCTAAATGAGCATTAATTTGACTATACAACTCATTCCTATGAAGGTACATTCAAAGTCAAAAAACGTGCTCAACTAGGCCTGAAAGTGCATTTAAAGCAATAAAAATTCAAAATGAGTGTCACGCCTAAACCAAAGGACTTATGCACACATTTCAACATGTATTTAGTTCAGGAAGACCCCCTGAAGCCTAAATGAGCATTAATTTGACTACACAACTCATTCCTATCACATACATTCTAAGTCAAAAAACGGGCTACACTCGGCCTGAAAGTGCATTTAAAGCAATAAAAACTCAAATTGAGTGTCACACCTAAACCAAAGGACTTATGCACACATTTCAACATGTATTTATTTCAGGTTGACCTCCTGAAGCCTAAATCACCATTAATTTGACTATACAACTCATTCCTATGAAGATACATTCAAACTCAGAAATGTGCTCAACTCGGCCTGAAAGTGCATTTAAAGCATTAATAACTTAAAATGAGTGTCACGCCTAAACCAAAGGACTTATGCACACATTTCAACATGTATTTATTTCAGGTTGACCTCCTGAAGCCTAAATCACCATTAATTTGACTATACAACTCATTCCTATGAAGATACATTCAAACTCAGAAATGTGCTCAACTCGGCCTGAAAGTGCATTTAAAGCAATAATAACTTAAAATGAGTGTCACGCCTAAACCAAAGGACTTATGCACACATTTCAACATGTATTTAGTTCAGGTTGACCTCCTGAAGCCTAAATGAGCATCAATTTGACTACACATCTCATTCCTATGAAGATACATTCAAAGTCAAAAACGTTCTCAACTCAGCCTGAAAGTGCATTTAAAGCAATAAAAACTCAAATTGAGTGTCACGCCTAAACCAAAGGCCTTATGCACACGTTTAACATGTATTTAGTTCAGGTTGACCTCCTGAAGCCTAAATTAGCATTAATTTGACTACACAACTCATTCCTGTGAAGATACATACAAAGTCAAAAAACGGGCTCAACTCGGCCTGAAAGTGCATTTAAAGCAATAAAAACTCAAATTGAGTGTCACGCCTAAACCAAAGGACTTATGCACACATTTCAACATGTATTTAGTTCAGGTTGACATTCTGAAGCCTAAATGAGCATTAATTTGACTATACAACTCATTCCTATGAAGGTACATTCAAAGTCCAAAAACGTGCTCAACTAGGCCTGAAATTGCATTTAAAGCAATAAAAACTCAAATTGAGTGTCACGCCTAAACCAAAGGACTTATGCACACATTTCAACATGTATTTAGTTCACGTTGACCTCCTGAAGCCTAAATGAGCATTAATTTGACTACACAACTAATTCCTATGTAGATACATTCAAAGTCAAAAAACGTGCTCAACTCAGCCTGAAAGTGCATTTAAAGCAATAAAAACTCAAATTGAGTGCCACGCCTAAACCAAAGGCCTTATGCACACATTTCAACATGTATTTAGTTCAGGTTGACCTCCTGAAGCCTAAATGAGCATTAATTTGACTACTCATCTCATTCCTATGAAGATACATTCAAAGTCAAAAAACGTGCTCTACTCGGCCCGAAAATGCATTTAAAGCAATAAAAACTCAAATTGAGTGTCACACCTAAACGAAAGGATTTATGCACACATTTCAACATGTATTTGGTTCAGGTTGACCTCCTGAAGCCTAAATCACCATTAATTTGACTAAACAATTCATTCCTATGAAGGTACATTCAAACTCAGAAACGTGCTCAACTCGGCCTGAAAATGCATTTAAAGCAATAATAACTCAAATTGAGTGTCACACCTAAACCAAAGGATTTATGCACACATTTCAACATGTATTTTTCAGGTTGACCTCCTGAAGCCTAAATGAGCATTAATTTGACTACACAACTCATTCCTATGAAGATACATTCAAAGTCAAAAAACGTGCTCAACTCGGCCTGAAAATGCATTTAAAGCAATAAAAACTCAAATTGAGTGTCACGCCTAAACCAAAGGACTTATGCACACATTTCAACATGTATTTAGTTCAGGTTGACCTCCTGAAGCCTAAATGAGCATTAATTTGACTACACAACTCATTCCTATGAGGATACATTCAAAGTAAAAAAACGTGCTCAACTAGGCCTGAAAATGCATTTAAAGCAATAAATACTCAAAATGAGTGTCACGCCTAAACCAAAGGCCTTATGCACACATTTCAAAATGTCTTTAGTTCAGGTTGACCTCCTGAAGCCTAAATGAGCATTAATTTGACTACACATCTCATTCCTATGAAGATACATTCAAAGTCAAAAAACGTGCTCTACTCGGCCTGAAAATGCATTTAAAGCAATAAAAACTCAAAATGAGTGTCACACCTAAACCAAAGGACTTATGCACACATTTCAACATGTATTTAGTTCAGGTTGACCTCCTGAAGCCTAAATGAGCATTAATTTGACTACACATCTCATTCCTATGAAGATACATTCAAAGACAAAAAACGTGCTCAACTCGGCCTGAAAATGCATTTAAAGCAATAAAAACTCAAAATGAGTGTCACACCTAAACCAAAGGACTTATGCACACATTTCAACATGTATTTAGCTCAGTTTGACCTCCTGAAGCCTAAATCACCATTAATTTGACTACACAATTCATTCCTATGAAGGTACATTCAAACTCAGAAACGTGCTCTACTCGGCCTGAAAATGCATTTAAAGCAATAAAAACTCAAAATGAGTGTCACGCCTAAACCAAAGGACTTATGCACACATTTCAACATGTATTTAGTTAAGGTTGACATTCTGAAGCTTAAATGAGCATTAATTTGACTACACATCTCATTCCTATGAAGATAAATTCAAAGTCAAAAAACGTGCTCTACTCGGCTTGAAATTGCATTTAAAGCAATAAAAACTCAAAATGAGTGTCACGCCTAAACCAAAGGCCTTATGCACACATTTCAAAATGTCTTTAGTTCAGGTTGACCTCCTGAAGCCTAAATGAGCATTAATTTGACTACACATCTCATTCCTATGAAGGTACATTCAAAGTCAAAAAACGTGCTCTACTCGTCCTGAAAATGCATTTAAAGCAATAAAAACTCAAATTGAGTATCACACCTAAACCAAAGGATTTATCCACACATTTCAACATGTATTTTGTTCAGGTTGACCTCCTGAAGCCTAAATCACCATTAATTTGACTACACAATTCATTCCTATGAAGGTACATTCAAACTCAGAAACGTGCTCAACTCGGCCTGAAAATGCATTTAAAGCAATAATAACTCAAATTGAGTGTCACACCTAAACCAAAGGATTTATGCACACATTTCAACATGTATTTTTCAGGTTGACCTCCTGAAGCCTAAATGAGCATTAATTTGACTACACAACTCATTCCTATGAAGATACATTCAAAGTCAAAAAACGTGCTCAACTCGGCCTGAAAATGCATTTAAAGCAATAAAAACTCAAATTGAGTGTCACGCCTAAACCAAAGGACTTATGCACACATTTCAACATGTATTTAGTTCAGGTTGACCTCCTGAAGCCTAAATGAGCATTAATTTGACTACACAACTCATTCCTATGAGGATACATTCAAAGTCAAAAAACGTGCTCAACTAGGCCTGAAAATGCATTTAAAGCAATAAATACTCAAAATGAGTGTCACGCCTAAACCAAAGGCCTTATGCACACATTTCAAAATGTCTTTAGTTCAGGTTGACCTCCTGAAGCCTAAATGAGCATTAATTTGACTACACATCTCATTCCTATGAAGATACATTCAAAGTCAAAAAACGTGCTCTACTCGGCCTGAAAATGCATTTAAAGCAATAAAAACTCAAAATGAGTGTCACACCTAAACCAAAGGACTTATGCACACATTTCAACATGTATTTAGTTCAGGTTGACCTCCTGAAGCATAAATGAGCATTAATTTGACTACACATCTCATTCCTATGAAGATACATTCAAAGACAAAAAACGTGCTCAACTCGGCCTGAAAATGCATTTAAAGCAATAAAAACTCAAAATGAGTGTCACACCTAAACCAAAGGACTTATGCACACATTTCAACATGTATTTAGCTCAGTTTGACCTCCTGAAGCCTAAATCACCATTAATTTGACTACACAATTCATTCCTATGAAGGTACATTCAAACTCAGAAACGTGCTCTACTCGGCCTGAAAATGCATTTAAAGCAATAAAAACTCAAAATGAGTGTCACGCCTAAACCAAAGGCCTTATGCACACATTTCAACATGTATTTAGTTCAGGTTGACCTCCTGAAGCCTAAATGAGCATTAATTTGACTACTCATCTCATTCCTATGAAGATACATTCAAAGTCAAAAAACGTGCTCTACTCGGCCCGAAAATGCATTTAAAGCAATAAAAACTCAAATTGAGTGTCACACCTAAACCAAAGGACTTATGCACACATTTCAACATGTATTTATTTCAGGTTGACCTCCTGAAGCCTAAATCACCATTAATTTGACTATACAACTCATTCCTATGAAGATACATTCAAACTCAGAAATGTGCTCAACTCGGCCTGAAAGTGCATTTAAAGCAATAATAACTTAAAATGAGTGTCACGCCTAAACCAAAGGACTTATGCACACATTTCAACATGTATTTATTTCAGGTTGACCTCCTGAAGCCTAAATCACCATTAATTTGACTATACAACTCATTCCTATGAAGATACATTCAAACTCAGAAACGTGCTCAACTCGGCCTGAAAGTGCATTTAAAGCAATAAAAACTCAAATTGAGTGTCACGCCTACACCAAAGGACTTATGCACACATTTCAACATGTATTTAGTTCAGGGTGACCTCGTGAAGCCTACATGAGCATTAATTTGACTACACAACTCATTCCTGTGAAGATACATACAAAGTCAAAAAACGGGCTCAACTCAGCCTGAAAGTGCATTTAAAGCAATAATAACTCAAAATGAGTGTCACGCCTAAACCAAAGGCCTTATGCACACATTTCAACATGTATTTAGTTCAGGTTGACCTCCTGAAGCCTAAATGAGCATTAATTTGACTACACAACACATTCCTATGAAGATACATTCAAAGTCAAAACACGGGCTACACTCGGCCTGAAAGTGCATTTAAAGCAATAATAACTCAAAATGAGTGTCACGCCTAAACCAAAGGACTTATGCACACATTCCAACATGTATTTAGTTCAGGTTGACCTCCTGAAGCGTAAATGAGCATTAAATTGACTACACATCTCATTCCTATGACGATACATTCAAAGGAAAAAAACGTGCTCAACTCGGCCTGAAAATGCATTTAAAGCAATAAAAACTCAAAATGAGTGTCACGCCTAAACCAAAGGACTTATGCAGACATTTAACATGTATTTAGTTCAGGTTGACCTCCTGAAGCCTAAATGAGCATTAATTTGACTACACATCTCATTCCTATGAAGATACATTCAAAGTCAAAAAAGTGCTCAACTCAGCCTGAAAGTGCATTTAAAGCAATAAAAACTCAAATTGAGTGTCACGCCTAAACCAAAGGCCTTATGCACACAATCCAACATGTATTTAGTTCAGGTTGACCTCCTGAAGCGTAAATGAGCATTAAATTGACTACACATCTCATTCCTATGACGATACGTTCAAAGTAAAAAAATGTGCTCAACTCGGCCTGAAAATGCATTGAAAGCAATAAAAACTCAAAATGAGTGTCACGCCTAAACCAAAGGACTTATGCACACATTTAACATGTATTTAGTTCAGGTTGACCTCCTGAAGCCTAAATGAGCATTAATTTGACTACACAACTCATTCCTGTTAAGATACATACAAAGTCAAAAAACGGGCTCAACTCGGCCTGAAAGTGCATTTAAAGCAATAAAAACTCAAATTGAGTGTCACGCCTAAACCAAAGGACTTATGCACACATTTCAACATGTATTTAGTTCAGGTTGACATTCTGAAGCCTAAATGAGCATTAATTTGACTATACAACTCATTCCTATGAAGGTACATTCAAAGTCAAAAAACGTGCTCAACTAGGCCTGAAAGTGCATTTAAAGCAATAAAAACTCAAAATGAGTGTCACGCCTAAACCAAAGGACTTATGCACACATTTCAACATGTATTTAGTTCAGGAAGACCCCCTGAAGCCTAAATGAGCATTAATTTGACTATACAACTCATTCCTATGAAGATACATTCAAACTCAGAAACGTGCTACACTCGGCCTGAAAGTGCATTTAAAGCAATAAAAACTCAAATTGAGTGTCACACCTAAACCAAAGGACTTATGCACACATTTCAACATGTATTTATTTCAGGTTGACCTCCTGAAGCCTAAATGAGCATTAATTTGACTATACAACTCATTCCTATGAAGGTACATTCAAAGTCAAAAAACGTGCTCAACTAGGCCTGAAAGTGCATTTAAAGCAATAAAAACTCAAAATGAGTGTCACGCCTAAACCAAAGGACTTATGCACACATTTCAACATGTATTTAGTTCAGGAAGACCCCCTGAACCCTAAATGAGCATTAATTTGACTACACAACTCATTCCTATGTAGATACATTCAAAGTCAAAAAACGTGCTCAACTCGGACTGAAAATGCATTTAAAGCAATAAAAACTCAAATTGAGTGTGACACCTAAACCAAAGGACTTATGCACACATTTCAACATGTATTTAGTTCAGGTTGACCTCCTGAAGCCTAAATGAGCATTAATTTGACTACACATCTCATTCCTATGAAGATACATTCAAAGTCAAAAAACGTGCTCTATTCGGCCTGAAAATGCATTTAAAGCAATAAAAACTCAAATTGAGTGTCACACCTAAACCAAAGGACTTATGCACACATTTAACATGTATTTAGTTCAGGTTGACCTCCTGAAGCCTAAATGAGCATTAATTTGACTACACAACTCATTCCTGTTAAGATACATACAAAGTCAAAAAACGGGCTCAACTCGGCCTGAAAGTGCATTTAAAGCAATAAAAACTCAAATTGAGTGTCACGCCTAAACCAAAGGACTTATGCACACATTTCAACATGTATTTAGTTCAGGTTGACATTCTGAAGCCTAAATGAGCATTAATTTGACTATACAACTCATTCCTATGAAGGTACATTCAAAGTCAAAAAACGTGCTCAACTAGGCCTGAAAGTGCATTTAAAGCAATAAAAATTCAAAATGAGTGTCACGCCTAAACCAAAGGACTTATGCACACATTTCAACATGTATTTAGTTCAGGAAGACCCCCTGAAGCCTAAATGAGCATTAATTTGACTACACAACTCATTCCTATCACATACATTCTAAGTCAAAAAACGGGCTACACTCGGCCTGAAAGTGCATTTAAAGCAATAAAAACTCAAATTGAGTGTCACACCTAAACCAAAGGACTTATGCACACATTTCAACATGTATTTATTTCAGGTTGACCTCCTGAAGCCTAAATCACCATTAATTTGACTATACAACTCATTCCTATGAAGATACATTCAAACTCAGAAATGTGCTCAACTCGGCCTGAAAGTGCATTTAAAGCAATAATAACTTAAAATGAGTGTCACGCCTAAACCAAAGGACTTATGCACACATTTCAACATGTATTTATTTCAGGTTGACCTCCTGAAGCCTAAATCACCATTAATTTGACTATACAACTCATTCCTATGAAGATACATTCAAACTCAGAAATGTGCTCAACTCGGCCTGAAAGTGCATTTAAAGCAATAATAACTTAAAATGAGTGTCACGCCTAAACCAAAGGACTTATGCACACATTTCAACATGTATTTAGTTCAGGTTGACCTCCTGAAGCCTAAATGAGCATCAATTTGACTACACATCTCATTCCTATGAAGATACATTCAAAGTCAAAAACGTTCTCAACTCAGCCTGAAAGTGCATTTAAAGCAATAAAAACTCAAATTGAGTGTCACGCCTAAACCAAAGGCCTTATGCACACGTTTAACATGTATTTAGTTCAGGTTGACCTCCTGAAGCCTAAATTAGCATTAATTTGACTACACAACTCATTCCTGTGAAGATACATACAAAGTCAAAAAACGGGCTCAACTCGGCCTGAAAGTGCATTTAAAGCAATAAAAACTCAAATTGAGTGTCACGCCTAAACCAAAGGACTTATGCACACATTTCAACATGTATTTCGTTCAGGTTGACATTCTGAAGCCTAAATGAGCATTAATTTGACTATACAACTCATTCCTATGAAGGTACATTCAAAGTCCAAAAACGTGCTCAACTAGGCCTGAAATTGCATTTAAAGCAATAAAAACTCAAATTGAGTGTCACGCCTAAACCAAAGGACTTATGCACACATTTCAACATGTATTTAGTTCACGTTGACCTCCTGAAGCCTAAATGAGCATTAATTTGACTACACAACTTATTCCTATGTAGATACATTCAAAGTCAAAAAACGTGCTCAACTCAGCCTGAAAGTGCATTTAAAGCAATAAAAACTCAAATTGAGTGCCACGCCTAAACCAAAGGCCTTATGCACACATTTCAACATGTATTTAGTTCAGGTTGACCTCCTGAAGCCTAAATGAGCATTAATTTGACTACTCATCTCATTCCTATGAAGATACATTCAAAGTCAAAAAACGTGCTCTACTCGGCCCGAAAATGCATTTAAAGCAATAAAAACTCAAATTGAGTGTCACACCTAAACGAAAGGATTTATGCACACATTTCAACATGTATTTGGTTCAGGTTGACCTCCTGAAGCCTAAATCACCATTAATTTGACTAAACAATTCATTCCTATGAAGGTACATTCAAACTCAGAAACGTGCTCAACTCGGCCTGAAAATGCATTTAAAGCAATAATAACTCAAATTGAGTGTCACACCTAAACCAAAGGATTTATGCACACATTTCAACATGTATTTTTCAGGTTGACCTCCTGAAGCCTAAATGAGCATTAATTTGACTACACAACTCATTCCTATGAAGATACATTCAAAGTCAAAAAACGTGCTCAACTCGGCCTGAAAATGCATTTAAAGCAATAAAAACTCAAATTGAGTGTCACGCCTAAACCAAAGGACTTATGCACACATTTCAACATGTATTTAGTTCAGGTTGACCTCCTGAAGCCTAAATGAGCATTAATTTGACTACACAACTCATTCCTATGAGGATACATTCAAAGTAAAAAAACGTGCTCAACTAGGCCTGAAAATGCATTTAAAGCAATAAATACTCAAAATGAGTGTCTCGCCTAAACCAAAGGCCTTATGCACACATTTCAAAATGTCTTTAGTTCAGGTTGACCTCCTGAAGCCTAAATGAGCATTAATTTGACTACACATCTCATTCCTATGAAGATACATTCAAAGTCAAAAAACGTGCTCTACTCGGCCTGAAAATGCATTTAAAGCAATAAAAACTCAAAATGAGTGTCACACCTAAACCAAAGGACTTATGCACACATTTCAACATGTATTTAGTTCAGGTTGACCTCCTGAAGCCTAAATGAGCATTAATTTGACTACACATCTCATTCCTATGAAGATACATTCAAAGACAAAAAACGTGCTCAACTCGGCCTGAAAATGCATTTAAAGCAATAAAAACTCAAAATGAGTGTCACACCTAAACCAAAGGACTTATGCACACATTTCAACATGTATTTAGCTCAGTTTGACCTCCTGAAGCCTAAATCACCATTAATTTGACTACACAATTCATTCCTATGAAGGTACATTCAAACTCAGAAACGTGCTCTACTCGGCCTGAAAATGCATTTAAAGCAATAAAAACTCAAAATGAGTGTCACGCCTAAACCAAAGGACTTATGCACACATTTCAACATGTATTTAGTTAAGGTTGACATTCTGAAGCTTAAATGAGCATTAATTTGACTACACATCTCATTCCTATGAAGATAAATTCAAAGTCAAAAAACGTGCTCTACTCGGCTTGAAATTGCATTTAAAGCAATAAAAACTCAAAATGAGTGTCACGCCTAAACCAAAGGCCTTATGCACACATTTCAAAATGTCTTTAGTTCAGGTTGACCTCCTGAAGCCTAAATGAGCATTAATTTGACTACACATCTCATTCCTATGAAGGTACATTCAAAGTCAAAAAACGTGCTCTACTCGTCCTGAAAATGCATTTAAAGCAATAAAAACTCAAATTGAGTATCACACCTAAACCAAAGGATTTATCCACACATTTCAACATGTATTTAGTTCAGGTTGACCTCCTGAAGCCTAAATCACCATTAATTTGACTACACAATTCATTCCTATGAAGGTACATTCAAACTCAGAAACGTGCTCAACTCGGCCTGAAAATGCATTTAAAGCAATAATAACTCAAATTGAGTGTCACACCTAAACCAAAGGATTTATGCACACATTTCAACATGTATTTTTCAGGTTGACCTCCTGAAGCCTAAATGAGCATTAATTTGACTACACAACTCATTCCTATGAAGATACATTCAAAGTCAAAAAACGTGCTCAACTCGGCCTGAAAATGCATTTAAAGCAATAAAAACTCAAATTGAGTGTCACGCCTAAACCAAAGGACTTATGCACACATTTCAACATGTATTTAGTTCAGGTTGACCTCCTGAAGCCTAAATGAGCATTAATTTGACTACACAACTCATTCCTATGAGGATACATTCAAAGTCAAAAAACGTGCTCAACTAGGCCTGAAAATGCATTTAAAGCAATAAATACTCAAAATGAGTGTCACGCCTAAACCAAAGGCCTTATGCACACATTTCAAAATGTCTTTAGTTCAGGTTGACCTCCTGAAGCCTAAATGAGCATTAATTTGACTACACATCTCATTCCTATGAAGATACATTCAAAGTCAAAAAACGTGCTCTACTCGGCCTGAAAATGCATTTAAAGCAATAAAAACTCAAAATGAGTGTCACACCTAAACCAAAGGACTTATGCACACATTTCAACATGTATTTAGTTCAGGTTGACCTCCTGAAGCATAAATGAGCATTAATTTGACTACACATCTCATTCCTATGAAGATACATTCAAAGACAAAAAACGTGCTCAACTCGGCCTGAAAATGCATTTAAAGCAATAAAAACTCAAAATGAGTGTCACACCTAAACCAAAGGACTTATGCACACATTTCAACATGTATTTAGCTCAGTTTGACCTCCTGAAGCCTAAATCACCATTAATTTGACTACACAATTCATTCCTATGAAGGTACATTCAAACTCAGAAACGTGCTCTACTCGGCCTGAAAATGCATTTAAAGCAATAAAAACTCAAAATGAGTGTCACGCCTAAACCAAAGGCCTTATGCACACATTTCAACATGTATTTAGTTCAGGTTGACCTCCTGAAGCCTAAATGAGCATTAATTTGACTACTCATCTCATTCCTATGAAGATACATTCAAAGTCAAAAAACGTGCTCTACTCGGCCCGAAAATGCATTTAAAGCAATAAAAACTCAAATTGAGTGTCACACCTAAACCAAAGGACTTATGCACACATTTCAACATGTATTTATTTCAGGTTGACCTCCTGAAGCCTAAATCACCATTAATTTGACTATACAACTCATTCCTATGAAGATACATTCAAACTCAGAAATGTGCTCAACTCGGCCTGAAAGTGCATTTAAAGCAATAATAACTTAAAATGAGTGTCACGCCTAAACCAAAGGACTTATGCACACATTTCAACATGTATTTATTTCAGGTTGACCTCCTGAAGCCTAAATCACCATTAATTTGACTATACAACTCATTCCTATGAAGATACATTCAAACTCAGAAATGTGCTCAACTCGGCCTGAAAGTGCATTTAAAGCAATAATAACTTAAAATGAGTGTCACGCCTAAACCAAAGGACTTATGCACACATTTCAACATGTATTTAGTTCAGGTTGACCTCCTGAAGCCTAAATGAGCATCAATTTGACTACACATCTCATTCCTATGAAGATACATTCAAAGTCAAAAACGTTCTCAACTCAGCCTGAAAGTGCATTTAAAGCAATAAAAACTCAAATTGAGTGTCACGCCTAAACCAAAGGCCTTATGCACACGTTTAACATGTATTTAGTTCAGGTTGACCTCCTGAAGCCTAAATTAGCATTAATTTGACTACACAACTCATTCCTGTGAAGATACATACAAAGTCAAAAAACGGGCTCAACTCGGCCTGAAAGTGCATTTAAAGCAATAAAAACTCAAATTGAGTGTCACGCCTAAACCAAAGGACTTATGCACACATTTCAACATGTATTTAGTTCAGGTTGACATTCTGAAGCCTAAATGAGCATTAATTTGACTATACAACTCATTCCTATGAAGGTACATTCAAAGTCCAAAAACGTGCTCAACTAGGCCTGAAATTGCATTTAAAGCAATAAAAACTCAAATTGAGTGTCACACCTAAACCAAAGGACTTATGCACACATTTCAACATGTATTTAGTTCACGTTGACCTCCTGAAGCCTAAATGAGCATTAATTTGACTACACAACTTATTCCTATGTAGATACATTCAAAGTCAAAAAACGTGCTCAACTCAGCCTGAAAGTGCATTTAAAGCAATAAAAACTCAAATTGAGTGCCACGCCTAAACCAAAGGCCTTATGCACACATTTCAACATGTATTTAGTTCAGGTTGACCTCCTGAAGCCTAAATGAGCATTAATTTGACTACTCATCTCATTCCTATGAAGATACATTCAAAGTCAAAAAACGTGCTCTACTCGGCCCGAAAATGCATTTAAAGCAATAAAAACTCAAATTGAGTGTCACACCTAAACGAAAGGATTTATGCACACATTTCAACATGTATTTGGTTCAGGTTGACCTCCTGAAGCCTAAATCACCATTAATTTGACTAAACAAATCATTCCTATGAAGGTACATTCAAACTCAGAAACGTGCTCAACTCGGCCTGAAAATGCATTTAAAGCAATAATAACTCAAAGTGAGTGTCACACCTAAACCAAAGGATTTATGCACACATTTCAACATGTATTTATTTCAGGTTGACCTCCTGAAGCCTAAATGAGCATTAATTTGACTACACAACTTATTCCTATGAAGATACATTCAAAGTAAAAAAACGTGCTCAACTCGGCCTGAAAATGCATTTAAAGCAATAAAAACTCAAATTGAGTGTCACGCCTAAACCAAAGGACTTATGCACACATTTCAACATGTATTTAGTTCAGGTTGACATTCTGAAGCTTAAATGAGCATTAATTTTACTATACAACTCATTCCTATGAAGGTACATTAAAAGTCAAAAAACGTGCTCAACTAGGCCTGAAAGTGCATTTAAAGCAATAAAAACTCAAAATGAGTGTCACGCCTAAACCAAAGGATTTATCCACACATTTCAAAATGTCTTTAGTTCAGGTTGACCTCCTGAAGCCTAAATCACCATTAATTTGACTACACAATTCATTCCTATGAAGGTACATTCAAACTCAGAAACGTGCTCAACTCGGCCTGAAAATGCATTTAAAGCAATAATAACTCAAATTGAGTGTCACACCTAAACCAAAGGATTTATGCACACATTTCAACATGTATTTTTCAGGTTGACCTCCTGAAGCCTAAATGAGCATTAATTTGACTACACAACTCATTCCTATGAACATACATTCAAAGTCAAAAAACGTGCTCAACTCGGCCTGAAAATGCATTTAAAGCAATAAAAACTCAAATTGAGTGTCACGCCTAAACCAAAGGACTTATGCACACATTTCAACATGTATTTAGTTCAGGTTGACCTCCTGAAGCCTAAATGAGCATTAATTTGACTACACAACTCATTCCTATGAGGATACATTCAAAGTCAAAAAACGTGCTCAACTAGGCCTGAAAATGCATTTAAAGCAATAAATACTCAAAATGAGTGTCACGCCTAAACCAAAGGCCTTATGCACACATTTCAAAATGTCTTTAGTTCAGGTTGACCTCCTGAAGCCTAAATGAGCATTAATTTGACTACACATCTCATTCCTATGAAGATACATTCAAAGTCAAAAAACGTGCTCTACTCGGCCTGAAAATGCATTTAAAGCAATAAAAACTCAAAATGAGTGTCACACCTAAACCAAAGGACTTATGCACACATTTCAACATGTATTTAGTTCAGGTTGACCTCCTGAAGCCTAAATGAGCATTAATTTGACTACACATCTCATTCCTATGAAGATACATTCAAAGACAAAAAATGTGCTCAACTCGGCCTGAAAATGCATTTAAAGCAATAAAAACTCAAAATGAGTGTCACACCTAAACCAAAGGACTTATGCACACATTTCAACATGTATTTAGCTCAGTTTGACCTCCTGAAGCCTAAATCACCATTAATTTGACTACACAATTCATTCCTATGAAGGTACATTCAAACTCAGAAACGTGCTCTACTCGGCCTGAAAATGCATTTAAAGCAATAAAAACTCAAAATGAGTGTCACGCCTAAACCAAAGGACTTATGCACACATTTCAACATGTATTTAGTTAAGGTTGACATTCTGAAGCTTAAATGAGCATTAATTTGACTACACATCTCATTCCTATGAAGATAAATTCAAAGTCAAAAAACGTGCTCTACTCGGCTTGAAATTGCATTTAAAGCAATAAAAACTCAAAATGAGTGTCACGCCTAAACCAAAGGCCTTATGCACACATTTCAAAATGTCTTTAGTTCAGGTTGACCTCCTGAAGCCTAAATGAGCATTAATTTGACTACACATCTCATTCCTATGAAGGTACATTCAAAGTCAAAAAACGTGCTCTACTCGTCCTGAAAATGCATTTAAAGCAATAAAAACTCAAATTGAGTATCACACCTAAACCAAAGGATTTATCCACACATTTCAACATGTATTTAGTTCAGGTTGACCTCCTGAAGCCTAAATCACCATTAATTTGACTACACAATTCATTCCTATGAAGGTACATTCAAACTCAGAAACGTGCTCAACTCGGCCTGAAAATGCATTTAAAGCAATAATAACTCAAATTGAGTGTCACACCTAAACCAAAGGATTTATGCACACATTTCAACATGTATTTTTCAGGTTGACCTCCTGAAGCCTAAATGAGCATTAATTTGACTACACAACTCATTCCTATGAAGATACATTCAAAGTCAAAAAACGTGCTCAACTCGGCCTGAAAATGCATTTAAAGCAATAAATACTCAAAATGAGTGTCACGCCTAAACCAAAGGCCTTATGCACACATTTCAAAATGTCTTTAGTTCAGGTTGACCTCCTGAAGCCTAAATGAGCATTAATTTGACTACACATCTCATTCCTATGAAGATACATTCAAAGTCAAAAAACGTGCTCTACTCGGCCTGAAAATGCATTTAAAGCAATAAAAACTCAAAATGAGTGTCACACCTAAACCAAAGGACTTATGCACACATTTCAACATGTATTTAGTTCAGGTTGACCTCCTGAAGCATAAATGAGCATTAATTTGACTACACATCTCATTCCTATGAAGATACATTCAAAGACAAAAAACGTGCTCAACTCGGCCTGAAAATGCATTTAAAGCAATAAAAACTCAAAATGAGTGTCACACCTAAACCAAAGGACTTATGCACACATTTCAACATGTATTTAGCTCAGTTTGACCTCCTGAAGCCTAAATCACCATTAATTTGACTACACAATTCATTCCTATGAAGGTACATTCAAACTCAGAAACGTGCTCTACTCGGCCTGAAAATGCATTTAAAGCAATAAAAACTCAAAATGAGTGTCACGCCTAAACCAAAGGCCTTATGCACACATTTCAACATGTATTTAGTTCAGGTTGACCTCCTGAAGCCTAAATGAGCATTAATTTGACTACTCATCTCATTCCTATGAAGATACATTCAAAGTCAAAAAACGTGCTCTACTCGGCCCGAAAATGCATTTAAAGCAATAAAAACTCAAATTGAGTGTCACACCTAAACGGAAGGATTTATGCACACATTTCAACATGTATTTGGTTCAGGTTGACCTCCTGAAGCCTAAATCACCATTAATTTGACTACACAAATCATTCCTATGAAGGTACATTCAAACTCAGAAACGTGCTCAACTCGGCCTGAAAATGCATTTAAAGCAATAATAACTCAAAGTGAGTGTCACACCTAAACCAAAGGATTTATGCACACATTTCAACATGTATTTATTTCAGGTTGACCTCCTGAAGCCTAAATGAGCATTAATTTGACTACACAACTTATTCCTATGAAGATACATTCAAAGTAAAAAAACGTGCTCAACTCGGCCTGAAAATGCATTTAAAGCAATAAAAACTCAAATTGAGTGTCACGCCTAAACCAAAGGACTTATGCATACATTTCAACATGTATTTAGTTCAGGTTGACATTCTGAAGCTTAAATGAGCATTAATTTTACTATACAACTCATTCCTATGAAGGTACATTAAAAGTAAAAAAACGTGCTCAACTAGGCCTGAAAGTGCATTTAAAGCAATAAAAACTCAAAATGAGTGTCACGCCTAAACCAAAGGCCTTATGCACACATTTCAAAATGTCTTTAGTTCAGGTTGACCTCCTGAAGCCTAAATGAGCATTAATTTGACTACACATCTCATTCCTATGAAGGTACATTCAAAGTCAAAAAACGTGCTCTACTCGTCCTGAAAATGCATTTAAAGCAATAAAAACTCAAATTGAGTATCACACCTAAACCAAAGGATTTATCCACACATTTCAACATGTATTTAGTTCAGGTTGACCTCCTGAAGCCTAAATCACCATTAATTTGACTACACAATTCATTCCTATGAAGGTACATTCAAACTCAGAAACGTGCTCAACTCGGCCTGAAAATGCATTTAAAGCAATAATAACTCAAATTGAGTGTCACACCTAAACCAAAGGATTTATGCACACATTTCAACATGTATTTTTCAGGTTGACCTCCTGAAGCCTAAATGAGCATTAATTTGACTACACAACTCATTCCTATGAAGATACATTCAAAGTCAAAAAACGTGCTCAACTCGGCCTAAAAATGCATTTAAAGCAATAAAAACTCGAATTGAGTGTCACGCCTAAACCAAAGGACTTATGCACACATTTCAACATGTATTTAGTTCAGGTTGACCTCCTGAAGCCTAAATGAGCATTAATTTGACTACACAACTCATTCCTATGAGGATACATTCAAAGTCAAAAAACGTGCTCAACTAGGCATGAAAATGCATTTAAAGCAATAAATACTCAAAATGAGTGTCACGCCTAAACCAAAGGCCTTATGCACACATTTCAAAATGTCTTTAGTTCAGGTTGACCTCCTGAAGCCTAAATGAGCATTAATTTGACTACACATCTCATTCCTATGAAGATACATTCAAAGTCAAAAAACGTGCTCTACTCGGCCTGAAAATGCATTTAAAGCAATAAAAACTCAAAATGAGTGTCACACCTAAACCAAAGGACTTATGCACACATTTCAACATGTATTTAGTTCAGGTTGACCTCCTGAAGCCTAAATGAGCATTAATTTGACTACACATCTCATTCCTATGAAGATACATTCAAAGACAAAAAACGTGCTCAACTCGGCCTGAAAATGCATTTAAAGCAATAAAAACTCAAAATGAGTGTCACACCTAAACCAAAGGACTTATGCACACATTTCAACATGTATTTAGCTCAGTTTGACCTCCTGAAGCCTAAATCACCATTAATTTGACTACACAATTCATTCCTATGAAGGCACATTCAAACTCAGAAACGTGCTCTACTCGGCCTGAAAATGCATTTAAAGCAATAAAAACTCAAAATGAGTGTCACGCCTAAACCAAAGGACTTATGCACACATTTCAACATGTATTTAGTTAAGGTTGACATTCTGAAGCTTAAATGAGCATTAATTTGACTACACATCTCATTCCTATGAAGATAAATTCAAAGTCAAAAAACGTGCTCTACTCGGCTTGAAATTGCATTTAAAGCAATAAAAACTCAAAATGAGTGTCACGCCTAAACCAAAGGCCTTATGCACACATTTCAAAATGTCTTTAGTTCAGGTTGACCTCCTGAAGCCTAAATGAGCATTAATTTGACTACACATCTCATTCCTATGAAGGTACATTCAAAGTCAAAAAACGTGCTCTACTCGTCCTGAAAATGCATTTAAAGCAATAAAAACTCAAATTGAGTATCACACCTAAACCAAAGGATTTATCCACACATTTCAACATGTATTTAGTTCAGGTTGACCTCCTGAAGCCTAAATCACCATTAATTTGACTACACAATTCATTCCTATGAAGGTACATTCAAACTCAGAAACGTGCTCAACTCGGCCTGAAAATGCATTTAAAGCAATAATAACTCAAATTGAGTGTCACACCTAAACCAAAGGATTTATGCACACATTTCAACATGTATTTTTCAGGTTGACCTCCTGAAGCCTAAATGAGCATTAATTTGACTACACAACTCATTCCTATGAAGATACATTCAAAGTCAAAAAACGTGCTCAACTAGGCCTGAAAATGCATTTAAAGCAATAAATACTCAAAATGAGTGTCACGCCTAAACCAAAGGCCTTATGCACACATTTCAACATGTATTTAGTTCAGGAAGACCCCCTGAACCCTAAATGAGCATTAATTTGACTACACAACTCATTCCTATGTAGATACATTCAAAGTCAAAAAACGTGCTCAACTCGGACTGAAAATGCATTTAAAGCAATAAAAACTCAAATTGAGTGTGACACCTAAACCAAAGGACTTATGCACACATTTCAACATGTATTTAGTTCAGGTTGACCTCCTGAAGCCTAAATGAGCATTAATTTGACTACACATCTCATTCCTATGAAGATACATTCAAAGTCAAAAAACGTGCTCTATTCGGCCTGAAAATGCATTTAAAGCAATAAAAACTCAAATTGAGTGTCACACCTAAACCAAAGGACTTATGCACACATTTAACATGTATTTAGTTCAGGTTGACCTCCTGAAGCCTAAATGAGCATTAATTTGACTACACAACTCATTCCTGTTAAGATACATACAAAGTCAAAAAACGGGCTCAACTCGGCCTGAAAGTGCATTTAAAGCAATAAAAACTCAAATTGAGTGTCACGCCTAAACCAAAGGACTTATGCACACATTTCAACATGTATTTAGTTCAGGTTGACATTCTGAAGCCTAAATGAGCATTAATTTGACTATACAACTCATTCCTATGAAGGTACATTCAAAGTCAAAAAACGTGCTCAACTAGGCCTGAAAGTGCATTTAAAGCAATAAAAATTCAAAATGAGTGTCACGCCTAAACCAAAGGACTTATGCACACATTTCAACATGTATTTAGTTCAGGAAGACCCCCTGAAGCCTAAATGAGCATTAATTTGACTACACAACTCATTCCTATCACATACATTCAAAGTCAAAAAACGGGCTACACTCGGCCTGAAAGTGCATTTAAAGCAATAAAAACTCAAATTGAGTGTCACGCCTAAACCAAAGGACTTATGCACACATTTCAACATGTATTTATTTCAGGTTGACCTCCTGAAGCCTAAATCACCATTAATTTGACTATACAACTCATTCCTATGAAGATACATTCAAAGTCAAAAAACGTGCTCAACTAGGCCTGAAAGTGCATTTAAAGCAATAATAACTTAAAATGAGTGTCACGCCTAAACCAAAGGACTTATGCACACATTTCAACATGTATTTAGTTCAGGTTGACCTCCTGAAGCCTAAATGAGCATCAATTTGACTACACATCTCATTCCTATGAAGATACATTCAAAGTCAAAAAACGTTCTCAACTCAGCCTGAAAGTGCATTTAAAGCAATAAAAACTCAAATTGAGTGTCACGCCTAAACCAAAGGCCTTATGCACACATTCCAACATGTATTTAGTTCAGGTTGACCTCCTGAAGCGTAAATGAGCATTAATTTGATCACACAACTCATTCCTATGAAGATACATTCAAAGTAAAAAAACGTGCTCAACACGGCCTGAAAATGCATTTAAAGCAATAAAAACTCAAAATGAGTGTCACGCCTAAACCAAAGGCCTTATGCACACGTTTAACATGTATTTAGTTCAGGTTGACCTCCTGAAGCCTAAATTAGCATTAATTTGACTACACAACTCATTCCTGTGAAGATACATACAAAGTCAAAAAACGGGCTCAACTCGGCCTGAAAGTGCATTTAAAGCAATAAAAACTCAAATTGAGTGTCACGCCTAAACCAAAGGACTTATGCACACATTTCAACATGTATTTAGTTCAGGTTGACATTCTGAAGCCTAAATGAGCATTAATTTGACTATACAACTCATTCCTATGAAGGTACATTCAAAGTCCAAAAACGTGCTCAACTAGGCCTGAAATTGCATTTAAAGCAATAAAAACTCAAATTGAGTGTCACGCCTAAACCAAAGGACTTATGCACACATTTCAACATGTATTTAGTTCACGTTGACCTCCTGAAGCCTAAATGAGCATTAATTTGACTACACAACTTATTCCTATGTAGATACATTCAAAGTCAAAAAACGTGCTCAACTCAGCCTGAAAGTGCATTTAAAGCAATAAAAACTCAAATTGAGTGCCACGCCTAAACCAAAGGCCTTATGCACACATTTCAACATGTATTTAGTTCAGGTTGACCTCCTGAAGCCTAAATGAGCATTAATTTGACTACTCATCTCATTCCTATGAAGATACATTCAAAGTCAAAAAACGTGCTCTACTCGGCCCGAAAATGCATTTAAAGCAATAAAAACTCAAAATGAGTGTCACGCCTAAACCAAAGGATTTATCCACACATTTCAAAATGTCTTTAGTTCAGGTTGACCTCCTGAAGCCTAAATCACCATTAATTTGACTACACAATTCATTCCTATGAAGGTACATTCAAACTCAGAAACGTGCTCAACTCGGCCTGAAAATGCATTTAAAGCAATAATAACTCAAATTGAGTGTCACACCTAAACCAAAGGATTTATGCACACATTTCAACATGTATTTTTCAGGTTGACCTCCTGAAGCCTAAATGAGCATTAATTTGACTACACAACTCATTCCTATGAAGATACATTCAAAGTCAAAAAACGTGCTCAACTCGGCCTGAAAATGCATTTAAAGCAATAAAAACTCAAATTGAGTGTCACGCCTAAACCAAAGGACTTATGCACACATTTCAACATGTATATAAATCAGCATGTATTGTATTGTATTGTATTGTATTTAGTTCAGGTTGACCTCCTGAAGCCTAAATGAGCATTAATTTGACTACACAACTCATTCCTATGAGGATACATTCAAAGTCAAAAAACGTGCTCAACTAGGCCTGAAAATGCATTTAAAGCAATAAATACTCAAAATGAGTGTCACGCCTAAACCAAAGGCCTTATGCACACATTTCAAAATGTCTTTAGTTCAGGTTGACCTCCTGAAGCCTAAATGAGCATTAATTTGACTACACATCTCATTCCTATGAAGATACATTCAAAGTCAAAAAACGTGCTCTACTCGGCCTGAAAATGCATTTAAAGCAATAAAAACTCAAAATGAGTGTCACACCTAAACCAAAGGACTTATGCAGACATTTCAACATGTATTTAGTTCAGGTTGACCTCCTGAAGCCTAAATGAGCATTAATTTGACTACACATCTCATTCCTATGAAGATACATTCAAAGACAAAAAACGTGCTCAACTCGGCCTGAAAATGCATTTAAAGCAATAAAAACTCAAAATGAGTGTCACACCTAAACCAAAGGACTTATGCACACATTTCAACATGTATTTAGCTCAGTTTGACCTCCTGAAGCCTAAATCACCATTAATTTGACTACACAATTCATTCCTATGAAGGTACATTCAAACTCAGAAACGTGCTCTACTCGGCCTGAAAATGCATTTAAAGCAATAAAAACTCAAAATGAGTGTCACGCCTAAACCAAAGGACTTATGCACACATTTCAACATGTATTTAGTTAAGGTTGACATTCTGAAGCTTAAATGAGCATTAATTTGACTACACATCTCATTCCTATGAAGATAAATTCAAAGTCAAAAAACGTGCTCTACTCGGCTTGAAATTGCATTTAAAGCAATAAAAACTCAAAATGAGTGTCACGCCTAAACCAAAGGCCTTATGCACACATTTCAAAATGTCTTTAGTTCAGGTTGACCTCCTGAAGCCTAAATGAGCATTAATTTGACTACACATCTCATTCCTATGAAGGTACATTCAAAGTCAAAAAACGTGCTCTACTCGTCCTGAAAATGCATTTAAAGCAATAAAAACTCAAATTGAGTATCACACCTAAACCAAAGGATTTATCCACACATTTCAACATGTATTTAGTTCAGGTTGACCTCCTGAAGCCTAAATCACCATTAATTTGACTACACAATTCATTCCTATGAAGGTACATTCAAACTCAGAAACGTGCTCAACTCGGCCTGAAAATGCATTTAAAGCAATAATAACTCAAATTGAGTGTCACACCTAAACCAAAGGATTTATGCACACATTTCAACATGTATTTTTCAGGTTGACCTCCTGAAGCCTAAATGAGCATTAATTTGACTACACAACTCATTCCTATGAAGATACATTCAAAGTCAAAAAACGTGCTCAACTCGGCCTGAAAATGCATTTAAAGCAATAAAAACTCAAATTGAGTGTCACGCCTAAACCAAAGGACTTATGCACACATTTCAACATGTATTTAGTTCAGGTTGACCTCCTGAAGCCTAAATGAGCATTAATTTGACTACACAACTCATTCCTATGAGGATACATTCAAAGTCAAAAAACGTGCTCAACTAGGCCTGAAAATGCATTTAAAGCAATAAATACTCAAAATGAGTGTCACGCCTAAACCAAAGGCCTTATGCACACATTTCAAAATGTCTTTAGTTCAGGTTGACCTCCTGAAGCCTAAATGAGCATTAATTTGACTACACATCTCATTCCTATGAAGATACATTCAAAGTCAAAAAACGTGCTCTACTCGGCCTGAAAATGCATTTAAAGCAATAAAAACTCAAAATGAGTGTCACACCTAAACCAAAGGACTTATGCACACATTTCAACATGTATTTAGTTCAGGTTGACCTCCTGAAGCCTAAATGAGCATTAATTTGACTACACATCTCATTCCTATGAAGATACATTCAAAGACAAAAAACGTGCTCAACTCGGCCTGAAAATGCATTTAAAGCAATAAAAACTCAAAATGAGTGTCACACCTAAACCAAAGGACTTATGCACACATTTCAACATGTATTTAGCTCAGTTTGACCTCCTGAAGCCTAAATCACCATTAATTTGACTACACAATTCATTCCTATGAAGGCACATTCAAACTCAGAAACGTGCTCTACTCGGCCTGAAAATGCATTTAAAGCAATAAAAACTCAAAATGAGTGTCACGCCTAAACCAAAGGACTTATGCACACATTTCAACATGTATTTAGTTAAGGTTGACATTCTGAAGCTTAAATGAGCATTAATTTGACTACACATCTCATTCCTATGAAGATAAATTCAAAGTCAAAAAACGTGCTCTACTCGGCTTGAAATTGCATTTAAAGCAATAAAAACTCAAAATGAGTGTCACGCCTAAACCAAAGGCCTTATGCACACATTTCAAAATGTCTTTAGTTCAGGTTGACCTCCTGAAGCCTAAATGAGCATTAATTTGACTACACATCTCATTCCTATGAAGGTACATTCAAAGTCAAAAAACGTGCTCTACTCGTCCTGAAAATGCATTTAAAGCAATAAAAACTCAAATTGAGTATCACACCTAAACCAAAGGATTTATCCACACATTTCAACATGTATTTAGTTCAGGTTGACCTCCTGAAGCCTAAATCACCATTAATTTGACTACACAATTCATTCCTATGAAGGTACATTCAAACTCAGAAACGTGCTCAACTCGGCCTGAAAATGCATTTAAAGCAATAATAACTCAAATTGAGTGTCACACCTAAACCAAAGGATTTATGCACACATTTCAACATGTATTTTTCAGGTTGACCTCCTGAAGCCTAAATGAGCATTAATTTGACTACACAACTCATTCCTATGAAGATACATTCAAAGTCAAAAAACGTGCTCAACTAGGCCTGAAAATGCATTTAAAGCAATAAATACTCAAAATGAGTGTCACGCCTAAACCAAAGGCCTTATGCACACATTTCAACATGTATTTAGTTCAGGAAGACCCCCTGAACCCTAAATGAGCATTAATTTGACTACACAACTCATTCCTATGTAGATACATTCAAAGTCAAAAAACGTGCTCAACTCGGACTGAAAATGCATTTAAAGCAATAAAAACTCAAATTGAGTGTGACACCTAAACCAAAGGACTTATGCACACATTTCAACATGTATTTAGTTCAGGTTGACCTCCTGAAGCCTAAATGAGCATTAATTTGACTACACATCTCATTCCTATGAAGATACATTCAAAGTCAAAAAACGTGCTCTATTCGGCCTGAAAATGCATTTAAAGCAATAAAAACTCAAATTGAGTGTCACACCTAAACCAAAGGACTTATGCACACATTTAACATGTATTTAGTTCAGGTTGACCTCCTGAAGCCTAAATGAGCATTAATTTGACTACACAACTCATTCCTGTTAAGATACATACAAAGTCAAAAAACGGGCTCAACTCGGCCTGAAAGTGCATTTAAAGCAATAAAAACTCAAATTGAGTGTCACGCCTAAACCAAAGGACTTATGCACACATTTCAACATGTATTTAGTTCAGGTTGACATTCTGAAGCCTAAATGAGCATTAATTTGACTATACAACTCATTCCTATGAAGGTACATTCAAAGTCAAAAAACGTGCTCAACTAGGCCTGAAAGTGCATTTAAAGCAATAAAAATTCAAAATGAGTGTCACGCCTAAACCAAAGGACTTATGCACACATTTCAACATGTATTTAGTTCAGGAAGACCCCCTGAAGCCTAAATGAGCATTAATTTGACTACACAACTCATTCCTATCACATACATTCAAGGTCAAAAAACGGGCTACACTCGGCCTGAAAGTGCATTTAAAGCAATAAAAACTCAAATTGAGTGTCACGCCTAAACCAAAGGACTTATGCACACATTTCAACATGTATTTATTTCAGGTTGACCTCCTGAAGCCTAAATCACCATTAATTTGACTATACAACTCATTCCTATGAAGATACATTCAAAGTCAAAAAACGTGCTCAACTAGGCCTGAAAGTGCATTTAAAGCAATAATAACTTAAAATGAGTGTCACGCCTAAACCAAAGGACTTATGCACACATTTCAACATGTATTTAGTTCAGGTTGACCTCCTGAAGCCTAAATGAGCATCAATTTGACTACACATCTCATTCCTATGAAGATACATTCAAAGTCAAAAAACGTTCTCAACTCAGCCTGAAAGTGCATTTAAAGCAATAAAAACTCAAATTGAGTGTCACGCCTAAACCAAAGGCCTTATGCACACATTCCAACATGTATTTAGTTCAGGTTGACCTCCTGAAGCGTAAATGAGCATTAATTTGATCACACAACTCATTCCTATGAAGATACATTCAAAGTAAAAAAACGTGCTCAACACGGCCTGAAAATGCATTTAAAGCAATAAAAACTCAAAATGAGTGTCACGCCTAAACCAAAGGCCTTATGCACACGTTTAACATGTATTTAGTTCAGGTTGACCTCCTGAAGCCTAAATTAGCATTAATTTGACTACACAACTCATTCCTGTGAAGATACATACAAAGTCAAAAAACGGGCTCAACTCGGCCTGAAAGTGCATTTAAAGCAATAAAAACTCAAATTGAGTGTCACGCCTAAACCAAAGGACTTATGCACACATTTCAACATGTATTTAGTTCAGGTTGACATTCTGAAGCCTAAATGAGCATTAATTTGACTATACAACTCATTCCTATGAAGGTACATTCAAAGTCCAAAAACGTGCTCAACTAGGCCTGAAATTGCATTTAAAGCAATAAAAACTCAAATTGAGTGTCACGCCTAAACCAAAGGACTTATGCACACATTTCAACATGTATTTAGTTCACGTTGACCTCCTGAAGCCTAAATGAGCATTAATTTGACTACACAACTTATTCCTATGTAGATACATTCAAAGTCAAAAAACGTGCTCAACTCAGCCTGAAAGTGCATTTAAAGCAATAAAAACTCAAATTGAGTGCCACGCCTAAACCAAAGGCCTTATGCACACATTTCAACATGTATTTAGTTCAGGTTGACCTCCTGAAGCCTAAATGAGCATTAATTTGACTACTCATCTCATTCCTATGAAGATACATTCAAAGTCAAAAAACGTGCTCTACTCGGCCCGAAAATGCATTTAAAGCAATAAAAACTCAAAATGAGTGTCACGCCTAAACCAAAGGATTTATCCACACATTTCAAAATGTCTTTAGTTCAGGTTGACCTCCTGAAGCCTAAATCACCATTAATTTGACTACACAATTCATTCCTATGAAGGTACATTCAAACTCAGAAACGTGCTCAACTCGGCCTGAAAATGCATTTAAAGCAATAATAACTCAAATTGAGTGTCACACCTAAACCAAAGGATTTATGCACACATTTCAACATGTATTTTTCAGGTTGACCTCCTGAAGCCTAAATGAGCATTAATTTGACTACACAACTCATTCCTATGAAGATACATTCAAAGTCAAAAAACGTGCTCAACTCGGCCTGAAAATGCATTTAAAGCAATAAAAACTCAAATTGAGTGTCACGCCTAAACCAAAGGACTTATGCACACATTTCAACATGTATATAAATCAGCATGTATTGTATTGTATTGTATTGTATTTAGTTCAGGTTGACCTCCTGAAGCCTAAATGAGCATTAATTTGACTACACAACTCATTCCTATGAGGATACATTCAAAGTCAAAAAACGTGCTCAACTAGGCCTGAAAATGCATTTAAAGCAATAAATACTCAAAATGAGTGTCACGCCTAAACCAAAGGCCTTATGCACACATTTCAAAATGTCTTTAGTTCAGGTTGACCTCCTGAAGCCTAAATGAGCATTAATTTGACTACACATCTCATTCCTATGAAGATACATTCAAAGACAAAAAACGTGCTCAACTCGGCCTGAAAATGCATTTAAAGCAATAAAAACTCAAAATGAGTGTCACACCTAAACCAAAGGACTTATGCACACATTTCAACATGTATTTAGCTCAGTTTGACCTCCTGAAGCCTAAATCACCATTAATTTGACTACACAATTCATTCCTATGAAGGTACATTCAAACTCAGAAACGTGCTCTACTCGGCCTGAAAATGCATTTAAAGCAATAAAAACTCAAAATGAGTGTCACGCCTAAACCAAAGGACTTATGCACACATTTCAACATGTATTTAGTTAAGGTTGACATTCTGAAGCTTAAATGAGCATTAATTTGACTACACATCTCATTCCTATGAAGATAAATTCAAAGTCAAAAAACGTGCTCTACTCGGCTTGAAATTGCATTTAAAGCAATAAAAACTCAAAATGAGTGTCACGCCTAAACCAAAGGCCTTATGCACACATTTCAAAATGTCTTTAGTTCAGGTTGACCTCCTGAAGCCTAAATGAGCATTAATTTGACTACACATCTCATTCCTATGAAGGTACATTCAAAGTCAAAAAACGTGCTCTACTCGTCCTGAAAATGCATTTAAAGCAATAAAAACTCAAATTGAGTATCACACCTAAACCAAAGGATTTATCCACACATTTCAACATGTATTTAGTTCAGGTTGACCTCCTGAAGCCTAAATCACCATTAATTTGACTACACAATTCATTCCTATGAAGGTACATTCAAACTCAGAAACGTGCTCAACTCGGCCTGAAAATGCATTTAAAGCAATAATAACTCAAATTGAGTGTCACACCTAAACCAAAGGATTTATGCACACATTTCAACATGTATTTTTCAGGTTGACCTCCTGAAGCCTAAATGAGCATTAATTTGACTACACAACTCATTCCTATGAAGATACATTCAAAGTCAAAAAACGTGCTCAACTCGGCCTGAAAATGCATTTAAAGCAATAAAAACTTGAATTGAGTGTCACGCCTAAACCAAAGGACTTATGCACACATTTCAACATGTATTTAGTTCAGGTTGACCTCCTGAAGCCTAAATGAGCATTAATTTGACTACACAACTCATTCCTATGAGGATACATTCAAAGTCAAAAAACGTGCTCAACTAGGCCTGAAAATGCATTTAAAGCAATAAATACTCAAAATGAGTGTCACGCCTAAACCAAAGGCCTTATGCACACATTTCAAAATGTCTTTAGTTCAGGTTGACCTCCTGAAGCCTAAATGAGCATTAATTTGACTACACATCTCATTCCTATGAAGATACATTCAAAGTCAAAAAACGTGCTCTACTCGGCCTGAAAATGCATTTAAAGCAATAAAAACTCAAAATGAGTGTCACACCTAAACCAAAGGACTTATGCACACATTTCAACATGTATTTAGTTCAGGTTGACCTCCTGAAGCCTAAATGAGCATTAATTTGACTACACATCTCATTCCTATGAAGATACATTCAAAGACAAAAAACGTGCTCAACTCGGCCTGAAAATGTATTTAAAGCAATAAAAACTCAAAATGAGTGTCACACCTAAACCAAAGGACTTATGCACACATTTCAACATGTATTTAGCTCAGTTTGACCTCCTGAAGCCTAAATCACCATTAATTTGACTACACAATTCATTCCTATGAAGGTACATTCAAACTCAGAAACGTGCTCTACTCGGCCTGAAAATGCATTTAAAGCAATAAAAACTCAAAATGAGTGTCACGCCTAAACCAAAGGCCTTATGCACACATTTCAACATGTATTTAGTTCAGGTTGACCTCCTGAAGCCTAAATGAGCATTAATTTGACTACTCATCTCATTCCTATGAAGATACATTCAAAGTCAAAAAACGTGCTCTACTCGGCCCGAAAATGCATTTAAAGCAATAAAAACTCAAATTGAGTGTCACGCCTAAACCAAAGGACTTATGCACACATTTCAACATGTATATAAATCAGCATGTATTGTATTGTATTGTATTGTATTTAGTTCAGGTTGACCTCCTGAAGCCTAAATGAGCATTAATTTGACTACACAACTCATTCCTATGAGGATACATTCAAAGTCAAAAAACGTGCTCAACTAGGCCTGAAAATGCATTTAAAGCAATAAATACTCAAAATGAGTGTCACGCCTAAACCAAAGGCCTTATGCACACATTTCAAAATGTCTTTAGTTCAGGTTGACCTCCTGAAGCCTAAATGAGCATTAATTTGACTACACATCTCATTCCTATGAAGATACATTCAAAGACAAAAAACGTGCTCAACTCGGCCTGAAAATGCATTTAAAGCAATAAAAACTCAAAATGAGTGTCACACCTAAACCAAAGGACTTATGCACACATTTCAACATGTATTTAGCTCAGTTTGACCTCCTGAAGCCTAAATCACCATTAATTTGACTACACAATTCATTCCTATGAAGGTACATTCAAACTCAGAAACGTGCTCTACTCGGCCTGAAAATGCATTTAAAGCAATAAAAACTCAAAATGAGTGTCACGCCTAAACCAAAGGACTTATGCACACATTTCAACATGTATTTAGTTAAGGTTGACATTCTGAAGCTTAAATGAGCATTAATTTGACTACACATCTCATTCCTATGAAGATAAATTCAAAGTCAAAAAACGTGCTCTACTCGGCTTGAAATTGCATTTAAAGCAATAAAAACTCAAAATGAGTGTCACGCCTAAACCAAAGGCCTTATGCACACATTTCAAAATGTCTTTAGTTCAGGTTGACCTCCTGAAGCCTAAATGAGCATTAATTTGACTACACATCTCATTCCTATGAAGGTACATTCAAAGTCAAAAAACGTGCTCTACTCGTCCTGAAAATGCATTTAAAGCAATAAAAACTCAAATTGAGTATCACACCTAAACCAAAGGATTTATCCACACATTTCAACATGTATTTAGTTCAGGTTGACCTCCTGAAGCCTAAATCACCATTAATTTGACTACACAATTCATTCCTATGAAGGTACATTCAAACTCAGAAACGTGCTCAACTCGGCCTGAAAATGCATTTAAAGCAATAATAACTCAAATTGAGTGTCACACCTAAACCAAAGGATTTATGCACACATTTCAACATGTATTTTTCAGGTTGACCTCCTGAAGCCTAAATGAGCATTAATTTGACTACACAACTCATTCCTATGAAGATACATTCAAAGTCAAAAAACGTGCTCAACTCGGCCTGAAAATGCATTTAAAGCAATAAAAACTTGAATTGAGTGTCACGCCTAAACCAAAGGACTTATGCACACATTTCAACATGTATTTAGTTCAGGTTGACCTCCTGAAGCCTAAATGAGCATTAATTTGACTACACAACTCATTCCTATGAGGATACATTCAAAGTCAAAAAACGTGCTCAACTAGGCCTGAAAATGCATTTAAAGCAATAAATACTCAAAATGAGTGTCACGCCTAAACCAAAGGCCTTATGCACACATTTCAAAATGTCTTTAGTTCAGGTTGACCTCCTGAAGCCTAAATGAGCATTAATTTGACTACACATCTCATTCCTATGAAGATACATTCAAAGTCAAAAAACGTGCTCTACTCGGCCTGAAAATGCATTTAAAGCAATAAAAACTCAAAATGAGTGTCACACCTAAACCAAAGGACTTATGCACACATTTCAACATGTATTTAGTTCAGGTTGACCTCCTGAAGCCTAAATGAGCATTAATTTGACTACACATCTCATTCCTATGAAGATACATTCAAAGACAAAAAACGTGCTCAACTCGGCCTGAAAATGTATTTAAAGCAATAAAAACTCAAAATGAGTGTCACACCTAAACCAAAGGACTTATGCACACATTTCAACATGTATTTAGCTCAGTTTGACCTCCTGAAGCCTAAATCACCATTAATTTGACTACACAATTCATTCCTATGAAGGTACATTCAAACTCAGAAACGTGCTCTACTCGGCCTGAAAATGCATTTAAAGCAATAAAAACTCAAAATGAGTGTCACGCCTAAACCAAAGGCCTTATGCACACATTTCAACATGTATTTAGTTCAGGTTGACCTCCTGAAGCCTAAATGAGCATTAATTTGACTACTCATCTCATTCCTATGAAGATACATTCAAAGTCAAAAAACGTGCTCTACTCGGCCCGAAAATGCATTTAAAGCAATAAAAACTCAAATTGAGTGTCACACCTAAACGAAAGGATTTATGCACACATTTCAACATGTATTTGGTTCAGGTTGACCTCCTGAAGCCTAAATCACCATTAATTTGACTACACAAATCATTCCTATGAAGGTACATTCAAACTCAGAAACGTGCTCAACTCGGCCTGAAAATGCATTTAAAGCAATAATAACTCAAAGTGAGTGTCACACCTAAACCAAAGGATTTATGCACACATTTCAACATGTATTTATTTCAGGTTGACCTCCTGAAGCCTAAATGAGCATTAATTTGACTACACAACTTATTCCTATGAAGATACATTCAAAGTAAAAAAACGTGCTCAACTCGGCCTGAAAATGCATTTAAAGCAATAAAAACTCAAATTGAGTGTCACGCCTAAACCAAAGGACTTATGCACACATTTCAACATGTATTTAGTTCAGGTTGACATTCTGAAGCTTAAATGAGCATTAATTTTACTATACAACTCATTCCTATGAAGGTACATTAAAAGTCAAAAAACGTGCTCAACTAGGCCTGAAAGTGCATTTAAAGCAATAAAAACTCAAAATGAGTGTCACGCCTAAACCAAAGGCCTTATGCACACATTTCAAAATGTCTTTAGTTCAGGTTGACCTCCTGAAGCCTAAATGAGCATTAATTTGACTACACATCTCATTCCTATGAAGGTACATTCAAAGTCAAAAAACGTGCTCTACTCGTCCTGAAAATGCATTTAAAGCAATAAAAACTCAAATTGAGTATCACACCTAAACCAAAGGATTTATCCACACATTTCAACATGTATTTAGTTCAGGTTGACCTCCTGAAGCTTAAATCACCATTAATTTGACTACACAATTCATTCCTATGAAGGTACATTCAAACTCAGAAACGTGCTCAACTCGGCCTGAAAATGCATTTAAAGCAATAATAACTCAAATTGAGTGTCACACCTAAACCAAAGGATTTATGCACACATTTCAACATGTATTTTTCAGGTTGACCTCCTGAAGCCTAAATGAGCATTAATTTGACTACACAACTCATTCCTATGAAGATACATTCAAAGTAAAAAAACGTGCTCAACTCGGCCTGAAAATGCATTTAAAGCAATACAAACTCAAATTGAGTGTCACGCCTAAACCAAAGGACTTATGCACACATTTCAACATGTATTTAGTTCAGGTTGACCTCCTGAAGCCTAAATGAGCATTAATTTGACTACACAACTCATTCCTATGAGGATACATTCAAAGTCAAAAAACATGCTCAACTAGGCCTGAAAATGCATTTAAAGCAATAAATACTCAAAATGAGTGTCACGCCTAAACCAAAGGCCTTATGCACACATTTCAAAATGTCTTTAGTTCAGGTTGACCTCCTGAAGCCTAAATGAGCATTAATTTGACTACACATCTCATTCCTATGAAGATACATTCAAAGTCAAAAAACGTGCTCTACTCGGCCTGAAAATGCATTTAAAGCAATAAAAACTCAAAATGAGTGTCACACCTAAACCAAAGGACTTATGCACACATTTCAACATGTATTTAGTTCAGGTTGACCTCCTAAAGCCTAAATGAGCATTAATTTGACTACACATCTCATTCCTATGAAGATACATTCAAAGACAAAAAACGTGCTCAACTCGGCCTGAAAATGCATTTAAAGCAATAAAAACTCAAAATGAGTGTCACACCTAAACCAAAGGACTTATGCACACATTTCAACATGTATTTAGCTCAGTTTGACCTCCTGAAGCCTAAATCACCATTAATTTGACTACACAATTCATTCCTATGAAGGTACATTCAAACTCAGAAACGTGCTCTACTCGGCCTGAAAATGCATTTAAAGCAATAAAAACTCAAAATGAGTGTCACGCCTAAACCAAAGGACTTATGCACACATTTCAACATGTATTTAGTTAAGGTTGACATTCTGAAGCTTAAATGAGCATTAATTTGACTACACATCTCATTCCTATGAAGATAAATTCAAAGTCAAAAAACGTGCTCTACTCGGCTTGAAATTGCATTTAAAGCAATAAAAACTCAAAATGAGTGTCACGCCTAAACCAAAGGCCTTATGCACACATTTCAAAATGTCTTTAGTTCAGGTTGACCTCCTGAAGCCTAAATGAGCATTAATTTGACTACACATCTCATTCCTATGAAGGTACATTCAAAGTCAAAAAACGTGCTCTACTCGTCCTGAAAATGCATTTAAAGCAATAAAAACTCAAATTGAGTATCACACCTAAACCAAAGGATTTATCCACACATTTCAACATGTATTTAGTTCAGGTTGACCTCCTGAAGCCTAAATCACCATTAATTTGACTACACAATTCATTCCTATGAAGGTACATTCAAACTCAGAAACGTGCTCAACTCGGCCTGAAAATGCATTTAAAGCAATAATAACTCAAATTGAGTGTCACACCTAAACCAAAGGATTTATGCACACATTTCAACATGTATTTTTCAGGTTGACCTCCTGAAGCCTAAATGAGCATTAATTTGACTACACAACTCATTCCTATGAAGATACATTCAAAGTCAAAAAATGTGCTCAACTCGGCCTGAAAATGCATTTAAAGCAATAAAAACTCAAATTGAGTGTCACGCCTAAACCAAAGGACTTATGCACACATTTCAACATGTATTTAGTTCAGGTTGACCTCCTGAAGCCTAAATGAGCATTAATTTGACTACACAACTCATTCCTATGAGGATACATTCAAAGTCAAAAAACGTGCTCAACTAGGCCTGAAAATGCATTTAAAGCAATAAATACTCAAAATGAGTGTCACGCCTAAACCAAAGGCCTTATGCACACATTTCAAAATGTCTTTAGTTCAGGTTGACCTCCTGAAGCCTAAATGAGCATTAATTTGACTACACATCTCATTCCTATGAAGATACATTCAAAGTCAAAAAACGTGCTCTACTCGGCCTGAAAATGCATTTAAAGCAATAAAAACTCAAAATGAGTGTCACACCTAAACCAAAGGACTTGTGCACACATTTCAACATGTATTTAGCTCAGTTTGACCTCCTGAAGCCTAAATCACCATTAATTTGACTACACAATTCATTCCTATGAAGGTACATTCAAACTCAGAAACGTGCTCTACTCGGCCTGAAAATGCATTTAAAGCAATAAAAACTCAAAATGAGTGTCACGCCTAAACCAAAGGACTTATGCACACATTTCAACATGTATTTAGTTAAGGTTGACATTCTGAAGCTTAAATGAGCATTAATTTGACTACACATCTCATTCCTATGAAGATAAATTCAAAGTCAAAAAACGTGCTCTACTCGGCTTGAAATTGCATTTAAAGCAATAAAAACTCAAAATGAGTGTCACGCCTAAACCAAAGGACTTATGCACACATTTCAAGATGTATTTTGTTCAGGTTGACCTCCTGAAGCCTAAATGAGCATTAATTTGACTACACACCTCATTCCTATGAAGATACATTCAAAGTCAAAAAACTTGCTCAAATCGGGCTGAAAGTGCATTTAAAGCAATAAAAACTCAAATTGAGTGTCACGCCTAAACCAAAGGATTTATGCACACATGTCAACATGTATTTAGTTCAGGTTTTACTACCGAAGCCTAAATGAGCATTAATTTGACTACACAAGTCATTCCTATTAAGATACTTTAAAACTCAGAAAACGTTCTCAACTCGGCCTGAAAATGCATTTAAAGCAATAAAAATTCAAATTGAGTGTCACGCCTAAACCAAAGGACTTATGCACACATTTCAACATGTACATTTCCCAGCTTCCGCCTTCTCCGAGCCGACCGCAACACGGAGCTATCAGGGAAATCGAAAGGGGGTGGGATTTGCTTCTATATCAACGAAGAATGGTGCACTGATGTCACGAAGCTTGACGCACACTGCAGGCCGGACCTGGAGTCGCTGTCTTTAAACTGCAAGCCATTCTACTCGCCTCGTGAGTTCACCTCCTTTTTACTAGTCGGTGTTTACATTGCGCCACAAGCTAACGCTAACACGGCGATACAAACGCTAGCCGAACAAGTAAACAAACTCGAACTAAAATACCCAGAGTCACCCCTGATCATTTTGGGCGATTTTAATAGAGCACATCTTAACCGTGAACTTCCCAGATATAAGCAGCACATCGACTGTTTCACCAGAGAAGGCAACATTCTAGACCACTGCTATACAACAATCAAAAATGCATACCGATCGGTCGCCCGTGCAGCATTGGGTCTTTCTGACCACAATTTAATCCACTTAATACTTACATACAGACAGAAACTCAAATGTGTTAAACCGGTTGTTAAGACTGCGAAAAAATGGACAGATGAAGCAAAGCTAGCTCTACAAGAATGCTTAGTCTGCACTGATTGGGGCGTCTTTGAAACTTCAACGTGCACACTGGATGAATACACAGACACTGTAACATCATACATCAGTTTCTGTGAGGACATGTGTGTACCAACGAAGTCCTTCCGCTCCTTCAACAATAACAAGCCATGGTTTACTCCCAAACTCAGGCAACTCAGGAAAGAGAAAGAGGCCGCATTTAGAAGTGGAGATCGGGCACTGTACAAACATGCCCGAAACCAATTGACAAAGGAAATTAACATCGCAAAGAGAAACTATGCAGAGAGGCTGAAAAACCAGTTCTCTGCTAACCACTCTGCATCTGTATGGAATGGCCTGAAAGCAATCACTAACTATAGAATGCCATCCCCCCAAACAGTGAACAATAAGGGTCTTGCTAATGAACTAAACATGTTTTTCTGCCGATTTGAAAAGGACACCCCCATTTCCCACACACACCCACCTCTACCAGAAACCACTCTACCTACCCCCCCCCCCTCTTTTACTCCACTACAGATCCACGAACAGGACGTGAGACGGCTCTTCAAGTAGCAAAAGATCAAGAAAGCTCCGGGGCCCGACAAAGTGTCCCCCTCCTGCCTGAAAGTCTGCGCTGACCAGCTGGCTCCGGTCTTCACACAAATCTTCAACAGATCCCTGGAGCTGTGTGAGGTCCCATCCGGCTTCAAACAGTCTACCATCAACCCAGTTCCCAAGAAATCGGCAACATCGGAACTGAACGACTATAGGCCTGTCGCCCTGACGTCTGTGGTCATGAAGTCCTTTGAACGCCTTGTGCTGAACCACCTAAAGAACGTCACTGGACCCCTGCTGGACCCTCTCCAGTTTGCCTACCGGGCAAACAGGTCTGTGGAAGACGCAGTCAACATAGGTCTGCACTACATCCTCAAGCACCTCGACAGCACAGGGACCTACGCAAGGATTCTGTTTGTGGATTTCAGCTCTGCGTTCAACACCATCATCCCGGAACTCCTCACCCCCAAACTACTCCACCTCGGTGTGTCCCCTACGATCTGCCAGTGGATCCTCAGCTTCCTCACGGGACGGACACAACAGGTGAGACTGGGATCAACAACGTCATCAACACGCACCACCAGCACTGGAGCCCCACAGCGATGTGTCCTCTCGCCACTGCTCTTCTCTCTCTACACAAACGATTGCACCTCAACAGATCCAGCTGTCAAACTGATAAAGTTCGCAGACGACACCACGGTCATCGGTCTCATCAAAGACAGCGACGAGTCTGCGTACCGCCAACAAGTGGAGCAGCTGGAGCTCTGGTGCGGCCGACACAACCTCGGGCTGAACACGCTCAAGACTGTAGAGATGATCGTGGACTTCAGGAAACATGATTCTCCTCAGTTGCCCCTCACACTATCCAACTGCCCTGTGTCAACCGTCGAGACCTTCAAGTTCCTGGGAATCACAGTCTCCCAGGACATGAAGTGGGAAGTCAACACCATCTCCATCCTGAAAAGGGCCCGGCAGCGGATGTACTTCCTGAGGCTGTTGAGGAAGCATGGCCTCCCACAGGAGGTGCTACGACAGTTCTACACGGCAGTCATCGAATCAATCCTGTGTTCTTCCATCACAGTTTGGTTTGGGGCCGCCACAAAAAAGGACAAAATCCGACTTCAACGGACAGTTAGGACGGCAGAAAAAATCGTTGGCACCGCCCTACCCACTCTTGAGGACTTGCAAACTGCAAGAATCAAGACAAGGGCACGGAAAATCCTCCTGGATCCCCTGCACCCTGCCCACCACCTTTTTCAGCCACTCCCCTCAGGCAGACGCTACAGATCCATGCGCACCAAATCCAGTAGACACTTAAACAGCTTCTTCCCTCTAGCCATTAACTCCTGAAACAGTCACTGACATAGTCACTCTTCTTGCACCAGAAAATGGTACTACAAAACTACTGGTTACTCTAAAATGGTTCAATGATTTTGTTGTTTACGATGATACTAGTGCAGCGTGTTATACCGGAGACAAATTCCTTGTGTGTTCTACATACTTGGCCAATAAAGATGATTCTGATTCTGATTCAGGTTGACCTCCTGAAGCCTAAATGAGCATTAATTTGACCACAAAACTCATTCCTATGAAGATACATTCAAACTCAGAAAATGTGCTCAACTCGGCCTAAAAATGCATTTAAAGCAATAAAAACTCAAATTGAGCATCACGCCTGAACCAAAGGACTTTTGCACACATTTCAACATGTATTTAGTTCAGGTTGACCTCCTGAAGCCTAAATGACTATGAATTTGACTACACGACTCATTCCTATGAAGATACATTCAAACTTAAAAAACGTGCTCAGCTCGGCCTGAAAATGCATTTAAAGCAATAAAAACTCAAATTGAGTGTCACGCCTAAACCAAAGGACTTATGCACACATTTCAACATGTATTTGGTTCAGGTTGACCTCCTGAAGCCTAAATGAGCATTAATTTGACTACACAACTCATTCCTGTGAAGATACATTCAAAGTCAAAAAACGTGCTCTACTCGGCCTGAAAATGCATTTAAAGCAATAAAAACTCAAATTGAGTGTCACGCCTAAACCAAAGGATTTATGCACACATTTCAACATGTATTTAGTTCAGGTTGACCTCCTGAAGCCTAAATGACCATTAATTTGACTACACAACTCATTCCTATGAAGATACATTGAAACTCAGAAAACGTGCTCAACTCGGCCTGAAAATGCATTTAAAGCAATAAAAACTCAAATTGAGTGTCACGCCTAAACCAAAGGACTTATGCACACATTTCAGCATGAATTTAGTTCAGAATGACCCCGTGAAGTTTAAATGAGCATTAATTTGATCACACAACTCATTCCCATGAAGATACATTCAAAGCAGCATCAATTTGATCACACAACTCATTCCTATGAAGATACATTCAAAGTCAGTAAGCGTGCTCAGCTCGGCCTGAAAATGCATTTGAAGCAATAAAAACTCAAATTGAGTGTCACGCCTAAACCAAAGGACTTATGCACACATTTCAACATTTACTTAGTTCAGGGTGGCCTCCTGAAGCCTAAATGAGCATTAATTTGATCCGTGCGCGTTCGGTGATTGGATTAGCGCCTGGTAGAGCTATCACTACATTTTAACCCAAAATGGCCAAAGGAGAAGACGTTGATCTGGTTGCAGAACTACTTTCCACACAATTTTCAAGACGGGCCTTCTGCGAAAAGCTGGATATTGTGCGAAGAGGTCGCCCAAGTCTTGCGCTAGCAAGCCTGTCCCAGCAAGCAAATGCACGGCCCGCCATTGTTATAATGTCATTCTTCAATGTTAAAAACGCAGTGGCAGGCCATGCATTTCAACCGTAGGCCTAACAGTGACGTCACATACATTAACGCAATATACGCTCGTCAAGCAGTACTTAATTTCAGGAGCATTTAAAACCATCAAGTATGCAATTAAGAGCAGGAAACTAAATTTACAGATATTGTCAAAAATAAAAATATTTAAAAATACTAAATAAAATGTGTGCTGTATGATCTTAAACAAGTCTGTCCAATAAATTGCGCAATGTCGCAATTTCGTATAAGACACCAACCACACAATAACAAAACAAACTATTCTTTGAAAATAAAGCGAACAGATCATTTGCAACAACACAAGCTAGCTGAAATATGACTGGTTAAAAACTCTACCATAATAAATAAGTTACCGAGTGCCTTTCAATGTTATTTAAAATAACATTGATAGCCACTCGACAAAGTAGAAATAATATGACGTAAACAATACAGAGAATAATTTTGTTTACATATTTCTGAAAATAAAATAACAAATTTATGTTATATTATATTCTCAGAAAAGTAAATTTAGGTTTAGGCCAGCAGAGAAGGCCTTGCTGTCCTTGACGGAACGCCACTGTAAAAACGGTGATAGTAACAATATAACATGTTCGTTATTCAAATAATAATAATAATAATAATAATAATAATAATAATAATAATGCATTTTATTTAAAAGCGCCTTTCATGCCACCCAAGGTCACTGTACAGACAATAAGAAAATACAATGTAAAAATTGGTAAGCAAGATATTATATAAAAACAGGCCATAAAAATCATAAAAAAACATAGGAAATGGAAGAGCTGTGTGTCTAAAAACACACCTGAACACGTGTGTTTTTAGACGGGACTTGAAAGTTGAAAAGAGGTGTGCAGTTTTGGAGGTTCGGAGGTATGTTGTTCCAAAGCTTTGGAGCAGCGCGACTGAAGGCTCTGGCTCCCACGGTGCTCAGGCGGGCAGGGGGCACTGACAGGCGGAGGGAGGACGAGGATCTGGTAATAGTGCGGAGGTGGGAATAAGCAGTGCGGGTGATGGTGTTGATATGTGAGTGGAAGGTGAGCATGCTATCCAGGATGACACCCAGACTCTTGACCTGGGGTTCAGCGGGACACTAAGGAGCTGTCGATGTTGAAGGAGAAACTGTTTACTTTAGATAAAGCGGATTTGGTGCCAAGAAGGAGGATTTCAGTTTTATTAGCATTTAATTTAAGAAAGTTTGTTGTGAACCTTGTTTTGAGTTCGGAGAGGCAAAAGGTGAGGGAGGGGGGTGGGAGTATGGATAAAGTGGATATTACATTTGCGGAGGATACGGCCAAGAGGCAGGAGGTAGATGATGAAGAGAAGGGGACCTAGGACAGATCCCTGTAGTACACCTGTGCTGACTGGGGAGGGCTTTGAGGTAAAGGATTTGAGCAGGACAAACTGAGTGGGGCCGGTGAGGTAGGAGTGAAACCAACTGAGGGGAGTGTGGGAGAGACCAATGGAGGAGAGTCTATTGAGGAGGATAGGGTGAGAGATTGCGTCAAAGGCGGCGCTCAAGTCTAAGAGGATGAGGATGGAGATTAAATCGGAATCAGATGCTATGAGGAGATCATGTACAATACGGATTAGGGCAGTCTCTATGCTGTGGCGGGGGCGGAAACCAGTCTGAAGGGGTTCATAGAGAGAGTGGAGGGACAGGTGGGAGTAGAGTTGAGCAGCAACAGTTTTTTTCTAGGATTTTCGAGATAAATGAAAGGTTGGAGATAGGGGGGTGGTTATCGAAGTTGTTGGGGTCAGAGCCATGTTTTTTCAGTTTGGGGGTGATAGCAGCGGTTTTGAAGAGTGATGGGACAATACCAGAAGAGAGTGAGGAGTGGATAATGGCAGATATGAGAGGAAGCAGGGAAGTAAGGCAGGATTTAACAAGTGATGAAGGAGGGGATCGAGCTGGCAAGTGGTGGGCTTGGATTTGAGGATGAGGTTGGATAATTCAGCAGTCGTGGGCGGAACAAAACTGGAGAAGAAATGACAAGAAGAAGGTTCAGACGGTGATGGATCTTAAGGATTTTGTGATTGAAGTGCTCCATTATGGAGTTGCAGGTTGCTGTGGAGTACAGGTGGGGGGGGGGGGGGGGGGGGGAGAGAATTTGGTGGCCGGAGGATTTTGTCCATGACGGAGAAGAGAGTTCTTGAATTTCCTTCATTGGAGAGGATGAGGCCGGAGTAGTAACTGGATTTGGTGTGTGCAATTTGGTCCTTGTATTAAGTGAGATGGGTTGTGTACATGTCCTTATGGATGGTGAGAACGGTTTTCTTATAGAGTCGCTCAAGTTGGCGCTTTTTTTATTTCAATGACCGAAGAGCGGGTGTAAACCAGGGGGCAGATGTAGAGAATGAAGAAGTCCTGGTCTTCAGGGGGGCGAGAGAATTTAGAATATTTGTGAGGCAGGCATTGTACTGAGCGGTGAGGTCATCCGGGTTTGAAAGGGCGTCTGGGGCCGGGGAACGGTCGATAATGGAGCAGAAGGTGTCAATGTTGGAGGTGGGCTTGGAGGGGGAGAGGCCAGAGCAGCAAACCAAGTCCAATGTGTGGCCTTTGATGTGGGTGGGGAAGTCAATAAGACAGTGTATCGCGAGGCTCTCCAGGTAGGATGTGACGTCTCTGGTGAGTGGCAGGTCGGGGTTGTCCATGTGAATATTGAAATCTCCCAGCAAAATTTAATTTGCCGAGAGAGTGGATAAGTGTATTGATTGTCCCAGTGTGGGACAAATAAAGGATATTTTATCTTATTAGGCTGGAAAATTTGTTGACAAAATTGCTATGTGGCTTCGGGGGGCGATAAACTGTAGCAGTGATGGTTGGCGAGGGTCCAGGGAGTTTAAACACCAGGCATTCAAAAGAGCTTGATGCAGGGACGGAGACAGGCAAGACTTTCCACTTCTCGCGGTGGATTACCACGAGGCGTCCTCCACGGCCGTTGCCATGGGGACGGAAGATGTAAACAGGGTCGGGAGGAGTGGAGTTGTTCAGAGCAGCAAAGTCGTTGGCTTGTTGCCAGGTTTCTGTTAAAACGAGGAAGTCAAGTTTGCGTTCGGCGAGGACGTCTTGGATGAGGTGTCCCTTGTTCGTGAGTGAGCGGATGTTCAGCAGTCCAAAGTTGATGGCGGAGGTGTCATGCTTGACGGCGGCAGTGCTGTTAGGCGACGTAGCCAGACGAGCTACTGCATGGTGGTTGGAGTTGCGGCCGCAGTTTCTGGGAGGATGTCGAGAAGTGGACCAGGTCGAGTTGATTGAGCCAGGGTTTTTATACTCAACCTGTCAACGCGACCCGCGGTGAATGTAGCGACGTCGAGGCAGGCCAGCGATGTCAGGATTATGGTGCAACTCCGGAGGCGGAGGCTCCGGTGCAATCCTCCGGATCCGGAGAAGATCCGCGACAGAATAGTGGAGCAGTCCTGTCACTGGATGCTGGCAGAACGTCAGGAGTATCAGGAATAATCCAAAGGCGGCGAAGTTGTGGCGCCCCATGACAAGGGAGAAAGGCCGGTGTGGTGACAGCTGGGAAGCTTAGGCTACCGCCGTTAGCCTGTGGACTAAGTTACGAATTGGGGTTTGATTGGTCAGGTGAAGTGACAATCAATCACAATCAGAAGGAATATCTGAGCTTTGAAAGGTTTGGAGTGAGAAGCGGCGACATACACGCCAGCATCCTCTCACCCCAGAAGCTTTATATACCATCAACTCCGGTGAGTTTAATAAGCGTTTTGGGGGGTTTTCCCCCACATTTTTAGCTCGTGGTGTGCCGAGGTTTAACAATGAAAAAAAGTGTGCCTTGGCTCAAAGGTTTGAAAAACACTGCTTAAACGAGACATACACATGCAATGCTCAGGTTTTTTTGAAGTGCATTTGTTCCACAGCAACCAAACATGGACTCGTGCAGATTATCGGTCAAGAAACCCCCCATAGACAATATGTCGATTGAAGAAAGTGGGGCTTCCGATCTGGCCGCGGCGGTCACATCATTTCAGCCTCACGTCCTTCAGCAACAGGGTATCCCCGATCGTTAGTGCCGTGATGCTTTGCGGGTCTCCAACCCAGTTCACGACCTCCAACTGCTGGGCGCCGTCGACGCTCAGGTGGAAGCGGTCGACGTGGCACCGGATGATCACCTGAATGACACGACATCAGTATGAGCAATGTGCTGGCGAAGAGCTCTTTCACTGTCAATTCTAGACAAAACGATGGGCTGGTTGTCAAGAGGTGTCTGGTATATACGTATAGTGCACTGAAATTGATGTAAATGACCATCAGACCACCTTGCTGTCCACCAATAAACAGTTACGGCAGTCATGGAGATGTATGCCAAATGACACAGTCGACGTCGTGTTTGAGCTGACCTCAAAGTCGTGTCCAGGTCCAAAGAGGAAAGAGATGGACTCTTTCTCCTCGATGTTTTTGGTCCCATTCAGGTCGGCGGTCAGAAGAATCTTTTCGTCTTTCACGGGAAAGACCAGGAGCAGTGCAGTGTCGTTGACCGCGACCAGCTCGAACATCAACCTGCAATATTTACTCATTCAGGTGTCTTCAAACTAGGAATGTACAAAAGACAATTCGGTCGGCTTTTCGATGTGTGGGTTGCGAAACGATTCAAGGACGCTTCGTTGTGACAGTGACCAATGATGCGATTACATTTGCCATCAGTTCAAGAGAGAATAGTGCAACAGATTTTCAGGTTGTCACTTGATGTGCATTCGAATCAACTTGTCAGGCCTGGGAATGTGCCATTTCCTTCTGATCTATCTCCACTAAACGGTCATTGCATAGGTATCTCGATACATTCCAAAGTAGAACATACTCGCATCTTTGAAAAGAAAACACGGGAACTTCCGGTTCAAAACAATTTGTTTGACGCACAAACATGTCGCGGGAACTGAATTCCTTGTGGGAACGGAGGTTGGGAGGCTACGTACTCTTCGGCCATCCATATGACTTGTCCTCTGATGGCGATGCTGCTGCCCACACCGAGCAGCCCCAAAAGGTCAACTCTGAATCCATCCTGCGCGCACACGATTTGTTACAGTCAAAAATGAAATTCAATACAAACACTCCAATGTAGAACTAGTCTTGCTCTGAAAAAGGGCTGTCGTGCATAATACACACAACAAGTCCGAAACTCACCGGATGAGGCGCCAAAAGGAGTAGGCCCGGACCTTCCGCGTCATCAGACATGTGCGTCAGAGAAGAGTTTTCACTCCAGTGCGTGACATTACCTGGTCCTGATGTTGGCAGCTGGGGAGGAGGACACGTGGGAAGACTGGGACAGGTAGTCATAGGAGGATTAGTCGGACAGGTCAGACGGGGGACAGGAGGACAGGTGGTAGGAGGGGGACAAGTAGCACAATGACACTCAGGACAACTACAAGGACGACACTCCAACTTGGGACAAGGACACTTATCACAGGTGCACGCAGGACATGTACAGGTAGGATAAGGGGAGCCATGGCCTGCAGGAAAGGAATTTAGGTTGAGCGCACACATTCCCTAAGAGGCCAAGTATGTGACGCATTCATGACTCTCGGACCTTTTTGACAGATGAATGGCAGGGCTTTGCCGCAATCCATGTCGGTGAGAAATCGGTTCCCTCTCACCACAATGCATTTATGGTGCCATGGCTCGGGATCCCAGTCGAGGAAGTCCTGTACATTACAAGGGACGAATGTGATTTGAGCATGTGTCGGTTTCAGGGCATGTTCCTCATAGCCCTTGTGACACTAAACAACCACCTCGACAATTATCCAAAGTAACAAATGATTTTTGGGGAGCCTGGACTAGAAATGTAATGAATGATTTGCTCATTAAGATTTTTACACTCTTTTGATAAAAATAGACGATTTAACACGTACCCAATTCAAGGGGCTGCAGAGGATTACCCTCCATTTCTTGGGTACATTCGACCCAAGTTGTTTCACTGTTCAATAGTCACTTGTATTCTTTGGCATTTGACTCAGCATGACTTAAGATTTGTTATTGGTTTTGCTGTTCGGTGCTTTCTACCATCTTTGTTACCGATTTGATTTACTGTTTGTTGGATATGTTAATTGCTCCATGTACAGCACTTTGTATGCAGTGATGGCTGTTTGAAAGTGCTCAAGAAATACAGTTGAGTTGAGTGTACATGTCAATAGACTCCATGCTGCTGGTGGTTGAATTTATTTTCAAAGTACATTTTTGCAGCTAAGGCTTATTACTGACACCAAGAGCAAGTGTGTGTGCGGCATGCTGTCCTTTATTTTTGGATCCTTTGACTGCCTAAAACATTAGGTTGAGCGCACACATTCCCATCAAATGTTTCTTCCTGTTGTGTGCTTTTCTAGCCTTGTGACCTTGGTTTTAGTCTGGGTTTTCTCATCTTATTGGCAAATTCCAACAATGTCCTTGCAATAAAGCTTCACCAGAGTTTAAAATTGATTTTTATTGTTCAAACGTTTGGACGCCAGTACGCTGTCATTCCCTGTTTAAATTCACTTTGAAAGATCAGCACTTCACTTCCATCCAGTTCATCAATATTGATATTTCCACCTTTGTCTTGTTATCACCCCAGATCTTACTTTTTGCCAAATAAATAAGAATGCGGCAAATCATTCACTTACCACAGAGCTTCCGTCAGTAAAAGAAAGGGACTTCCTCCACCAGAAAAGCCAATAGCGGTACCAGTCGATATGCATTCCCACCCATGTGTTCGCGGAGCCCTCGCTAAGGCCTTTGGGAAAGGCGAACAACAACAACACTCGCGGCAATTAGTTTGAGCACAAGAACACGACTCACATAGGTGGACGTCGTGAAGCATTGTGTCCTGGCATTGGCACGACTCCCCAAATCTTAATGCTCACCATTCAAGAACACCACCTCGTGGTGTGCGTGTAAGCTGGCCAGGTGACCACCCTCTTGGACACAGTGATCCTCGGCCTGATACCAACATCTGGGCATGCTGAAGAAGCGGAAGCAACCCGTGCCATTTCTCTTCCACAAGCCCCTCTCAACGCCTGAGGACAGAAACATTTTGAGCGGCCGTTTGACAGGGGCTTTCATGCAGGGGGTGCTCTTTGTATCAGCAGGAGGTGGCTTGGCAGTCTTTTGGCCAACCGCTCCAGAGTCTTCTTCCTTTCATAACTTTGCTGCGGTGAATTGGGAATTTCTCCATTGTGAGACTAATAAAGGTTTTTCTTATCTTATCTTATACCAGTGGTGTCCAAACTGTGGTCCGAGGACCCCTAGTGGCCCGGCACATGACCAAAAAAAATGTCTAAAAACATACAATTAAGCCATTATCATGATAAGAACAACATTTTTATCTTCAAAACACTGCAGTGAATAAAGATCATTCTATTTTAAGATACATAGTTTCTTCCACTTTGTGCTTGATGGCTGATTGATCCAGACATCGCATTAGTGATACTCGGGTAACTGGTCATCTTTGTTTTTGTTTTTTTTCTTTTTTGGTTCTGTTTATGGCCATGCGATTGGGCTGTTGTTAAGAGGGGTGTTAGGCACCCCCCAAAAAAATCAGCTACTTTCCTTAACACCTTGAACAGAAAGCCGATGAAACGAACAGTACAAACAATGCATAATTTCTTTCTTGACTGACTTAAGCTTAAAAAAGTTGATGAATTTTAAGGGGGCCTTTCATCCTTCCATTTTTTTTTTTGCATCAAACCTTTGGACATCCCTGGTGTATACATGACAGATTTGCAGAATGAGTCCTATTAAAGTTAATACAAAATATCGACTGGTAAATAAGACTCTTCTAAGGTAGCAGGTATTTTTTTTCTCTTCCATACTTACACATGACCGAAGACGCAAACAAGCTGAGCACACAGGCCATCAGCAGACGTGGCGACATGGTGACTGCTACCGTGGTCCGTCACGAGGAGAAGAGATACGCTCTGGTCAGGTGGAATTACTTTTCTGGTCAGGTGGGATGACTCTCCGATTTGATGAAGCCAGCGGGCTTGGCTGCCGAATTTAAGCACAGTTCACACTGAACAACATGAAGAGTTGAAAGAAAAAGGGCTGCCCTTTCAGGTCGCCAATGAGCCATCACAAAGATGGGAACGGGCGGTCCTACAGGGGGTTCAGCGGGGGACACATATCAAAGGTGTATAGCAATAACAAAGCGGTTGTTGTCATCGTGAAATGGAAAGAAAGGCAAATGACCCCAGTAAAGCGCAACGTACTGCTGGCATCTGTGCTGTACTTTAACTGGCAACATCAAGGAAGGTGTTTTGCAACGTAACGTTTCAACTTGATTTTGTATTTGCCCTTTGTCGTGAGTTGCGTCATTTTACTGTCTTTGTTATGAACTTGTTGTTTTATTGTTGGATATATGATATTTGATCCACATACGGCACTTAGTATACAGAAATGGTTGTTTTAAAGTGCTCTATAAATACAGTTGAGTTGAGTTGAGTAGAGGGAGGGGGGTCCAAAAGACAAAGCCAGTGACCATAACAGAAAACATTGAACACGTCGCTCCCACTTGTCGCCAATCAATCACAGACAGATGTAAAACTGTAGAGGTCAAACAACACCCCGCACGGACCTTACCAAGCATTCAGAGTCGAGTGTATGGATACAGTAATCCCTCGTTTATCGCGGGGGTTACGTTCCAAAAAGAACCAGTGATAAACGAAATCCGTGAAGTCGTGAACTTTATTTTTTTACAGTCGTTATACAGTATTTAACTATATATTCAATGAAATCAAAGACCAAATCTTCTTTTCAGGCCCTATTACAAAAAAAACAAACGTTTTAAATAAATAACTATCATAGTTTTTGGAAATACTGTACTATCGACACACGTCGCCGCCGATGCGTTCTGATTTCAAGGGTGAAAAGCACTAAAAAGTAAACGGCACTAAATAAAATCTGTGAAACAGCGAAGCCGCGGAAAGTGAACCGCGTTAGAGCGGCTACTTTCCAAAGTATGTCAAATATGTAAGTGGGAACATGTACTGTATGTACAAGCCCCCCTCCCCAAAGAATCAAGAGAGAGAGAGATATGGTATCCTATATATCGTATGAGATAAGATAATAAAACCTTTATTTGCCCACACTGGGGAAATTTCCAATCTACAGCAGCAGAATTGAGGGTGGGTGGGAAGGTTATTGCCAAAAAACAAAGTATTGCATTCACAAAACAAATACAACACAAAATATAGTTATTTTTTCATACAGCACAGGTGAAATTTCTTTCCCCTCAACCACTGTCACGTCCCGTGCCGGCCAGTAGGTGGCGGGGTTGTCCCTCTACCTACTGCACACCTGTTTTCAATCTCGGGGTGATGTTTATCCCTTTATTAAGAGACTCCGGCAGTCCTCTCACTGCCGGAGAATTCCACGCCGAGCCATTACTCTCTCGTACTCTATTTTCGCTATTGCTATTTGCCTCGTCGCATACTTGCCTTACGGCCTATACTTGTTGCCCACTTGTTTCGACTTTCGATATATCGCATTTTCTACTATTACCACCAGCGCGATTATCTCCTCGCGTTTGTTTTAGCCGCGAGCGTTTTCTGTTTGTTTCCTGATCCTTATTTGATCAGCGTTTTCTGTTAATTTCCTGATCCTTATTTGATCAGCGTTTTCTGTTATCGTTTTTCCCTGTCGGGCTCTTTCTGTTGTTTTTTCGTTCTGTCATTAAAGACACCTTATTTGTTACAATACTCTCTCTTGTCTGCATTACCTGGGATCCAACTTATTTAATTCATTGTTCTGCTCGGAGCGACTCTTTCTCCTCGAGCAGAACGTGACAACCACAAGAGAGAGAGGAGCCGTTGCGGGTACCCACTCCGCCATCAACAGAACAGTAAACATAAAATGACATAATAATACAACCCAACACAAATGACTGTCACGTCCCGTGTTTGCCTGCAGGGGGCAGGCCCTGCTTGCCACCTGCACACCTGTCACCCATTGGGGACTAATTACACATGCTTTATTTGGGCGCTCTGGCAGTCGACTCACTGCCGGAGTATTCCACGCCGTGCCAATTCTCTCGCCCATTTACTATTCGACTTTACCTTAAAGCCTTGTGGCTGTTATTGCGCGCCTTGAAACCCTTTCGTGTGAGATCATATTCGTTCACCTAAATTATTCTCCTTGCTATTTTTTCGCAAGCGTTTTCTGTTGTCTCCTTATTTATTTCCTGGTCCTTATTTTGACCAGCACTGTTTGTTGTTCTTCCGGACGGGTATTTTGTGTTTTGTATTAAACCTCTTTTGTTCTCTGACAAACCTTTTCCGTATCTGTTATTTCGGGGATCCACTACTAGTTGTTTTTTGTTGTACACGAAGCGATTATCCTATCGCTTCGGGGTACAACGTGACAAAGACACACACAGTCATGCAGTCTTCACCACTTTTTCTGCATACACTTTGTTGTTTGAAGCAGTTATCGATGAAAGAGGAGAGATTTCAAATATCCTTTCACAAGTCAGCGGGGGTGCCCATTACTTCGACATCGCGGACTGAATCGCGGAAAAAACAAACAACAAGGTGTGTGTCTTTGTGCGTGTTAGAACTATATTTTTAAAGTTAATTACACTGCACCCTAATCATCCTATCAGTCTCATTTTCAGAAAAAAAGTATTTAAAAAATAAAATAAAACAAAGCAGGTAAATCTTTAACCGACGGTGGCGTGTGACCTGCATCACAGGAAGTTGTTCGCCCTCAGCAGTCTGCAATTGCAGCTTGTCTTTTTTCGTTATCATTCGGAGTTTGTTTCATGTACAATTCACCGAGCGCGCGAGCAAAGAATAAGAATCTCGAGGGCCCAGGGAAGAACTTTAAAACGGTACGTGTGAGCTACAACGGGGGCGATCGCGGGATGTTGGTTGATCTATATCGATCTTTGGTCCAAAACGTTTGGCCACCCCTGCACCCCTCAAAGACGTTATGCTGAAAATGTGCGCATGTCAGCTACAAGCTAAGTTTGAAAGCAAACAAGATTCTCGAGCATCCATTGACGAAAAAAGAAATTGGCTCACATCTCCTGTCTTATGTCAATCCAACAACAACAACAATGACAAGCGCACGTCTCAGGAACACGACTGCCAAAAAATGACCTCGAACATCCATCCATTCATTATCCGAACCGCTTGATCCTCACTAGGGTCGCGGAGGGTGCTGGAGCCTATCCAGCTGTCTTCGGCCAGTAGGCGGGGGACACCCTGAATCGGTTGCCAGCCAATCGCAGGGCGCACAGAGACGAACAAGCATCCACTCGCACACTCATACCCAGGGAATATTTAGAGTGCTCAATCAGCCTGCTATGCATGTTTTTGGAATGTGGGAGAAAACCGCAGTACCCGGAGAAAACCCACGCAGGCCCGGGGAGAACATGCAAACTCCACACAGGGAGGCCGGAGCTGGAATTGAACTCTACACTGCGAAGCCGATGTGCTAACCACTCAAACATCACTTCACAAATGATTTTTATAAATGGGCATCAACAACCAATAACCCTGCGGGGACATCCTGACATCAGTTTGATGTTGAATATCGGTTCAGATTTTGACTAGCATGACAAATAGCCTTCAGAAGCATTTCACTCATATGATTGTAAAAAAGTCGGAATAAACTGTCCATCTCACATCCAATTACGGCAACATCAAATCTTCATCAATATCGTTGAAACCAAAACAACACAGAGGCCCAAACTTTGACATTAAATTGATGGCTCATATGCAAGCCAGTTTCATTAAGGCGGATGGGCTGACATATCGCTTTGCCCCGATTCAACAATTGTCTGCGACAGAACTGACGAGGAAGAGAAAAAGAATATGCATCTTCATTTGAAGAGTTTGGAATCTTGTATAAAACGGTTCAAATGGCTCTTTCGTTGCCGAAACGAAGGTAAAATGGCCCTCCGGTGTCGCACCATTGAAAAGTCGCTTCTGTGCAAAACGTGCGTTCGATGGTCACCTAAATTCATGTTGACATCTTTAGTTTTTGTCACATCCACCTCTGAAAACATTCCATTGATTGCCCAAGTGTGAAGGAGTTGAGGGTGTCTTCATCGAAGCGCTCAGAGCAAAGCTTATGTCGCTTCAACGCTAGAAACACGTCGTCCATAAAACACGTGACATGTCTTGCCACATGACACAATGCCTCACTTAGAAAAATGTGCAGGACTCTTGCATGCAAACGTGTTCATGGCAAATATATGGCTGCCGACCGAACCTTATTTTCAGTCACGCTATAATCAGACTGGCCATTAATAAAAGAAAAATGATGTCACTGATTGTTCACGTCTTTGTGATCTGCAACTCAACATCAGTATTTCTCAACGTGGAAATAGCTACGATGATGGCATGAGAATAAGAATAAGAATCATTCAAATTTTATTTTGAGAAATCCAAGCCTCAAATAGGGTTGGGGGGGACCCAACTCAACTCAACTGTACTTATAGAGCGCTTTCAAACAGCCATCGCTGCATTCAAACTGCTGTAGATGGAGAAACTAACATCTACAATCAAGCAATAAATCAGTAACAACAACACAGCCAGCCTTATTAAGAGCTGGACTCATCATGCGTGATATGGGTGTCGTAGGTACAGCGTTCTGTTCTCTGACTGTTGACCTGGTGGCAGTTTTGCTTGAACAATACCATTGAGATAGAAAAAGGAAGGTTTTGTAAAGGCAACGAACGGAGTCGTACAAACTCGTGCTTTGCTGTTAATTGCCTGTGAAGAAAATAGTGCTTGGCTCCACTCTGGCCTTATTATTTTACCTTCGGACGCAACATAGTTCACAAGTGAGATACGATTAAAGGGACAAATAAAAACACGCACACACACAGACGCAAACACACACACTGGCGCACACGCACAGTGGACTGATGTCATTTCGTTTATATTTTTGGAGCAACTATGATTTTGCGGTTGCAATGGCTTTTTGTTCATGTACTATTTTTCTGGTTCTTTTGGACCATTGATTACTGTTTCTACTTTGCCAGTGCGCTTTTGCTCAGAAATATTTTTTGTACGGGCTTTGTGTCGGTGTTTGTGGGATCTAATCTCCATTCAGTTTGTCCCCGAACTGTGTCAGTCTGTACGCGATTGGTACAGGGGGTGGGTTGCAATGACGTGTTCAATGTGTTCTGTTAACTTTGTCTGTTGGATCACCTAGAAAATGGCATGACTCTTCGCAAGGGGTAAGTCCAAAATAAAGTTGAAATGTTTTGTTGCGCAATGCCTGTCTTGATGTTGCCAGCTAAAGTACAGCACGGAAGCCAGTACGTTATGTTTTCCTGGAGTCTTGCCTTCGATTTCAAGATGACAACGACCGCTTTGTTTTCGGTGTACAACTTTGAAATGTGTCCTCGTAAAGCTAGCGCCCCCGCCGGCCTCCCGGTAGCACCGCCCGTGCCCGACTTTACGATGGCCAATCACCAACCTTAAAAGTTCAGCTCTTTTCCTTTCAACTTCTGATATTGGGGGTGCGTCCGTGTGTACATAAGTGGCAAGCTGCGCTTAAATTCTGCAGACAAACCTGCTGGCTTCATCACATCAAAGAGTAATTCCACCTGACGAGAAGGATCGCGGTAGCAGTCGCCATGTCACCACTTTTGCTGTGGGTGTGTTTCATCAGCTTGTTGGCGTTTCCCCTCATGTGTGAGTGTGGATGAAAAAAAAAATGCTTAATACCTGCGAAGAGTATGTTTCCGAGTGGATTTTTGTATCAACAGGCACTTTGATTGTCTCATACCGCAAGTGTGCATTACATATATACAGTAATTGTTGGTTGCATTCAAAATGTAGTCAACATTTACAGATAAAAGCGTGAAGGCCTCAGTATTGCCTTCACTTTAAGTTGCACCATAATTTCTCAACATGGAATGGTGGTACAAGCTGCAAAGTTGAATGTTTATCAAGTCAACTGCCATTGAATTGTCTTCATTCGGGAAAGGATGCTTCTGTCCTCACGGACATATCTATCTATGAGCTCCAAAAAAAAGGAAGGGCAAAAGTTGAGGATAAACTGTGAAAAAAATGTGATCGCTTGATCACATTTTTTTGCTTTCTTGAGCAAGACGAAACCTCAATTGATTTTACTGCTGTCCCACCATGAAAATCACATTTTAAAAAAACAATGAATTGTCCAAACTTTGCACACATGACAGCGTTTACCTGCCATTCATCTGTTCAACTAAAAAACAAACAAACAAAAAAAGAAGTTCCTTGAGTCATGAACGCTCAACGTACAATGCATGTCTTTGAATGTGTGCCCTGACCCAAAATCCTTTCCCGTAGCCATGGGCTACCTTTGTCCTTGTCTACCATGTCCTGTCTGTCCCTGTGACAAGTGTCCATGCCCTTCGTGTCCCCCTTGTCGTTGTCCTAAGTGTCGTTGTGCGACTTGTGCCCCTCCGACGACGTGTCCCCCTTTTCCTCCTATGGCCTGTCCTACTCTTCCTACCATAACCACTTGTCTTCCTACTTGTCCTCCTCCCCAGCTGCCAACATCAGGACCAGGTAACTGGAGTGAAAACCCTTCTCTGACGCATGTGCCTGATGACAGCAAAGGCTTGGGCAAACTTCTTGTGGCGCCTCATCCGGTGAGTGGGGGATTTCTGGCATGACTTCTGAAGGACGCGTTTCATATCACGAATGACGGTCTTTTGCTCAGACTGAGTACAAGCACTCAGGTTTCAGCGTCTTAAACGATTCCACATCATTTGCATTTCCTTGAAAATTGTATTTGCGCAGCTCGGATTCAGAGTCGACCTTTTGGGGCTGCTCAGCGGTGGCAGTAACCTCCAACCCGGCCAGGATTTTGAGGTCAGAAATCACTGCATCGTTCTACGAAATCTCCATGACCGCACTATCTGGTTCCTTGTGATCTGATGGTCTTCAATTTTGGTTTTTGAGAGGTTGTCCATTTTCAATAACCACGACAACCTTGCTCTTCGTGCGCACAGACGCGGACAGACAACGAAAAATGTGTGACTGGTTCATGAGTTCTTAGTCAACTGCAGCTCACCATTTTTTGGGTATTGAGATGTACAGGAAAAAGTCATTGACTGGTTCAAGCATTCTTGGCAAGCTGCGGAGCTCACCTTACTGGCATGTCATTCAGATGATCATCCAGTGTGACATCGACCGCTTCCACGTGACCGTCGATGGCACCCACCAGCTGGAGTTCATCTACAGCAGGGGTGTCCAAACTTTTTGCCAAGGGGGCCAGATTTTATGTGGTAAAATGTCGGGGGGGCAGACCTTGGCTGACATTCTTTACATTGAACAACAATATTGTTCAATAAATTTTAGTAAGCCAGTCTGTTTCACATTTCCATTTTTATTTTAATTTCAACAATCTTAAGAATTTCTTTTGGTTCATTTGAAACACGTATATCACATACAACTGCTTATTCACTTGACTTTTTCTTGAACAGAAGTCTCCTGAGTGCAAATTGATTGATTTGAAACATAAAATGTATCACCATGACTTTTCAATAGTCACAAAACCTTTGACTCGAACAACAGGGAAATGAACAAGCAATACACATATCCACAACTGCAAGGATCATTTGAAATATGACATATCAGTCAATATAAACACGGAGTGATGTCTTGTTGACTCGTGAGTGATGCCCTCTAGTGTCTAAATGCTATTACTCATTTAGTGAATGCTATTACTCATTTAGCCACTAGAGGGAAGCAGTACTCTATGAAACATCACTCACCAGTCTACGAGACCTCAGTCAATGCAACACGTGTTCCATTGCGCCCAACCTGCGGGCCAGACGGCACTGATTTTATGACAGGGGCCGAGGGCCGGATGAAATTCGACCGCGGGCCGGATTTGGCCCCCGGGCCGGACTTTGGACATGCCTGATCTACAGGGATGCAGACCTGCAAAGCATTACAGCACTAAGAATGTGGCATGACGTGTTGCTGAGGGACGTCAGGCTGATGTGACGTCTCCGCCGTGACCAGATCGGAAGCCCCCAGCTGACGGACGCTTCCTGTCTGCTCGCCGTGATGTGAACAGCAGTTGAGTCGATTCTAACATGACTGCTCAGTGTTGCCAACCTCTGTGATCAGTGATGACTAATAAAGCCGCTGAAGAATATTTGCTTGGATGAAAAATAGTTTTTTCTTCAGGTATTTACTCGGAGGGGTGTGTGTGTGTGTGTGTGTGTGTGTGTGTGTGTGTGTTGTGTGTGTGCGTGTGCGTGTGCGTGTGTAGGCGTGAGGGGTCGCTGTACTGGAGCTACAAGAAATGAGTGGCCTTTGTTGCCTGAGCCACTCTGGGGTACTGGCAATTTGAAAGAAATGGCCGAATAAACCTCTTAAATACAGTTTAGAATTGTTTTTTGTTTTTCAAAATGTTTTTTTGTAAATGTGACACTGGCTCGGAGCTGACTCATATTTTCCAGGGAAGGCTACTGAGCCATTTTGAAGACAAAACCCCCACCATTAACAAATACAATGATCATGATGGCAAGCATGAGATGTGTGCCATGTTATCACGAATGTTAAGACCAGGCAAACGTGAGCGGTGGGGAAAATAAAGGCTGTGCTTTTCATTATTATGAAAACAAATTCTAGGGTGACTTAAATGTGTTGCTTCGCTATAAAAAACAGGTGGACTTATTATTTTTAATAAGGGCGAGGAGGTTTTAGCATGTGTCTTATCTTGGGCTGTTACATATACCACCAGGTGTTCATACATTCAGGTAAGACAATCTAAGGCCATTTTTTACTTTTAAAATTACAAATCAAAGATTGGTTTTGTAACCACAGCTGAAGGGTTTCCCCTCGTTTTTTGTGTTATGTTTAGACCCTAAAAAGTAGTGTTTTCTTGACACACTCCACAATACCACAGCAACAGCGCCGTGACAAAATTGCCTTGCAACATCATCAGGGCCTAAACACTCCTGAGTAAATAGGATTGGGTAAATAAATCTGGTCAACCTGCTTGGAGGAAAAATGTCAAAGAAGAAAACTGTTGAGGAACGGGAGCTGTCAATTTGCTCTTGGCCCTTCCTTGGTTACAGATTCTTTTATCTCTCTATAAGGTGGAAGAAGACCCAACACCACGTAGTCTTTTCTTCAGTTTATCGCAACGCAACACGAATCGATTCGGGCTCCTGTGAGTCTCAGATTTCATCAGGAAGCCCCGAAGAAACACATTCATGAGATTATATAGAGACAATATGATAATGAGAGGCGGGGAGGTACGCCTCTCATGCAAATCCCGAAACAAAGAAAGTAACATGTCATCTGACCCGGTGTGGCCGGAGGAAGCCAGGAGCGGTGAGGTGAGACCAGACCACCACTACCCCCCATTTGGTGCGATGGCAGGAACACAGACACCTGAGATAACAGCTCCTCTACAACATGTCCCGTGGAGGGGGGCCCCAGAAGTGGTGGGGGTCGAGGGCACTAAAGTTGATTGTAATAACATTGAGCAGGAAATACCTTCAACCGCATTGTACATTGTTTCTTTCAGTGTCTGAACAAACACAACCAACAGGAAGGAACAACACCATAACCAAGTAAAAAGCAGAGATAAGGAAGATCAAGCAAAGTTCGATCTTGATATGATGACAAAGTATAGACCACTGCTGCTGGTCACAGATCTTGAGATTAGGGTTCCTCTTTGAGGGCACTCGAGAGCCTTCAGGGACTTTTATGAGGTGGTGGAGGCAAGAAAACCCTTGGGGGGCTGTTAATTAACCAAAGGGAAATGGGCTCTAAACTTCACAGTACATTCTTTGTTTTAACTACTTCAGCAGATTTTCAGGAGAGAGACTAGTGTCAATAGTTCTCATACCAAGATGAAATTCAACAATGTTCTACTACTACTTCTAGCGGAATAATTCCTTAACAAAAACATCTTTGCTTTAGCCAGTAGGTGGCGATACCACTACGATGAAAAATAGGTTCATGGATTTCTTCATCCCTGGAATAAAATCAAATGTGAGACATCTTTCGACTATTTGATCGCGTGGATCAAGTGACAGCAGCTTTTGTCGTCAAGGAGACACCAACTTTTAAAGTACAGTAAATTCAAAATGGTTGCCCTCTTGTTCGATTTTACATTTCAAGACCACCAAAATGTCATAAGCTGCTTTGTTTAAAATAAATAAAAACAATAAAATAGCGGGCTCGAGTGAGCCCTGTGTGTTTCATGGGTGTTCATGTCCACCACGGGTGTCAAAGTCAAGGCCCGGGGGCCAGATCTGGCCCGCCACATCACATCAGACACATTTTGAGCACTGGTTTGACAGGTGCTTTTCATGCAGCGGGCTCTTTGTGTCAGCGGGAGGTGACTTGGCAGTCTTTTTATTTTGGTATATCAGTGGTGTCCAAACTGCGGCCTGAGGCCCCCTGGTGGCCGGCGACGTGACCAAAAAAAATGTGTAAGAAGATACAGTTAAGCCATTAGTGATGATGAGAATAACAATTTATATTCAAAACACTTCAGTGAATAAAGATCATTCTATTTTAAGAGGCAACATTTGTTTCTTCCAATCAGTGCTCTCTGGCTGATTTATAATGTAGCAACCACAAATGCCCTCTGAGAACTTGCAGTTCGGGAGGCAGTTTCTCGCGTCTCTGCCGAACTTGTTATGGTAGCTGCAAATACCAGACGGTAGCATGTAGCCGCGGGACCACTGGTTCTGGGGCGGAGCTTGACGGCGATCATGCGGTGGGCCTGGACGGTGGCGTACGGCATTGATGTCTGCGTCCACATTGTGCGGGGCGAGTGCGCTGCAGGCGGCAGCGACCGGCGTCGACTTCTCGGCGGCTTTGGTCGCGGTAATCAGGTCATCGGCTTTGGCGACTAGTGCGGACATTGACAGCGTATTGGCGTCGTGGAGGGCGGCGCGAACTGAGGACGGGATGGACTGTAGCCATAGTTCGAGAATGAGGTCGACTTTGCAAGGCAGGCCAGTAGATGGATCGGCGCCGGGTAGTCGGGCGAGTGACTGCATCTCGTTCCACAAACTGAGAGCTGTGCGGTCGCCTAGATCCCGACTGGGCATGGCGAGCAGTCGTTTGGCGCGGGCGCTGACGGTAAGAGTATACTCTTTCAGCAGGTGATTTTTCAACGAGTCGTACGTGATTTCGTCGTCTTGCTGGTCCAACCATGCCGAAACGTGCTGGAAACCGCCGTCGGGGATGGCTTCTAAGACGTAGTCCGCTTTTGTTCTCGGATCTGTGACTTTCCGGAGGCGGAATTGTACTTCGGCCGGGCGAAACCGGGAAACGGGTTCCTGAGTGCTGAAAGGCGGCAGTTTCACCGAGACGGCGTGGATTGTGAGGTTGTTGTCGGACGACGTCTGCAGTTCCGACCGGGTCGGGAGCAGGCCGTTGGAAAGCGGTGGACACGGCGGAGTTGTCGACATCTTGAGTCTCGAAGGTTGCGTGTTGAGAACGGCGAAGGGTCACCAGTTGTAAGGAGCGACGCCCCGGCGAAGTGAAGTACTCGAAGAGCTGTGGTACACTGCTTTATTTTAGCAAACATACGATCATTTATATACCAGCAAAGCGGACGTTAGTGTAAACAAACGTCCAGCCCACCCGGGGGCTGTGATTGGTTGGTAGCGAGCGGCAGCGGGGGCCGCCGATTGGCTGATCAGTCTCACGGCGCGAAATTCAAATGTCAGAGTTCTCAGAGGGCATTTGTGGTTGCTACAATAAAGACATTGCATTAATGATCCTCAGGGCACTGAAAATTTGTCAGTTTATCTTTTTTTTTCTCACTGGGGCGATTGAATTTGGCTGCTGTTAAGTGCAGAGCTGGATCAGTTCTGTGTGAGAGAGGGCTGTTGGCCACCCCAAAAACATCAACCATTTTCCTTAGCACCTTCAACAGAAAGCTGATGAAATGAAGTCGGCACAGCAAACAATATATAATTGCTTTCGTGACTGATTTGAGCGCGTTTCAAAAATCAGTTCAGTTTGGTTCAGAAACTTTATTTATCCCCATGGGGCAATTAGGACTTAACAGGCATGCTCTGCACAAGAAACGTGAAAAACAATGACGAACATGGGATACAGTGCAAAGGGCCTTTCGGTACTCGCTGTGTGCACAGCTCCCCGAGATCTTAGTTCAGAAAGGAAACCACTAGGGAGCGAGAGGGGGAAAAAAAACATGCTCGAACTATCCACTTCTGAGGATAATTAAAGTCTATCAGAAAAAAGACCAAAAAGACAATTACAAGTCACAAGATATAACATGTAATGAGGGGCGGATGGATGGGAGCGCGGGGGAGCGCGCCGCGGCCCGACCGGCGAGCTGCCCAGTCCATTCGAGCGCTCAGCAGAAGCAAACCAGGAATAACGAAGGCGGTGATGCCAAGGGTGTGTGTGCGCGTGTCAGGCCGCAGCTGCTTCTTCAAGGTCTTCTCATGGAGACAGTCCTGGCTTATCAGTCAATGGCCGAGAAGGAGGGGAGGGGGTGATGGTAGGGCACTAGCTTCTTCCAGAGGAAAGGTCCAGATAGCAGATGTTTTGGGAACGGCTGCCAACAATTCCAGACAGCCTTGAGTCCGTGGCCTCTGTCTCTTCAATGGCGTCGATCAGCCAAATCCACAATTTCTTTTCTGAGCGCAGATCTCACCATCTCCCGTTGTTTTCCATCTTGCAGTGACGCTCCAAAACTGCATCCATTTTGCGGTTAAGCTCAGTCACCGCTTGGGTCCGATTGTTGGACATCCCCGCCGTGCCATCCATTGTTAAGTTTAGGATAAACCAAGTTTGGGGGGATCCAAAAACGTAGACAAAAACAAGGTCTCCGTAGGGAAAAAGACAATTTAATGTCTCAATCGCACCGAAAATAAGGCGAGAACATAAAGCGCTGGTCCACAATAAGGACCAGGAGGCAAATTCAAACGAGTAACAAAAAGTGCTTGCACAAAAGAGCAAGGAAGAGAAATAAAGACCGCAAAATACGAACGAAAAACAATGTAACACCAGTACACGTACAAAAGCCAGATCATCAAAACAAAACAGTACTTACTCAAAAATGGGTACCGAGAACTATAACGCGAAATCACGACGAGGTCGAAAGCCAATAAGTCAAAGAACAGCGAAGAAAGCAATGCCATAGAACAATACTCCCACAAGAGGTGAATGGCGGAGGAGTCCTTAAATGCTGAGTCTAAAGATTACAGATTGGCAGCAGGTGTGCCAGAAAGTCCGCTCATGCCACCTGCTGGCCAGACCGCAAAACCGAAACGTGACAGTACCCCCCCTCAACGGACGCCTCCTGGTGGACCACCCGGCTTTGACGGGTGCGCTGCGTGGAAAGACCGGCGCAGGGACAGGTCTAAGATCCAGGAGCGGGGGATCCACTGCCGATCCTCCGGGCCGTGGCCCGCCCAGTCGACCAAATACTGGAACCCCTTACCCCTGCGCAGAGAGTCCTAAATTTCTCGCACGGTGTACACCGGGTCACCGTCGACGACTCGTGAAGGAGGAGGAGATGTGGGCGGAGGAGCCAGGGGACTGGTGGCCACTGGCTTCAACAGGGCAACATGGAAGACGGGGTGGACCTTCATAGTGGGCGGCAGTCGGAGCTTGACGGAGACAGGGCTGAGGACCGATTCCACCACTAACGGTCCAGTGAATCGAGGCCCCAACTTGCGAGATGTACCGGCTCGTCGCAGATCCTTGGTCTCCAGCCATACCTTCTGCCCCACCTGATAGCTGGGTGCTGGGCATCGGCGGCGGTCAGCGATCTGCCGGTTCCGCTGAGCAGTGCGTGACGGCGCTGCTCTGGTCTCCCTCCATACGCGATGGGCCCGTCGCAGATGGAGCTGTATGGATGGGAGTTCCACCTGACCCTCCTGGGAAGGAAACAGAGGAGGTTGGTAACCATAAGCCGCCATGAAAGGAGACCGACCGGTAGCTGATGAGACGAGGGTGTTGTGGGCGTACTCCACCCAAGGCAGGTGAGCCGACCACGACAAGGGGCGATGGAGGAAAACGCAGCGCAGAGCTGCCTCCAAGTCCTGGTTCATGCGCTCCGTTTGGCCATTGGACTGCGGGTGGTAAGCAGAAGACAGACTCGCCGTGGCCCTCATGGCCTGACAGAAACGTTTCCATACCCTGGAGACGAATTGAGGACCCCGGTCCGACACAATCTCACCGGAATCCCAGGAAGGCGAAAGACGTGTCTCACGAGAAGGTTTCCTGGGCAGAGGGCAGCTTGGACAACGCAACAAAATGGACAGATTTAGAGAAGCGGTCAACTATGGCGAGTATGATTTTCCCCAGGAAGAGGAAATCCAGGGAAATGTGGGACCATGGTCGAGACGGAGCAAGCAGCGGTTGCAGCAAGCCGGTGGTTGGTGGGACGCCTTACTGCACGCGCAGGTGTAACAGGCCTTGATATAGTCCTGTGTATCGTTGCGTAGCTCCGGCCACCAAAACCGCCGCGACACGAGGTCCAAGGTCCGGTTCACCCCTGGATGGCATGCCACCTTAGACGTTTGCCCCCACTGTAATACCTCCACGCGCAGAGGTGGGGGTACAAAAAGTCTCCCAGCCGGACAACCAGCCGGGACTTGAATTCCATTCTGGGCCTCCTTGACCCTACGTTCGACGGCCCACCTCAGTGCCCCCACAATACAATGGTCCGGAACAATGCTTTGGGGTTCGTTGCTCCTCTCCGCGGGATCATGGATACGGGAGAGTGCATCAGGACGAATGTTCTTTGAGCCAGGGCAGTAGGTGAGTGTGAAATTAAACCGAGTGAGGAGAAGCGCCCACCGTGCTTGGCGGGAGTTTAGTCTCTTGGCAGAGCGGATGAAGGCAAGGTTCTTGTGATCGGTGTACACCGTGAATGGCTCTTCGGTCCCTTCGAGCCAATGTCGCCATTCCTGCAGTGATCATTAATGCATTCGAAGTTCCCTAAAGGCGTCTTGAATGCTGTCTTCCATTCATCCCCCTCCCGAATTCGAACCAGACGGGAAGCGCTTCGTAAATCGAGTTTGGAGAATATGGTGGCAGATTGGAGGGGGGCGAATGCCAAATCTACCAATGGAAGTGGATACTTGTTCTTGATTGTGATTTCGTTATGGCCGCGATAATCAACACACGGGCGTAACGACTTGTCTTTCTTTTCGATGAAGAACCCGGCCCCCAGTGGAGATTTAGACGGCCGAATGAGGCCAGCCGAGAGTGAGTTATCGATATATTCCCTCAGAGCCTCTTGATTCGGCTGTGAGACCTGATATAATCGGGAAGTCGGGAGCGGGGCGTTGTCTATCAGGTCGACTGCGCAGTCATAGGGCCGGTGAGGCGGCAAGGACTGGGCACGGTCTTTACCAAATACTTGGCACCTATCATGGTAAATACTCGGCACATTATCCAAACAAATGACTTCTGGTGGCGCGCTACGGGTCGGCCCTCTATTTTCTGCCGCCGAACGCAAACAGTGGGTATAGCAAAATGAGCTCCAATTCTCGATCGCAGGACGTTCCCAGGAAATGACAGGGTTATGTTCACGCAGCCACAGCAACCCCAAAACTAAGGGAACGGATCAAGACCGCATGAGATAGAATCTTCGGTACTCGATGTGATTGCCCGATAATTTTAGTTTTACCGGCCCGGTGATTTCTTTTACTTCCGCCAAGAGTCGCCCGTCAAGATCGTGAACCCGCTTTGTTTCTCATTAGACCTCAACTGGGCAACCCAGTTCCTTAGCTAAGTTGGGGTCTAAAAAACAATAATCCACCCCAGAGTCCACCAAGGCCCGAATAGTAATGACCCATAAAGGACCATAGGGAGTACCGTAATGCTCATAGCAGCTCATGATAATGGCTATAGGGCTATTCACGGTGCATTGCAAAAGTGTGTCACACACATGCTTTCACGCACCACATAAAATTGGCTTGATCTAGCCCCCCGGCCGTGAGTTTGACACCTGTGCTCTCTTGGACATAGTGTTTGAAATGTTCTGGAAAGGGCTTTGTTCCAGATGCAGCGGTTGTGAAGGCTCTTTATATATATAATGCTGTAATTCAGGGACGTGCGGTCAGGGGAGGCAGGTGAGGCAGTGCCGCACCTCTGAACGCGCATTGCATTGCGCAATCATCACAAACTGGGTCGATACATGCAACTGGCACGTCCTGCTTGCCGTACATCTGCACATCAGCAATATAACATTTGCAGATACATTTATTTGATCTGCTTTTCCTAAGTCTGGCTAATGTTTTTAAACCATTAAAGTTTAATGTTTTTTTGGTGACATATTTAGATTTGCTGATGGGAAATAAAACCGCAGTGAAAAGGCATAGGTTGCGGCAGATCGTTCTCTGCCGCAATTAAGAGGGCGTACGTGAGCAAACAGGTATGTTGCGCTCTTCTTCTGTGCAGAGGCGCCAGGCGATCCTTTTTCAAATTTGCTACGTCGGACAGCCAAAATGGAAGAAAAGGATTATATAGCGAAGCTTAAAAACTTCTCAAAACTGGACTTTCAGTCAAAAGTGGACGTGATTAACACAGGTAGACCAACGCCGGAGTGAAAAGGTTTGCTTCAAACTACGGGACAGCCCGGACAACTTTTCAAACGGAGTGGTAAAGCCGAAAAAAACGGTGATGTGGCTGTCCTTCGAAAACCCGTCTTTACTGTTTTTCCTGCCTTTTGTTCTCAACTTGTCTGGATATTGTGATATGAAAAGCGCAAGAATCGATTTGGCATTGAACGAACAGCGGAGGTTCAACGTTCGCATCCGCAATGCCAAGGTAAGGGAAAACCGAGAGATTGTGAAAGACCTCATTCATGCAACCTGCTTTTTCGCTAAACGGGAGTTGGCATTTCGTGATCACGACGAGAGGGCAAGCTCTTCTAATCGTGGCGATTATGTAGAACTATCACATGCTTTTGATGAGAAAGATGAGAGGTTAGCTAGACATTTGGACTCATCCAGTGTGCGTTCTGGCTTGTCCAATAGAATACAGAACGATATAATTGAAGCTTTCGGTGATGTGATAATAAAAGATCTAAAAAGGGAGATCAATGCTGCCCCATTTGTTTCCATAGAGTTGGACGAGACTACGGATATCACAAACAAAGCACAGATCTGTTATTTTGCGCTATGTTGCCAAAAGTGAAGTGGACTGTGGTGATGGAAGCATTTTTAGGATTTGATGATGTAAGTGATGATAGGCGAGCCCCTGCTGTAGCTGCGTATGTCTTGGAAGTGTTGGAGAAAACAGCTGTTAAAACAGTTAAAAAACTAGTAGCGCAAACCTATGATCCCGATCGCTGGGACAATGATACTCAAATGATGGTCACTGGATATGATCGATGGCTGTCAGAAGCATCGACATGCTTTTTAATGATGGCATATGAGGGCATTTTCAGTGAAACTGATGCACTTTTTAGAGTGCTACAAAACAAAGTCATGGACATTGGATATTGTTGTGCGCGAACCCACGACGCCATCGGAGTTGTTGAACGCATGAGACGGGACTTTAACACACTGTATGAGCGATTTGAGCAGAAATGCAGCACACTTGGCCGAAACAACAGTGGAAGAAATCAGTCGGTCAGAGATGAGAGAAAACAAATGTTCGACAAGATTATGGTCAACATCAGTGTTCAGATGAAAGCTAGGTTTGATCATTTTGTGAGCTAACTTTCCTCGATGTGGTCGACTGTACAACATTTAATGAGATGTCACAACATTTTGATGACACCAAACTGCAGAGCCTGTCAAAATCTTATAACAAAATAAATTGGTCTAAGAAAAATACAATAGAATATTGTATTTTTACCCATGGGGTCAAATTTTGGATATGAAATAACCAGTAGGCAATTGAATAAGCTACTGTTTTTGGTTGATACATTTGTAAATCTGACACTAAAGGAGTCAGTGCCTCACCAACCATGAACCTCACCGCACGCCACTGCTGTAATTTATGGTATTCCCCTTAGCATAGCTCCATCTAGCGGATGCATAACCTAACCTCAGCCAGTATTGTAGCTCCTATTCTATGCGGCTTATAATGTGGTGCGCACTCTCTATGAAAAACGTTTTAAAATGCTGCATTCTTTGAAAGTGTGCCTGATACCATTCAAAGATGGCATAAACTTGCTGAACAATAAACCAACAATATGAGCAAAAACTCATCGTCAGCATATATTTCCACCAAAATTAACTCTCGTAGATTTATCTCTCGTAGTGTCATTCATCCATCCATCCATTTTCCGAACCGCTTGATCCTCACTAGGGTCGCGGGGGTGCTGGAGCCTATCCCAGCCGTCTTCGGGCAGTAGGCGGGGGACACCCTGGATCAGTTGCCAGCCAATCGCAGGGCACACAGAAACGAACAACCATCCTCGCTCACATTCACACCTAGGGACAATTTAGAGCGTCCAATCAGCCTACCATGCATGTTTTTGGAATGTGGGAGGAAACCGGAGCACCCGGAGAAAACCCACGCAGGCCCGGGGAGAACATGCAAACTCCACACAAGGAGGCCGGAGCTGGAGTCGAACCCGTTACCTCTGCACTGTGAAGCCGTAGTGTCATTCAGATTTCTCAAATGTAGGCAGACTCACTCACCGGATACCTTTGCTTGACATTCCTGCTGACGATTAGACAATCGCGACGTTGAATTTCATCGTGGTAAACCAAAGTCTTTTTCTTGATGCGAGTTATCTTTCATGGCAATTACAGGACATGAGTGCTTTAAAATAATGTTTGCTCTCAAGTGCTGTAAATTAATGTTTGCTATCAAGTAGTGGACAGTGTTATTACAACTTGAAACTGAAATGGCCATCGGAAGTGTATTCAAAAATTCAGGAGCCACTCTGTGTCCCATGCATTGCCCATGTATGTTATATTGGATGCGTGAAATCACATACCAGAATCTTGATTTTTTTGTAAACAAATGAACTCTTATTGTAAAGGTCATTAACTCGAGTACATAGCGGATTATTTTGTATTTAATTGCAATGTACTAGTTACTGTACAGACAAATGGGTATGCTTCTGTCAGCCTTCGTCATTCAGAAGAACTCAATGGCATCGGCATGTGTCTTGTCCTCTTGGACGTCAGCCAGCTTCAGCACTGACCCGGCGTGTGGCAGACTTTTGAAGACACGCATGTGGATGTGGTCATCTCCTCCCACGTGCACCTACGCCCAAAGTATGAGAACGGCAACGGTTTGACACATGTAGAAACTGTAAATGTATACGTGAAAATACATTATGCGGTTCATCGTAATGAAGATGTCCTGTTTGGAATGAAATCCGTAATTAATGGGGTCTTTCATAGAGGTCATATCTGAACAAGGTCCTCCGAGATAATCTATCCGATCGTCGTCAAAGTTTGCCTGATTCGTCCGAAATGGTTATGATGAAAATATCAAAATCTTTTTATGTCGTCAAACACTGTTGCCATGGCAATGCGCTGTACCAAATGAAACATTTTCGTGTATTCGAGGGTGTGATGTTTAGATCAAACACCCAAGGTTTGAAGCCCCGCTTTGTTCAGCGGAGAGATCGGTGCTGTTGAACGGTCTGCGGCTGGATGGATATAGCTTGAGGAGCCGACGATGAGAAGAAAGGAGCGGGAGCGCTGGGCGCCGATGCGGATTTGGAACTGGGAGTCACGGCTTGGAGTTTGAAGCGGATTACGTGGGACAGGAGAAGTGAACTCATCTCTTTTCGTCAATGGACGCTACAGCTTCGTGTTTGCTTTCAAAACTTAGCTTGGAGCAGACGTGTGCACATTTTCAGCATGACGTCTCTGATCCACTGGTGAAAGGACACTTTGATCCTCTCCTCTTTCATCTATCACTGCTTCAGACAACAAAGTGTATGCAGAATGTGGTGAAGATTGCACGACTGCCTGTCCTATGTGTTGTGTTGTTATTTTGACTTCAAAATGGCACCGCGAGAGTGGCTGCCTTTCCAGCAGCTCCTATATTTTGTTGTTCTACTTCTTCCTTTAATAACTTTGCTGCTGTGAATTGGGAATTTTTCTCCATTGTGAGACTAATAAAGGTTTTCTTATCTTAAAACCTCAAGGAGGACTTAGTTAGAATATGACCTCAGCACATAGACCTCACAGTGCGTTCAATTCCAGCTCCGGTCTTCCTGTGTGGGGTTTGCATGTTCTCCCGGGCCTGTGTGGGTTTTCTCTGGGTACTCCAGTTCCCTCCCACATTCCAAAAACATGCACAGCAAGCAAGCTGATTGAACACTCTAAATTGTTCTAATTGTTCCTAGGTGTGAGTGTGAGCATGGATGGTTGTTCGTCTTTGTGTGCCCTGCGATTGGCTGGAAACGAGTTCAGTGTATGGCCCACCTGCTGCCCAAAGACGGCTGGGATAGGCTGCAGCCCCCCCCCCCCCCCACACCCCACCCCCTAGTTAGGATAAAGCGGTTCGGAAATGGATGAATTATTGTATTCTGTTTGTATTCATGTTTAGTGTAAGTTGAGGGGTTCGTAGGTTTTAGATGGATTGCTCTACGTTTAGAATGGGCAAAAATGAGAGGACGACTTCGTTTGGACAAAGCACTTTCTTTTTTCTTTTTTTTTCAACGGCTGAATCCTAACTCTCGAAGAACACTCCCCCTTCCGGAAACGACCCACCTTCCTGCTTTTCTTCATGAGAATATTTCAGGACGTATTAAACAGAGTATAATTAAGGTAACTAACATAAAAGGATATAATGCTTAAATATAAAATGATCATAATTAACAATTTAACAAAAGCTTAAATTTAGCACAACCTCCCAATTTCACTGGAATTGGGTTTGTAATAATAATAATAATAATAACAGTTCTACATAAACAATAGGTACCTGGCAGATTGCTGCTCAGACCCAAATAATACAAATAAAATTGGAATGAAATGTGTGATGTTGTGCTTACCTTGATGAAGTAGTTCGTCCCAGCCACAACCTGTGATTTGTAAACCTTGGCGACGAAGACGTCGTACTTTTTCCGCGTTTTTTGCTCAGCTTGAGACTTTACCTGGAAATTATTGGGTTTAGTTTTCATGTTTTTCGTGTGCAACGTTTACTTTCAAAGCAGGCAACAATAAAAGTGTAGTGTCAAATTTCAATACTCACTTCATTGCAGATTTTCTGAATATCTTCGTCGGCATTTGTGCCATCTGTAAGTCCTCCGCATATCATTTTGATGTCTATCAAACACTGTCAGAAGACAAAAAAAGTAGGAATGACTAAATTACTGTGCGTTTTTCCGGCTAAAAATTCCAGCTTTATCATGTGACGATGACTAATGGTCAGTTCCATTCACAGATGGACATGGGGGGGTGGTACAACTTAAATGATACCTTCGATGAGTAAACCGTTACATTATTCAGCCTGCCGATTCAGTAACTTTTACGTTTTAGGATTAATTATGTTTTAACATTATCTTTGTTTCGTTTTACCTCGACGAAACATGTTTGTTTTTGAACATATTTTCAGCTATACGGCTCTGTTTTGTAAAACAGTGAAAGTTTCCAAGGTGGGGCTTTTCTACGTTGGTTGGCTTCAAACTTGAAGTCTTGAAACCTCCTACGCCTCCGCTTTATACGTGTTTGTACTAAGTTGTGACTTGTAAATATCTGTAATAAAATATCAGTAGCAGGCGGTGTTGATGGGCAGGTGAAACCTTAAGCTTTCCACCCAATTCATTCACAAAAAGGGTTTATTTCTCGAGGATTCATGTGCACACAAAACATCTGTCTGTGAGGGTTTTTTTTTCAATCTTGCAACAGTGCCTGATTGAGAATAATCACTTAAACTAAAACATAATTAGATTTTGTGGGGTTCATTCAAGTAATCGGTTTATGATTAACTTGTTAATGCAATTAGATGAAATCAACTGATCGGACATAACGCGTTTATGATAAAACTATTGCAATTCACTTGAGAAAGAGAGAAAACATATGAGGCATTACAATTGGTTTGCATCACTACGGAGCCCCTAAAGGGACATGGAAGGAAAAAAGCCCCTTAGGGGCTCCGTAAACTGTCATTACCTGTCATAGAATATTGAGTTGTCGTCGAGTTGCGGCTAGCGGCTAGCTTACCTGCTACCTGTTGCTGCTTCCCGACTTCATTACTCCAGTCCAGCTATGTCGATCAGCTGTGAGTGGCTTGCTTTCTGTTGGTTCGTCCTGTCTGTTCTCCACCACCCATTGGAAGCGCTTCACCAGCATGCAGCCACTGAGCTCAAACTCACTTCTAATCCACATGGTCCACCACTGCCTGCTCTGCTCCAACACCACGGACATCCTTTACGTGCCCCGGCGAAGGTGCCGAAACTATCAATACGACAACTCCAGCTCCATCAGGTAGTTCTGGTCCACCGCTCGCCGCCCACCGGACGCCGTGCGGATGCTTCTGTGTTGACACGCGTCCCGAGGTCGGATAGCATCGCGGTCGCTCGCAGCTGCACTGCTGTCAACGTCGGCCTACTGAACATCCGCTCCCTTACTAGCAAGGGCCAGTTTGTCCACGACCTCCTGACAGACCATGAATTTGACATTCTGTGCCTGACTGAGACCTGGCAGCAGCCAAATGATTATGGTACTCTTAATGAAGCTACTCCACGGGCTTTGTTTATCACGCTGTGCCTCCCACGACTGGGAGGGGAGGTGGCCTTGCGATGATTCTGCGCGAGGATTGGAAATTTGCACCTGTAAATGTGCCTACTTTTTTATCTTTTGAAGCTACAGTTATACAGCTCTCTGTATCAACTCCCACAGATTGCCACTATTTACCGTCCACCAAAACCAAACAAGAATTTTATCACTGACATTACTACTGTCACGTCCCGTGTTTGCCAGCAGGGGGCAGGCTTCCTGCACACCTGTCACCCATTGGTGACTAATTACACATGCTTTATTTGGGCGCTCTGGCAGTGGACTCACTGCCGGAGTATTCCATGCCGTGCCAAATTCTCTCGCCCATTCCTATTCGAATTATTCATTGCCTCTTAGCCTTGTGGCTGTTATTGCACGTCGTTATTCCTCTTTCGAGTGAAATTTATAGCATTGTCCAATCAGACCCTCCTTGCTATTTTTTCCGCAAGCGTTTTCTGTTGTCTCCTTATTTGTTTTCCTGGTCCTTATTTTGACCAGCGCCTTTTGTTATTCACCCGGACGGGTATTTTTGTGTTTATATTAAAACTCCTTTGTTCTCTGACAAACATCTTTCTGTGTCTGCTTTTTTGGGGATCCACTTCGTTATTTTTGTTGTACACGAAGCGATTATTCTGTCGCTTCGGGTACAACGTGACAACTATACTCTTCACTCATCTCTATACACTATCACCAAATGTAATTCTCTTAGGAGTTTTTAATATACACAATGGACAATATCAATAACTCACTCAACCAAAGACTTTATCTCCTGTCTGGACAGTTTTGGTTTTCAACAGTTTGTCAACTTTCCCACACACAGTAAAGGACATATTCTGGACTTGATCTGGTGTATAGGATTATCACCAACAAACTGTAGAACCGATTTCCTCCCATACACAGATCATCTATTGCTTTCATTCAATGTTAACCTGTACTTTTTCAAATCCAACCCACAACGCATTATACATTTACGTAAAATCAAGGACATTAACCCAGACAATTTAGAATCACTTATCAACAACCTCCCCAGTACTGATTGTCTTTCTACAACAGATGAGTTTTTGACACACTACAATACAAACCTCCATAACATTCTCAATACCCTGGCCCCACGCAAAACCCAAACTGTCTCCTTCAACCAAACAGCACCCTTGTTTACCCCTACCCTCAGACAACTCAAATCAAAAGGCCGTCAACTGAAAGATTATATAGAAAAACTGGACTCACTATTCATAAAGAAATGTACACTACCCACTTCCTCCATTACAAGGACTCAAAATCTAAAGCCAAATCAATCTTCTACTCTTGTTTAATCAGTTCCAATGAAGGCAACCCCAGATCACTCTTTTCACTCATTTCTAAACTCACTAAACCTGCTGACACTCTTCCCTCACATCTCTATTCCACTGATTTTTGTAATTCTCTGGCTCATTTTTTACATCTAAAATCCAACTTATCCACCAGCAACTCACCCCTTCATCTGCTCCCAACCCTCCTTCTCCATTCTCCCCGGTTCCTACCCACCTGTTCTCTGCATTCACATTCCCATCTGTCCACCAAATCCCCATCTTAATCCAGAAGTCCAAATTCTCTACTTGTCAACTTGACCCTCTCCCTACTGTTCTAGTCAAAGCTTCTATCCCCCCTTCCCCTCTCATCACTAACATTATTCAAACTTCCCTCTCTACTGGCATTGTACCCTCCCATCTCAAAACTGCTGGTGTCACTCCCATACTGAAGAAACCTGGCTCTGATCCCTCCGACTTGAACAATTTTCATCCCATATCAAACCTTCCATTCATCTCCAAACTTCTAGAAAAAACAGTAGCTGCTCAATTTCACGCCCATCTTTCCTCCAATAACCTCTACGAACAATTTCAATCTGGCTTCTGTCCCCTCCATAGTACCGAAACTGCCCTCCTCAAAATATGCAATGACCTTCTTCTCTCTGTTGACTCCGGTTCACTCGCCATCCTCCTCCTGCTTGACCTCAGTGCAGCCTTTGACACCATCTCTCACTCCATCCTCCTCGACAGACTCTCCTCCATTGGCATCACCAGCATCCCCCTCTGCTTCCGCTCCTATCTTTCTGACCGCACCCAGTTTATCCAGCTCAAATGTTTTAGATCTCACCCCTTTCCCCTCACTTCAAGTGTTCCTCAGCATTCTGTCCTTAGCCCCTTGCTGTTTCTAGTGTATCTTCTTCCCCTTGGTAATATCTTCAGGAAACATCACATTCACTTTCATTGCTACGCGGATGACACCCAGCTCTACATCTCTACCAAACCTAATACCATACTTCCACCATCCTCCCTAACCAACTGCCTGCATGTTTTTCTACCGATTTGAAAAGGACACCCCCATTTCCCACACACACCCACCCCTACCAGAAACCACTCTACCCCCCCCCCACCCTCTTTTTCTCCACTACAGATCCACGAACAGGACGTGAGACGGCTCTTCAAGCAGCAAAAGAACAAGAAAGCTGCAGGGCCCGACAAAGTGTCCCCCCCCTGCCTGAAAGTCTGCGCTGACCAGCTGGCTCCGGTCTTCACACAAATCTTCAACAGATCCCTGGAGCTGTGTGAGGTCCCATCCTGCTTCAAACAGTCTACCATCATCCCAGTTCCCAAGAAATCGGCAACATCGGAACTGAACGACTATAGGCCTGTCGCCCTGACGTCTGTGGTCATGAAGTCCTTTGAACGCCTTGTGCTGAACCACCTAAAGAACGTCACTGGACCCCGGTTGGACCCTCTCCAGTTTGCCTACCGGGCAAACAGGTCTGTGGAAGACGCAGTCAACATAGGTCTGCACTACATCCTCGAGCACCTCGACAGCACAGGGACCTACGCAAGGATTCTGTTTGTTGATTTCAGCTCTGCGTTCAACACCATCATCCCGGAACTCCTCACCCCCAAACTACTCCACCTCGGTGTGTCCCCTACGACCTGCCAGTGGATCCTCAGCTTCCTGACGGGACGGACACAACAGGTGAGACTGGGATCAACAACATCATCAATACGCACCACCAGCACTGGAGCCCCACAGGGAAGTGTCCTCTCGCCACTGCACTTCTCTCTCTACACAAACGATTGCACCTCAACAGATCCAGCTGTCAAACTCATAAAGTTCGCAGACGACACCACGGTCATCGGTCTCATCAAAGACGGCGACGAGTCTGCGTACCGCCAACAAGTGGAGCAGCTGGAGCTCTGGTGCAGCCGACACAACCTCGGGCTGAACACGCTCAAGACTGTAGAGATGATCGTGGACTTCAGGAAACATTCTTCTCCACAGTTGCCCCTCACACTATCCAACTGCCCTGTGTCAACCGTCGAGACCTTCAAGTTCCTGGGAATCACAGTCTCCCAGGACATGAAGTGGGAAGTCAACACCATCTCCATCCTGAAAAGGGCCCGGCAGCGGATGTACTTCCTGAGGCTGCTGAGGAAGCATGGCCTGCCACAGGAGGTGCTACGCCATTTCTACACGGCAGTCATCGAATCAATCCTGTGTTCTTCCATCACGGTTTGGTTTGGGGCCGCCACAAAAAAGGACAAACTCCGACTTCAACGGACAGTTAGGACGGCGGAAAAAAAATCATTGGCACCGCCCTACCCACTCGTGAGGACTTGCACACTGCAAGAATCAAGACAAGGGCACGGAAAATCCTCCTGGATCCCCCGCACCCTGCCCATCACCTTTTCCAGCCACTCCCCTCAGGCAGACGCTACAGATCCATGCGCACCAAATCCAGTAGACACTTAAACAGCTTCTTCCCTCTAGCCATTAACTCCTTAAACAGTCACTGACGTAGTCACTCTTCTTGTACTACAAAATGGTTCTACAAAACTACGGGTTACTCTAAAATGGTTCAATGATTTTGTTGTTTACGATGATACTAAAACAGCGAGTTGTACCGGAGACAAATTCCTTGTGTGTTCTACATACCTGGCCAATAAAGATGATTCTGATTCTGATTCTGCACGAATTAAAATCTTGGTTCACCTCAAATTTCCTCAAACTGAATAGCAATAAAACCGAACTCCTCCTCATTGGCACCAAATCCACCCTAAACAAAATAAACAATTTCTCTATTCCCTTCGACAGCTCTTTCATCGCCGCGTCCCTTCAGGTCAAGAGTCTGGGTGTCATCCTTGATAGGACCTCCTTCACCTCATATCAACCACATCACTTGTTCTGCATACTATCATCCTCGAAACATCCACCGGCTCCGTTCTTCTCTCTCTCCTCAGTCCACTGCTATACTTGTTCACACCCTCATCACCTCGCGACTCGATTACTGTAATTCCCTCCTGCTCGGTCTCCCTCAAAAAACCCTCCATAAGCTTGAGCTGGTCCAAAATTCAGCCGCCCGCATTATCACACTCATACTATACATAAACCATATTACACCTGTCCTCCAACATCTCCACTGGCTCCCCATTTTACACCGCATTCAATATAAAATCCTGCTCCTCACATTCAAATCCATCCATAACCTAGCCCCTCCATACCTATCTGACCTCATCCATATTCCTACACCTGTCCGCTCTCTTCGTTCCTCCCCCTCTCTCCTCCTCTCTGTTCCCCCTGCTCGCCTCGTCACCATGGGAAACAGAGCCTTCAGTTGCTCTGCACCCCAGCTCTGGAATTCACTCCCCGCTGACCTTTGTAATACAGACTCATTAACACATTTCAAATCCAGCCTCAAAACACATCTGTTTAGACAAGCCTATTCACTCGGACCATGAAGCCATTATTTTTATTTATTTATTTTTGTTGTATTTTTTTCTTATTTTATTTGATGTTGTTTTTAGCATTGTATTTGTGATTTTAACTGCTTGTTGTAAGGTGTGCTTCTAGAAAACCGCCCGCAAATAAAATGTATTATTATTATTATTATTAATACAAGCTCTTGTTTAAAAGATGACCCAATAAGTGACTTTTGTTCAAATTCTAGTTTTTCATTTCAATTTTGAATGAATGTTTCATCGTCTGATCTCATGTTAAATCAAATTAAAAGATGTTATTTTCTTGCCTTTTCTTTCTACCCAAAATAAAATAGATTAGATCTCTTTTCTTTTTGCAACGTTCCTTGTTCTTGCTCGGCGATCTTTTGACCACAACTTTAAAATTGTTCATCCATCCATCCATCATCTACCGCTTATCCGGGGCCGGGTAGCGGGGGCAACAGCTTTAGCAGGGAAGCCCAGACATCCCTCTCCCTAGCTACTTCTTCCAGCTCTCCCCGGGGGATCCCGAGTCGTTCCCAGGCAAGCTGGGTGACATATTCTCTCCAGCGTGTCCTGGGTCTTCCTCAGGGTCTCCTCCCGGTGGGACATGACCGGAACACCTCACCGGGGAGGCGCTCAGGAGGCATCCGAATCAGATGCCCAAGCCACCTCATCTGGCTCCTCTCGATGTGGAGGAGAAGCGGCTCGACTCTGAGCCCCTCCCGGATGACTGAGCTTCTCACCTCATCTCTAAGGGAGAGCCCGGACACCCTGCGGAGAAAACTTATTTCAGCCGCTTGTATCCGGGATCTCGTTCTTTCGGTCACGACCCATAGCTCGTGACCATAGGTGAGGGTTGGGACGTAGATCGACCGGTAAATTGAGAGCTTTGCCTTTTGGCTCAGCTCCTTCACCACGACAGACCGATACAACGTCCGCATCACAGCAGACGCTGCACCGATCCGCCTGTCGATCTCCTGCTCCCTCCTGCCCCCACTCGTGAACAAGACCCCAAGATACTTGAACTCCTCCACTTGGGGTAAGATCTCCTCCCCGACCCGGAGGGGGCACTCCACCCTTTTCCGACTGAGGACCATGGTTTCAGATTTGGAGGTGCTGATTTTCATCCCAACCGCTTCACACTCGGCTGCGAAACGCTCCAGTGAGAGTTGGAGAGCCCCGTTTGAAGGAGCCAACAACACCACATCATCTGCAAAAAGCAGGGATGCAATACTGAGGCCCCCAAAACGGACCCCCTCAACGCTTCGGCTGCGCCTAGAGATTCTGTCCATAAAGGTTATGAACAGAATCGGCGACAAAGGGCAGCCTTGGCGGAGTCCTACCTCCACTGGAAACGATTCTGTAAACGAGGCTGTAAATTTCCCCATTGTGGGACGAATAAAGGATATCTTATCTTATCTTATTATGATTGTTATTTTTTATTCATCAGCCTGACAGCAGTCGGTAGGAACGAGCGTCGGTATCTCTCCTTCTTGCAGCGCGGGTGTAACTGTCTCTGGCTGAAGGAGCTACCAAGTGCTGTCAGGGCGGGCTGGAGGGGGTGGGAGGGACTGGCCATCATAGCTTTTAGCTTAGTTAGCATCCTTCTGTTGCCCACCTCCTCCAGAGTGTCAAGGGAGCAACCCAGGACAGAACTGGCCTTCCTGACCAGTCGCTCCAGTCTCTTTCTGTCCCGGGCTGAGATGCTGCCTGACCAGCAGACAATGCCATAATGGATGGCCGAGGCCACCACCGAGTTATAGAACGTCTTAAGGAGTGACCCCTGAACCCCAAAAGACCTTAGTTTCCTGAGTAGGAAGAGTCGGCTCTGTCCTTTCCTAATCAGGGTTTCCGTGTTTGTAGACCAGTCCAGTTTGTCGTTCAGAAGAACACCAAGGTACTTGTAGGAGGTCACCCTCTCTATGTCCATACCCTGGATGTTCATCGGTGCTGGTGAGGACTTTTTCCTGCAGAAATCCACAACCAACTCCTTAGTTTTCCTAGGGTTGATCTGGAGGAGATTCTGCTGGCACCAGTCCACAAAGTCCTTTGTCAGTCCCCTGTACTCCCGATCGTCCCCTTCTGTAATGAGGCCAACAATCGCAGAGTCATCGGAGAACTTCTGAAGGTGGCAGTTTGGAGTGGCGTGTCTGAAGTCCGAGGTATAGAGGATGAACAGGAATGGAGCCAGAACAGTCCCCTGCGGCGCTCCAGTGCTGCAGAGAACCCGGTCCGACTCACAGCTCTGCAATCTCACGTACTGCGGCCAATTTGTGAGGTAGTCTATGATCCATGCTGTGAGATGGTGGTCCACTCCGGCATTCTGCAGTTTGCCTCTCAGCAAATTGGGCTGGATGGTGTTGAAGGCACTGGAGAAATCAAAGAACATGATTCTCACAGTGCTCCCAGCCTTCTCCAAGTGTGACAGCACTGAGTGGAGGAGGTAGATAAGGGCGTCTTCCACGCCGATGCCAGGCTGATAGGCAAACTGCAGCGGGTCCAGTGACGGCCTCACCAGCGGTCGAAGGTGGGCGAGGATGAGTCTCTCCAGCGTCTTCATCAGGTGAGACGTCAGCGCCACCGGTCTGTAGCTGTTCAGCTCCTTAGGGTGGGGGGTCTTGGGCACTGGGACCAGGCACGAAGTTTTCCACAGCTGTGGAGCTCCGCCCAGCTTCAGGCTCAGGTTGAAGATGTGCTGGACAATGTTACGCAGCTGGTCAGAGCAGGTCCTGAGGAGCCGGGAACTGATCTTGTCCGGACCTGCTGCCTTCCTCACATTCATCTTCCTCAGTTGGTTCCTTACCTGCTCTGTTGTGACGGACAGGCAGGAACCAGGTGACATACTGGCTTGATGAGAGCTGGTCGAAAGAGGAGGGGGAGGAGAAGAAGTCCTCAGCGAGAGAGGTTGCAGTTGGATATCATGTTGGTCAGATTTACTTGGGCATGTGGCGTCCAGAATCGACTGGACAACCATTCGATTGTCTTCCAAACTTTGAAGGGCCAACGATGGAAACATCAAAGGAAGCATGTTTCATTCAGCACTAAACCAATTCATTAGTGTAGGTAAAGATATATTATAGTTTATCATACAGTATTGATTTGTATATACACCGTATCGGTCAGGCATGGTGGTTCACTGGTTAGCAGGTCATTCTGACAGTACTGAGGTCTTGGGTTCGATTCCAGGCTCCGGCCTTCCTGTGTGGGTTTAGTCCGCGTTGAGAGGGAAGAAGCTGTTTGAGTGTCTGCTGTTTTTGCTGCGTATGGATCGGTAGCGCTTGCCTGAGGGGAGTAGTTGGAAAAGGTGGTGGGCAGGGTGTGGGGGGTCCAATAGGATTTTCCACGTCCTTGTCTTTGTTCTTGCGGTGTGCAAGTCCTCAAGAGTGGGTAGGGCGGTGCCAATGATTTTTTTCCGCAGTACTAATTGTCCGATGCCGTCGGATTTTGACCTTTTTTTGTAGCGGCCACAAACCAAACTGTGATGGAGGAACACAGGACTTATTCAATAACTGCTCTGTCAAGACAGATTTGTTTGAAATAAGGAACTGAGAGAAGAGAAGAAACTTCCTCTCTTGTCACTCAGTGTAGTACCATAGTGCAAAGCACGAAAATGACACGGGCTGTGTCAAATGCTATTTTAGTCTCTCCTGCAGGCTGCTATAATAATAAATGGACAACCTGAAAAGAATTGACATCAAGAATCGTTTGGAATCGGAATCCCAAGGCTATGTTTTGTTCTCTGTTATTTGTATCCCTGGCAGTCCAACAAACACTGAGGCATAATGTAATGTAATGACATTTGATATGCACATTGGATTTTACTCCGACCCCACCCAAACAAATTTTAAAAAATAAAAAAAATACTTGCCGTTAGTAATGTTGAATGTGGGGACTATTTTTGCTGTAGTGGAGACATAAAAACATACTTGACATTTCATTTTGTTTAATCGAATCTATATGTATGGGAACTATACTGTACGTGAACACATAATCGTCACTCTTCCCCACCCTCCTCCTCCTCAGCCACACCCTTGCCATACACACACCCAAAATCCATCCATTGTGTGAGACGTTCTCTTATTCACAAGCATCAATCAACGCCTTCAAAACTACATTCCGTCACCCCTATGCACAATACGCAAGATCAACATTGCAGGCCCACGACACAAGTGCCCTGTCAACTGTCAGGGGAAAAAAAAAATGTCACTTCAAATGTCAATAAAACCTCATTGATTGAGTGTCAAAACACATGACTTATGTATGGCAAGACTTGTTTGAGAAAAAACATTCTTAACAATTCTCTTCAGTTGTTTGTTGGAGCAAAAGTATTCACTGCACAAATATACAGCAGAAGCATGAAATGTTCTGATATGGAAAATTGTTGATACTTCTTACACAGTTTTTCTCCGATGGTTTGGCTAATTTCCTGAAACAGAGATGACATTTATAAAACTAAGAAGCCATTTGGCCAAACAGTTTTACAGTTCTGGGCAACAATACAGTTATTTGAAAAACCTCTCTCAAAACTAATTACAAAGCTTCAAACTGGATTTGAAAGAGTCAGTACCACCAATATAACAAGGATCCACCGTAAATCCTCTACAAAACCAAGGAAGTGTCAAATAAGAGATCTTTGTACACATTATACACTTCATTATTATTACCATATATGACCTACTGTGTGGAAATATGGGGAAATGCCTGCAAAACAAACACACCCCCTATTCTAAAACCAAAAAAAAGCTATTTGAATTATTAATAGATCAAAATATACGGAACCCGCAAATCCACTATTTATCAAATTAAATGCATGTAAATTTTATGACCTGGTTGACTTTAAAATCACCCAATTAATGTACAAAGCACACAATAACCTGCTCTGCCAAAACATTCTGAAGTCTTTCGAAATTCGAGAAAGCAGCTATGATTTAAGAGGTACCAACTTATTCAAAAAACTCAAAACAAGAACAAACATCATGCAAAGAAGTGTATCTATCAAAGGTGTTAATCCGTGGAATAATTTCAAAACGGACCTGAAAATGAGTAAATCGCTTGCTGAGTTCAAAAACAAATTCAAAAAAATAGTACAAACAACCTACATCAATCAGAGTTAAAATGATAAATTCTAAACATTAAATATAATGATAAATCAGAACTAAGTTGATAAACAGAGAAAGGTATTGAAATATCCATTATGAATACAAGATAAAATTGACACAAGAGTGCCAGGGTGTGGATGTATATAATCCGGATACAAACCAAAAGTTGTAAAAATATCACGGTTAAGGGTAAAGTATGAGCCTTAATGGAGACTTCTTTCGTCTTACTTACTTTCTTTTCTGATTGATATAAAAATGATTTATTAGATATAAACACATAACGGGGTAGGACTAGATAAGTTTTTTACTTCTTCCTACTGTCTTGAACATAATAACTGTCGAATGAAGACTGATATCTTTCTTTTTACTATTTTATTTACCTTATTTTCTGTCAAATTATATGTTTTATGTTCAATAAACAAACCAAACCAAAACCAAATAATGTGGATGGTTCAAATGACCTGGAGGATTCAGCACAACACATCGATTACCTGCAAAAGGTCATATGTCTGCCAAAACAGTTGATCTATTTGTCAAAACTGAATTTATTCTTCATATAAATAGTCTGTACTCCCAAAATATAATTGCTCTTTGGCGTTGTGTAAGCACTGCAAGTCAAGGTGCCTGTGATTTGTGACTTTGGCAAAAGTCTAGCTAACAGAATACAAAGATGTATTAAGCTGTGAAAAAAATATTGCCTTTAAAAAAAAAAACAAACCAACAAAAAAAATAAAACAAGAAAAAAAACCATCAAAGACCAGCATGTTTTTGCTGTGCTGTGTTAGGCTTCATTACGCTGACTCATGAACTGCCCAACTATTGTGTGGTGTTCCACGAGGCTCAATTTTGGGGTCTTGGCTGTTCTCACTGCATCTTCTCCCATTGGGTTCCATCTGAAGGAAACGATATTTCCTTCCACTGCTATGCTGATGACTAAGGCCACAAAGGACATAAAGGCCACTTTTGTCCTGTGTGGAGGAAATCAAGACCTGGATGACACTAAATTTCTTGAACTTCAATGAGAAGAAGACAGAAGTGATGGTGTTTGGTCCCAGTGGCCCTTGTACATCCCATTCTGTAGAATTTAGCCCCCTGGGTCCTTATCTTAAGCAAACAGTCTCAAACTTGGGTCATAAACTGGACAGTGTTTTTAAATTGGACCGACAAATTGGTGCCGTTGTTAAATCCGGATACAGCTGATTTCATCTTCGGCAGTTTGCTAAAGTAAGACCTCTCCTTTCTCATGACCATTTTGAAACGGTGATTCATGCCTTCGTTAAATCCCAGCTGGATGACTGTAATGCACATTCCTTTGGAGTCAGCCAATCCTCCATTAAGTGTCTCCAGTTTGTCTCGAATGCTACTGCTCGCCTCTTTACTGGTACTCATAAGAGGGAGCACATAACTCCTACTCTGGCATCCCTTCATTGGCTCCCGGTGCATTTTAGAGTTCTTTTTAAGATCCGATTATTTGTTTTCAAATCTTTAAATGGCCTCCACGTTACTTGTCTGAGCTCCTCCACCACTACGCACCTGCCCGGTGCCTCGGGTCTGCGGACCAGACATTAATAGAGGTACCAAGAACTAAGCGCAGGCTCAGAGGGGATCAAACCTTTTCCGTTGGTTTCCCTCTCTTTGGAATGACCTCCCACTGATGTCTTTTCCATGGTGGGTAATATATCTAATGGCTCCCATGGTTGCTCTTCTAGCCAAGCATCTCTAGGATCACTGATGCTGAAGTGTATATCAGCTCATTGGTTTCCGTGATCGTTACGGTAGGGATCGCCCTCAGTGCTACATTCACACTTTCCATGAGACTTTCAGGTGGCCATTGTAATTGGTTTTAGGTTGCCCAGCCTTCATTTTCACCATGATCTTAGCTCTCAGGTCAGTTGCTCCCTCGCTCAGCATTTCATTCATTGGGGCTGGCGTCCCAATTTTATCATCTGTATTTATTGGAGCTGGCCTCCCAATCTCTGGTATGACCACCTCATCTCCACTTTGTTCCACTCGCCCATTTTTCATCAAGGTGCTCTGGTTCCCCAGCACCTGACGCCGACCTTGTTTGGCCGGGCAATGTCATTCGTTTTATTGTCTCTCATCATTGTATGAAATAGGCATTTGCGTGAAGGGTCTTGCCCAAGGACACACACTGGATGGTGTGATGTGCTAATTTTTGCCACAAATATATATATATATATAGTGCATATATATATATAGATATATATATCTATATATATATTCCTTTTTTAAATGCTTTGTTATAGTTTTTTATACACTGAATGTTTGTAGCGTGCAAGATTTTAAAAACGTATTGTGTAATAAATTATATTTCTCAAACAATTAACCTTCCTTTTAATCTTTTTTTTTTGTACCACTAACAAAAATGTTTTCTCAGTATCATTTTTTTATTATTTAGTTTTTTTTTTTTTTGGTTAACTCTAATAACCTTGCAACACAAATGAATGAAACATTTACCACAACATGTATCCTGCTCATCTAAAATAGATATGCACATATAAGTTATAGAAAAGACAGCTTAAAGTTCGGTGTGCCAAGCTTGCGGTATCACATTCAAAATTAGATGAGGCTGCAATTGATGCCAGAAGTGCATGGGGAAAGTAATGAGCAAATGCTGATAATAAAAATGTGATATTTTTCCTTTATTTTCAACAAATGTGCACAAAAGAAAACAACAACGAACATATTTGAAAAGAATGAAAATGTTCTTGGCTCCAGCACGCCCGCGACCCTAGTGAGTATAAGTGGATTGGAAAATGGAAGGCTGGATGAATGGATGGAGGAAAATGTTATTGATGTCATTGGGGTGTTGTGTGGGGAATTTTGATGGAAAAAAATCATACATACTATGATGGAAAAAAAACAGCCAACAATGTGAATTTTTTTTTCTTTTCACATTTTTCTGAACTTCTAAACTAACTCAGTGGTGGTTACCTCGGTAAGCAATTAGTTTTTGATGGATTCATTTGTCTGTTAATTCCTATGCAAAGCCAAAGAAGAAAAAAATAAAGTCCAGCAGCGAGCTTAATCAGCAAAATTTACATTATGAGAGAAAGTCTCAATGTGCTCCATGGGAAATGTATTCAGTTCATTGTGACTCCCACCATTGTCCCAAAATTCACTGTACAATTGCTTTATTTTATTTTTTTTTAATTGATAGATCTGGATAAGCTCTCGGGTGCCCCCGTGACAGTCATATTTTTTCAGTGAGGACACCATAGAATGTGAGGGGCACATTCCCTGGAAAGCGCCACGGTACGGATAACGTTTAGACTGCCATGAGATAGTCATGAGTTTAGTTTGACCCTACCTAGGATGTGTTGTCGTGAAAGAAATCCTGCTCAGTACGACAGGAATCACAGGTTCGGACATTTGGAATGTGCTTGGTTGAGGAACCAATGGTGCAAAGGATGATGACTGAACGCCTTTAAGTCAGAATCCCGCTTCGATGCGGCCCCCCGGTTGGTCAGGGTAAGCAGCGCCGGCGGCATTCAACACTGGGCTGCGGTGCGCCTGGACGATGGGTGCCCCCTCTCCGGTTTACTGCACTTGTGTGTGGAGAGTTGGGTGTTAAATTACTTGCAGACAAACCAATTCTGGGTCAGGCTTTCATTCATAGCAGAGCAGCTCCCTTGCTCCAATGCATTGAAAGTCATTCCTCGATCCGAGTTTTTGTTGGCGAGTTCCAACCACACCCTTCCCTCTCTACCTCCGACGGCAGGTACGAAGGGGCAGGAAGGCCTGAATCTTAAGTGCGTCAGGGCAAAGGACACCTGTGTCAGAACCAGGCTTGGACACAGAACACAGTTGCAGGGTTCAGAGTAAAAGAAGATTTATTTGAAGATCAGCCACTGACTACTCAAAATGACAAAGCTGTGGAACCAGGGCAAGGACCGGTCAGATCTGCGGCGAGAGGATGGGGTGCATGCATAAGGACGAAACACACTGGGACAGGACAAAGGGAAACAAAGAATCATTAAAACACAAGGTAAGGGTGGAAACAATCTGAGCGGGGCTGACAATCAGATTGGCACAGCAGGAAGGGTAAGTGAGCTGAAACGAGCGGAGAGTCATTATTTCAAAATAAAGCAGGAAGTGACCATACAAAAACAAACAACTCTCACCGCGGTGTGACAGCCTGCTTCTGGCAGTGGAATAATTCAAAGTGCCATGGCCTGAGCTCCGGGTGAAGCAGGCCAGTGTGTGTCCAAGTGTGGCCAGGCAAAGGACACTTGCCTCGAACAATGGAATAATTCCAAGTGTTGTGGCCCAAGCTCCGAGTGCGACAGGCCGGTGTACGTCTACGTCAGGGGTCACCAACGTGGTGCCTGCGGGCACCAGGTAACCCGTAAGAACCACACCAGTAGCCTGCCAGTGCTGGGATTGTGCTAGTCGAAATGATTTCAAAATGCTAACACGGGCATTAGTATCAATTCTACATCTACCTATTTGGCTATCTAGCTACAGTATCTATCCAATACAGTATTATTAAATGTAATTTGTACAAATGTTATTTCAGGCATGTATCTGTATTTGGTAGCCCTTCACAGTATCAGGACACATGAAGTAGCTCTCACTCTCAAAAAGGTTGTTGACCCCTGGTCTACGTCAAACTGTGGCTGGGCAAAGGACACCTGCGTTGGGCAGGTGTCTGTGGCAAAATCCGAAGTGTCATGGGTGATGTAAGCCTGAGCTCCCTGGAATTAAGCCCCAGCATCCTGAAAAGCACCCAAAAAAAGGGGGGTCGCCACTGGTACCTTTGCCAGCGGACGTGCATAAAAAGTGTGTCTGGGGAGGAAACATCCTCTTGGACAAAGTGGCAGCGAAAAACAAACAAACAAACAAAAAAGTCCCGGGAAGCTTCTATCTGAATTAGAAGTCCCTATACCGAAAAGTTCACCTTATTTATTGAATGACGCTTTTTGTGTGTTTGTGTGTGCGTGGATTGCCAAATCAAATTGGAGCATATTTGCCAAATTGCCACCTGGAAAGAAATATGATAACAGAAAAAAATGATAATGTCATCTTAATTTACTCACAAATTGACTTCGGTTGGTCCCGGTTGAATTGGACACCAAGCTGATTTATTTGCAGGAAGCCATGATTTATTGTGTGTTAATTGCAAGAATTGATCCAACAGTACTTTCTGCCATCTCATGGAAGTGCGTTTTCTGGATGTCACGATCTCACCGGCAAAGCTCGACTTAGATATATTTGTGTGAAAGGAAGAATCATTTTCAGACAAACTAGGTAGAAAATTTCCCATGGCACTCCTGATGTAGGACACGAATGTGCCATGGCACACCGGTTGGGCATCAGTTGGGTAGGATGAGTTGATTGAGAGTGGAAAAGCATGCCAGAAGTCTCCTGTTGATGCGCGACTGCACTCTGGTGGTGTGCTTGATAAAATGCATCCTCCCTGCACACTCGGACTGTCTTTGAAACAGTGCAGTACAGTATATTTTTTTGGGGAACCCCTCCGCCCCCCAAACAAAACATAAAACTGGAAGGTCATTCAAAACACAATCATCGACGACGGAAATGAGTGATAGAGAGAGGCATCTGAGCAGTCATTCTGGAGCCAAGATGGCGGTAGCATGGTCACAGTTTCTGGATCGGCCTCAGTGATTTGGATGGAACTGAGCATCATTTCACCTTGGGAGGCATGAAGTGTATTCGGCACCTTTCGTTAAAAACCTGAAACAGAGAGTGAAGATTTTAGACTGTGACAATTTCTCAAGAGTTTAGCAAGGGTTTTATTTCCTTTTGTGGACCATGGCTCGATAGGAAGAAAAGTACCGTATTTTCATGACTATAAGGCGCCATTAAAAGTCTTAAATTTTCTCCAAAATAGACAGGACGCCTTATGGTGCGGAGCGTCCTTTATATGCGCCGAGTTCCAAAATCTGACTGACAGCCGACACGCTGTTTATATAGAGAAAAGGCGGAAGTGACGGTGGCCAGGCATGAAAGAAGTCGGCCAATCAGGGAAGGGTGGGCGTGTATATATACATATATGGAGAGGGAGAGAGAGCGAGAGCGAGAGAGGGAGAGAGAGGACAGACAAGCTAGTCCGCCAATGGTGAAGGGTGCGCGTGTAAGTGGACGCCTCAAGCCAGTACCAACACTTGTATAGAGTGTGGCAATGTGCATTGTTGCAAAACAACTCCGGTTTTGGTTTCTAAGAACCCCTGAAAATAAATTCGACAAAAAGACACGCCTACGAAGCTCAGTTCAAACTTAAAGCCACCGGTTATGCTTTTGGCATGCGTCCTCCATCTCACAGCAGCGGTGAAAAAAAAAGTCAAGCAAATGAACTCTGAGCTTGCCGTTATTCCCGGAGGCTTGACTAAAGAACTCCAACCGCTGGACATTGGCATCAACCGGGCGTTCAAGTAAAGTTGCAAACGGCATGGGAACAATGGATGATCGGTGGCAAACACAACTTTACAAAGAGTGAGAGGCAGCGCTTGGCGAGTTACGCCACAATACGCAACAACGAGAGGGAACGCGGCGTTTTTGATGGATTACGGTACTTGCACAATTGTTCAATTCTTTCTACACACACACGCGCTGCCACCATGTTTCGCTCTGTTCTTTACTTTCAAATGTGGGAAAGCTTCACACGAGAGAAATGTTGACTTTGCTGTTGGTACTCTTTCTTTCCGCTCGGCAATGCGTGGCAACTCACACTAGCATGCATTCAATGACAACCGAGATGTGCAGTCCTCTGCTTCTGATACAGAGGATGAGGACTTTGATGGATTTCTGGGTGATGATTGATCGAAAAACATGAGAACATTGTACGATGGCTAAATAAAATACACCCAAACTCAGTTCTGCTTTCGTTGCCTTTTTAAAAACGTGTTTTTATCTTATCTGTATGTCTTGCCGTGCTACCGTATGCTTCAAGCTAACGTGTTAGAGTGCGCGCATGCATGCCGTATGTTTAAGCTGGCGTATGTTTTACCACTGTAAAACTGTGCCCATTCGTACGATGCGTCCTGTGTATGTGTAAAATACAGAAATGTCACGCATTACTGAGACTGCGGCCATTAGTACGATGCGTCGAATAGTCGTGAAAATACGGTACTTCATTCTTAGTTGTCTGCAATTGGTGTTGTGCATTTGAGCCGATCTGTTGGCGCTTTTTGACAAGTGAGGGATTATGTACCGGTAAATTGCTCCGTTAGCTTCTCGGAGGAGCGAGGTTTATTTTACTATTTTTTAGGTTTTTAGGTTTATATACTAAACTGAGGCTCAGAGGGGATCGAGCCTTTTCTGTTGCTGGTCCATCTCTCTGGAATGACCTCCCACTGAACATTCGGCAAGCCTCCTCGCTGCCCATCTTTAAAGCCCTCCTCAAAACTCACTTGTATTCTTTGGCGTTTGACTCAGCATGACTTAGATTTGCTATTGGTTTTACTGCTTGGTGCTTTCTACCGCCTTATTACTTAGTACTTATTACTGATTCGTCTTACTGTTCATTGTATATGTTAAATCGCTCCATGTACAGCACTTTGTAAGCAGCGATGGCTGTTTGAAAGTGCTCTATAAATACTGTTGACTTGACTTGACTTTGTTTTGTTTTTGTGAAAATGGGAAATATCGGTGCATGCTTGACCAAAAAAAATCCCCCAAAGGATTCAACGGTAGCGATTTGCTCTCACCGGGTTTCTCGAACCTGCTTTGGTAACATGGTTTGATAAGGACAAAGGAATTTAAATCCATCTGTTTGACCAGAGTGCAGTCGCTGACAAGTACACTTGCCTATTACACGAACCAAACAACACACAAGCACACACACGCAAAAGCACAAAAATACACTTAGTAACCCAGCCATCTGCAAAAATTGCGAGCAGTGTGCGGAATGTTTTGTTCCCTGAAAGAGCACTGATGCAATGTAATCGCTATCATTACTTAACCTGCAGCACTACCTGGTGGTTATTCTCAACTCTCAGCTCAACTGTATTTATAGAGCCATCGCCGCATACAAAGTGCTGTACATGGAGCAACTAACATATACCCTACAATAAAGCAATAAATCAGGAACAAAGATGGTAGAAGGTACCAAACAGTAAAACTAAGATAAAATCATGCCGAGTCAAATGCCAAAGAATACAAGAGAGTTTTGAGGCGGGTTTTAAAGATGGGCAGCGAGGGGGCTTGCCAAATGTTCAGTGGGGGGGTCATTCCAGAGAGGGACCAGCAATGGAAAAGGCTCAATCCCCTCTGAACCTCCGTTTAGTTCTTGGTACTTCTAATAATGTCTGGTCCGCAGACCTGAGCCGCCGGGCAGGTGCGTCGGGGCGGATGAGCTCAGAGAGGTAAGGTGGCGCGAGGCCATCTAAAGATTTGAAAACAAATATTAGGATCTTGAAAATAACTCTAAAATGTATAGCGAGCCAGTGAAGGGATGCCAGATTAGGAGTTATGGGCTCCCTCTTACGAGTACAAGTCAAGAGGCGAGTAGCAGCATTCTGGACCAGCTGGAGACGCTTTATGGAGGATTGGCTGATTCCAAAGTAAAGTGCACTGCAGTAATCGAGCGGGGATGTGACGAAGGCATGAATTACTGTCTCAAGGTGCTCATGAGAAAGGAGCGGGTTTACTTTAGCCAGTTGTCTCAGATGAAAGAAGCTGAATTTAACAACGGCACCAATTTGCTGGTCAAGTTAAAAATCACTGCGGATGGTATGTACAAGGGCCAATGGGACCAAACAGTATCACCTCTGTCTTCTTTTAATTGAAATTCAAAATTATTGTGTTTCACAGAATGATTTTTTTTGTTCGTATGTTTTAATCGCATATGTAGAAATGAACACCAAAATCACGGGAAATGCACGGAAAAAACCCCATCAGGATTACCGTATTTTCCGCATTATAAGGCACACCTTCAATGAATGACATCCATCCATCCATCCATCCATCCATCCATCCATCCATCCATCATCTACCGCTTATCCGGGGCCGGGTCGCGGGGGCAACAGCTTTAGCAGGGAAGCCCAGACTTCCCTCTCCCTAGCTACTTCTTCCAGCTCTCCCCGGGGGATCCCGAGTCCTTCCCAGGCAAGCTGGGTGACATAGTCTCTCCAGCGTGCCCTAGGTCTTCCTCGGGGTCTCCTCCCGGTGGGACATGACCGGAACACCTCACCGGGGAGGCGCTCAGGAGGCATCCGAATCAGATGCCCAAGCCACCTCATCTGGCTCCTCTCGATGTGGAGGAGAAGCGGCTCGACTCTGAGCCCCTCCCGGATGACTGAGCTTCTCACCTCATCTCTAAGGGAGAGCCCGGACACCCTGCGGAGAAAACTTATTTCAGCCGCTTGTATCCGGGATCTCGTTCTTTCGGTCACGACCCATAGCTCGTGACCATAGGTGAGGGTTGGGACGTAGATCGACCGGTAAATTGAGAGCTTCGCCTTTTGGCTCAGCTCCTTCTTCACCACGACAGACCGATACAACGTCCGCATCACAGCAGACGCTGCACCGATCCGCCTGTCGATCTCCCGCTCCCTCCTGCCCCCACTCGACCCCAAGATACTTGAACTCCTCCACTTGGGGTAAGATCTCCTCCCCGACCCGGAGGGGGCACTCCACCCTTTTCCGACTGAGGACCATGGTTTCAGATTTGGAGGTGCTGATTTTCATCCCAACCGCTTCACACTCGGCTGCGAAACGCTCCAGTGAGAGTTGGAGAGCCCCGTTTGAAGGAGCCAACAGCACCACATCATCTGCAAAAAGCAGGGATGCAATACTGAGGCCCCCAAAACGGACCCCCTCAACGCTTCGGCTGCGCCTAGAGATTCTGTCCATAAAGGTCATGAACAGAATCGGCGAGAAAGGGCAGCCTTGGCGGAGTCCTACCTCCACTGGAAACGATTCCGACTTACTGCCGCCAATGCGAACCAAACTCTGACATCGGTGGTATAGTGACCGAACAGCCCGTATCCGGGGGTTCGGTACCCCATACCCACGAAGCACCCCCCACAGAACTCCCCGAGGGACACGGTCAAACGCCTTCTCCAAGTCCACAAAACACATGTAGACTGGTTGGGCGAATTCCCACATACCCTCAAGGACCCTGCTAAGGGTGTAGAGCTGGTCCACTGTTACACGGCCGGGACGAAAACCACACTGCTCCTCCTCAATCTGAGGCTCGACTTCCTGACGGACCCTCCTCTCCAGCACCCCTGAATAGACCTTACCAGGGAGGCTGAGGAGTGTGATCCCTCTGTAGTTGGAACACACCCTCCGGTCCCCCTTTTTAAAAAGAGGGACTACCACCCAGGTCTGCCAATCCAGAGTCGGCTTCCATGGCCTCACCGAACTCTTCCCACGCTCTGGTTTTTGCCTCGGCGATCACCGAAGCCGCGGCCCGCTTGGCCAATCGATACCCGTCAGCTGCCTCTGGGGTCCCACAGGCCATAAAGGCTCGATAGGACTCCTTCTTCAGCTTGACGGCATCCCTTACTGCTGGTGTCCACCAGCGAGTACGGGAGTTGCCGCCACGACAGGCACCAACCACCTTACGGCCACAACTCAGATTGGCCGCCTCAACAATAGAGGCACGGAACATGGTCCACTCGGGCTCAATGTCCCCCGCCTCCCCCCGAACATGGGAAAAGCTCTGTCGGAGGTGGGAGTTGAAACTCCTGACAGGGGATTCCGCCAGACGCTCCCAACAAACCCTCACAATACGTTTGGGTCTGCCAGGACGGACCGGCATCTTCCCCCACCATCGGAGCCTACTCACCACCAGGTGGTGATCAGTTGACAGCTCCGCCCCTCTCTTCACCTGAGTGTCCAGAACATGCGGCCGCAAATCCGATGATACAACTACAAAGTCGATCATCGAACTGCGGCCTAGGGTGTCCTGGTGCCAAGTGCACATATGGACACTCTTATGTTTGAACAAGGTGTTCGTTATGGACAATCCGTGACGAGCACAGAAGTCCAATAACAAAACACCACTCGGGTTCTGATCGGGGGGGCCGTTCCTCCCAATCACGCCCCGCCAGGTCTCACTGTCATTGCCCACGTGAGCATTGAAGTCCCCCAGCAGAACAAGGGAGTCCCCAGCAGGAGTACTCTCCAGCACACCCTCCAGGGACTCCAAAAAGGCTGGGTATGCTGAGCTGCTGTTTGGTGCATATGCACAAACAACAGTCAGGACCCGTCCACCCACCCGAAGGCGGAGGGAGGCAACCCTCTCGTCTACCGGTGTGAACCCCAATTTACAGGCACTGAGCCGGGGGGCAATGAGTATGCCCACACCTGCTCTGCGCCTCTCACCGTGAGCAACTCCAGAGTGGAAGAGAGTCCAACCCCTCTCGAGAGAACTGGTACCAGAACCCAGGCTGTGTGTGGAGGCAAGTCCGACTATATCCAGTCGGAAATTCTCTGCCTCACACACCAGCTCGGGCTCCTTCCCTGCCAGAGAGGTGACATTCCATGTCCCAAGAGCTAGCTTCTGCAGCCGAGGATCGGACCGCCAAGGTCCCCGCCTTTGGCTGCCGCCCAGCTCACATTGCACCCGACCCCTTTGGCCCCTCTCATGGGTGGTGAGCCCATGGGAAGGGGGACCCACGTTGCCTCTTCGGGCTGTGCCCGGCCGGGCCCCATGGGTGTAGGCCCGGCCACCAGGCGCTTGCCAACGAGCCCCACCTCCAGGCCTGGCTCCAGAGGGGGGCCCCGGTGACCCGCGTCCGGGCAAGGGAAACCGAGATCCATTTATCGTAATCATCATTGGGGTCTTTGAGCCGTGCTTTGTCTGGCCCCTCACCTAGAACCTGTTTGCCATGGGTGACCCTGCCAGGGGCATAAAGCCCCAGACAACTTAGCTTCTAGGATCATTGGGACACACAAACCCCTCCACCACGGTAAGGTGACGACTCACGGAGGGGTTCAATGAATGCACCATTTTAAAAGTGTTTTCACAACCGCTGCAGCTGTAACAAAGCACTTTACAGAACATTTTAAATACTGCATCCGATAAATCCTAACATTAATCTATATATAAGGCACATCAGATTATAAAACTCTGTCACCTTTTGAGGAAATAGAATTCTTTTATGTGCCTCTTATAGTGTGGAAAATACGGTACATAAAATTGAAAATTGGCATTTATAATGGGAGTCAATGTGTCCAAAAGGGGACATTTTTATGCAAAATTTGTTTCAAATTTGGATCTCGTACATACAAAAATATACAGTGGTACCTCTACTTATGAAATTCATTGGTAAAACCTCGAAGATTTTATGGCCATTCTCTTTGTTTGGCATATAGTTAGACACGATCGTTCAGCTGAGAGTGTCACAAAACAGCTTGAAGCCTCTTTTTGGAAGAATTACTGCTTGTTGTGAAATGAGTTTGAGTTTTCACTTGCAAGTTTAAATTTAAAACCGTCTCTCAAAAGCTTTGATCTCGAAAAACTCAGGAGGGTCACTCGTCTCTCAACGACCAACTGGACAGTATGTACGATCCAAAGTTATGTGGTCAACAGTTTTGTATCACGCAGTGATTTAAAGCCCCGTATATTGTAATATTGCGTGAGTTGGTTACATTATGATGGTAGTTGATTTTATTTAATTTCTTACCTTCAGACTTCTATCATTGACGACTTCCTCAACGTTCAGCTCTGACTGCATAAGCTTAAGCTGGAGGAAAAAAAAAAAGATTGATTCGTGACCCCGAAGCGGAAATCATGAGTGTGCGAATGTTTTTTTTCTTCAAAAAGTGTACTTTGGTTTGCTCCTTCCTGAGCTGTTTGATGAGAGTCATGTCGGCACTGTCTTTTGCTCTTGCCTCTCGCAGCTGCGCCACCACCTCGGACGTGTGCGTGATGCACCCCTTGATGGCTTTGTTCCGGCTGAGATGGGCCTCCATCATCTGCGTTTCAAGGATGGGCATTCAAACAGAACAGTCCAAAATGCTTCATTAAAAAAAAAAAAAAAATCTATATATATATATATATATATCTTATATATATATTGCGCGTCGTCCCGCACGCGGTCTGTCCTTCCGTCTGTCCCTTTTCAAAACGTACCTACTTCACCGCGCCGCTGCGCGCCGCCTCTGCGCGCCGCCACTGCGCGCCGCCACTGCGCGCCGCCACTGCGCGCCGCCACTGCGCGCCGCCACTGCGCCGCTCAGGCAGTGGCTCACTATGATCGCGCGGGCATCTTAGCGAAGAAATGTTGTCTACCCACAAGCATTGCAATGAAATTGTTAGTTATTTGTAGAGCTAAACATCTCTTTATTTTCGCGATAAGCAATGAAGATGAACAAAAAGTTGAACCAAGCAACAACACTTTTGGGGGCCGAAGGTCCACCTTACCAGCCTTCCGCAGGAACTAGCTGATGAGCCGCCCGGAGGGCGGTGAACCACCACCTTACCAGCCTTCTGCAGGAACTAGCTGATGAGCCGCCCGGAGGGCGGCGAACCAGCTAGTATATATATAGCGGCTGGATAGCTCAGTTGGTAAGGCATCGGTTTGGTATACGGGAGACGGTGGTTCGAATCCAGCTTGGGGCAAAAAATGAGCACATAACACCATCCAGTGTGGGTCCTTGGGCAAGATCCTTCACGCTAATGCCTACCTCATACAATGATGAGAGACAATAAAATGAATGACATGCCGGCTCAGACGTCGCCCGGCCAAACAAGGTCTGCGTCAGGTGCTGGGGAACCAGACCACCTTGATAAAAAATGGGCTACTGGAACAAAGCGGAGATGGGTGAGATGCGATAACATGGCTCTGTTGGAATGCTACTACTCAAGCAACCCTAGTCAGAGGGGTTACATGCAGAGAATGTGGGCTGAATGGTTACTTCGAAACCCACAGTCACGGTTGACCACGAAACAACTAGTAACTCAGTGTTCCAATATCCACAAACGGCAACTGCTGTCACAACTTGAGATTGATGAAGTACAACGCAGGTTCCATGGTGAAGGGCCCCAGGCTGCCAGATCAGAGGAGGAGGTCATACCAGCGATTGGGAGGCAAGCCCCAATGAATGCAGATGATGAGATTGGGAGGCCAGCCCCAATGAGTGAAATGCTGAGCGAGGCAGCAACTGACCTGAAAGCTGAGATCATGTCAAGAATGAAAGCTGGGCAACCTCGAAACTGATTACAACGGCTATGTGAAGTACCACCTGAATGTCTAATGGAAAGTGTGAATGCATCACTGAGGGCGATCCCTACCGTAACGATCACGGAAACCAATGAGCTGATATACGCTTCAGCATCAGTGATCCTTGAGATGCTTGGCTATAAGAGCAACCATGGAAGGCACGAGATACGTTACCCACCATGGAAAAGACGGTTGGAGGCTAAAATCAAGGAGGCCCGGAAAGATGTGAGTTAATTGACGGAGGCCCAGAGAGGTGTGATGAAAAGGCTGATACCCGAGAGGTACATCCAGATGACCATACCTGAAGCACTCGAAACTGCCAAACAAAGGCCGCAAGCCTTGTCCAGCCGCCTAAAGCGGGACACGAAAGAGAATGAGGCCAAACGAATAAACAGGCTGTTCGCAACACAACCTGTGAAAGTGTACGCTCAGTGGCAGGGTCCTAACAACAGAGCTGACCCACCAAGACTGGAAACTGAAAGGTACTGGAAAGGCATATGGGAGAAGGAGGTTGCACATAAGAGCAGTGCACAATGGCTGGTGACCCTGAGAGAGGAGCACAGCAACCTCCCTGAACAGAACCCAGTTACCATAACAGTGGCAGACATGCAGGAAAGAGTCTCAGATATGAAGAACTGGACATCACCAGGCCCGGGACATGGTCCACACCTACTGGCTAAAGAAACTCACAGCACTCCATGAGCGCCTAGCAGCACAAATGAACCAGCTGCTGAGGGATGGTACTCACCCAGGATGGCTAACCGAAGGGCGAACGATCCTGATCATGAAGGATCCTTCAAAGGGTGCGGTCCCATCCAACTATCGGCCAATAACCTGTCTCTCCACAACAATGAAGCTCATGTCAGGCATCATTGCGGCTAAGATAAGTCGACACATGGATCAATACATGAGCGAAGCGCAGAAGGGCATTGGTAGAGATACCAGAGGAGCCAAACATCAGCTCCTGGTTGACAGAACAGTCGCACAAGACTGCAGGTCCCGACGTACCAACCTGTGCACAGCCTGGATTGATTACAAGAAAGCCTATGACTCGATGCCACATACATGGATCACTGAATGCTTGGAGCTGTATAAGGTGAACAGGACCCTAAGAGCCTTCGTTGCGAACTCGATGAGGATGTGGAAAACCACACTTGAAGCCAATGGCAAGCCACTTACCCAAGTGTCCATCAAATGTGGCATATACCAAGGTGATGCACTCTCCCCACTGCTGTTCTGCATAGGACTGAACCCCCTAAGCCAAGTAATCACCAAGACAAGCTATGGATACCGCCTTAGAAATGGAGCTACAATCAGTCACCTCCTCTACATGGATGACATAAAGCTGTATGCTAAGAGCGAAACGGACATAGACTCCCTGATCCACACGACCAGGATCTACAGCAGTGACATCGGGATGTCATTCGGGCTTGAGAAATGTAGTCGGATGGTGACTAAGAGAGGAAAGGTAGTCCGCACTGAAGGGCTCTCACTCCCTGAAGGAACAATAGCAGACATTGAGGAGAGTTACAAGTACCTCGGTATACCACAAGCCAATGGCAACCTTGAACTGGCAACAAGGAAAGCGGCTAAGGCCAAATACCTCCAGCGAGTGAGGCAAGTCCTAAGAAGCCAGCTCAATGGCAAGAATAAGACCCGAGCAATAAACAGCTATGCGCTGCCAGTGATCAGATACCCTGCAGGAATAATAAGGTGGCCAAAGGAAGAGATTCAGACCACGGACGTTAGGACCCGAAAGCTAGTAAACCATGCATGGAGGGTTCCATCGCAAATCCAGCACCCCGAGACTGTACGCAAGCCGAAAGGAAGGAGGCCGGGGACTATTGAGTGTGAGAGCCACTGTCCAGGATGAAACAGCCAAGCTCCATGAATACATCAAGGAGAAGGCTCCAACGGATGACGTACTCAGAGAATGTCTCAGACAATGGGGAACAGTAGAAGAGGCGCTGGAAGAGGGACCATCATGGGAGGACAAGCCCCTACACGGGATGTACCACCGGACCATAACTGAAGTGGCCGATCTCAAGAAGTCCTATCAGTGGCTAGGGAGGGCTGGCCTGAAGAACAGCACAGAGGCACTCATCCTGGCTGCTCAGGAGCAGGCCCTGAGCACCAGAGCCATTGAGTCCCAGATATACCACACCAGACAAGACCCAAGGTGTAGGTTGTGCAAAGAGGCACCTGAGACGATCCAACACATAACTGCAGGGTGCAAGATGCTGGCAGGGAAAGCCTACATGGAACGCCATAACCAGGTGGCTGGCATAGTTTACCAAAACATCTGTGCGGAGTATGGACTGGAAACTCTAAGGTCAAAATGGGAAACACCTCCGAAGGTGGTTGAGAATGACAGAGCGAAGATCCTGTGGGACTTCCAGATCCAGACTGACAAGATGGTAATGGCGAACCAACCAGATATCATGATCATAGATAAAGGGCAGAGGAAAGCCGTAGTAGTGGATGTAGCGGTCCCAAGTGATGGAAACATCAGAAAGAAGGAACACGAGAAACTCGAGAAATATCAAGGGCTCAGAGCGGAGCTGGAGAGAGCCTGGAAGGTAAAGGTGACAGTCGTGCCTGTGGTGGTCGGAGCACTCGGGGCAGTGACCCCCAAACTAGATGAGTGGTTGCAACAGATCCCAGGAACAACATCGGACATCTCAGTCCAGAAATGTGCAGTGCTGGGAACAGCAAGGATACTGCGCAGAACCCTCAAGCTTCCTGGCCTCTGGTAGAGGACCCGAGCTGAATGAGGGACGGACACCACCCGAGGGGGGGTGAGACGAGGATATTTTTATATATACATATTTATTTTTAACGCTTTAGGGCACTTGATGTACCAAAACAATGATCAATTGTCACCACGATTCATGTGTCCAACTCAAGCTAAGTTCATTGACAGTTAAATCCAGTCAATGGGTGAGCACCCAATTAGGTGTGTGATCATCGTTCGTCATCCTTATAAGTCTTTTTTGACACCTGTCCAATCTTTTTTGGGAATGCGTTTCTGCCATAAAATTCGAAGTGAATGATTATTTGCTAAAACCAATCAAATATATCAGTTTGAACATGGAATATCTTGTCTTTGTTGAGTATTCAATTAATTAAAAGGTTGAACATGATTTGCAAATTATTGTACTGTAATCCGTTTTCACTTCTCGTTTCTCGTTTTGCAGCTTTGGTGCTTCAAGGTTTTCTCCAAAATACTGTTAGCACAAAAAAAGTAATCAAAAAATAAAAACAAAGCCATATCGGCAGCCATTTTGCAGAAAGATTTTTCATGCGTTGTTTTCATGTTGATGTACGAGAGAGGATTACCTGCATGAGGTTTCCAGCTACTCCCCCACAGGCAGGCGCGACAGATCCATGCGCACCAAAACCAGCAGACACTTAAAGAGCTTCTTCCCTCAAGCCATTAACTCCCTAAACATTCCCTGATGTAGTCACTCTTCTTGTACAACAAATACCATCACAATACGGTCACTCTAAAATGGTTCAATGATTTTAAGATTAAGATTAAGAAAACCTTTATTAGTCTCGCAATGGAGAAAGAATTTCTGCACCGACTGTACAAACTGTCATCGTATTGTATTCGACCACTGATCACTTTAGCTCGGCTTGATACTTTGCACATTGTCTCACAGTTGTAACTGGGTGGTACCACCGCACTACGGTTCACTTACATTACATTCTGCTCATCTCCTTTATTTGCTTTTATCTTTTTACGTATCCTGTGAACGGAGATCCCGATAGCACACACCATTGTTTACAGTAAGGACCAGCTGTTAGCATGGGGGGCTAACGCGGGTTGAAAAGGAGGAGACGAGAGTGTCGAGCCGGGAAGGACCGCCGGACAAGGAGGAGAAGGTACAGACATGTCCTCCCATCCGTCATCATGGGGAATGCAAGATCGCTCCCTAACAAGATGGATGAGCTGGCGGCGCTTACGCAACATCAAAGGGAGTACCGCGAGGCTAGCCTCATGATACTCACGGAGTCGTTGCTAACAGCGATCACTCCGGACACACATGCCGAGTTGGAAAGCTTCCAACTCATACGTGCAGACAGGAATGAAGGGAGTGGAAAGAGAAAAGGTAGGGGACTAGCTGTTTTTGTGAACGAAAAATGGTGCAATCCGGGGCATATCATGATCAAAGACAAACTCTGCAGCTGGGACATTGAGCTGCTAGCCATTAGCCTCAGGCCCCATTATCTCCCGAGGAAATTCTCACACGTCATAGCTGTGACAGTGTACGTCCCCCCGTCGGCTAATGGTGATGCAGCGTGTGATGCCCTGATGACTGTCATGAACAGGTTGCAAACACAGTCCCCCAACGCCCTGCTGATCATCTCTGGGGACTTCAACCATGTCTCTCTGTCATCCTCCCTTTCAACCATCACGCAATATGTAACCTGTGCCACAAGAGAAAATAAAATTTTGGACTTGTTTTATGCCAATACGAAGGAGGCATATAAACCCCCCTCTTGGAAGAGCAGACCACAACTTGGTATTTCTCGAGCATGTGTACAAACCCCTCGTGCACAGGCAGCCAACTGTGACCCGAATGGTCAGGAGATGGTCCACGGAAGCTGAAGATGCTCTGCGGGACTGCTTCGACACAACCAGGTGGGAACTCTTCAGCGAGGTTCATGGGGAGGGCATTGATGCACTCACTGACACCATCACGGACTACATAAACTTCTTTGAGGAGAACACCGTACCCACCAGAACTGTGCAGTGTTTTTCCAACAACAAACCATGGATTAATCCTGACATAAAGGCCCTCCTGAAGGAGAAAACGAGAGCTTTTATGTCGAGAAACAGAGAGGCGCTGAAGGCCGTGCAGATTTGGCTGAGAAGAAAGATCAGAGAGGGGAAGATGACATACGGGATGAAATTGGATTACCAGTTACAGGCCAGCAATGTCACTGGTGTCTGGAGGGGCCCATCTCAGGCCACGACGGCCCAAAGACATTGACCGAGAAGGACAAGGACTGGGCAGATGAACTGAACCGTTTTTTCAACCGTTTCAACCAGTCGTCTGTCCCTTCCCCCCAACCAACTGCACCCACTCTCACTGAGGACTTCTTCTCCTCCCCCTCCTCTTTCGACCAGCTCTCAACAACCCAGTCTGTCACCTGGTTCCTGGCTGTCTGTCACAACAGAGCAGGTGAGGAACCAACTGAGGAAGATGAATGTGAGGAAGGCAGCAGGTCCAGACAAGATCAGTTCCCGGCTCCTCAGGACCTGCTCTGACCAGCTGTGTGACATTATCCAGCACATGTTCAACCTGAGCCTGAAGCTGGGCAGAGCTCCATAGCTGTGGAAAACTTTGTGCCTGGTCCCAGTGCCCAAGACCCCCCACGCTAAGGAGCTGAATAGCTACAGACCGGTGGCGCTGACGTCTCACCTGATGAGGACGCTGGAGAGACTCGTCCTCGCCCACCTTCGACCGCTGGTGAGCTCGGCACTGGACCCGCTGCAGTTTGCCTATCAGCCTGGCATTGGCGTGGAAGACCCCATTATCTACCTCCTCCACTCAGTGCTATCACACTTGGAGAAGGCTGGGAGCACTGTGAGAATCATGTTCTTTGATTTCTCCAGTGCCTTCAACACCATCCAGCCCAACTTACTGGGAGGCGAACTGCAGAACGCCGGAGTGGACCACCATCTCACGGCATGGATCATAGACTACCTCACAAACCGGCCGCAGTACATGAGGTTGCAGAGCTGTGAGTCGGACAGGCTTCTCTGCCGCACTGGAGCGCCGCAGGGGACTGTTCTGGCTCCATTCCTGTTCATCCTCTACACCTCGGACTTCAGACACGCCACTCCAAACTGCCACCTTCAGAAGTTCTCAGATGACTCTGCGATTGTTGGCCTCATTACAGAGGTGGACGATCGGGAGTACAAGGGACTGACGAAGGACTTTGTGGACTGGTGCCAGCAGAATCTCCTCCAGATCAACTCTAGGAAAACGAAGGAGTTGGTTGTGGATTTCTGCAGGAAACAGTCCTCACCAGCACTGATGACCTTCTACAATGACCTACGATGACCTAGGTGTTCTTCTGAACAACAAACTGGACTGGTCTACAAACACGGACACCCTGATTAGGAAAGGACAGAGCCGACTCTTCCTACTCAGGAAACTGAGGTCTTTTGGGGTTCAGGGGTCGCTCCTTAAGACTTTCTATGACTCTGTGGTGGCCTCGGCCATCCATTATGGCATTGTCTGCTGGTCAGGCAGCATCTCGGCCCGGGACAGAAAGAGACTGGAGCGACAGGTCAGGAAGGCCAGTTCTGTCCTGGGCTGCTCCCTTGACAGTCTGGAGGAGGTGGGCAACATCAGGATACTAAACTAAGCTAAAAGCTATGATGGACAGTCCCTCCCACCCCATCCGGCCGCCCTGACAACGCAAGGTAGCTCCTTCAGCCAGAGACTGTTATACCCACGCTGCAAGAAGGAGAGATACCGACGCTCATTCCTACCGACTGCTGTCAGGCTCCTGAATAAAAATAATAACAATAATAATAATAATAATAATTAAATGATGTGAAAAACAAATAGCACTGCGATTTATCAATGTTGTATTTATATTGCACTTAATTGAACGGTGTTTGTTTGTTTTTTCTTCTTTCTTCTTTCTACCCACATTCTTGATGCTGTAGGCTGTAAATTTCCCCAGTGTGGGACAAATAAAGGATATCTTAATCTTAACACCTTGTTGCTGTTGAAGCAATGAGTCCAGGGTTTGTAGGTGAAAGTAAGCCCCATTGTCCCTCCACAGAGATGGCACCATCAACAGGCAAAAGGGGGATTACATGCTCTCACACACCTGAGACACTTCAACGGTGGCAAGGGGGTGGTTCGCAGCTTTGAATAGGGGTTGGGGAGCCTTATTTTGAAGGTTTCCTGACCGTTTAGGACCTCCCCCCCCCCCCCCAAGACATGTCACAAGGAAGGAGTGACAGACGAAGGCTGACCTGACGACCAAAACTGTCAGCCAAGTATGAGATTTTTTTTCCTCACTAAAAGAAGACTGTAGTCTGATAAAAAAAAGAAACCTTAAACCTATTTCAACTCATGAAAAGACAAGACGAACGTCATCACCGTGTTTTGCTCCAAATTAAAAACCTCGGCTACACAGTCAGGGCCTCCGAGTCTCCGAGTGAACCTAGTGAAGTCAGTACGGGTCAAGAGAGCCTTTTTCTACACCACCAACACAAGCCCCTTTACCTCTCCCAGAAAGCAAAGTTGATAAATGTTAATTACTGTACATGGTTTTATAAATAAAGATGTATGTAAATACATCTACTGCAGTAATATTTGTCACACATACTGTATGTTAATTATAAATACTGTTTACCCATTTTATGCGGGTACCCACATACACATACATGACATGTCCTGGGGGGTAAATTCTGTTTTTATTTATGTTTAACACATTCATAAAATATCGCAACATCATTGGAATTGGGTGTGTAAACTCCTTATTGTATCAATATTGAGATATCTGGGCTTAACAATGACATATAATTTTGTCCATATCGCCCAAAGCTAACTCATGCCAACCTCAACCTTCGAAAATATTCGAACGATCACCCCGATATATTGGATTTTATGCACGTTAAGCCTTTTGAATTGAAAAAGCTTAACTGTTCTGCCCACAGTAAAAGTTTTGGGCCATTTCATTAATAGTAATTCTGTTTAGAATATTCATTTAGTGATAGCGGTCCAGTGTGGGTCGCAGACGCCATGTTTCATCAGACGAGTCATTACAGAAAGCCTGACCGTGGTCGTTGCAACTGGTCCTCCTTTTTTTTTATATTCCTTTCGTTTCACCTTCGAAAGCAATGGCTGTCAGTCTGCTCGTATTTGTCATAATTTAGAAATGTGTTTCGGAGATTGTTTTCCCTCAATTGTTGTTATTGGAAACTCGCTAGCTCAGAGTACTGCTAACGACGTAGCGACGATGCTTAATCGGTGCTAACAAGCTAATTAGCATGTGAAGGTGCTGCGAAAATGCATTGTTTATCGTTGTTTGTCACATTTTGAGCTGTAATTATGTCCTTTGTTAAACACCTGACGATTTGTGTTGTACTTGTGTAAACAATATTAATGCACGTTTTAAATCTGTTCATTTCAGTTTTACTCTACAATTCATTGAGCTGATGTCACAGTTGTTCACTGTACGCCGTCAAGAAGACCGCAATAAAGGAGCAAGACGCTCAGTTTCCTGGCTCATGAATAAAGTTTGAGAGTTTGGCTTGCTGTTGACCTGCGTTAACATACTCGTAGTATCTAACACGTAGCGATAACAGTACATTAACGTTTAACAAACACACACGCATATGCACATTGGCACTCACCGAATCATACAGTTGCTTGCACGTTTGTGTAGCGTCCACCTTGCCTGAGAAGGAGACCGTGGGCACGGTGGTGTTCAGAGCGTGGACGATGCGATCGTCCATGGTGCGCATAAGCTTCAACACCTCCTGAAAAACATCACGAAAGAGCTGAAAGAAACTACCGTATTGGCCCGAATATAAGATGGCCCTGATTATAAGATGGCCCCCTCTTTTTCAAGACTCAAGTTTGAAAAAATACTTTTTGAACACCAAATTAATTTTTATACAGAAAATAATAACAGTACATCTGAAACCAATGATTATAACAATATATTTGAGAGAAAAGGCATGTTATTTTGCCTCATTCAGATCTAAAGTGCAATCACATTCATAAATGAATGGCTTCTGGTTTTTGAAATGTAAATTACATTATAACATCTCAGCTGCCGGTTAACCTGGCCAATCTTCGACCCACTTTTCTCCAGATTGTCACTACGTTTCTCCATTTTCTCTTATCTCTTCTATTATTTTCTTCTCTTTTCCTTCTTACCGCTACTTTTTTATTTTTCTTCTTCGTGCTACCGCTATTTTTATTTTTATTCCTCGTGGCAGGAGTTCACTTTGGCCTGGGGAATCTAATTCAGCATTCGCTTCAATGATATATGGCATCATATAGCGTCGTGAATGGTTATGTCTAGACCCCGAATATAAGACGACCCCCACTTTTTCAGTCTTATTTCAATGCAAAAAAATACGTCTTATATTCGGGCCAGTACGGTACTACCTAGAGCAACCGATCTACAAACCCAACTCCAGCGAAGTTCGGAAGTTGTGCGAATCATTAAATAAAAACAGAATACAATGCAAATCATGTTTAAGAGGAAGATTCCGATATGCCAGACCCAGCAATGCAGAAATACCGAATGCCACCACCGAGCAACTTGGGATCTTCTAACACCTGAGCAGTGCCACACACTGATCGATTCGATGCCACCGGTGCCCCGGCTAAGTATTGAATCCTGTACATCTACATACTTTTCATGTTTATACTTTTCGGTTGCCCAACATTTCTCAAACTCCTTTCTTTGTATCGTCTTATTAAGTATGATTCAAATTTTCTGGGACAGTGATTTTTTTTTGTTGTGGATAGTTTATTACGAATCATCTACCATCTTCGGACTACAAGTCGATTCTGAGTATAAACCTACCTCCGGACCTCCAAAACTGCACACCTCTTTCCACTTTCAAGTCCCGACTAAAAACACACCTGTTCAGGATTGCCTACAACACATAGCTCTTCCATTTCCTATGTTTTTATGATTTTATGTCCTGTTTTTATACAACATCTCGTTTACAATTTTTTACATTGTATTTTCTTATTGTTTTTACAGTGTCCTTGGGTGGCATGAAAGGCGCTTTTAAATAAAATGCATTATTATTATTATTATTATAAACTACAAAATGCATAATAAAGAAGAAAAAAACAGGTATAAATTGCAGTGGACTATAAATTGCATTTTGGGGGGAATCAAGTGTACAATGTGCTACCTTTACATGACGCATAAACAACAAATGAAGAACATGTCTGGTCTGCACATGTAACATATTAAGAGTTATTCAGATCACAAGCGCATAAAAAACATGCTAACAAGTTTACCGAACCATCAGTGTCAATCCGACAAACAAAATCTTCTAATCACTACATCTTCATCGTCTGTGTCACTTTTAAAGAACTCCGCGAACTTCGGAATTAGAAGATGTGGCGCTTCTTCTATGTCGCGTACGTCAGAGTCAACGTCACTTATTTGTATCAGTGACCCCCAATGTTGAAGTATCAATACAGGCCTAACCACCCTCTTGTGGTTTAATGTAATACATACAGTAATCCCTCATTTATCGCGGTTAATGGGGACTGTGGTGTATTAACCATCATAGATTTGTATGTTGTTTGGACACATTGACTTCCCGTACTTTGTATTGCCATCTACTGCGCATGTGTGAAATGTTACCTGGGAAGCCTAAGCACAATTTCCCCCACGAGGTTAATGGTGCAACTCGACGGTCGAATACATTATAGAAAACGCGTGTGTGTGCCTCGTCATTTCAAGACACAACATCTGGCGACGAGTAAAAGTCGATTTTAGGTTAGGAGGCATTACTCTAAAGTTTAGTGAGGTAAGATGGCTTACTTTTCTCAAAGACCGGACGAGTTTAAACCCGAGAATGAATCGTGGTCGGCCTATGTGGAACGCATGGAACTGCTGTTCTAGGCGCATGATGTCAGCGACGACAAGAAAGTTGCCGTTTTACTGAGCTCTTTGGGCGCATCAGCGTATGGACTTCTCCGTAATTTAGTGCAACCTGCCAAGCCCAGAGACAAGACTTTTGCAGAGATTGTATCTATATTGAGGAATTATTATGAGCCCAAGCCGTTGGTGATATCGGAGCGTTTCAGGTACCGAAAATGTGTGCAGAAGAACAGCCAGACGGTTACAGAATATGCCGCTGAGCTACGTCAACTAGCTACAAGGTGTGATTTCGGGGACAGACTGGACGAGGCTCTCCGTGATGGCTTCGTCAGCGGTGTTGCTTCGGAGGCCTACTCTCAGAGGATGGCCTGTCGTTTGCGAGAGCCGTGGAGCTTGCCGTCAACATGGAGACTGCCCACCGGGATGCGCAGCAGTTGAGGAAAGGTGAAGATGTCGCCACACCTGTACACAAGGTTAAGGAAAACCAAAGGAGAGGACGCTCACCCACACACCAAAATGGATGCTACCGATGTGAAGGCATGAATCATAGTGCAAGTGACTGCTTCTACAAGACTTCAAAATGCCATCAGTGTGGTAAAGTTGGTCACATTCAGAAAGCATGTCGGGCTCGAGCGCCTGTATCTGACGATGAGAGCAAGAAAAGGGGGAAGAAGATAAGCAATGAGAGAAAATTTAGTAAAATGACTGGCTATGTGCAAACTGATGAAAAGAAAGATGATGATGTTCCCATGTTCCATGTCCACGTGTATTGTGCTAATGGCAGCCGTAGACCATATAGGGCCATTTTTGATGCAAATGGAAGGAAGGTTCCAATGGAAATTGACACTGGAGCAGGAGTCAGCATTACCTCTGAAAACGTGTATGAACGATCATTCTCTCGTATACCACTAGAGGGAAGTAGTGTAGCACTAAAAGGCTACTTAGGAGAGACAATCCCTGTAAAAGGACAGTTCATGGCTAAAGTGAAGTATGAAAATCAGACTGTTGACTTGCCACTGATAGTTGTGGGAGTTGAAGGACCGTCACTCTGCGGACGAGAGTGGCTAGATAAAATAAAGTTAAACTGGGAAATGATCAAAACTGTCACAGAAGAACAAAATGCATGCATCTCCAAGAACCAAGTCAATCCAAGATGTACTCGCAAAACATGATGATGTTTTCACAGATGAGTTGGGGACATTAAAGGACATTAAGGCAACAATATCCGTCAAGCCTGTTGCAGTCCCTAAATCTCACAAAGCCCGTGTTTTACCCTTTGCCATGAAAGAAAAAGTAGAAAAAGAACTGGAGCGACTTGAGAAAGATAGCGTCATCACCCCCGTCAAGTACAGTGAGTGGGCGGCTCCAGTGGTTCCAGTACCCAAGCAGGATGGTGGGCTTCGCTTGTGTGGTGATTACAAGATAACGGTGAACCAAGCTATTAACACAGGGACATATCCACTACCACGCATTGAGGAGGTGTTGGCCACACTCTGTGGTGGGAAAATATTCTCAAAAATTGATTTGGCTGCAGCTTATCAACAAATTCTTCTCGAAGACGACTCAAAGAAGTATACTACGATCCATACACACAAAGGACTCTTTGTGTACAATAGACTGTGTTTTGGTGTCAACTCTGCTGTCAGTATTTTCCAAAGGATAATGGAGAATCTAATGAAAGACCTCAATGTGGTGGTCTACCTCGATGACTTGCTCGTGATGGGCCGAGACGAATCCGAGCACCTAATGAACCTGGACAGAGTTCTTCAGCGGCTGAAAGAGAATGGTCTGAGAGTGAAGAGGACAAAGTGTGACTTTGGTAAGACGCAAATAGAGTACCTAGGGCACGTGCTGGATGGAAAAGGAGTCTACCCGTCCAAAGATAAGATCAGGGCCATTCATGATGCTCCAGCACCCACAAACACTAAAGAGCTAAGAGCCTTCTTAGGTCTCGTGAACTACTATGGATGCTTTGTACCATGCCAAAGTACCGTTTTGGCTCGACTTTACAGACTGCTGAAGGAGAAAACTAAGTGGAAATGGAGTAAAGATGAGCAGAGCGCGTTTAACAACTGTAAAGAACTGTTGACAAGTGAAAATATATTAACCCATTACAACCCGCGCCTGCCACTTACACTTGCATGTGATGCTTCTGCTTATGGGATCGGAGCTGTCATTCAGCACACGACGCCTGACGGGAAAGAACATCCCATCGCTTTTGCTTCTCGAACGCTTTCTCCGGCTGAAAAGAACGACTCACAAATAGAAAAGGAGGCTTTGAGTCTGGTGTGCGAAGTAAAGAAATTCCACCAATACCTTTGGGGGCGGAAGTTCGAATTGTTAACCGACCACAAGCCTCTGATCGTGCTGTTCGGAGAATGCAAGGGACTACCAACGATGGCAGCAGCACGCATACAGAGATGGGCAATCATATTGTCTGCTTATGATTATCACATTACCTACAGGCGATCGGAGGAGCACGGTAATGCAGATGGGCTATCCCGTATCCCCCTGCCTGAGACAATGGACGATGGTACAAAGACAATAACTGCTTCTCTCAACGCACTGATTTGTGAGCACCTGGAGGAGGCGCCATTAAGTGCAAAACAAATATCAAAGGCTACACGCAAAGACACCGAGCTCTCACTACTACACAGATACATCCAGTTAGGGTGGCCAACTGAAATTCCCGAACATTTCAGGGTATTTCACAGAAAGAAAGATGAACTTTCTGTAGAACAGGGATGTGTTCTGTGGGGAACAAGAGTAGTGGTGCCAGAGAAAATGAGATGAGTAGTGTTAAAAGAGATCCACGACGGACACCCTGGTATCGTAAAAATGAAGACAATTGCACGACAATATGTCTGGTGGCCAAATATTGACATGGACGTCGAGAAGGTCTGCAAGCAGTGTGAGACGTGCCAGCTAGAACAACGCATGCCACGCCATGTTCCACTGCACCCATGGGAGTTTCCTGGAGGGGTATGGAGAAGGATTCACACTGATTTTGCAGGTCAATTCATGAGTCACATGTTTAATATAGTGGTTAATGCGTACTCCACGTGGCTAGAGGTCTTCAAAATGTCACAGATAACCTCAGCAGCCACCATCACAAGGCTTAAAAGACTGTTTGTAGCACAAGGAGTACCCGAACAAATCGTCACTGACAACGCCACAATCTTCATGTCGGATGAGTTCCAATTCTTCATGAAAAGGAACGGAATCTTGCACACTACTGGAGCACCGAAGCATCCTGCTACAAATGGACTCGCTGAGAGATGCATCGCAACCTTCAAGGCGGACATGAAGAAGCTTGCAAAAGAGATCCTGAGTGTTGAGGATAAGATTTCACACTTCTTACTGCGTTATCGCACAACACCAAATAGTACAACTGGAGAGTCACTAGCAGACTTGTCTCTTAAAGAGACATGTACGAACACGGCTGGATTTCCTTAAACCGAGCATCTCTGAGACGGTGAGGAGGAGACAGTATCAACAGAAGGAGGAACATGATCGTCAGTCTGCCAAAAGACAGTTTGATGTGGATGACCCCATTTATCTCCGCAACACAGTAGGAGAACATCCCAAATGGATCCCTGGAGTAGTGACACAACGGACCGGACCAGTGTCATACCATGTGCAAGGTGAAACTGATCAGGTATACAGGCGCCATGGAGACCAGCTGCGTCTTCGATACCCACCTGACATTTTAGATCCTGGACCTGAAAGTGTGACTCAGTCAGCTGAGCAGGAGAAAGACTTTGACGAACTGGAGTCCACAATTCCTACATCACCAGCTTTTGCATCAGACCCGCCTGAACCACTTGTGCCAGAGACAGTAGCTTTGAGACGTTCAGGACGTACAGCACAACGCCCTTTACGTTACAGGGATTGATTGTGATGTCGTAATTGAAATATGTTCACTTGTTTATTATTGAAGAAATGTTATGCAGTATGATGGATAAGGAGATGTGAAATTGTTATGTATCTTTAAACTAATGGGGGAGGTAATGTGGTGTATTAACCATCATAGATTTGTATGTTGTTTGGACACATTGACTTCCCGTACTTTGTATTGCCATCTACTGCGCATGTGTGAAATGTTACCTGGGAAGCCTAAGCACAATTCCCCCACGAGGAACTCGTGCAACTCGACGGTCGAATACATTATAGAAAACGCGTGTGTGTGCCTCGTCATTTCAAGACACAACAGGGACCAAACCAAACCACCCACGATAAACGAAAAATCCACGAAGTAGCGACCAATTAACATATACATGAAGAAAAATGCTCCACGTGGGCCGTTGCGCTTGAGCAGAGCGCACTAACACACACACACACACAGGCCCGCGATCCCACTGCTTGCATCGTGTTTATGATTCATCAATTAAGATTTGATTAGACAATTAAGGATGGCAGAGACCTGCTTTTGTTCTTATAAGGTTCCTCTCTCTCACTCTCTCTGGCGAGCACACACAGACACACACACACTCAGTTTGACACACCACAAAAAATAATGCTGTTACTGTAACAATCGTACCAAATCGGAATGGGTGCGTATATACAATGAGACTTCCAAATTGATAAAAAAAAACCCTCACCAAACTAGTGAAGAGCAATTTTATATATAATAGCGTGAGAATCTATACAAATGGACTCTCACGCTCTCTAATTTGCATTGTATAGAACCGTATAATGTGTTGCTGCTCACTTGGCATCCATTGCAGCGTGGGCATTCCGAAACGGGGATTCGCCCATCTGTGGTCCCTATTCAAGGATTCTCATTTTTTCCCCGAGACGTTTTTTGTTTGTTTGTTTGTTTGTTTGTTTGTTTCCCTTGCTTTCCTGGGGTTTAAGATAAGGGGATGTCGTTCGCATTTTTCACGTGTGGACTTGTTATTCTCATTCGTTGTACGTCAGCAATTACCTTCAAACATGTATAGGGAATTGCTAAACATATCTCCGCATTCACTTTCCAGGGTTCTTCAATGAACGTTCGACTCGGGATCCATTCGGTTCGGAATGGGTCAATGTGGATGAATTATGTCGAAAAAAAGGAACGACCTCGAAACTGTCTCGAGTTGGATCCTTGAAGGTCACCTACCGAGTGCAAGAAAGCTTATCAGAACGAACAAAAAATATTTTCCAATTACCTGAAACATGGAAAAGTCCTCACAATTCAATGCTCCGTCGGGCGCCGCCATAGTGGACCAAGCGGTCCCCTCACTCATGGGTGTTCAACGCAAAGCCTTTTGTGTCGATTTATCTATTTTCTGCTCACTTGAACACATTAGAATCAAATATTTGATTCAAAATATTTTATTTGTGCTGTCAGTAGAAAAACTTACCCTGTTAAGTTTAATCGAATAGTTTGTTGTTTTTTTTTTCCATCAGGCAAAAAACACGGACAAGTATAAAAGGGTGGTCCTTTGTCACACAAGGCTACTTGACTTTCATTAGCGGACGGCTGGCCGTGTTTACCTGCACGTACAACCAAACACAGGCGTACAAACAATATGAATTTCGTGAGATCCCGACTTTCAGTCACAAAGCTTTTGGGTTTGTATGAATTTAAATGTGATTTTTCATCGACACGTTTGGCTAAAGAGTGTATATTTTACGGCCCGCTTTCGTTTAAGTGTTGTAACTTCCTGGTCGAGTAATGTAGAATAACAGTCCTACTTACGCTTGATATTTTGGCCATTTGTTTACTTTACATTCAAATAGAAAAATATTAATGTGAAAATAAATAGCACGTTTTAAATATAATTCTACACAAAAAATAAAAATTTTAACAATAAAAATACAATAATCATTCCTGAAATATTTATTGACATGCGCAGATAAATCTTAAACTATACTCCCAGTCTGCTGAAATGGTGTCAAGCTACGGTAATTTACCTTATTAATTGTTCTAGTTATCGAAGCGATCAAAGCATACCTCATTTTTTTGGACCCATTTACACAGTACATTTACTGTGTACTGCAGGTTTGTGTGAACAGGTGCTTGTTTTTGACATTCTCACCCCAACTTAGTGTACAGAGCACAAACCTGGACACAACATTGTTGTATGGCCAATAAACGGATAGTACAGTGGATTTCTTCTATGGTTAAAATTCCAAATCATTTTTCTTCACAGGTCAGAGGTGCAGAGTGGTTACGGAAGCATGGAGCCACAGAGTGATGTGCAATAAACCGCAGGAGGTCAAAGCAGAGCTTCCCACTGCAGCTCCAGCAGAACGTAACATTAAGATGCTGATGAGTACATGCAGTCGCACACACACACACACACGCACACGCACAAAATAAAATATGACGTGGTCTTTTGGCAGACTCCCCTCGTCTTGGCTTCAAGATCCCTGGTTACAGACCCTCTGAGATGGATAAGAAGATGCTGCTCTGGTCAGGACGCTACAAGACAGCGGACCAGATCCCAGAGATGGTCTCGTAAGTGGACTCATTCTGTTTATCTGTGTTTTGTCAACGAGTCGCATCACAGGATGGGGGTGGGGGGCTCTTTTCATGGTAATTGCACTGCTTCCAGACAGGAGGGTGGAAATGCTCTTATGATACGTTTCAGTGTAGTGGCATAGGTTTTGTTCTCCCCACTATCCCAGCAGAACGATAGAGTCCCCATGGGGGACCCTCCAAGGACTCCAAAAGGGTGGGTCTTCTGACCTGCTGTTTGGTGCATTGCCACAACCAATAGTCAGGATTTGTCCCCCAGGTCTGCAGTCCAGAAGAAATATTCTTTTTTTTTTTCCTCTCCTTTTCTTTAAGACCTTTTCTCCAATGGCTTATTACGATTACCAAGAGAGAGAAAAGACACAGATTTACATCAGTAGCAACTGGTGAGTGCAAGGAAGGCCCAGTCAACGTGACGTCGAATTCGTTTTTAGCATCGCGCTTTGTGTTAAAATTAACCAGGTGCATTATTTTTACTGAGAACACCAGATACTGTGGTACCTCTATTTCCGAACATCTCTTCATATGAAATTTTCAAGTTACAAAACGCCTCAACAGGAAAATATTGCCTCTTGTTATGAAATACATTTCAAGATACCAAAGGTAAAAATACCGAATGGGCTGTTAATCGCAGCTCCGAGTTTACTGAATGCAACATACTTATAGCTGCTCTGCCTGGCATCCCATTGGCTAAGAAAGACTTCTAACATATGTGTCTATGTGTGTAGACAGATATGTCGATGCAGCGTCCTCGTCATTCGCCTCTCGGGCCATGAGGTGTTCCGATAGTTTTACGTAAATGTCAATCCCCAGAAAAAGTGTTGACCAGTCCAGCAATCGCTCACTATTATGATGTTAGCCTTGGAATTTTCAAAAGATTAAAAGCAGACAAAAGCAAACGTCCTTGGCTCCGTTTTTTTAACCAAACGTCAGGAAAAAAAACACTTCTGAGAGAAAACATGGAGTAAAGAGGGCAATAAATGATGAGGATGCAGTTAAATGACCATCATTTATATTCTTTATTCTTTGCTTTTTTTACATGATGCACAACTCTCATTTATTGGGCAAAAATCTTTTTGTAACGTGTATTTGTTTCATATTTTGTTGCATTTTTATGCTTTAGGAAACATTACGTCTGAATTTTGGGGGGCTTGGAAGGAATTAGCGGATTTACATGGAAAACGCGTCTCGGCTTACATTTTCTCGTTAAGAACCAATTAATTTTCCAAGTAGAGGTACCCCTGTAGTCATCAAATATCGCTCCATTCTCCCATCAGTACCTCGCAATGGGTCGCAGGAGTTGGACTTGAACTCGAGTCACTCGTCACATAGTAGCCAAAGCACGGACCCACGTATCGCAATGCCCTAATTTGCGTTTAAAGATGACACAGTTGCCGATCCTCTTCAGTTGTGTTATTCCCAGTAACACGAACAGAATGCACAATCATTCAGGAGCTGCTATTGGCCACAGTTGACATCCTGTCACCCCACACACAGACTCCTGCTTCAGCTAACCTTTCAAACTTAACACAGCACTCCCACCATTTCATCTGCAATGTTCCTTTGATCCTCCTTCCATCTCAAAGCTGTCCGACGCACAATTTATAACCAGGCGAACGAGCAACTTTTAACACAACGATTTACAAGCATGCTGAGACGTATTTCGCTTCACCGTTTGTGACAATATTGACAGACAATGTTGCTTTCTCACTGTAGCATGAAGTGAAGCCAGTGGCGGCCATCTTACATGGCCACTCGCTATGTGACTTCATGGTCAATAGAAACGGTGAAATTTGTTGCTTCTCCCAGCCTTATTGGTACAGATGAATGCAAAATATGCAGTGATAATGTTATGGTTTACCCCCAGCGAGTCCCAAAGACACGCTGATCAGAAAAGTATGAATCTCATTATGCATTTAGAGAGTCCCAAATTTCAAATTCTGAAATGGTCAACTTATTCAATTGCATCTGATAACACAAACATATACATAAAATTATTTTAAAAAATGCTGCAAAAATTTAAATAATTCAAGCATATAATATTTGCTGCAAAATAATTTATTTCATTTATTTATTATTATATATTATTTCATCCCATGTTTCAGTCTTTGAGTTCATAAATTCTTCTCTTTACTCTGCTTCCAATGATGCAAGGCTTTCTCAAAGTAAACTTATTATTCGCAACACTTGTTTTAACGTTACACAACTTACACAATCGTCTGCTTTCCGCGTGGTGAAGGCCGATCTCACCAATCTCATCACGCGAGATCAAAACAACAATGGCGGCGATTGTCAAACTCCGATCGTTGCGGGGAAAAAAGATGTACTGTAGCAGGCCTGAGGATTTCGGAAGTTCGCAGAAACCGTTTTTCGGTTCCGTCGCGTTACCCAATGGGAAAACACGGTAACTAATTTTGGGTTCCGTAAACGTTCATCATGGGAACCCATTTTTCTATTTTGACTGATATTCATTATCAAGAATTCTGATGCTCAAAAGTATAATGTTTCAAGGGTCAATGTTTGAAAACTATGCATGAACAGTGAACATTTCATCAGTAGCTGTGTACTCCAGGTTTATTCAATAAAATAAATGGATCATATGGCATCAGTCATTCATCTTCCGAGCCACTTGATCCTCACTAGGGTCGCGGGGGGTGTTGGAGCCTATCCCAGCTGTCTTCGGGCAGTAGGCGGGGGACACCCTGAATCGGTTGCCAGCCAATCACAGGGCACACAGAGACGAACAACAATACACGCTCACACTGACACCTAGGGACAATTTAGAGTGTTCAGTCAGCCTGCCACACACGTTTTTGGAATGTGGGAGGAAACAGGAGCACCCGGAGAAAACCCACTCAGGCAGGAGAACATGCAAACTCCACACAGGGAGGTCGGAGCTGGAATTGAACCCAGTACCTCTGCACTGTGAAGCCGACGTGCTAACCACTGGACTACCGGGCAGCCCCATATGGCATCATGAATACAGCATAACACAAAATCAGAGTATTTTTTTCCAGTCTCACACTGCAAAGATTAATTGACTGGTAATTATTAATACAGGTAAGTATTGATGTGGCTTGACATCTTCCAAAACGATGCACATGGAATCTACTATCAATTTGACGAAGGAATCCAACACAAGTCATCATTTGTTCTACCAACAGTTAACATTAGCATTACTACACCTTGTGACGAATGTTTTTTCATAAAGTTACCATGCTACAACCAGTAAATTATAGAATAACCAATACTGTTTCATAATATTTTTCACAGCGAATAGCCTACAAATCTAATAACCAATTTGCCTCGTAATCGTGCCTCGCGTCGTATTTCGCTCTCGCGTTCTGTGCATACTTCACAGGTGAGTTTAGTGATACGCCCTATGGACGATTCATCTGAAAAATCAGACAAGCATTCCCATTTCTTAAATATCGTAATTGGTAGACCTTGGTGAGTTTTTTTCGCCGCCATCTCAAACCTTCATCCGCGCGATTCCTCAGTTTGCGGACTAAAATAGCAACCTGCAAGTGCACATAACGTTATCTGTTCCGCCCCCACCCCAACACTGAAAACAAAACGAAAGTAATTAGAAGAAACACACTCACACATCACACCACAAACACACAAACAGGCACAGTGAAATTGTGTTGATTACACAGGAGAGATTCGATCGTGTACAGTCAACTTGGGTGCGGTGACTTTATGGGAAATTATTTTTCGGTAGTGTCAAAATGATGCCAAAGAAACTATCGTTACCGTGAAATCCTCAGTCCTGCCGTAGTTTTTTTTTGTTTTGTTTTGACTGAGAAATTTCCTTGCGTACCAAAAATGCACATTATTTGGAACTGCGTCCCACGGGAAATGTATGAGTCTCGGACGCGGACGCAGAGGTAACGGGATGGCTGAGTGCATGAACCGCAATCGTATTAAACATAGTGTGTGGGTGTGACCATCAGTAACATAAACTGGAAAAACAAAGTGAAAGTCTGAACAAAAATGCTCCCCAAAAGATAATCATAGTCAGCGGATTACAAGATGTAATTCGTGAAATTTGCAGCCAAAGTGCAGGTTATTAGTGGAAGAGCTGCGATTTATGATATAATACAAATACCTGTTATTTTCAGCACTATAAGGCACACCTAAAAACATTTTCCCAAAAGCAGACAATGCACCGATAATCCGGTGTACCTAATATGTGGTGCCCCAGTGACTTTATATTCCCCATTGAGCGGTCCGATGCCATCTAGTGGTGATTATTAGCAGGAACCAATGTAACCTATAAAGGTTCTGCCCGACACTAATTGACCTGCAACTACTTCGTGAGCTCTGCGTAGCTATTATGAAACAAAGATATTACCAAAAGCATCGTTAACTACTGACTAAACAAATTGAGGAGATAGCAAGACATCGAAGGATACATCGCCGCTTTTGGATGTGAGCCCATGAAATTTCTGTGCCTTTTTGTTGAATCGGTTGTCTTCATAATTTTTGTCTTTCATTTATTGTTTTGTAATGCCATTTGAATTTGTTTCATGTCCGTGTTTGTGACTACAGTGCACTCCGCTCAATAGAACACCATTGGGCCGAAGCGCTTCTGTTCTACTAAGCGGGGTTTCTATTAACCGGAGACACTTTATTAGGTACACCTTCAGACACGTCGACGACCAAGTTATGCACGCAGAAAAACCCCTGCTGACGAGTTAGAAGAGATATTTCGACTGTGGACGTCCATATCTTTAATCAAACAACAAAACAACAACTTTAATCAACTTCAGTCAAACATCTCAAATCACGAGAAAAATTTCGTTACTTTTGTCTGGAAACAGGAGTCCGTAGTTTTGCGGTTGACTTCCCTCTCAATGCGCTGGATAAGAGGGAAGTCCTGGAAACCGCGGGCGTACCTTCTGAGAATCCGGCAATGCATCGTATCGTCTGAGTATGTCCTTCTTATCCGCAGGTGATAGCCCTCGTCTCTTGAATGAAGTTGAAGCCATTGTGACGTGCGTGTGTCTATGTGTGGAGTGACGTGTGCTACCTGTAACTGTATACGGCTAGAACTATCGCGTTTTCTCGCGATAGTGGTACAGTATCGCGATAGCTACACTTCGTCTCTCTCTCGTCTCTTGAATGAAGTTGAAGCCATTGTGACGTGCGTGTGTCTATGTGTGGAGTGACGCGTGCTACCTGTTACTGTATACGGCTAGAACTACCGCGTTTTCTCGCGATAGTGGTACAGTATCGCGATAGCTACACTTCGTCTCTCTCTCGTCTCTTGAATGAAGTTGAAGCCATTGTGACGTGCGTGTGTCTATGTGTGGAGTGACGCGTGCTACCTGTTACTGTATACGGCTAGAACTACCGCGTTTTCTCGCGATAGTGGTGCAGTATCGCGATAGCTACACTTCGAAAACCACTAGTTTACAATGTTCATTGCTTACGGCCTGTTCTATTAAGCGGAGATCTGTTCTACTAAGCGGAGTATCTTTATAGGAAATTGCATTAGGCAAATCCGTTCCAGAGCCTTTTGCTCTATTAAGCGGATTACTCTATTAACCGGTGTTCTATTAAGCGGAGTGCACTGTACCTCTAATGGCTTTGTTACAGGTGGAGCAGTTGTGAAAGCCCTATATAACTAAAGCTATATTGTAGTGTATTCCTTTAGTGTAGCTCCCTCTAGTGGATGCATAGCACAACTGCATCCATTATTGTAGTTTCTATGAGCCATATAACGCAGTGCACCCTGTATATGAAAACCGTTTTAAAATGGGCCATTCATTGAACGCACACCTTATAATACGGAGTGCCGTGTGTGTGTGTGACACACACGCACACACTATGGAGAAGACAAAAACAAATTTATCACACGTGTGTGTACGTCTCAGGCCGAGCCAAATTATGAAAAAAACAAAAACTGACTTGTCGTCCAAAAAATGCGCTATCCAGTAATCCCTCGTTTATCGCGGTTAATGGGGATCAAAACCCCCTGCGATAAACAAAAATCCGTGAAGTAGCGTCCAATTAACATAAACGGGTAAAAAAAATACGTTTTTTTTAAAGTCCGCCAACAGTCCGCGAGAAGCTGCAAAACAACAGCGAGTCACATAGAGCAACATATACAGTACTGTACTCCATGTATATGTAAACAATATATATATATATATATATATATATATAATATTGTTTACATATACATATATAGGCGGCCCGGTAGTCCAGTGGTTAGCACGTCGGCTTCACAGTGCAGAGGTACCGGGTTCGATTCCAGCTCCGGCCTCCCTGTGTGGAGTTTGCATGTTCTCCCCGGGCCTGAGTGGGTTTTCTCCGGGTGCTCCGGTTTCCTCCCACATTCCAAAAACATGCATGGCAGGCTGATTGGACGCTCTAAATTGTCCCTAGGTGTGAGTGTGAGCGTGCATGGTTGTTCGTTTCTGTGTGCCCTGCGATTGGCTGGCAACCGATTCAGGGTGTCCCCCGCCTACTGCCCGAAGACAGCTGGGATAGGCTCCAGCACCCCCCGCGACCCTAGTGAGGATCAAGCGGCTCGGAAGATGAATGAATGAATATATATATATATATATATATATATATATATATATATATATATATATAGCGGCTGGATAGCTCAGTTGGTAAGGCATCGGTATGGCATATGGGAGACGGTGGTTTTCGAATCCCGCTTGGGGCAAAAATGAGCACATAACACCATCCAGTGTGGGTCCTTGGGCAAGATCCTTCACGCGAATGCCATCCTCATACAATGATGAGAGACAATAAAACAAATGAAATGCCGTCTCAGACGTCGCCCGGCCAAACAAGGTCTGCATCAGGTGCTGGGGAACCAGAGCACCTTGATGAAAATTGGGCTACTGGAACAAAGCGGAGATGGGCGAGATGCGATAACATGGCTCTGTTGGAATGCTACTACTCAAGCAACCCTAGTCAGAGGGGTTACATGCAGAGAATGTGGGCTAAATGGTTACTTCGAAACCCACAGTCACGGTTGACCACGAAACAACTAGTAGCTCAGTGTTCCAACATCCACAAACGGCAACTGCTGTCACAACTTGAGATTGATGAGGTACAACGCAGGTTCCATGGTGAAGGGCCCCAGGCTGCCAGATCAGAGGAGGAGGTCATACAAGAGATTGGGAGGGAAGCCCCAATGAATGCAGATGATGAGATTGGGTGGCCACCCCCAATGAATGAAATGCTGAGCGAGGCAGCAACTGGCCTGAAAGCCAAGATCATGGCGAGAATGAAAGCTGGGCAACCTAGAATCCGATTACAACGGCTATGTGAAGTACCATCTGAAAGTCTCATGGAAAGTGTGAATGCAGCACTGAGGGCGATCCCTACCGTAACGATCACAGAAACCAATGAGCTGATATACACTTCAGCATCAGTGATCCTGGAGACTCTGGGCTATAAGAGCAACCATGGAAGCCATGAGATACGTTACCCACCATGGAAAAGACGGTTGGAGGCTAAGTCGCCTAAAGTGGTACACGAAAGAGAATGAGGCCAGACGAATAAACAGGCTGTTCGCAACACAACCTGCGAAAGTGTATGCTCAGTGACAGGGTCCTAACAACAGAGCTGACCCACCAAGACTGGAAACTGAAAGGCATATGGGAGAAGGAGGTTGCACATAACAGCAATGCACAATGGCTGGTGACCCTGAGAGAGGAGCACAGCAACCTCCCTGAACAGAACCCAGTTACCATAACAGTGGCAGACATGCAGGAAAGAGTCTCAGATATGAAGAACTGGACAGCACCAGGCCCGGATATGGTCCACACCTACTGGCTAAAGAAACTCACAGCACTCCATGAGCGCCTAGCAGTACAAATGAACCAGCTGCTGAGGGATGGGACTCACCCAGAATGGCTAACCGAAGGGCGAACGATCCTGATCATGAAGGATCCCTCGAAGGGTGCAGCCTCATCCAACTATCGGCCAATAACCTGTCTCTCCACAACATGGAAGCTCATGTCAGGCATCATTGCGGCTAAGATAAGTGAACACATGGATCAATACATGAACGAAGCACAGAAGGGCATTGGTTGAGGTACCAGAGGAGCCAAACATCAGCTCCTGGTTGACAGAACGGTCGCACAAGACTGCAGGGCCCGACGTACCAACCTGTGCACAGCTTGGAATTATTACAAGAAAGCCTATGTCTCGATACCACATACATGGATCACTGAATGCTTGGAGTTGTATAAGGTGAACAGGACCCTAAGAGCCTTTGTTGCGAACTCGATGAGGATGTGGAAAACCACACTTGAAGCCAATAACAAGCCACTTACCCAAGTGTCCATCAAATGTGGCATATACCAAGGTGATGCACTCTCCCCACTGCTGTTCTGCATTGGACTGAACCCCCTAAGCCAAGTAATCACCAAGACAGGCTATGGATACCGCCTCAGAAATGGAGCTACAATCAGTCACCTCCTCTACATGGATGACATAAAGCTGTATGCTAAGAGCGAAAGGGACATAGATTCCCTGACCCACACAACCAGGATCTACAGCAGCGACATCGGGATGTCATTCGGGCTTGAGAAATGTAGTCGGATGGTGACTAAGAGAGGAAAGGTAGTCCGCACTGAAGGGGTCTCACTCCCTGAAGGAACAATAGCAGACATTGAGGATAGTTACAAGTACCTCGGTATACCACAAGCCAATGGCAACCTCGAACTGGCAACAAGGAAAGCGGCTACGGCCAAATACCTCCAGCGAGTGAGGCAAGTCCTAAGAAGCCAGCTCAATGGCAAGAATAAGACCCGGGCAATAAACAGCTATGCCCTGCCAGTGATCAGCTACCCTGCTTGAATAATAAGGTGGCCAAAGGAAGAGATTCAGACCACGGACGTTAAGACCCGAAAGCTCGTAACCATGCATGGAGGGTTCCATCCCAAATCCAGCACCCTGGGACTGTACGCAAGCCGAAAGGAAGGAGGCCGGGGACTATTGAGTGTGAGAGCCACTGTCCAGGATGAAACATCCAAGCTCCATGAATACATCAAGGAGAAGGCTCCAACGGATGACGTACTCAGAGAATGTCTCAGACAATGGGGAACAGAAGATGAGGCGCTGGAAGAGGGACCATCATGGGAGGACAAGCCCCTACACGGGATGTACCACCGGACCATAACTGAAGTGGCTGATCTCAAGAAGTCTTATCAGTGGCTAGAGAGGGCTGGCCTGAAGGACAGCACAGAGGCACTCATCCTGGCTGCTCAGGAGCAGACCTTGAGCACCAGAGCTATATGTATATATATTTATTTATTTTTTAAATAAAATAAATAATGTTTGAAAAAATACGCAATGCATTGAACCCACGATAAACGAACCGCGAAGTAGCGAGGGATCACTGTACGACCGGGCCTGTCTGCCATAAACTTGTTCCATATTGTGTGTCCTTGCCCCAGATATGAAATGCTCGACGCTGCCAGAAACAAAGTACGAGTGAAAGCCTGCTACGTGATGATGGTGGTCACAATCGGTGCCTGCTTGTTGATGGTCGTCCTGGGCAAACGGGTGAATTGTTTTTTTGTTTTTGTTTTTTCATGTTGGGTGGGTGGGAAGGAATTGTGCTCCAAATACAGTGGAACATCTTCACGTTAGTCAAAGTTTGAATTTAGCTAAATGTCCCATGAGCTTAATTGACAAACCTTGGTGGCTTTGGTTTAGATAATCCGTGACTGCTGTTGTGCACTTGATATTAGTCATTTGGATGGCTTTGTTCGCTTTTATGAGCACCGTTACCAGTTTGATTGTGGTAGGTTTGCACTTTTTTTTAACATGTTGTAGCCATAAATGTCTAAGTGAATGATGATTTGCTGATATATATAAATTTCATTGGTTTGAAGATTTAAAAAAAAAAAATCTTTGTATTTAGTTAAATAGAAGTTGAACATGATTTGCATATCATTGCATTCTGTTTTATTTGTTTAACATGATGACCCAACCTTATGTTGGTGCTTGTACCGTATTGTACTAGAAAGTCTTTGATTCGTTTATTTTAGGCTGCTGGCAGGAATGAGTCCCTGACTGGTCAGAACATGGAGAGGAAGGCCAAATGGAGGGAGGAAGTCCAGAGAGAGCAGGAAACCACCATCGCTAAGACTCAGTGACGCAGAGACCGACAGTGTACCTGCAGGAGAGTCCTCTCTTCCCCCAATAAATTGGAGCGCTACAGTGGCACCCGACTCAATTGTATATGTCTATCGTTAAACATATTCAAAGTGAATGGGACATATTGTGTGGGAAACATATAAAATGCCATTTTCACAAATAGCGGCCAGGCGAGCCATTTGCATAACCACAGATGGGAAGAGGTACTGACACATTTTCGTCTAATAAACTGGTAGATAAAATATATATATTATACATTTTGCAGCATCCCCAATTGTAAAAAGCCTTTTTTCTAATAAAATCGGGATGAAAAAAATACTGCTTTTCTGGTCAGCAACAGAGGTATGATCTCTGCGTTTTAATGAGAATGATGTAGGAGCATGTTCTCCCATGGGCTTAAAGGTCAACCATCGTGTGAGCAATACCTTGAACTCAAGGTATTTCAAGCATACTTTTTGTTAGGGTTTTTTTTTCGTAACCCACCCCAGATTCATAGTTGGACACATAGCAAGGCACTTAACAACGAAAATGTCTTTGTTCCGTAAACTCCGACCAGTGATGTCATCGACAGAATGTGTGCCAGTCAGCCATTGTACTGCATCGTTGATTGTCCCATTAGCTATTCTTTGCCGATGTTCCCCAGTTATTTGGCAAAATGCCTTGTGGCTGTGTGTTGACGTTCAGACAAACAGTTTAAGTGGCCAAAAGAAAAGAATATGGACCAGAAAATTGGAAAGATACCATTTTGTTCTCACAAAGCGAATGAATTTCACACTGGTGTTGATGAGCATTCTTTGTTACAAGTACTTCGAAGACCTGTTTTCTCAACCGGATTTGCAAAAAAGTAATGTGTGACAATCAATGAATAACTGGCTGTTGTTTATGAAAAGATTTGATTCAAGGTACCTATATGTACATGGATGTATTCCCGTATGAAAATATTTCTATGAGTGCCATCGTTAATGGTTTGCAACTAACAATACAGCCGATATCATGCGCGGAGTGGTCGAGAATGCAATGGAACTACCTTAGCAATGATAATGTAGGCCACCAGCATACTGTAACGTGTGATCTCAGTGCTAGCAGGAATAGATGGATTATGTAGGTAATCCCATTGTGCGTAATTTACAGCACGGCACAGTATCGAATTGCAAACAATAATGCAAGGCTAATATCCACAGCTGAAATAGATTACCGTTGTTCCAATCACGATGGGTCTCATCTCCACTCCATGTCCAGCGTAGGACACATTTTCCAAAACTTGACGTGTGCATACCTGTCAACTTTTCGGAGCGCCAACCTGTATAAACTACCAAAAAAAAAATCATTATAAAGAGCAAAAAATCCTTATAACATACCAAAGCATTTTATATGTCAACTTAACGGCAGAAAACCCCCCCACAGAATTTTCAATATTTATTGTAGATCTCCATAATACAATGTCTGGTTAATGTCTAATCATCATTCTACTTAGTGGCATTACTGTGTTCAGAGTTGTATACCTGCGTTACTTTTTTCACCAACTCCAAATCATTTGGAGTTGGTGGAAAAAAACCCCCGGAAATTTTCAGAATCCGTATGATTTGTGCGAATAGGCCATATAAGTAAGATTCACCACAAAATCCGTATGAACTATGGCTAAACCGTATGAGTGGACAGGTGTGCGTGTGGCTCGTGCATGTATGGTCCAATACACATCTTGCCAACAATCTCCTCTTCCACCAACTCTTCAAACACCCGGATCCAGTAAGATAAGTTTGAAATGTCATCATCTGCGTTGTTTTACTTCTCCAGGTACGGGGAATCTCAAGCGTAGGTAGTTATCACAAATTTACTTTATCAGAAGATGTTAGGATATAAATATGCAGTCAGTGACACTCCTAAAACTTTGGAGCTTATGGACCTTCCAACAGGATAACAATTCCAAGCATCCCTCCAAATCATCCACTAGAGCTTGGTTGCAGACGAAGGGCTGGAAGTTTCTGAAGTGGCCGTCTCAATCGCCCATTTTAAATCCCATTGGTAATGTCTGGCGGGACTTGAAGACAATTACAGCACACAACCCCAAGAATGTCAATGAACTGGAGGCCTTTGTCCCATTTAGAATGGGAAGCGATACCTGTAGATGGCTGTGAGAACCTTATTTCAAGTCAAATTATTGCAAAAAAGTGTTGTGCATATGTACTAAGTACATATGTGACTAATTGGTTGAATAATTTTGGTGTATAACTATAAAAAAAATTGTAAATTAAGATGCATTTGCTCAGTCCTAAGATGATCCGATTCAAAACAGAATCCATCCATCTTCGGAACAGATTTATCCTCACAAGTGGTGCTCAAGCCTATCCCAGCCGTCTTCAGGCAGTAAGCAGGGCAGGACACACAGAGACAAAGAACCATTCCCGCTTACACCTCGGGACAATTTAGAGTGTTCCATTAACGTGCCAAGCATTTTTTCAGAAAATGTTGAGGAAACCCGTGTGGGCTCGGGGAGAAAATACAAATTTCACACAAGAAGTCGGAACCCGGAATCAAATACTGCACCTCTGCATTGTGAGCCGGACGTGTTAATCAGCCGACCAGCGTGACGCCCCATCAGCACAATGTATGGTATTCATTTTTTTAAAAATCAGACTTAAGGGTCAACAAGATCTCAAATTTCAGAGGCCTTTTATTTTGAAATGGAACATCAGATCTAAATGAGAGTCGTCCATTGAGGGATAACTAAAATGTATTTTTTTTTAAATTGGAAAATCAGGCGAAAAGATCAAGATGCCCGATTTTAGAGGACTTTTCTTTTGAAATGGAACATCAGACCTGAATGACACTAGTCTGGTTGATACCTAATGTGGTCGAGTATGTCCTAGACCTGGTCTGGTTGAGGGAGAATTCAAATTCATTTAGTTACCGTATTTATTTTAATCAAGCGAAAAGGTCAACATGGCAGATTTCAGAGGCCTTTTATTTTGAAATGGAACATCATATCTGAACAACAGTCCTGTGATTGGATACCTTGGGTGCCCCAGTAGGTCATAGACCTGGCCTGGTTGAGGGATTTTATTTACCGTACTTATTTTTTTTAAATCAGGTGAAATTTTAGTTATTGATGTAGGGCGGGTGTGCCCAACCTTTTTTGACTGAAGATCAACTTTTGAAGCAACCGACCTCCCGCGATCAACCCGCTATCGCACGTGCACGCACAAACACACACACGCACGCCATGATGAGCAACAGCCATAATGGCCCCAAACATGTACGAAACAGAAAAATAAAGTGGATGCAAGAGCTTGCGAGTTTGTAAAAATGATTCAGAGACCGGATGTGGCATCATGAGACCCACTTTGGCAGCATTGTCAGTGCAACAACGTCACTATCGTAGCTCACATTTTAAAACACTTTTCTTGGCGCTCCCAAATTCCCATTCTTTGCCAGTGCCATCGGTGAATTGTACATGAAACAAACTTGAGAATGAGAATAATAAAAATAAAAAAGATATAAGGCAACAGCTGTAATTGCAAGCTGCAATTGCAGACTGCTGACCGCTCACAACCGCCGGTGATGCAGGTCACACCCTACCACGATTTGAGCAAATTTGGCATCTGTCTAAAATGCCCGAAAAGGCAGTTGCTAGATTTCGATTGTTTATAGGTATCTTGGTTCATAGTACAAAAAAATGTCACAAGCAATTTATTAAAAGTAATTCTTTTCAAGGTTGTCATCATGTGGATTTGCAGATCAAAATAACAGGCACTGCACTTAGTGGGTCACGAGATTCCTTTTTATGCAAAGGGCAAGAGAAGGGGGACAAGTCGCACAAACTCAACATGAGAGCGTTAATCATTCCATGTAGAGAAAGTTGCCTCTTACAGAGATTTCCCATGACGTCGCACATTTCTGGAAATGCCTCAGGCCGCCATGTTGGAGGTCAACGTACTGTCGTGTTCTGGTTCTCTGTGCATGTGTCAATCGAGAAATCTGCAGTGTGCAACAAAACAAGTCAAATTGTCAGCTCATCAAGACCTGAACCAATTTTGAACCAGTGTGAAAGGGAAGGAAAAAAAACAACTAGTCATTGAAAAAAAATTGTGGCTTTCACCCTGGCCAGATAATCAGGAGTAAACATTTCATAAAGTTGGCAATCTAGAGGAAGAAAACGTTTATGGTGTTTCCACAGGTGAACCTGTCAGAGGAGAACTATTGAGGCGCCAGTCAGGATTGAAAGTGGTCATAATCCTCTTCCTAATCTCAACCTCCAATTCAGCGGACAATCGAATACTGATCACGTGATCGAATAGTATCTATAAGCAAACATCCAGATAAACATTCCGGCGATCGGCCAGTATTTTTCAAGTTTCCCATTGAAATGATCTGGATTGTTGAAGATTTTACGGCACCATGTGAACCATGCTAAGATTCAGACCCTCGCCCCCTTACCCCACCCGCCCTAAGATGATCCGCGAGTTAAATATTTGGCATAAAGAAGAAAACACTGGCAGAACACAGCATGAGAAAGCCATGTCGTCAGCCAATTCTCAGTCCGACAGAAGTTAGCGTGCCAGTCCACGATGCCAGAGTCACTTTTTTTTTGTTGGAGTGGGGCGGGCGGGGCATGATTGGAAAGTACTCCTCGTCAGGGGACTCACCATGTATGTGATCAACCAGTTGAAGAGTCAAATTTGTTCACAACGAAGAGGCGTCAGTCCTGAAAGCTAAAGTGCAGTGAAAATGAAATGATTCTGAGCACCAAAAAATAAAAATAAAATAATAAATCCCCACTGGAGAGTGTTCTAGGCTTTGTGTATGAGGGAAGATTGCATCGAATGAATGTTTTCATTCCACGGGAGTATAAGAGGCCGTCCAAACGAGGGTGATATGGAAGCTCCGCCCTCAGCAATGAAGTCAAATTCCTGATTTGTCCATCAATAGGCTGAGAGAAAGAGGGAAGAGGGGAGGAGATGTGTGTCTTAAGTGCCTTTTCGTCAGTTGAGTCCAGGTCAAAATGTGGTCTTGTTGGTCAGTCTAGAGTCAAGGTGAGTTCGATGTCACTCAATCATTCATGCGAGCAAGCGCCGCTCAGTTGCCAAAGCAGCAGGATATATTTTGGGGATGACGAAAAGGGGCTAGCTTCACACAGGACAGCAGACCCACGCTCCAGTAATTGGACATAATCACAATCGAGAAGGAGGGAAGATGGATGGGTCACTCTCGCCAGTCGTGGAGGACCGAGCGGGTAGACATTATAGCTGGAAGCCTTCCATGGGTGCCTCGCACTGCTGGAAGAGGAACTGCTGCTGCTGCAGGTCCACGGCGGGGACCAGCGAGGCATCTTCATCCTCGACGTTGAAGTAGCGCTCGATCAGGTCGTAGGCTTTCTGGTAGATGTCCTGGTTCTCGTGGCCCTGCAGGAACTCCAGCTTGTCCAGACCTGAAGCACATCAAGCATAAGCGAAATGTGACAACTTTGCCCTTTTCGTGGATTTTTAAGGCTGCAGCCCATTAAACGTCGAGACTGAACTGGACAATTGGTAACAAACTACAGTCGGTGTCTCACCTTCACACAATTGCCCCACCTAACATCCGGCTACAGCAAAAAAACTAACGCCTGGTTTTCATGTATGTTGGCCTGTGAATCGCAAAAATTATTTTGAAAAGCCGCCAATTGTGTAGCCCTGGCATATGCTAGAATAACAAAAATAAAACCCTGTTGATTCACAGTTTATTCAGCTCCATTAAAATGGCATAGCCAGACAAAGTATCTCACAAAAGTGAGGAAATTTCTGCATGTTTAATTATCTTCTCATGGGACAACACGAAGGAAATAAACCTTTGACAAAATGAAAAGTGTACAACTTGTATAACCGTGAATGTGGTGTTCCGTCAAAATAACTCCAACTACAGCTGTTAATAGCTGAACCCAGAGCAAAAAAAAAAAGTGAGCCGACCCCCACCACGAGTCAGGATGACTATTTCAGAGAATTCCCCTCCTTCTGTTGATTTGTTTGTTTGTTTGTTTTTAATTACAGGACTGTAGTGACCGAATAGTAACCCGGCAGTATTGAGTTCTGCAAAGTCGTTACGTTTGAATGCACCCATGGTTAGAGGGTAGAGCGAGCTTTTATTTAGAAATGCGAAGATAAACATGTGCATGGGCAGCAAAATGACAAAAAATATCTAAAAAGTGTCATCAATAAGTTGACATTGCCTTGACTATCATGAACTGAACGTGCAACTAGAAAAATACCTGTCAACCCTTCTAGCCACCAGCCATGATCGCGATTTCTAAGAGACAGAACTGTCCACATAAAATGTTTTGATTTCAACCACGTTGTGACATATCCCTGAATAAGCCGTGGTGCATCAGCCACTGGGCGTACCGTAAGCCTCCTCAATGAGTGCACAGTAGGGGTTGATGCCGCCCCCCCTCTTGGCCTCCAGATCGCCCAGCCGCAGGATGTTTTCGATGCCATTCAGGGCCACCTGCACTATTTTGGAGTCCATCAGCGTGAGCAAATCACACAGGGGTTTTATGCACCCTTGGTCCACCAGATGTCTGTACCGGGTAGTAGATACACACAAGGAAATGAATGGTTAGGAGTAGCGCCAAGAAGCTCTGTGACACCGTCCCAATATAACGCCAAGAGCATACTGAAGACTGCGTGGCACTGTTTATGTGCTAACGTTTTGGGGATTGCGCTTCAGAGGGATCGCCAGGCATGTTTGAGACTATAGACTTGGATGAACCGCAATCGTCCTCGTTTTCATACGATCAGCTAATAACGCGAGTTGCTTGTGCTGAACCAATCATGTGGCTTGAAAAGAAAGAACCATGCCAAGTGAAGTTGACGCATGGAGCACATGAGTAGCCAGACGCAAGAGGTAGTGAAGTTTGGATTGCTGAAGTCATTGGAGCCGGCGCACTCAGCATTTTGTCCGCATGACTGACGCAGCATTTGGGTCATGTGGACCAGTCAGTGACCACATCACATGGTCATTCTGTTACAAGGAAGCCGAGGGAGCGCTGCAGCAGCCCAGTACCTTTGGACGGTTCGGCCAAAACGCAACTTTTAAGCGCAATTTACGTTCAACCTGGACATGACCAATATAAGGCATTTTTAATACTGCAATATCTTGAATACAGTGACATCTCTAATAAGGGAAAAACTTGAGTGAAAGAGTCCTTTCCCCGTCAGAAAGCTGGGACTCCTCACACTCACGTGCCATTGGATTAAAGGGACTATTTCCCAGGCACAAACAGTGCCAAGCCACTACAAGAGGAAGGTCTACTATTTAAGAAAATGCCAACACGGAATTATTTTCATACCATAACCTAGAATCATTGGATAATGTATGTTTATAAACCCTTAACCTGGAAAGGCTACTGAGCGACAACAGCGGGGGAAATATCCCTGTGAGAAGTCCAACCTGATCTGCTCCGCGGAGCCCCCTGAAGTGGCGTTGGTAATCGCCCATGCCGCCTCCTTCCTTGTGCGGAACTCTGCCACTTGCAGGATGTTGATGAGAGGAGGCAGCAGATTAGCATCGATCACCATCTGCACTGGGACAGTATGAGTTGGTCAACACTGCACCAAGTGTGGGCTTTGCGGCCGTTATTTGACGGGAGGTCACGCACCTGTATTTGTGCTCGGTTCCCTGCTGTGATGTTAGAGATGGTCCAGCAAGCTTCCTTCTTGATGGACTCTTTGGGGCTGTTCAGGAGGTGGAGAAGGGACTGCAGGGCTGAACAGTTGAGGATGACCTAGAACAAAACATGCATCACAACATTCAAAGCGCTTGCAGAACTTTGTGTGCGTGAGATTCTGAATGTTGCAATTACCTGTGTCTGGAAATCATCACCAGTGACGATGTTACCAACAGCTCGTAGAGCGGGAGATACCACCTTGTAATCAGTGTGCCTGGAACAAAACACTGTTGTTCATATTATAGAAGACTTACAGTTCCATTAAAAAGTATTTGCTGCTACCGAAAATGCATATTTTTGCACACTTTTGTTTAAAAATCACAAAACAAATGCCAATGACCAATAACAATTGCAAATAGCACAGCCTCCTTATAACAGTTGCATATATATACACATACATACATACATATACATACATATATATACACACACACACAAAAAAAAAACCTCATCTCACCCCTCGGGTGGTGTCCGTCCCTCATTCAGCTCGGGTCCTCTACCAGAGGCCAGGAAGCTTGAGGGTTCTGCGCAGTATCCTTGCTGTTCCCAGCACTGCACATTTCTGGACTGAGATGTCCGATGTTGTTCCCAGGATCTGTTGCAACCACTAATCTAGTTTGGGGGTCACTGCCCCGAGTGCTCCGACCACCACAGGCACGACTGTCACCTTTACCTTCCAGGCTCTCTCCAGCTCCTCTCTGAGCCCTTGGTATTTCGAGTTTCTCGTGTTCCTTCTTTCTGATGTTTCCATCACTTGGGACCACTACATCCACTACAACGGCTTTCCTCTGCCCTTTATCTATGATCATCATATCTGGTTGGTTCGCCATTACCATCTTGTCAGTCTGGATCTGGAAGTCCCACAGGATCTTCGCTCTGTCATTCTCAACCACCTTCGGAGGTGTTTCCCATTTTGACCTTGGGGTTTCCAGTCCATACTCGGCACAGATGTTTCGGTAGACTATGCCAGTCACCTGGTTATGGCGTTCCATGTAGGCTTTCCCTGCCAGCATCTTACACCCTGCAGTTATGTGTTGGATCGTCTCAGGTGCCTCTTTGCACAACCTACACCTTGGGTCTTGTCTGGTGTGGTATATCTGGGCCTCAATGGCTCTGATGCTCAGGGCCTGCTCCTGAGCAGCCAGGATGAGTGCCTCTGTGCTGTCCTTCAGGCCAGCCCTCTCTAGCCACTGATAGGACTTCTTGAGATCGGCCACTTCCGTTATGGTCCGGTGGTACATCCCGTGTAGGGGCTTGTCCTCCCATGATGGTCCCTCTTCCAGCGCCTCTTCTACTGTTCCCCATTGTCTGAGACATTCTCTGAGTACGTCATCCGTTGGAGCCTTCTCCTTGATGTATTCATGGAGCTTGGATGTTTCATCCTGGACAGTGGCTCTCACATTCACTAGTCCCCGGCCTCCTTCCTTTCGGCTTGCGTACAGTCTCAGGGTCCTGGATTTGGGATGGAACCCTCCACGCATGGTTAGGAGCTTTCGGGTCCTAACGTCCGTGGTCTGAATCTCTTCCTTTGGCCACCTTATTATTCCTGCAGGGTATCTGATCACTGGCAGGGCATAGCTGTTTATTGCCCGGGTCTTATTCTTGCCATTGAGCTGGCTTCTTAGGACTTGCCTCACTCGCTGGAGGTATTTGGCTGTAGCCGCTTTCCTTGTTGCCAGTTCGAGGTTGCCATTGGCTTGTGGTATACCGAGGTACTTGTAACTATCCTCAATGTCTGCTATTGTTCCTTCAGGGAGTGAGAGCCCTTCAGTGCGGACTACCTTTCCTCTCTTAGTCACCATCCGACTACATTTCTCAAGCCCGAATGACATCCCGATGTCGCTGCTGTAGATCCTGGTTGTGTGGATCAGGGAGTCTATGTCCCTTTCGCTCTTAGCATACAGCTTTATGTCATCCATGTAGAGGAGGTGACTGATTGTAGCTCCATTTCTGAGGCGGTATCCATAGCCTGTCTTGGTGATTACTTGGCTTAGGGGGTTCAGTCCTATGCAGAACAGCAGTGGGGAGAGTGCTTCACCTTGGTATATGCCACATTTGATGGACACTTGGGTAAGTGGCTTGCCATTGGCTTCAAGTGTGGTTTTCCACATCCTCATCGAGTTCGCAACGAAGGCTCTTAGGGTCCTGTTCACCTTATACAACTCCAAGCATTCAGTGATCCATGTATGTGGCATCGAGTCATAGGCTTTCTTGTAATCAATCCAGGCTGTGTACAGGTTGGTACGGGACCTGCAGTCTTGTGCGACTGTTCTGTCAACCAGGAGCTGATGTTTGGCTCCTCTGGTATCTCTACCAATGCCCTTCTGTGCTTCGCTCATGTATTGATCCATGTGTCCACTTATCTTAGCCGCAATGATGCCTGACATGAGCTTCCATGTTGTGGAGAGACAGGTTATTGGCCGATAGTTGGATGGGACTGCACCCTTTGAGGGATCCTTCATGATCAGGATCGTTCGCCCTTCGGTTAGCCATCCTGGGTGAGTCCCATCCCTCAGCAGCTGGTTCATTTGTGCTTCTAGGCGCTCATGGAGTGCTGTGAGTTTCTTTAGCCAGTAGGTGTGGACCATATCCGGGCCTGGTGCTGTCCAGTTCTTCATATCTGAGACTCGTTCCTGTATGTCTGCCACTGTTATGGTAACTGGGTTCTGTTCAGGGAGGTTGCTGTGCTCCTCTCTCAGGGTCACCAGCCATTGTGCACTGCTGTTATGTGCAACCTCCTTCTCCCATATGCCTTTCCAGTACATTTCAGTTTCCAGTCTTGGTGGGTCAGCTCTGTTGTTAGGACCCTGCCACTGAGCGTACACTTTCGCAGGTTGTGTTGCGAACAGCCTGTTTATTCGTTTGGCCTCATTCTCTTTCGTGTACCGCTTTAGGCGGCTGGACAAGGCTTGGAGCCTTTGTTTGGCAGTTTCGAGTGCTTCAGGTATGGTCATCTGGATGTACCTCTCAGGTATCGGACTTTTCATCACACCTCTCTGGGCCTCCGTCAATTGACTCACATCTTTCCGGGCCGCCTTGATTTTAGCCTCCAACCGTCTTTTCCATGGTGGGTAACGTATATCATGCCTTCCATGGTTGCTCTTATAGCCAAGCATCTCAAGGATCACTGATGCTCAAGCGTATATCAGCTCATTGGTTTCCGTGATCGTTACGGTAGGGATCGCGCTCAGTGCTGCATTCACACTTTCCATTAGACTTTCAGGTGGTACTTCACATAGCCGTTGTAATCGGTTTCGAGGTTGCCCAGCTTTCATTATCGACATGATCTCAGCTTTCAGGTCAGTTGTTGCCTCGCTCAGCATTTCACTCATTGGGGCTGGCCTCCCAATCTCATCATCTGCATTCATTGGGGCTTGCCTCTCAATCGCTGGTATGACCTCCTCCTCTGATCTGCCAGCCTATATATATATATTCATTCATTCATTCATTCATCTTCCGAGCCGCTTGATCCTCACTAGGGTCGCGGAGGGTGCTGGAGCCTATCCCAGCAGTCTTCGGGCAGCAGGCGGGGGACACCCTGAATCGGTTGCCAGCCAATCGCAGGGCACACAGAAACGAACAACCATTCGCACTCACACTCACACCTAGAGACAATTTAGAGTGTTCAATCAGCCTGCCACACATGTTTTTGGAATGTGGGAGGAAACCGGAGCACCTGGAGAAAACCCACGCAGGCCCGGGGAGAACATGCAAACTCCACACAGGGAGGCCGGAGCTGGAATCGAACCCGGTACCTCTGCACTGTGAAGCCGACGTGCTAACCACTGGACTACCGGGCCGCTATATATATATATATATATATATATATATATATATATACATATACACATATACATATACTAGCTGGTGCGCCGCCCTCCGGGCGGCTCATCAGCTAGTTCCTGCGGAAGGCTGGTAAGGTGGTGGTTCGCCGCCCTCGGGGCGGCTCATCAGCTAGTTCCTGCGGAAGGCTGGTAAGGTGGGCCTTCGGCCCACAAAAGTGTTGTTGCTTGGTTGAACTTTTTGTTAATCTTCATTGCTGATCGCGAAAATAAAGAGATGTTTAGCTCTACTAAATAACAAACAATTTCATTGCAATGCTTGTGGGTAGACAACATTTTTTCTCTAAGATGCCCGCGCGATCGTAGTGAGCCACTGCCTGAGCGGCGCAGTGGCGGCGCGGTGAAGTAGGTACGTTTTGAAAAGGGACAGACGGAAGGACAGACCGCGTGCGGGACGACGCGCAATATATATATAGAAGATATATACATACATACACATTTTTATATTATATATATATATACATTTATTTTTGTGCTTGCAAACGCTGTTTTTCTTCTTTCTACCCCCAAAATTTGCTGCTGTAGACTAAATTTTCCCAGTGTGGGACAAATAAAGGCTATCTTAAGATAAGATAAGATATCCTTTATTTGTCCCACAATGGGGAAATTTACAACTTAACTTAACTTAATCTTAACTAAGTAAATTAAATAAAATGCAGTTCTAAAAATTTTCAAAGCTATCTAACAGTGTGAAAAAGTACTTGCTCGACTTGATATATTGGTCGCCGTTAAATTCTAAACAATTAGTTGTTTCTTCTTTTTTCTTCTTTTTTTCCCAGCTCATCAGACTGCCATGACATGAAGTCTGTGGTGTGTGTGCGTGTGTGTGCGCGCAATTTTTGTGGGCTGGAAATTGTTTATGTCATTTCAATTTAATTTATTCAAAATCGAGTGGTACACCTCTACTTACAAATGCCGCTCCATACAAAATTTTCAAATAATGAAATGCCTCAAGAGGAAAATATCAAGATACGAAAGGTATAAATACAGTTTGGGCTGCTACTCGGAGCTCCAAGTTTCCTGAATGCAACATACTTCTCGCTACTCTGCCATTGGCTATTACCTAGCATCTTCCTGGCATCCCATTGGCTAAGAGGGACATCTACTGTATGTGTGTCGATAGATAACAAATATGTGTCTATGCAGCATCTTCATCATTCACTCCTCTGGCCATTAGGCGTTTCGATAGTGTTACGTAAATGTGAATCACCTAGAAAAAGTGTTGACCAGTCGGGTGATTGTTCACTATGCTGATGTTTGCCATGGATATTTTCAAAGGATTGCTTAAAGTCGACAAAAGCAAACGTCCTTGAATCAGTTCTTTACAAAATGCCGTGCTTCTGAGAGAGAACATAAGATAAAGAGGGCAAAAAACGATGGATAGGCAGTTAAAAGTTAAATGGCCATCATTTTTATTCTTTATTACAGTATGCACAACTCATTTATTGTGCAATAATTTAATTGTAACATGTATTGGTCACATGTTTCGATGCATGTTTATGCTTTCGAAAAAGAGAGATTACATGGAAAACACTACTTTTTCTAAGTTAAGAAATTTCTTCAACAACCAATTGGTTTTGTAACTCGAGGTATGACTGTACAAGCATTGCGAGCTTGGCCACGGAACCTACGTAACCAACAGTCAACACTTTGAACATTTGCCATTTGCTAAGTGCTTGCATGCTTGCGGTGATGAAGTGGCGAGTGGCGTTAATGTGTTGTGATCATCACCAACCCTAACCGACCCCCAAAACAGCAAGATGGTTCAATAAAGAACATTGCATCGTCTAAGAAAGCAAGCCATTTTCAACTTGAGACTGGTGAATTATTTGGAAAAAAATAATACACATACAGTATGTGGAGACCAACTTATCGTATCAATTAATTTTTAAACATAAAATTGGCCGAATTGTAACATGAGGTACCGCCCCAACAACAGCGATAAACTGCTGGTTCGGGCAAGGTCACGACAGTTTAGCTTGTAGTGGCCCTCCCCAAGGGTTTAATGTGGACCCCTGAGAAAAGTCTAAACAATTCTGTTGTTTTGGAAAAATTTTAAATGCAGAAATGCTGCCTAACACATTCCCCCCCCCCACACACACACACACACAAAGTGATGCTTACATCAATAGCTCCACCAGCCTGCGACAAACCCCCGAGTCGATGACAGCCTGGATTTTGTCATTGGGCCCATCCGACAGGTACGAAAGAGCCCAGCAAGCATCGGCCATGATGTCAATGTCATTGACGAACAACAGCCAAGAAAGCACGCTGAGACATGGGGACACCTGTGACAATAACACAATTACGATGAACACGATGTATTACCGTTTTCATTCTTCCATGTATCATTACAGTTGAGTGTAGTGGAATCGCGATTTTCTTGAATAATTCATTCCACAAGATATAACAAAAAAATACAAAAAACAACAATAATGTAAACCCAAATGATCTGATCTAAACACCCAAAAATGTTGGCCCAAAGGGAAAAAAACAGGTGTAAAGTTACAAAATCACACTATTTTTAATTTAAAAAATAGAAACAACCTTAATGTTACCCCAAAAGATGATTTAAGAAAGAGCTGTTTCAATACAAAACTCTTTTTAACGAAGAATGGAAAGTTTAAGGTTACAAGATAGTAATTAGTAAAATGCTATATACACTTCAATAAAAAGGTTACATTTTGTACAAAATAATTGGTGAATTTTAAAAGACCACACGATTTTTTATTTGAAAAATACCATACCGTAAAAATTGTATACCGTATTTGGCTGTCTTTAAGTCGCAGTTTATTTCATAGTTTCGCCGGGGGGTGAGACTTATACTCTGGAGCGACTCGTGTGAAATTGTTAACACCTTCTCTAAGCCATTTTACGCATTATTTTCACACTAAACCGCAAGAGGCCGCTATAAACCTGTGTTGAGACGATAACTGACGTAAGCGACGTAGAAGGGGAAGTGCAGCATCTTCTAACTCCGGAGTTCGCGGAGGTAACACAGAGGATGAAGATTTCATTTGATTTAGTGTTTTAGAGTGACATTGATGGTTTGGTAAACTTTTAAACATGTTCTTTATGCTATAGTTATCAGAATAAAATCTTAATATGTTACGTGAACATAACAGGCATGTTCTCAGTTCCTTGTTTATGCGTACTTACTCAGCCTGATGTTCTCCATTTTTATTCTTTCTTGCTTTTCAAGATGACATGTCTGTTCTTGGTGTTGGGTTTTATCAAATAAATTTCCCCCCAAACTGCGGTTTATATTCCAGTGCGATTTATGGGGTAAGGGGGGGTTCTTGTTTTTTATGCATTTTATGCCTGGTGCGACTGTAGCGACACCACTTGAGCGAAGCGCGACTTAGCAGTCAATAATCCACTGTTCTATGTTGTGTGTGCATGTACGCATGCGCGCGTCTTTTGACTCAACCAATCAGCATTGACTCAACGGAATTTACATATCAAAGAGCTTTGATCTACCACACAAGCTAATATAGCCTAACCACAACAACAGCGAAGCTAGTTAGTTGAGACGACACCACGCTAGAGGTCGAACGGACATGCTCCCTCTCCCGTCATCTGTATGTTTCTCTTTTCTTTCTCTATCCAAATATATATATATTTTCTAAAACAATAGCGGTCTTGTCCACGTCTTTTTTCGTCCCACCAGGGTTTAGCCATTGTATTTATAATAACGCAGCCGCGGCAAACGTAGCGGTCAGCTCGTGAAGCTAAAACGGGATCTGACACACTTCGAGCGCTCCGGCGTGGTGTGCCCTCGAACCCGTCACCTCGTGCTTGCTAACAGTCGTTGGCTCTCCCATCGCGCCACGGCATTTCTACCCTCCACGCCTTTCTCGGGGAGGAAACCAGCGAAAGCTTTTGAGGGAATTCCCCCGGGCTTGGCGATCGGAAGAGGCAATCCCTCCTGTTGCTATTCCCACAAGGATCGCGTTGTTAAACACCCGGTCGCTGACAAACAAGATCCATATTCTGAGGGAGTATTTCCTTTCCAATGACTTGGATTTCCTGTGTCTGACGGAGACTTGGGCAGGTACTGTGAGTACAACGCTTTGCTTGAATTGTTGCCACCTGACTGTGGTTTCCTCGATACCCCGAGGACATCAGGCCGTGGTGGTGGTACGGTGAGCATCTTTAAGAACAATTTCAAATGTAAACGGTGCACATTCACTACACCTTTGTCACATCCCGGCTGGATTACTGCAATGCCCTGTACTTTGGAGTCAGCCAGTCCTCCATTAAGCGCCTTCAGCTGGTCCAGAATGCCGCTGCTCGCCTCTTGACTGGTACTCGTAAGAGGGAGCATATAACTCCTACTCTGGCATCCCTTCACTGGCTCCCCATTCATTTTAGAGTTACCGTATTTTCACGACTATAAAGGCGCCATTAAAAGTCTTAAATTTTCTCCAAAATGGACAGGACGCCTTATGGTGCGGAGCGTCCTTTATATGCGCTGAGTTCTAAAATCTGACTGACAGCCGACACGCTGTTTATATAGAGAAAAGGCGGAAGTGACTGTAGCCAGGCATGCGGGAAAGAAGTCGGCCAATCAGGGAAGGGTGGGCGTGTATATATACATATATGGAGAGGGAGAGAGAGAGAGAGAGAGGGAGAGAGAGGACAGGCAAGCTAGTCCGCCAATGGTGAAGGGTGGGCGTGTAACTACGCTAAAGGCACGCCTCAAGCCAGTACCAACACTTGTATAGAGTGTGGCAATGTGCATTGTTGCAAAACAACTCCGGTTTTGGTTTCTAAGAACCCCTGAAAATAAATTCGACAAAAAGACACGCCTACGAAGCTCAGTTCAAACTTAAAGCCACCGGTTATGCTTTTGGCATGCGTGCCCATCTCACAGCAGCGGTGAAAAAACATGTCAAGCAAATGAACTCTGAGCTTGCCGTTATTCCCGGAGGCTTGACTAAAGAACTCCAACCGCTGGACATTGGCATCAACCGGGCGTTCAAAGTAAAGTTGCAAACGGCATGGGAACAATGGATGATCGGTGGCAAACACAACTTTACAAAGAGTGAGAGGCAGCGCTTGGCGAGTTACGCCACAATACGCAACAACGAGAGGGAACGCGGCGTTTTTGATGGATTACGGTACTTGCACAATTGTTCAATTCTTTCTACACACACACACGCGCTGCCACCATGTTTCGCTCTGTTCTTTACTTTCAAATGTGGGAAAGCTTCACACGAGAGAAATGTTGACTTTGCTGTTGCTGCTCCTTCTTTGCGCTCGGCAATGCGTAGCAACTCACACTTTAGCATGTGATGCGTTCAATGACAACTGGGATGTGCAGTCCTCTGTTTCTGATACAGAGGATGAGGACTTTGATGGATTTCTGGGTGATGATTGATCGAAAAACGTGAGAACATTGTACGTTGGCTAAATAAAATACACCCAAACTCAGTTCTGCTTTCGTTGCCTTTTTAAAAACGTGTTTTTAGCTTATCTGTATGTCTTGGCATGCTACCGTATGCTTCAAGCTAACGTGTTAGAGTGTGCGCATGCATGCCGTATGTTTAAGCTGGCGTATGTTTTAACACTGTAAAACTGCGGCCATTCGTACGGTGTGTCCTGTGTATGTGTAAAATACAGAAATGTCACCCATTAATGAGACTGCGGCCATTAGTACGGTGCGTCGAATAGTCATGAAAATACGGTATTTTCAAGATCCTCCTCTTTGTTTTCAAATCTCTGAATAATCTCGCGCCACGTTACCTCTCTGAGCTCATCCGCCCCTACACACCTGCCCGATGCCTCAGGTCTGTGGACCAGTCTTTGTTGGAAGTACCAAGAACTAAACTGAGGCTCAGAGGGGATCGAGCCTTTTCTGTTGCTGGTCCCTCTCTCTGGAATGACCTCCCACTGAACATTCGGCAAGCCTCCTCGCTGCCCATCTTTAAAGCCCTCCTTAAAACTCACTTGTATTCTTTGGCGTTCGACTCAGCATGACTTAGATTTGTTTCTAACTTTATTACCGATTCGTCTTGCTGTTTATTGTGTATGTTAAATCGCTCCATGTACAGCACTTTGTATGCAGCGATGGCTGTTTGAAAGTGCTCTATAAATACTGTTGACTTGACATCGGCCACCAGCTTTGAAGCAACCTTCTTTGAAGTCGGTCGTGTTTTCCGTTGCTTTGTGCTGTCATTTACCGTCCTCCTAAATACAACAAAGACATTTTAAGCGACTTTTCAACCTTTCTTCCGGAAATCAGGCTGAGATATGATCATATCCTCCTAATGGGGGATTTAGTATCCATGTGTGCTGTCCGGAAAAACCGCTAGCAAAAGACTTCTTAAGACATACCGACTCTTGATTTTGTGCAGTATGTGACCAGCCTGACACATGAACAAGGACATATTTTAGACCTTGTCCTTGCTCATGGTCTACCGGTGTCAAATCTGGAAGTCCTTGAAAATGGGATTTCTGATCACATGGCAGTTTTATTTGACGTAGTCTTATCGCATGCTGCTGTGTAATCTGGCGCTCCTAGTTGTAAACGCAGAATGTTTAACCCTCGCACCGCTAGTCGTTTCTCTGATGCCTTTAATAACCTTAATACTTAATACCCTCGTCTAACACAGAGGAACTCACCTCTTGGTTCAACTCATCATGCCGTGCCATCCTGGATTTGGTGGCTCCTTCAAAAACTGTGCTCCCAAAACCTAAACCCGAGCCATGGTTCAACGACATTACCCGCGCAGCTAGGCAGGGGTGTCGCAAAGCTGAACGCAAGTGGAAAAAAGGCAAATTGCATGTGTCTTATCAAATTTGGAAAGACTGCTGGCGTAACTACCACCAGTGTTATTCGGTGCTCACAGAAAAAGAGGCCAAAAGAGAATATCTGTCGGACCTTATTCAAGCTAACTGTCACAACCCACACGCACTATTTAAAACGATAGATTCTGTACTCAAACCACCTCTGCCTACTTGCTCGGATTCTTCACCCGAGATGTGCAACAAATTCCTTCAGTTTTTCATTGATAAGGTCTCTACAGCTAGGATTCCGGTCTCAAATACCGCATCTGACCCCTCTGTCCATGTTCCATGTTCAGCTGTGCTAAATTATTTTGAAACGGTGTCCTTGGCGCTTTTGGAGGATGTAGTTCGCCAGACGAAGCCATCTGGCTCCCCTTGTGACTCTCTTCCCCCGCACTTCTTTAAGGAGGTTCTCCCGAGTGTTGGCGCATCGGTCTTGGATATCATCAACAGCAGCCTCTCTTCTGGTGTAGTTCCCCAACAGTTTAAACATGCTGTGGTCCAACCCTTGACCAAGAAACCTGGTCCAGATATGCTGTCAAGTTTCATGCCCATCTCCAAACTGCCTTTCATTTCCAAAATTCTGGAAAAAGTGGTGTACATGCAGTTGAAACTTTTCTTGTATGAACATAACATCTTGGAGGTCTTCCAGTCAGGTTTCAAGACGATGCATAGCACGGAGTCAGCCCTGTTACGCGTTTCTAATGACATCCTCCTGGCAAATGACTCTGGAGACCACGTGTGTCTAGTTTTATTTGACTTAACTGCAGCATTTGATACAGTAGATCACAGTATTCTGCCGACTCGTTTGCAGCACTTGGTGGGCATAGGCGGCAGTGCTCTTGAGTGGTTTAGGTCCTATCTAGCTGACAGAACCTTTTGTGTCAGCCTTGGCTGCTCTGAGTCACGCACTGCTCCCCTGTCATGTGGTGTTCCACGGGCTCAATTCTGGGGCCTCTGCTGTTCTTGCTGTATCTGCTCCCTCTGGGTTCCATCTTAAGGAAACATGGTATTCCCTTCCACTGCTATGCAGATGACTGCCAGATCTATGTCCCACTGAGCAAGAAAGACGCGTTCTCATTAAGGCTACCCTGGGTCTGGGCTTCCCTCCTAAAGCTGGGCTTCCCTCCTAAAGCTGCTGCCCCCGTGACCCGATTCCGGATAAGCGGTGGAAAATGGATGGATGGATGGAGTTTCAAAAATCAGTGATTGACATTCGGTGTTTAAGTGTTCAGCACTTGTCGAGCGATTTTTATTAAAAAAAAGTTTGGACACCCCTAGTATGATGTTTGTGGAGGTGTTTCACCTTTGTGAAGTCAGGAGGAGGATTCTTCCCCCTGCACAAGTTTGAGAGCGCCCACACTGCATTCCTCATCATTGTTAGCCGAGTCTGTTTTGCCAGTAACCTGCAAGATGGATTAATAGGCGTTATACGGTCATAGGATCTATGTGAGAAAGCAAAAGCGACACCGTTCGTCGCTACTCACTGCAGCAATGAAGGCAGAATGTTGCAGTCAACAACAAAGTCTCTGCATTCTGTGCTGTCTCCCGCAATATTGCCCAGTGCCCACACAGCCTGCACAAAGCACACCGAGGTCACTTTTACACGTCAACAAAAAAATTGATTAAAAGTGGTATTGGCAAAAGTGCTTCCACCACACCTGCTCTTGTACGTCTTCAAAATCTGAGCTGAGCATCTCGATGAAAATGGGAACAGCACCAGCTTGGATTACCACCCGCGTCTGATGGGAAGTGCCCGATGCAATGTTGGTGAGCACCCACGCAGCCTCGAACTATGACAACAAGGTGATGGTTGGGGGGGTGATCAACAGAGCAAAACAAAACAGAGGAGCTGGCAATCGTCACGTGATGCTGTACCTGCAACGTGCAGTTTTCTCGCCTCTTCAGGAACTCCACAAAGCGCTCCACCACCCCCAGTGTGGCAATGACTTCGTCAATGGGTGGGTTGGGCTCTGTGGATGACAGGGCGGCAATGAACTGATTCACTGCCATGATTGACGCCTGTTGCTATTAACTGGAATCTGGACGTTTACTGCCATGGACGTTGAGGCAGGCCACTTGGATTTTTAACTGTTTATAGGTTACATACTCTGTCAAGAGATTGCAATGTAAAAAACTATCAAAGAAAACATGGCAATTTATTTACTGATAATTAGTTGAAGTTAAGACGACCGCGGCATTGTGCAACACACAATATAATCCAGCAAGAGTATATTGTGCATTATAACCCGATTTAACATCCCAGGATAGAGATGTGGTGTACAAGTGAAGGAGTTCGTTTTTCTTTGACGTGCCAACATCAATGTTAGCCATGTCAGACCCACGGCATCGCACTGAAGTCACTGTGAGGCAAGTAAAAGGTAAATGAACTGCGGCAAAAAACGAGTCCGCTAAAAAGATAAAGTAGTGCTGAAATGGTTGGTGACCGCTAATGCATGCAGTGCAACAGATAATTAGTTCACTATGGTGCTTTGGGCTAACATCTAATGCAAATAAGCATTGAAAAAGGCACGATTGGAAGAGCAATTTTTAACATTACACTAAATAGGTTTAAAAAAAAAATCAATAATATTAGTGACTGTTATGAAGTACTTACTTTATGAAACATTTTTCAGCCATGTCGCCCAAACTTACAAATTATGTTTAAAAAGCCTTTTATTTATTTTAATCCTTATATTGACCAGTTTATTTGACTTTTGCAGAGTTGTATTGACTTCTTATTAAACATCAAGTATAACGCAGTAGAATAAAATCACCTAAATTCAGCCTTTTTTTTCTCCGGGTTATTACTTTCAATTCCCGTATTTTCACGACTATAAGGCGCCATTAAAAGACCTAAATGTTCTCAGAAATGGACTGGACGCCTTTTGTGTGCGCTGAGTTCCAAAATCTGACTGACAGCCGACACGCTGTTTATGTAGAGAAAAGGCGGAAGTGACTGTGGACAGACATGCGGGAAAGAAGTCAGCCAATCAGGGAAGGGTGGGCGTGTATATATACATATATGGAGAGAGAGAGAGAGAAGGCAGACATGAGCGAGGACAGGCATGTGGGGTAGAAATCCGCCAATGAGTGAAGGTGGGCGTGTAAGTGTACGCTAAAGGGACCCCCCGCAAGTAGGTACCAACACCTGTATAGAGTGTGGCAATGTGCATTGTTGCAAAACAACTTCGGTTTTGGTTTCTAAGAACCCCCGAAAATAAATTCTACAAAGAGACACGCCTACGAAGCTCAGTTCAAACTTAGAGCCATCGGTTATGCTTTCGGCATGCGTGCCCATCTCACAGCAGCGGTGAAAAACCAAGTCAAGCAAACGAACTCTGAGCTTGCCGTTATTCCCAGAGGCTTGACTAAAGAACTCCAACCGCTGGACATCGGCATCAACCGGGCGTTCAAAATTAAGTTGCGAACGGCATGGGAACAATGGATGATCGATGGCAAACACAACTTTACAAAGAGTGAGAGGCAGCGCTGGGCGAGTTACGCCACAATTTGCAAATGGATTGTGGCTGCTTGGACGAACGTGTCTGCTTGCACTGTTGTTCAAGTTTTTGGCAAAGCCGGCATCATTTCTGTGGAGCCGCATGGCAATGAGAGTGACTCTGACAACGAGAGGGCACGCGGCGTTTTTGATGGATTACGGTACTTGCACAATTGTTCAATTCTTTCTACACACACACACGCGCTGCCACCATGTTTCGCTCCGTTCTTTACTTTCAAATGTGGGAAAGCTTCACACGAGAGAAATGTTGACTTTGCTGTTGCTGCTCCTTCTTTCCGCTCGGCAATGCGTAGCAACTCACACTTTAGCATGTGATGCGTTCAATGACAACTGGGATGTGCAGTCCTCTGCTTCTGATACAGAGGATGAGGACTTTGATGGATTTCTGGGTGATGATTGATCGAAAAACGTGAGAACATTGTACGATGGCTAAATAAAATACACCCGAACTCAGTTCTGCTTTTGTTGCCTTTTTAAAAACTTGTTTTTAGCTTATATATGTATGTCTTGGCATGCTACCGTACGCTTCAAGCTAACGTGTTTTTAGCGTGCGCGCATGCATGCCATATGTTTATAAGCTGGCGTATGTTTTACCACTTAAAAACTGCGGCCAATAATACAGTGCGGTTTGTCTATGTGTAAAATACAGAAATGGCACCCATTAATGAGACCGTGCCCAACCATACTGTGCGTCGAATGGTCGTGAAAATACGGTATATATTATACATAATTGTTGGCCCTCTATGAAATGGTTGTGTTGTATTCTTCAGTCATATCACACACCCCGAGAAGAGTAACAGCTCAGTGAATAATCAAAAAACAACCGATTTTTTCATTTTGCCGAGATGCATTTTTTACTTGAACTTAAATTGTGTATAGCGGTACACTTTACATTCTTCTCAAGAAACACGAGCGAAGTGAGTATGGGACAACATATTGTCAGAATCAGCAAAAGTGATTTTGCTGCTTTAACAGTACATTTGTGTCTGGTTTGTTTAAATCAGGGGTGCCCATTAGGTAGATCCTGATCTACCGGTAGATCTAAGACAGGTCCCAAGTAGATCCGAGGAGTGTCGAGGAGAAAAAAAAACAACAACAAAAAAACAACCATTTGTCTCTTTGTACATGTTAGTAATATATATTTTTTGTGTTAATGTACGTTGCACCCTAATCATCCTATCAGTCTCATTTTCACAAAAAAATATAAATAAAAAATAAAATAAAGCAGGTAAATCTTGAATTTACGGTGGCGCGTGATTACATCACCGGAAGTTGTTTGCGCTCATCAGTCTGCAATTGCAGCTTGTAATCAGAGCTGTTGCGCTCTATCTTTTATCGTCATTATTCTCATTCAGAGTTTGCTTCATGTACAATTCACCGAGGGCATGGGCAAAGAATAGGAATCTAGGAGGGCCCAGGGAAGCACTTTAAAACTGTACGTGTGAGCTACGATAGTTAACAGGCTGCAAAAGTGCATCGCATGCCTCAGTTTCAGGCTGTTTCTCATCATGGCGTGCATGTGTGCGTGTATGTGCGCGTGTGTGCCGGTAAGGGTAGATCCCGGGAGGTTAGTTGATCGAAAAGTAGATCTTCGGTCCAAATAGTTTGGGCACCCCTGGTTTAAATAATAAAAAAAGATGAGTAAGAACCACAACTTTGCCCAATTGTTAGCAAAAGGGAAGAGTAATTTTTGCCTTTTAAACTCCCCTTGAAAAGTAATTCAACGGCTCTTGCCAAGGAGTGCCTGCTTAGCTTGAGGACTTGCACACTGCAAGAATCAAAACAAGGCCACGGAAAATCCTCCTGGATCCCCCGCACCCTGCCTACCACCGTTTCCAGCTACTCCCCTCAGGCAGGCGCTACAGATCCATGCGCACCAAATCCAGCAGACACTTAAACGGCTTCTTCCCTCTAGCCATTAACTCCCTAAACAGTCACTCTTCTTGTACAACAAATACTGCTACTGGTCACTGTAAAATGGTTCTCTAAAATGGATTTTTTGCACCAACTGTACAAACTGTCATAGTATTGTATTCTACCACTGATCACTTTCGTTCTGCTTGATACTTTGCACATTGTCTCAGAGTTGTCACTGGGTGGTACCACCGCACTACGGTTCACTTACATTGCAAAATGTCCTTCCTTACCTATTTGTCACGTCCTTGTTTATGATGACACTAATGCAGTGTGTTATACTGGAGACAAATTCCTTGTGTGTTCTACATACTTGGCCAATAAAGATGATTCTGATTCTACTGGACACTAATGCTGGCAACGGGCGCTTAATTAGTAATTGAACATGATTTCAGGCGGGTGGTCTGTTAGTATTTGCAGCTAAATCTTGCGACTTGAACTGGCTCCAATTAGGTGGGGGAGACGAGTGAAGACAGCAACCTTGTGGGTGGGAACAACGTTTAAAATAAAAGCATGCTAACGTATTGGTGTCGACGGTTTCTTTCGTGAAGTAAGGTTAATTCTGAAGGGAAGTAAACAGGTGTTGCTTGGGCTAACTTGACTCTCTTCCAGAAAAAAAAAGTCCTCAAAACATTTTATTTGGTTTTAGTTTTTGAACCGAGGTACTCAAATTACTTGAGGATACATTTCACTTTGGGCTGAAATGGTAAATTGCGATTTGACAAAGCGCCATTTTGTCATCGCTAAGGCTGGAGTTTAAATGGTCATTACTTTGACAGCGGAGCGCAGGGGAAGAACGCTAAGCTCACGCTGCCCCGCTAACCTTCACCCGTGCTGACTTTTAGCTTTCAAACATGCTTGATCCTTGTCACTTCACATGATTAATAAAACTGTGAGTGTAAGTGGACGCCTCAAGCCAGTACCAACACTTGTATAGAGTGTGGCAATGTGCATTGTTGCAAAACAACTCCGTTTTTGTTTTCTAAGAACCCCTGAAAATAAATTCGACAAAAAGACACGCCTACGAAGCTCAGTTCAAACTTAAAGCCACCGGTTATGCTTTTGGCATGCGTGCCCATCTCACAGCAGCGGTGAAAAAAACAAGTCAAGCAAATGAACTCTGAGCTTGCCATTATTCCCGGAGGGTTGACTAAAGAACTCCAACCGCTGGACATTGGCATCAACCGGGCGTTCAAAGTAAAGTTGCAAACGGCATGGGAACAATGGATGATCGGTGGCAAACAACTTTACAAAGAGTGAGAGGCAGCACTTGGCGAGTTATGCCACAATACGCAACAACGAGAGGGAACGCGGCGTTTTTGATGGATTACGGTACTTGCACAATTGTTCAATTCTTTCTACACACACGCGCATTTGATGGATTTCTGGGTGATGATTGATCGATAAACGTGAGAACATTGTGCGATGGCTAAATAAAATACACCCAAACTCAGTTCTGCTTTCGTTGCCTTTTTAAAAACGTGTTTTTATCTTATCTGTATGTCTTGGCATGCTACTGTATGCTTCAAGCTAACGGTGTTAGAGTGCGCGCATGCATGCCGTATGTTTAAGCTGGCGTATGTTTTACCACTGTAAAACTGCGGCCATTAGTACGATGCGTCCTGTGTATGTGTAAAATACAGAAATGTCACCCATTAATGAGACTGCGGCCATTAGTACGATGCGTCGAATAGTCGTGAAAATACGGTATTTGAGATGTCGCTTGTCTGTTTCATTTTCTCCCCCCATTTTTGCACATGGTGTACAATGAACTACTTTGCATTGCAGTGTAGCAAGCCAACATGGCACAGCAATGTATATTCAGTAAATTACTGCCAAAATTATTGTTTTTTTCATTTTACTGTTTGATATTTCTTGCCTGAAATTCATATTACAAATTGTGATAAGACTTTGGTGTGTTTAGACTTGTGCACAGATTTGGGTTATTCTGTCTGTATTCGACACCAAAGCGCGACAGTATAGCCCATTACCTTTTGAAAGGAGTTTCCGAAATCGCTGGGTACCGATGAGTTGCTGCTCAGGGGTAGTAGAGAAGATCATTTGAGTCATATCCTCAGAGATAATGCCACCCTGCACATAAAATAAGTTGTGTTAACCACCTGCCTGAATTAATGCAGGGCACCATGTCCTTTTAATACCCCTTACCATGAGCAGGTCCACATTGTTAGCCTGTGACTCCAGGTAGCCACTGTCAACCATTCCATCATCGTCCAGCGCACTGCCGTCATCTTCCACCGTTGCGACATTTCTCCTTTTGAACAGCTGAAAAAAAATAAAGTTAGTGAATAAATGAATTTGCTCTGTTATGTAAATTGTTTTTTCTTTTCACCTGTTCATCCTTCTTTTGCTTACGGAGCTGCAAGCCCTCCTCCTCCCGTCGTCTCCTCATTTCATCAGTGTTAAGCGATTTGTTCTTGTAGCTCTTCAGTCGGGCATTGTTGTCCTTACTCTGACTCATTGTGCCACCTGAGAAAACACACGACGACACTTAACTTTTATGCAACTTTTGACAGAACTGGACCATTTGTTGTGTAATGATAATGGCAGAATTGACGACAGTGTGCTCATTTTACAGCATGGATGGGAACACCATTTGCATATCTCCATGCCCTCCCAGCACATGAACGTTCAGTGCACACACACCCTGAAAATCTGAACCAATTTGAGTACTTTTCCTCCCTTATGATCAAATCAGCAAAGGCCCGATACTTGAATGTCTGTAAAAGATTATCCTGGGCTATTCCCCTATTGTGGAAAGAAAGTGTGCGTGGGCAGGACCCTACCACGGACTCAGAGATTGTGATCATTCATTCATTCATTCATCTTCCTAACCGCTTGATCCTCACTAGGGTCGCGGGGGGTACTGGGTCCTATCCCAGCTGTCTCCGGGCAGTAGGCGGGGGACACCCTGAATCGGTTGCCAGCCAATCGCAGGGCACACAGAAACGAACAACCATTCGCACTCACACTTAGGGACAATTTAGAGTGTTCAATCAGCCTGCCACGCACATTTTTGGAATGTGGGAGGAAACCGGAGCACCCAGAGAAAACCCACGCAGGCCCGGGGAGAACATGCAAACTCCACACAGGGAGGCCGGAGCCGGAATCGAACCCGGTACCTCTGCACTGTGAAGCCGACGTGCTAACCACTGGACTACCGGGCCGCCCAGATTGTGATCATGCTCAAGTTAATGCTCATTATCTACAATTATGGGCTCAAGTTTAAGTCTTGTTTTGTTGTTGTTGTTGTTTTTAATCAACGCCCTGTGCAATCTGATTACCCGGTAGTTTTTAGGGTTGCATCGAATGCTGGCTGTATGTTCCCCGTTTCTACGTTCAGCATACGAGGTACTCTCGTGTGCTCAAGTCACATTTTTATTCATAATAATTACGACTCTTCAACCATGAATGCAATGTCAATTGCACAAATGGGAAAGCAGGAGGGGGTATTTCCAACTAGCATTAACTGCGCTGACCACTGCGACACGGTAAAAAAAATCAGAATGACTATAACATTTGATGAGACGTTGAATTCAATGTACTCACAACTCACTAAACAACTTTGAGACCCCCGAACAGGACCGACAAACGAAGCCAAGCTATGTTAGCTCATGCTAGTTCGCCAATTCAAAAATGCAACGTTCGCTCGAGGGGAAGGCAATTTTCCCACAACTTTGGGAAACGCCGACGACTCCTTAAACAGTACTTCCGAGCAGGTCACCTTAACGCGTTTAAAAGCCCAAGTAGCTGGAAATGTACAAAAACCGACCTGTCAAATTGGGTTCTGTTAATCCCCTAATTCGTGAGGCCCTCTCGAGCTGTCGCCGGTATTGAACAGCGCATGCGCCAATCTCTCCCTCCTTACCAGCTGTTTACAACTCCGCCCTGTCGATGGCGCATTACTGTTTTTTCTGCTTCTCTTGCTGATTAATAATAATAAAAATAATGGATCGCATTTACATAGCGCTCGAAAATACACTTATACAATACAATAATAATCAATAAACGTGTCTTATTTCCCCATAAAAATGAATGGAAATGCTATTAATCCGCTGAAGCCAACCCAAAAATTATGTAACATATTTTCTAAGACTACACTTTGTAATCATGTAATGACAAATTAAAGTAGAACAGCTTTATCACCTTTTCTTCCATCAATACACATCAAGCACGGTGCCAGGATTTCTTTCCTCTCCCAGGGCCAACATGCCTTGAGGGGCTGAGAAAATAATTGCTTTTCATGACTTCACTTACTTGACAGTTGCTCTCGTTTTTTAGATACAGCCACAACTCCGATTAGCCGCCTCAACAATAGATGCGCAGAACTTAGACTCAACGTCCCCCGCCGCCAGGAGGACGTGGGAAAAGCCCTGCCGGTGGTGGGAGCTGAAACTTGTTCTTACAGGGGATTGTGCTTGATGCTCCCAATAAACACTCATAATACGTTTGGGTCTGCCAGGTCGGACCGGCATCTTCCCCCATCATTGGAGCAAACTCAGCACGAGGTGGTGATCAGTTGACAGCTCCACCCCTCTCTTCACCAGAGTATCCAAAACATGAGGCCGCAAATCCGACGATACAACCACAAAGTCAATCATTGTACTGCAGGCAAGGGTGTCTGGTGCCAAGTGCACATATGGACTTTGAACATGGTGTTTGTTATAGACAATCCATGATGAGTGTCACGTTGCCAGGTGGTGGACCCCAAAAAGCAGGCAAGAGGGAGGAGCTGGGTGTACTTGACAGATTGTATTAAAACACAGAGAAAACTAAATCCTAAACAAAGTCCTGAAAACAAAAACAATTCAAAGTAGCAAACAAAACCATGATCAAAGCAAAAACTAACCATGACCGAAACATGACAGTAGCAAATAAACAGCAACAATGACCCCGACAATGAGTGGTCAGGAGGGAGTCTTTTTATACAACTAATTACATAACGACCAACAGGTGTGAAGCTGCAGGGGGGAGCCCTACAGTGCCACCTGTTGGTCACAAACCGAAACATGACAATGAGCACAGAAGTCTAATAACAAAACACCCCTTGAGTTCCGATCATGGGGGCCATTCCTCCCAATCATTCCCTTTCCTGGTTTCACTGTTATTGCCCACGTGAGCATTGAAGTCCCCAATCAAAATGAGGGAGTCACCAGTGGCGGGGTGCGAGGGGGGGCGATCTCCAGTACATCCTCCAAGGACTCCAAAAATTGTGGGTACTAAGAATCAGATCAGAATCAGAATCATCTTTATTGGCCAAGTATGTAGAACACACAAGGAATTTGTCTCCAGTATAACACGCTGCATTAATATCATCATAACAAGGACGTGACAAATAAGTATGGGAAAGTAAGTATGAGCTGCTGTTTGGTGCAGAGTCACAAACAACATTCATATTTTGAAGCCTCCGCAGTTACAAGTTGCGGTTGGTGCTCAGGAGTTGGACCGGACTCATTTTTTTCCAAATACCCTCTTCCCATTTTACCGCGCTAGAAGAACAGGAGACTTTTGTTTAATTGTTCGTCTTCTGGGCAGCACAGTGGTCGACTGGTTTGCATGCCCACCTCATAGTGCATAGGTGCAGTGTTCGAATCTGGCTCTGGCCTTTCTGTGTGGAATTTGCATTTTTTTTCCAACTGCGCGGATTTTCTCTGGGAACTCTGGTTTCCTCCCACATTCCAAAAACGTGCATCGCAGGTTAATGGAACACTCTAAATCAGGGCTGCCCATTACGTCGATCGCGGACTGGTCCCAAGTCGTCCGCGAGGGGTGTAGAGGAGAAAAAAGACAACCATTTGTGTGTCTTTGTGCATGTTAGTAATATATATTTTTTGTGTTCATGTACACTGCACCCTAATCATCCTATCAGTCTCATTTCACAAAAGTATTTAAAAACTAAAATAAAGCAGGTAAATCTTTTACCTACGGTGGCATGTGTCACCAGAAATTGTTAGCGCTCAGCAGTCTGCAATTGCAGCTTGTGATCAGAGCTGTTGAGCTATATCTTTTATCGTTATCATTATTCTCATTCATAGTTTGTTTTGTGTACAATTCACCGAGGGCACGGGCAAAGAATGGGAATCTGGAGAGCCGAGAGAAGCATTTTAAAACAGAACGCATGAGCTACGGTAGTTAACAGGCTGCAAAAGTGCGCCACATGCCTCCATGTCAGGCTGTTGCTCATCATGGCGTCCGTGTGGATGTATGCATGCACGGTAACGGGACGATCGCGGGAGGTTGGTTGATCAAAAAGTCGATCTTCGGTCCAAAAGGTTTGGGCATCCCTCCTCTAAATTGTCCCTGTAGGTACGATTGTGAGCGAGAATTGTTGATTAACTATGTGTGATCTGCAATTAGTTGGGAACCAATTCATGATGTACCCCTCCGAGATGTTTCAGTTGTCAGAAACATCTCGGATGTTTCTGACAACTGAAACATCTCGGAGGTGGTTCTAAAGTGGTACAAACAGAATTTGCATACGCCATCCCAGATTTCAAGATTTATGATGATTTAACCGGTCTGCATTGGAATTACTTGCTCTACAGTGGACTGAGCATAACAGGTCCAAAACAGGCTGTCATCTGCTCTGGTTTAATGTCAGCATTACTCTATCTAAAGTTCAACGTGTCACAAAGGAGGTCTGATCTGTTGTTTGAAATGTTTGAAACTTGGTATGGTTGAACAAAAGTGGGACTACTGGGTTTATGTGAGTTCTCATTCGTGACGGTATAATGGAAATTGAAAGAGTACTTGCTCATAATCAATGGCTGCAAGTGTCTCTCGGCATAAGGTAGAGTCGGTAGACCACGGCGTGTGTAAAGAATGTAGCTAAAGTTGAATGGCTTTCACTTTGGAGTGGAGCGTATTTTCCGTGAGGAATTCAAATTGTGCAGCATGGTTTTTCATTTTTCAAAGTAAATAATGGAAATTCAAATAAGGTAAATTAGATTCAGTTGTTCAATTAACTTATTTATTTGTAACGATTCAAATTAAAATGTAAATTACGGTATTCAGATCCAGTTTCTAGTTGCACATATTTCTGCCAATATGGATGGTGCTTGCTGCACGGACCAATAGACAAATAGTTCAACGCAAGACACACTATGGCTCGCCCCCTCGTTTGAATAACATTTCCATCTGTATTCCATGCTGACGTTTTCCGGCATGAAATAAAGAAATATGAGAGCAGAGCTCTTTAATTCTTTGATTGATATTTAATTTGATTTCTATATTTATGTTTGTCATTATTTTCACATTTATTTTTTAAATCCTTAAATATTAATAAATAAAATATTTCATGTTTATCTTTGCTTTTATTTATATACCGGTAGTTATGCTTTTTGGTTGTTTTTATTTCCATTACTTTTATTGACCACATGGCCACGCAATAGTGCCATTTTTCTGAAGAACGGTAGTTAGAAAGTCCAACGCCCACACCATTATAACAGCTTATCGTCACCCTCATAAAATAATTAAAGGTTTTTAAGATAACACGAAAAAACAAAAAAAGAATACTGTTTATGTTCTATCTATTGATAATCACATTTCAGAAGTAGCATTAAATGGTTTGTTTGATGGATGAAGAACATGTTAGCTGAGGTGGCCAACATCCTGAGGAGAAAAACAATATATTTTTGGACAAAATGACTTTGCCGTATTCAGATTTGAACTATTTAGTAGATGCCAGAAAGATCGAGACACCGCTGTGAAGCTTTCTTCTCTGTGAGATTGCGCTAGAAGGTTTAATCTGTCCAAAAAAGGTTTCGACTCTCATACCGTCTTGGCCGCTTGAGCTCCATGGGAGCGGCTCTGTCTACACCATGTGTGACGCTATGATCGTAACAGATTCCAACTAGATGCGTGCCAAAGGTGTCATAGATAAGAAGATACCAAACCAGGAGGAAGGGTCACAGCCGCACAACACCCTCACACAAGTCACCTATCAAATTACTAAGAGGTCTAATCTAACATAACTGGGGTTTCAGTGAATTTTTTTTCTCAAACAGACGCCGTCAAAAACAGTGTTAAGATCGCCGCCCTATGGCTTCAGCCATGAGGGGCCTATTGATAGACCATGCATATATGTTTGTGGCATTTATCTATAAATCATTGCATACACAAAATCACAGGCATTTTTTTTTTACAAATTATATATAATACAGCATCAGGTAATCCAATTAACATCTGGTGCATACAAAATACTGAAACAAAAATAAATGTTATCAAAAAATAAAAAAGTAAATTATAATAGTAATAATTAATAAATAAAAATACAATTTTCAAACGAGGCATGTCCGTGAGTTACTCTTTAAACTTTTTTCATGTATAGCAATTATTGATGATTATTGACTTTTATTTGTTATTAAATGAAAAGACTTAAAACGTGAAATATTCATGTAAGTTCAGTGATTATGATGTCATATTTTTTAATGTAATTCTCCAACTTTATTTAAAATGAAGAGTTTAAAAGGAACAAGCCAAGCTTTCCTCCAGCTCATGTTTCCAAATTGTGTATTCCCAAAACATTTCCCATGTGGCACTATTTTCTGAATTTTAGAAAGAGAGTCCATCATGTGTTTATTGCAACATTTACTGCTGAAAATGTCAATACCATTCATAGGGAGATGACCGTATTGGCCCAAATATAAGATGGCCCTGATTATAAGATGACCCCCTCTTTTTCAAGACTCAAGTTTGAAAAAAAGACTTTTTGAACACCAAATTATTTTTTATACAGAAAAGAATTACAGTACATCTGAAACAAATGATTATAACAATATATTTAAGAGAAAAAGCATGTTATTTTGCCTCATTCAAATCTGTATATCTGAACATTTAAATATGTAAACTAAAGTGCAATCACATTCGTAAATGGCTTCTGGTTTTTGAAATGTAAATGACATCATAACTTCTCCTCAGCTGCCGGTTAACCTGGCCGATCTTATGACCCACTTTTCTCCAGATTGTCGCTACGTTTCTCACTTTTCTGTTATTCCTTCTATTATTTTCTTCTCTTTTCTTTCTTACCGCTATTTTTATTTTTATTCTTCATGACAGGGGTTCACTTTGGCCTGGGGAGTCAAGTTGAGAATTCGCTTCAACGATATCTGGCGCCATATAGCGTCGTGAATGGGGAAATGTCAAGACCCCGAATATAAGACGACCCCCACTTTTTCAGTCTTATTTCAATGCAAAAAACACAATCTTATATTCGGACCAATACGGTATTAATAATCATGGGTTGTTTGTTTTGTTTCTTATAGTCTTTAATTCATTCATTCATCTTCCTAACCGCTTGATCCTCACTAGGGTCGCGGGGGTTGCTGGAGCCTATCCCAGCTGTCTCCGGGCAGTAGGCGGGGGACACCCTGAATCGGTTGCCAGCCAATCGCAGGGCACACAGAGACGAACAACCATTCACACTCACACTCACACCTAGGGACAATTTAGAGTGTTCAATCAGCCTGCCATGCATATTTTTGGAATGTGGGAGGAAACCGGAGCACCCGGAGAAAACCCACGCAGGCCCGGGGGGAACATGCAAACTCCACACAGGGAGGCCGGAGCTGGAATCGAACCCTGTACCTCTGCACTGTGAAGCCGACGTGCTAACCACTGGACTACCGGGCCGCCCCTGCTTTTTTAATTTTTGATTATTTTTTTGTGAAAATGAGACTGATAGGATCATTAGGGTTCAGCGTACATTAACACAAAAAATAATATTACTAACATGTACAAAGACACACAAATGGTTGTTGTTTTTTTTCCTCCTTGACACTCCTCGGATCTATTTGGGACCTGTCATAGATCTACCGGTAGATCAGGATCGACGTAATGGTCAGCCCTGATGTAAGGTATGCCAAATAGGGAGTCTCCCAACCGCACTGATGTAACGCTCACGTGTATTTGTGCTTGAGGGCAATTCAAAGTCGTGCTCATGACATAAAACCTGTCGAGTCCACGTGCTACCTCGTCTGGCAGTTCACGCTGTTTACCTTAGCCTCAACAGCAAAGCAAAAAGCAGAGTAGATTTGACCTTACTGTGAACGCGTTGGTTTTCGAATTCGGTTAGTTCATCACAATGACAAGCCTTCTTATTGCCATGGTGTTATCGATGGGCATTTTCATCGTCACGCTGGTGTTTAGTTTTCTGGCAGCACGAGGACAATGTAAGTAAAGTGCCATTTTACGTGTATGTATTTTGCCATTTGCAGTAATGATATTGCATGTTAACTAGGAGACATTTACCACCCTGAGAATAATCAAGAAAACACTCTTAAAACTGCGACTCTGTGTGTTTTCAACTCTGAAATAACAACACTGGCCAGATGTCACAATTTTTCTTTCGCCCACTCACAGTTAATGTAAAGGACTTCAAAAGCTTGAAGATAAATGAAGAAAACATGTATTTACATTCGCTATACTAACATTTTTAGACCTGTTAAAGTAACTTCTAAACTGTCACGTTTTAAAGTCCCGTATAAAAATAATCGATATGAATTTTGACCACAGTGCATACTTGAGGGGACCCCCCCAACACAATTAAACATGTTTAACAAACTTCAGGTGTATAGTTTGTCATGTTTTAAACAACAAAATAAGTAGACTAGCCAAGTCTCTTTGGGTGAGGAACATTTTGCAAGGCAAATACATTTCAGGTCAGAATATTTGATGTTGAAGTTCATTTATTTTGAATACAATATTGTGTACTGTCCATTTGGATTCATATTTATGCGGAAAAAAAAGTAGAATAAGTGTTTAACCTCTTCAGCCCCGTGACCTGCGGTTTGAACGTTGAGTTTGGGCGCCTTGCGTAAGGTTGAGTTTGACATCCCTGTAAAACTCATTTTGGCAAGAACATTTGTGTCATGTTTTTCATTCATCCATCCATTATGTGAACCGCTTCATACCCATGAATGTCGGGGGCGTGACGGAGCCTATCCCAGCTGTCATCAGGCAGTAAACGGGGGACAACCTGAACTGAATACTAGCTAATCGTAGGGCACACAGAGACAAACAACCATCCGTGCTCACACTCACACCTCGGGACAATTTGAAGTGTTCATTCAGCCTGCCATGCATGTTTTTGGAATGTGGGAGGAAACTGGAGGACCCTGAGAAAACCCGCGCCGGCACATAGAGAACATTCAAATCCCACACAGGAAGGCCGGAGCCGGAATCGAACCCAGCACCTTTTCACTGTGAGGTCGACGCGCTAATCAGTCGACCACCGTGCTGCCCGTATGAAATATAACATCACTAAACGCCCAAAACTTGTCACCCCTTCTAGATCCCTTTTTGGAGACCACTGGCAACATTTCAGACGCATTTGCCACCCACATAACACCATCTGGATGGACCTTCATCATTTGGACCTTTATTTATATCTTTCTTGCTCTTGTGATGGTCTATGCCTTTGCAGGCCTCTGCCGAAGGTACGCCCACCCCGCCCCGCTCTCATAATACTTGCAAGTCGTTCATGAATAACAGCTTTTTTTTTCACCAGAAATGCACTCGGCCTGATGTACTGCTGCCCTCCGGTTCTTTCACATGGCTTCTACCTAACTTGGTGCTTAAATTTTGGCTTCAATATCGGATGGTTGTTTGTGTGGGACAGAAGGTAAGAAACGTGCATGAAACGGCTTTGAATGTAATCGCAGATGCATTAAGCCACACAACCATGGAGTGACCACATCTCAGAGTTGTTAGGTTGTGGGGGGGCTGACAGAGAAGATATGTCTGGGCCATCCATCCATACATCCATCAACCCGCTTTTTCCTCACGAGGGTCGCGGGGTGTGCTGGAGCCTCTCCCAGCTGCCTTCGAACAGTGGGAAGGGTACACCCTGAACTGATTGCCAGCTAATCGGAGGGCGTGCAGAGATGAACAACCATACACGCTCACACTCACACCAAGGGACAATTTGGAGTGTTCAATCAGCGTGCCATGCATGTTTTTGGAATGTGGGAGGAACCCACGCAGGCACGGGGAGAACATGAAAATTCCACACAGCGAGGCTGAAGCTGAAATCGAACCCTGTACCTACGCACTGTGAGGTCAACGTACTAACCACTCAAGCACCAGACCACTGTCACGCCGCGTGCTCGCCAGCAGGTGGCGGGTTCTCCCGCCGCCTGTTCGGCACACCTGCCCGTTATTTCGGGCTGATTACGTGCCTTTATTAGGCGACTCCGGCAGTCATCTCACTGCCGGAGAATTCCTCGCCGAGCCATTATTCGCTCTCGCTATCTATTTGCGCTATTGCTATTTGCCTCGTTGCATACTTGCCTTACGACCTATACTTGTTGCCCACTTATTTCGACTTTCGATATTTCGTATTTTTATACTATTTCCACCAGCGCGATTATCTCCTCGCGTTTGCTCTAGCCGCGAGCGTTTTCTGTTTGTTTCCTGATCCTTATTTGATCAGCGTTTTCTGTTAATTTCCTGATCCTTATTTGATCAGCGTTTTCTGTTACCGTTTTTCCCTGTCGGGCTCTTTCTGTTGTTTTTTCGTTCTGTCATTAAAGACACCTTATTTTGTGACAATACTCTCTCTTGTCTGCTTTACCTGGGATCCAACTTATTTAATTCATTTGTTCTGCTCGGAGCGATTTTTTCCCCTCGAGCAGAACGTGACAGAATTCTCCGGCCACCATGGATCCCGCGGATGTAGAGAGAATATTGTCCGCTCTTACCCGAAAAGAGCAGCAAATGAGTCAGCAGGGCCAAGCCATTTCGGAACTCCGAGGCACGGTCTCCATGCTGGCTCATCGGTTCGATGAACTCGAACCTCGTTTGGTGCGGGTGGAGGAACGGAGACTCCCCCCCTCAGGGAGCTATCCAACCTCTCCGGAGGCACCCCTCTCTCAGACCACTATGTCGAGGGAACCCTCGCTCCCACACCCACCTCGTTACGGGGGTGAGCATGGGCAGTGTGGTCACTTCCTCCACCAATGCTCGCTCATTTTTTGCCAGCAGCCGTCTGCCTACGCTAATGATGCCGCCAAGGTGGCCTACGTTATGAGTTTGTTGACAGGTCCGGCGGCGTCATGGGCGATTGCGACCAGCGAGGCCAAGCCAAATCTCCGATCATCGTACCCGGAGTTTGTGACAGCATTCCGCCGGGTGTTTCACCATCCCGTGCGGGGTCGAGAGGCAGAGGGTCGGCTACTCGCCCTCCACCAGGGGAGACGATCGGTCGCCGATTACTCCATCGAGTTCCGGATCCTGGCGGCGCAAAGCGGCTACGAGGATCGAGCGTTGTGTGGGCTGTTTCGCCGAGGATTAAACTCCCAACTCAAGGACGAGCTGGCGACCCGTGATCACAGCACCGACCTGGAAGAACTGATCGATCTCGCCCTACTCATGGACAATCGCCTGAGGGAGCGAAGCCGGGAACGTGGGGGAGTATTCCGGGAGACAGCACCAGCAGAGGAGCCTATGCAGCTGGGAAGCGAGAACATTGGTGGCGAGGAGAGAGATTCCTTTTCAACCATCACCAATCACCCGGGATCATCTGTTTCCTTCGAACATGAGTACTGTGAGTCACCGTCACGCGCGTTAAACCCCAAGTCTGATCGAGTCGACCCGCGACCGAACAGACTAGTACTTGAGGGAACGATATCTGGGGAATCCCGGTCTAAGCGGGTTCGGGCCCTGGTGGACTCAGGAGCGGACGTATGCCTGATTGACACCGAGCTCGCTTCCGAGCTAGGTTGTGCGTTAGAGAGACTGATCGATAGGAAGCGGATTCGTGATCTCGATGGGCGTCTCCTGGCGGTCGTAACCCACAGAACGGAGCCACTGAAGCTCCAACTCTCGGGTAATCACATCGAGCTGCGGCGCTTTTTGGTCATGCGGTCTCGCAACGCTCCCCTCGTCCTCGGGTTACCATGGTTACGAGTACACAACCCCGTAATCTCCTGGGCGCGCCCAGCGATCAACAGCTGGAGCCCTTACTGCTATAGACACTGTCTACAGTCGGCCGTCGGGGGGTACGAACATGTCACCCCCTCCGTGGAAGTCTGCCTTGACGGAGTGCCGGATTGCTATCGGGACCTCGGGGAGGTATTTAGTGAGGATCGAGCGCGTTCTTTACCTCCACACCGCCCCTACGATTGCGCTATTGACCTGCAGGCGGGCGCTCCGTTACCGTCCTCGCGGCTGTACCAGGTGTCTCAACCTGAGCGCGAGGCGTTGACGGAATACATAAACAGCTCGCTCGCCGCAGGTCTCATCAGACCGTCGCGTTCACCGTTAGGGGCGGGTTTTTTCTTTGTGAGCAAAAAAGATAAGACTCTGCGCCCCTGCGTCGACTACCGTGGATTAAACGACATCACCATAAAGAATCGCTACCCACTACCATTGCTAGACTCCGCCTTTGCCCCATTGCAATCCGCCACTATATTCTCTAAATTGGATTTACGCAGCGCTTACCACCTGGTCCGTATCAGAGAGGGAGATGAGTGGAAGACCGCTTTTAAGACCCCTCTGGGCCATTTTGAGTATCTGGTCATGCCCTTCGGACTCACTAACGCCCCCGCTGTCTTTCAAAACCTCATTAATGACGTTTTAAGGGATATGATCAACATTTTTTGTTTCGTTTACTTGGATGATATTTTGATTTTCTCCCGGTCAGAAGAGGAACACCAGCAACATGTCAGGCGGGTGTTGCAGCGCTTATTAGAAAACCGGCTCTTCGTCAAGGCGGAGAAGTGTGAGTTTCATGTTCCCGTCATTTCCTTTCTGGGGTTTATAATCGAGCGGGGTAGGATACGAGCGGACCCCATCAAGACGCTGGCAGTCAGGGATTGGCCAGTCCCGTCTAACCGCAAGGAACTGCAGCGCTTTTTGGGGTTCGCAAACTTCTATAGACGATTCATCCGCGGCTATAGTCAGAAGGCGCTCCCCCTGACCCGCCTTACGTCAACTAAGACTCCCTTTAAGTGGGACTCTACCGCGGAGGCCGCATTCGTTAGCCTAAAGGCGGCGTTTACCAGTCCCCCCGTCCTTCAACATCCTGACCCTGATCTTCCCTTCGTTGTAGAAGTGGACGCCTCGGATTCAGGGGTGGGGGCGGTATTGTCCCAACGCTCTCCAGTCGACCAGAAGCTGCACCCCTGTGCCTTCTTCTCCCGTCGACTCTCTGCTGCCGAAGCCAATTATGACGTTGGCAACCGTGAACTGTTGGCGGTTGTCTCGGCTCTGCAGGAATGGAGACACTGGCTCGAAGGGGCAAAAGAACAATTCACGGTTTACACGGACCACAAGAACCTCGCTTACCTCCGTACCGCCAAGAGGCTCAACTCCCGTCAAGCCCGGTGGGCCTTGTTCCTGACCCGATTCAACTTCTTACTCACATACTCCCCAGCCTCCAAGAACACCAAGCCCGACGCTCTTTCCCGTCTCCACGACCCCCCGGAAGTGGACCTATCCCCAGAGACCATCCTCCCGGCTCAGTGCATCGTGGGGGCCGTTCAATGGGAGGTGGAGCAGCGGATCCAGACCGCCCTGGAGGGGGTGCAGGTACCGGCGGGGTGTCCGGCGGGGAGACTGTTCGTGCCTCCATCCCTGCGGTCGGAGGTTCTTCAGTGGGGACACGGGTCCAAGGTGGCATGCCATCCAGGGGTGAACCGGACGGTACAACTTGTCGCCCAGCGATTCTGGTGGCCGGAACTCCGGAACGACGTGACGGAGTTCGTCAGGGCCTGCACCTCCTGCGCCTGCGGCAAGTCCTCCCATCGACCCCCGGCCGGATTGCTCCAGCCGTTGCCCATTCCACCTCGCCCCTGGTCACACATCGCGCTGGACTTCGTGACGGGTCTTCCCTCCTCCCGAGGTCACACAGTCGTGCTCACTATCGTGGACCGCTTCTCCAAAGCGGCCCACTTCGTGCCATTGTCCGGGTTGCCGTCGGCATTGGAGACCGCCGACCTCCTGGTTAAACACGTTTTTTGTCTCCACGGCCTCCCTACAGATATTGTGTCGGACCGGGGCCCCCAGTTTGTGTCACGCGTCTGGAAGCGGTTCTGCCGGTCCCTCGGAGCCACGGCCAGCCTGACGTCCGGCTACCACCCCCAGTCCAACGGACAGGCCGAGCGCGCCAACCAAGATCTGGGGTCGGCCCTCCGCTGTGTGTGCCTCCACCAACCCGCGACATGGGTCGACCACTTGCCTTGGGTGGAGTACGCACACAACACCCTCGTCTCCTCCGCAACCGGCCGATCCCCGTTCATGACGGCGTACGGTTACCAGCCGCCGCTGTTCCCGTCGCAGGAGGGGCAGGTGGAGGTCCCTTCCGTTCAACACCACCTCAAGCGGGCCCATCGCGTGTGGAGGGAGGCCCGGGCGGCATTGTCCCGCACGGCGTCCCGAAATCGTCAAATCGCGGATCGTCGTCGGCGCCCGGCCCCCCCCTATGTGGTGGGGCAGAAGGTGTGGCTGGCTACTCGAGACCTTCGCCTGGCCGGCTCCTCGGCGAAACTGGGTCCTCGATTCACTGGTCCCTTCGAGGTCGAGGCCGTCATCAACCCGGCTGCTGTCAGGCTCCGTCTACCTCCTACCATGAAGGTGCACCCCGTCTTCCACGTCTCCCTTCTCAAACCCGTTTCTTCCAGTGACTTGGCTCCTCCTCCCACGCCGCCGCCCCCTCCGCGGGTCGTCGACGGTGACCCGGTGTACACGGTTCGTGCCATCCTGGACTCTCGGCGCAGGGGAAAGGGGTTCCAGTATCTGGTCGACTGGGAGGGCTACGGGCCTGAGGAGCGGCAGTGGGTGCCTCGCTCCTGGATCCTTGATCCGTCCCTTTTGCGCGACTTCCACGCTGCACACCCTTCCAAACCGGGTAGTCCGCCGGGAGGCGTCCGTTGAGGGGGGGGTACTGTCACGCCGCGTGCTCGCCAGCAGGTGGCGGGTTCTCCCGCCGCCTGTTCGGCACACCTGCCCGTTATTTCGGGCTGATTACGTGCCTTTATTAGGCGACTCCGGCAGTCATCTCACTGCCGGAGAATTCCTCGCTGAGCCATTATTCGCTCTCGCTATCTATTTGCGCTATTGCTATTTGCCTCGTTGCATACTTGCCTTACGACCTATACTTGTTGCCCACTTATTTCGACTTTCGATATTTCGTATTTTTATACTATTTCCACCAGCGCGATTATCTCCTCGCGTTTGCTCTAGCCGCGAGCGTTTTCTGTTTGTTTCCTGATCCTTATTTGATCAGCGTTTTCTGTTAATTTCCTGATCCTTATTTGATCAGCGTTTTCTGTTACCGTTTTTCCCTGTCGGGCTCTTTCTGTTGTTTTTTCGTTCTGTCATTAAAGACACCTTATTTTGTGACAATACTCTCTCTTGTCTGCTTTACCTGGGATCCAACTTATTTAATTCATTTGTTCTGCTCGGAGCGATTTTTTCCCCTCGAGCAGAACGTGACAACCACCTAGTTAGTTAGTTAGTTCGTTAATTTTTTTGTCAAATGCCTTTTTTTATGATAATATTTTGTTCACGAAAATGTTTCTCTTCAATTTTAGTTGTCGTTATTTCATGAGCTTACATCGACGATTATAACATTGTACTGCACCGTTTTCACAGGCTGGTGTCTGTCGCTCTGGCCTTCCTCATTGTGGTGACTGTGACCAACTTTGCCATGATATTCTTCTCATGCTGTGGCCTTCACATTTACGGCGCCTGGCTCCATAAATTCCATAGGGTTGACCTTTGGCTCGTGCGCGTGTTGGTGAGTATCTAAACATGTCAGCGGGTGAATACTGGTGACTTATCTCCAGCATTTCATGTCATAGGTTCAAAACGGTATAGCCATGTACGCAACGTGGACCACCATTGCGAGCCTCCTCAACCTGGCCATTGTGCTCAACACGTATGCAAGCCTGTCCCAAACATCTGCCGCCACAATCTCACTTGCCATTTTGGTCGTGGTGGTGTTTGTATGGTAAGTAAAATGACATCATCTAACAGACTGTCTCCTGTGATTGTTTTCCTGATTACTTTGTTCCTCACACCAACTCCCAATGGCAGGTTTGTCCTAGAAAATTTCTTTTTGGATAAACATGTGCGCTACATCCTGGTCATCTACCCCGTCGTCATCTGGGCGCTGATTGGATCCTACACCAAAAACTATGATGCAGAATCGCCCAGTCAAACCGGAATATTTGCTGGTAAGGAAGTTTTCTTTCTTTTTTTTTGCATCGTGAAATAACAGATCAATATACAAAACTCTGGCGACAATCATTTTAAAGATGACATATCAAACGTCGCAAATGTTGTTGGTCCCTGTGACATCTTACATACAGTATCCAAAACCAGTGTCCCTCCTGCCACAATGACACTGAGTCACCCTTAAATGAACCCGTGTTGTTCATTCAAGCCCTCCACCAAGTGGTCAAAAATAATAATGAATCTCCAATAAATAAGAAGACAGCCTTTTATAATGCCTCCTCTACATGGGATATGTCACAAACACATCAGAGGTAATTGGCCAAAACCAGTGATCTTGTATCATTGTTTTATGCATGGTGGTCGACTGGTTAGTACGTCGGCCTTACCGTGCCGAGGTGCAGGGTTTGATTCCCGCTCCGGCCTTCGTGTGTGGAGTTTGCATGTTCTTCTCATGCCTGTGTGGGTTTTCTCCGGGTACTTTGGTTTCATCCCACCTTCCAAAAACATGCATGGCAGGCTGATTGAACACTCTAAATTGCCTCTAGGTGTGAGTGTGAGCGCGGATGGTTGTTTGTCTCTGTGTGCCCTGCGATTGGCTGAACCGGAGCGCAGCGGTACATCAGGTCGAGTGCATTTCTGGTGGAAAAAAAAAGCTGTTATTCATGAACGAAATGCAAGTATTATGGGGGGGGGGGGGTGTTACCTTCGGCAGAGGCCTGCAAAGGCGTAGACCATCACAAGAGCAAGAAAGATATAAATAAAGGTCCAAATGATGATGGTCCATCCAGATGTGCAAATGCGTCCGAAATGTTGCCAGTGGTCTCCAAAAAGGGATCTAGAAGGGGTGACAAGTTTTAGTCGTTTAGGGATGTTATACCCCTCCGTGAGTCGTCACCTTACCGTGGTGGAGGGGTTTGTGTGTCCCAATGATCCTAGAAGCTAAGTTGTCTGGGGCTTTATGCCCCTGGCAGGGTCACCCATGGCAAACAGGTTCTAGGTGAGGGGCCAGACAAAGCACGGCTCAAAGACCCCAATGATGATTGCAATAAATGGATCTAGGTTTCCCTTGCCCGGACGCGGGTCACCTGGGCCCCTCTCTGGAGCCAGGCCTGGAGGTGGGGCTCGTTGGCAAGCGCCTGGTGGCTGGGCCTACACCCATGGGGCCCGGCCGGGCACAGCCCGAAGAGGCAACGTGGGTCCCCCTTCCCATGGGCTCACCATCCATGAGAGGGGCCAAAGGCGTTGGGTGCAATGTGAGCTGGGCGGCAGCCAAAGGCGGGGACCTTGGCGGTCCGATCCTCGGCTGCAGAAGCTAGCTCTTGGGACATGGAATGTCACCTCTCTGGCAGGGAAAGAGCCCGAGCTGGTGTGTGAGGCAGAGAATTTCCGACTGGATATAGTCGGACTTGCCTCCACACACAGCCTGGGTTCTGGTACCAGTTCTCTCGAGAGGGGTTGGACTTTCTTCCACTCTGGAGTTGCTCACGGAGAGAGAGGCGCAGAGCTGGTGTGGGCATACTCATTGCCCCCCGGCTCAGTGCCTGTACATTGGGGTTTACACCGGTAGACGAGAGGGTTGCCTCCCTCCGCCTTCGGGTGGGTGGACGGGTCCTGACTGTTGTTTGTGCATATGCACCAAACAGCAGCTCAGCATACCCACCCTTTTTGGAGTCCTTGGAGGGTGTGATGGAGAGTACTCCTGCTGGGGATTCCCTTGTTTTGCTGGGGGACTTCAATCCCCACGTGGGCAATGACAGTGAGACCTGGAGGGGCGTGATTGGGAGGAACGCCACCCCCCCCCCGATCAGAACCCGAGTGGTGTTTTGTTATTGGACTTCTGTGCTCGTCACGGATTGTCCATAACGAACACCTTGTTCAAACATAAGGGTCTCCATATGTGCACTTGGCACCAGGACACCCTAGGCCGCAGTTCGATGATCGACTTTGTAGTTGTATCATCGGATTTGCGGCCACATGTTCTGGACACTCGGGTGAAGAGAGGGGCGGAGGTGTCAACTGATCACCACCTGGTGGTGAGTAGGCTCCAATGGTGGGGGAAGATGCCGGTCCGTCCTGGCAGACCCAAACGTATAGTGAGGGTTTGTTGGGAGCGTCTGGCGGAATCCCCTGTCAGAAGGAGTTTCAACTCCCACCTCCTACAGAGCTTTTCCCATGTTCCGGGGGATGCGGGGACATTGAGCCCGAGTAGACCATGTTCCGTGCCTCTATTGTTGAGGCGGCCAATCTGAGTTGTGGCCGTAAGGTGGTTAGTGCCTGTCGTGGCGGCAACCCCCGTACTCGCTGGTGGACACCAGCAGTAAGGGATGCCGTCAAGCTGAAGAAGGAGTCCTATCGAGCCTTTATGGCCTGTGGGACCCCAGAGGCAGCTGACGGGTATCGACTGGCCAAGCGGACCGGGGCTTCGGTGGTCGCCGAGGCAAAAACCCGAGCGTGGGAAGAGTTTGGTGTGGCCATGCAAGCCGACTTCCGGACGGCTTCGAGGAAATTCTGGTCCACCATCCGACGTCTCAGGAGGGGGAAGCAGTGCACCACTAACACTGTGTACAGTGGGGATGGGGCGCTGCTGACTTCGACTCGGGACGTTGTGAACCGGTGGGCAGAGTACTTCGAAGACCTCCTCAACTCCACCAACACGCCTTCCTTGGAGGAAGCAGAGCCTGGGGACTCTGAGGTGGGCTCTCCTATCTCTGTGGTTGAAGTCACCGATGTGGTTAAAAAGCTCCTCGGTGGCAAGGCCCCAGGGGTGGATGAGATCCGCCCGGAGTTCCTCAAGTCTCTGGATGTTGTGGGGCTGTCCTGGTTGACACGCCTCTGCAGCATCGCGTGGTCATCGGGGAGAGTGCCTCTGGATTGGCAGACCGGGGTAGTGGTCCCTCTTTTTAAAAAAGGGGCCCAGAGGGTGTGTTCTAACTACAGATGGATCACATTCCACAGCCTCCCTGGCAAGGTCTATTCAGGGGTGCTGGAGAGGAGGGTCCGTCAGGAAGTCGAGCCTCAGATCATCATCATATCTTGTCGCGCCAGTACTGGATCCATTGCTTGGCAGCATCACTAGTGTCTAAGAGGTCTTGATCTGTGCAGGTGGGCCCCAGTTCACAGTCCCGAAGAATGTGCTCCATTGTTTGTATTGGGTGGCCACACGGACATTCACTGCTGAGTGAGAGTCCCCATTTATAGGTGTTGTTCCGAGTCTTGCCTACTCTGGTTCTATCTCTATTTAATGTCACCCAGTTCCTTCTTGAGAGGGCTGTTCCACTTGGAAGATGTTCGTTTGGGCTTTGGATTGCACCATTTAGTGCAGAGCTGTCCCATTCTCTCCATTTTTCGAGCCTGTGGTTTGTTGACTGCTCAGGATCTAAACTATGGACAGTCATAAAGCTCTTTCTGGACTTCAGTCTTCTTATTGATTCACTATGACCATAGAGGGGGTGTCTTGTGTCATTTTCTTGATTATGCTTTTGTGCCCTTGCATGAATGTCTCTACGTATGTGTGGTGGTGCGATGCCCGCCAATCTGTAGAGTGCTGGCAGTGGTGTTGGTTTTAGTGTGCCAGTAATTATTCGGCATGTGTTGTTCAGCTCAGGATCTATTTTGTGAGCATGACATGATCTTGCCCATGCTGCTGAGCAATATTCAGCAGTAGAGTAGCATAGTGCTAGAGCTGTTGTTCTCAGAGTTTTAGGATCTGTTCCCCAGTTAGAGTTAGCAAGTTTAGCTAATAGGTTGTTTCTTGTGGCAACTTTTGACTTGAATTTCCTTACATGTTCTGCGAAGGAGAGCGTTCGATCCAATGTGACTCCAAGATAGACAGGATAGTCAACATGCTCAAGTCTCTCATTATTCCAGTGGATGCTTAATTTTCTATTTGCCTGGTGGTTATTTAGGTGGAATGCACACACCTGCGTCTTTCCTGGATTGGCATTAAGTGAGTTTTGTTTATAATACTCTGTTAGGTGTTGAAGAGCAGCTGATAGTCTCCTTTCGGTGGTTTCAAATGAGCGCGATTGGGTGGCAATACACAGATCATCGGCATATATAAATCTTCGGATGTTTACAAACTCTGGCTGGTCATTTGTGTAGATGTTAAAAAGTACTGGAGCCCGAACAGAGCCTTGTGGGAGACCATTTTTTTGTGTTCGGTATCTACTTTTCTTGCCATCCATTTCTACAAAGAAGCGTCTGTTTGTAAGCAGTGATTGTATGATTTCACAATCGTTGTATTATGAACAGCTTTGGCAAGCCTCAGATTGAGGAGGAGCAGTGTGGTTTTCGTCCCGGCCGTGGAAGAGTGGACCAGCTCTACACCCTTAGCAGGGTACCTGAGGGTATGTGGGAATTCGCCCAACCAGTCTACAGGTGTATTGTGGACTTGGAGAAGGCGTTTGACCGTGTCCCTCGGGGAGTTCTGTGGGGGGTGCTTCGTGGGTATGGGGTACCGAACCCCATGATACGGGCTGTTCGGTCACTATACCACCGATGTCAGAGTTTGGTTCGCATTGCCGGCAGTAAGTCGGAATCGTTTCCAGTGGGGGTAGGACTCCGCCAAGGCTGCCCTTTGTCGCCGATTCTGTTCATGACCTTTATGGACAGAATTTCTAAGCGCAGCCGAAGCGTTGAGGGGGTCCGTGTTGGGGGCCTCAGTATTGCATCCCTGCTTTTTGCAGATGATGTGGTGCTGTTGGCTCCTTCAAACGAGGCTCTCCAACTCTCACTGGAGCGTTTCGCAGCCGAGTGTGAAGCGGTTGGGATGAAAATCAGCACTTCCAAATCTGAAACCATGGTCCTCAGTCGGAAAAGGGTGTAGTGCCCCCTCCGGGTCGGGGAGGAGATCTTACCCCAAGTGGAGGAGTTCAAGTATCTTGGGGTCTTGTTCACGAGTGGGGGTAGGAAGGAGCGGGAAATCGACAGGCGGATCGGTGCAGCGTCTGCTGTGATGCGAACGTTGTATCGGTCTGTCGTGGTGAAGAAGGAGCTGAGCCAAAGGGCGAAGCTCTCAATTTTCCGGTCGATCTACGTCCCAAACCTCACCTATTGTCACGAGCTATGGGTCGTGACCGAAAGAACGAGGTCAGTCATCCGGGAGGGCCTCAGAGTCGAGCCGCTTCTCCTCCACATCGAGAGGAGCCAGATGAGGTGGCTTGGGCATCTGATTCGGATGCCTCCTGAGCTCCTCCCTGGTGAGGTGTTCCAGACATATCCCACCGGGAGGAGACCCCAAAGACCCAGGACACGCTCTATGTCACCCAGCTTGCCTGGGAACGACTCGGGATCCCCCGGGGAGAGCTGGAAGAAGTAGCTAGGGAGAGGGAAGTCTGGGCTTTCCTGCTAAAGCTGTTGCCCCCGCGACCTGGCCCCGGATAAGCGATAGATGATGAATGGATGGATAGATGGATGGATGGATGGATGGATGGATGGAAGGATGTTATATTTCATATGGGCAGCACGGTGGTCGACTGTTTAGCGGGTCCACCTCACAGTGAAAAGGTGCAGGGTTTGATTCCGGCTCGGGGCTTCCTCTGGGGAGTTTGCATGTTCTGGCCGCGCGTGGTTTTCTGCAGGTACTCCAGTTTCCTCCCACATTCCAAACACATGCATGGCAGGCTGATTGAACACTCCAAAGTGTCCCTATGTGTGAGTGTGAGCGCGGGTGGTTCTTTGTCTCTGTGTGCCCTGCGATTGGCTGGCAACCAACCAATCCCCCGCCTACTGCCCCAAGACAGCCCCCCCCCCTGACCCCCCACCACCCTTGTGAGGATAAGGCGAATCGAAAAAGGGATGGATGGAACCTCATTTGAGGACCAATGTAAACAACGAAAAGGCACACAGTATGTTGCACATTTGTACAACACAGATACAACGGCACATTTCATCATGTGCTCTTCTTTTTATTTGTAAAGTTTATTGGAATTGTTTCGGCTGTGGTGTAGACCAACACTCTTTTTTCCACAGTGGTTGTGCTGGCAGCGGCCTGTGTTCTGTTTGCCACCCGTATCATTCTGGTTGTGTGGCGTCACATCAAGAGTCCGATCTACAAGCAAAATAGTGTAGACCTCAGATTGCCGGTGGACATAATCAACAGTCAAAGAAATATATTGTTCAAGTGAGGGTGCTCACTGCACTGCTTTTGTGTGACACTTTGTGTGAGTTATGCTTGGGAAATGTGGTTTTTGCAATTTTGGAAAATGTTTTGATGTCAGTGATTTTTTTTTTGTATTACCATATATAATGAATGCACTTTTTCTTATACTATGTGTATGCATTGCATACATGTCAACTTTTCGGAGCGCCAACCTGTATAAACTACCAAAAAACTACTTATCACATACCAAAGCATTTTATATGTCAAAATAACGGCCGAAAAAAAAAAACCCACGAAATGTTCAATTATATTTATTGTAGATCTCCATAATACAATGTCTCGTTAATGTCCAATCATCATTCTACTTAGTGGCATTACTGTGTTCAGAGTTGTATTCCTGCGTTACTTTTTTCACCAACTCCTAATCATTTGGAGTTGGTGAAAAAAAACCCGGAAATTTTCAGAATCCGTATGATTTGTGCGATACGACCATATACGTAATTGTGACAACTTGTGACAACATTCATAATATCTGCAGGGTGGGCCCAAAGTATGTATACCAGTGGCGGGCCGTGCATTTCAACCATAGGCCTTCAGTGACGTCACATACATTAACACAATATAGGCTCGTCAGGCAGCACTTAATTTCAGGAGCATTTAAAACCATCAAGTATGCATTAACAATTAAGAGCAGGAAACTAAATTTACAGATATTGTCAAAAATAAAAAGATTTAAGAAATACTCAATAAAATGACACCCAAATTACGCTGTGTGATCATAAACATGTCTGTCCAATATATTTGCAATGTTGAAGTTTCATATAAGACACCAACCACACAATAACAAAACAAACTATTCTTTGAAAATAAAATACTCAATCATTTGCATTTTGAGAATCAGCTATACAACATTAAATAATTTAAAATGTTGAGCAGCTGAGATTGAACTAATTTTAGTGCACGAAGCTGACTATAATGCGCCATTATAAATTGCAGGTGAGCTGATTTATTTCATACATTTTTGTATCTTTGTAATTTTATTTCGTTTCCATTTATACAAACAAAATAAAATAAGAAGAAATGTAAAATAAAATTCATTTACTCACCAATGTAGTGCCTGTTCACTGAGCTGCAGATCTACGCGAGTGTCCCCAAACGTTTTTAAACGCACCGTAGCTCGTAAGTGCCCAGCCGTGCTCTGATGTTTCCTTGCTGCCTTGGTAAAATAACTTAAATTGGTCCATCCAGTGGAAGGTCCGTCTTGAAAATTGTGTGGAAAGTAGTTCTGCAACCAGATCAACGTCTTCTCCTTCGGGCATTTTGGGTCAAAATGCAACAACAGCTCTCTAGCAAGCGCTCATCCAATCACCGAAATACGCACGTCCAGTGTCGAAGTAAGCCCTTCTAGCTGGCCCTGCTACGCAGACTCGTGATCTGATTGGCTCTTGCAAGCTGACTGTGCCGGTTCACTTACAGGGCACAGGGGCCTGCTCCGTTTAATCTGAAGGCCCCGAGCAAGTTTAATTTACCTGGCAACACAAGCTAGCTGAAATATGATTGGTTAAAACCTCTACCATAATAAATAAGTTATTAATCGAGTGGCTTTCAATGTTATTTTAAATAACATTCAATGTTTCAATGTTATTTTAAATAACATTGAAAGCCACTCGACTAAGTGGAAATAATATGACGTAAAGAATACAGAGAATAATTTTGTTTACATATTTATGAAAATAAAATAACATCAATTAAATTTATGTTATTCTCAGTAATTTAATTTAATAAATTTACTTTTCTGAGCATGTTTAGGCCAGCAGAGAAGGCCTTGCTGGCCCTGACGGAACGCCACTGATGTATACATATTTTAAATTCACTTTTTTTTTGCACATAGGCTACCATGAATAATGAAAACTATATATATATATATATATATATATATATATATATATATATATATATATATATATATATATATATATATATATATATATATATATATATATATATATATATATATATATATATAGCATCCTCGTCTCGAAAGGCGATGGTCGACGCGTAGGGGGGGATTAGGTCCTGTACTGGACGCATGAGCGCGAGTGGCTGAAGAGCCCTATTCTTGAGTGGCATTCCCGCTGGCATTTCACGCAGGTGAATGTTGAGGATGGTGGGGTGGTTCTGCTCGAGGCGATACCAAATCGCCTCGTGCAGAACAAGGAAATAAAGGGTAGGATCCCCGGAAAGCAGACAACGAAAAAATCTTGTCGAACAAAAAGTGTCTTTAATGACAAAAAACAGAAAGAGCCCGACAGGGAAAAACGATAACAAAAAACGCTGATCAAATAAGGACCAGGAGTAACAAAGAAGGAAAAAACAACTGAAAACGCTCGCGGAAAACAAAACACGAGGAGGGCCTGAATTGGCGAAAAATACGATAAGTACAAATGTTAGAGTCTAAGCGCGAATCACAAGAGTATCGGCCGTAAGGCAAGAAGGCAACGAGTCAATAACAAATAGCGAAATAGAGCACGAGAGAATATGGCACGGCGTGGAATTCTCCGGCAGTGAGTGGACTGCCGGAGCCTCTTCATAAAGGCAGGTAATCAGCCCGAAATTACGGACAGGTGTGCAGTTGGCGGAGGGAAAAGCCCGCCACCTGCTGGTGGGCACGGGACGTGACAGGGGCGGTAATGAAAACTAGTCAAGAACAAATTATGTAGGTTCTAGGATTGGGCTGGTACTGTAGAACGAAAGGTAGTTTTAAGGCTGGTCGCAATAAATGTAAGTAAGGTAAGAAGGAAGGAGAGGGAAAGATCTATAATAGAAAATAAGTTGCAGGGAGACAAGTAAGAATGAAAAGAAGGGAGAACAGCAGGTCTCAGTAGCATCCTGACAGTTGAAAGATGGATAAATAAAACAGCTCTGATGGAAGGAAGAAGGGAATGAAGGGCGGGAGGCAAAAAGCAGTTTCAAGCGAAGGCAATAAATAATGATGAAAAAAGTATGAGGGGAGGAAACAACAAAGGAAGGACAGATGGATACTGTAGTTGGAAGTAAGGCAGCCAGGAAGGAACATATATATTCAGAATGTTCTGACATCCATTTTGCTCACAGCGAATGCAAATGCATTTAAAATGCACTTTATTCTTCACGTTTACTGAATGCATGTCGCATTATCATTGAGTGCATTTTAATTTAGGAGATATGTGAAATGAGAAATCAAATGTGTTTTTGTTTCTGCAGTTCAGTTGAATTATTATAAAAGTGATCATTAAAAAAAAAATCTGATTTCAAGAGGTGAGTCTATTTGAATGGGAATTGTCACATCTCGGTTTTTCACCAATCCTGGGCCATTTTTAAGGGTGTGTTTAGTGCCGATCTTTTAAAGTGAATAGCATTCAAAGTATGTGACGTGAGGAGCAAACATCTGGTAGGTACGTTTTGTCTTCAAGTACATTTTCGTGCAAAGACACCATGAAGTAGACAAAAGTTTCCCATTCCATTTGTGACAGATTTCAGTAAACTGCAGGCGGCCCTATCGCTTCACCCAGAACAGGGGTCGGCAACCCAAAATGTTGAAAGAACCATTTGAACCCCTGCCCCCCACCCCCAAAAAAAACCACAAATACATCTGGAGCCGAATAAAAATAAAAGCCTTGTATCAGACTGATAATGAAAGCAACACACGCTGTGTGTATGTATCTATTTTAGCTATATTAGCCAACTATCAAAATGACTAAATTGGCTTCAAATACACAATGAGCCTTCATGATTAAATGGATTTTTTCATGCAGTGCATCCGGTAGAGCAGGGGTGCCCAACCTTTTTTGACCGAAGATCTAGTTTTTGATCAAACAACTTCCCGCGATCAACCCGTTACATAACATGCGCACATACGCACGCACCTACACACGCATGCCATAGTGAGCAAGAGCCACAACGGTCCCTAAGATGAATGAAACAGAAAAATAATGTAGACACAAGAGTTTGTGAAAATCACTGCCGACTTTCATCGTGAAGACATGGGACGCACTTTTGCGGTGTGTTATCGATCGTAGTTTTCATGATCTGTTTTAAAATGCTTCTCCACAATGCCCTCCACATTCCCATTTTTTCCAGGTGAATTGTCCATAAAACACTTTTTTTTTTAAATTTTTACAACAGCCACCTGCCTGGCATTCCGCCCTGTTAATAGAAATGTGTGTTGCAGGCTATGATGCAAATCTTCGTTGACAGAAGTGTTGAAATTTTATAATTATTCTACACATTTTTACAGCATTGGAAAACGTTAAGAATGTTGGTGTCATGTTTGTCCTCATACGGAAACTATATTAAAACAAGAAATACATTTCCCTCCCCCATTTTTTTTCCATATTCAAGGAACTGGGGCACATGCAGCTCTAGAGCCGCCTGTTGCCGACCCCGACCCACAGCATACATGCCCATCATTTAATCATAATTACCTATGAAAAGAGCATCAACATATATGAAAAAAAACATGGGAGACTTTTTTTTTAATCTGACGCTTGGCTATGCAGAATGGAGGATCTACCTTTTAGTATATGTTTGTGTGTGTGTGTGTGTGTGTGTGTGTGTGCGCGTGTGTGTGTGCGCGTGTGTGTGTGTGTGTGTGTGTGTGCGTGTGGTGGGATGGGTCAGTGGTAGAGTTTCTAACCCATAGATTGTGGATTTGATTGTGGATTTGATCCCCAGCCCTCATGACCAAGTTACAGAGTTCTAGAGCAAGATACTGAAGCCCCAGTTGCTCCTAATTCTGCGGCTAATACAAAGTCAGCGTGAAGAGCTGAGAATGCCTTAATCGGGGGAAAAATGCTACACAAGTGAAAGACAATTGATGCCTGACGCAGTTCATGGAGGAACTGAATGGGGACTGGATCCCACAAACCTAAACACAAACAGAATCCGTAAGAAAAATATTTATTTACGAGAAAAAGTGCACCGAAAAAGTATAAATAGAAATCACTGGTCACAAAAAGCCAAGAAAAACAAGGCATACACAAAACATGCTTGAAAAGGCAAAGTAATAGTCACGCAGAGAATATAAACAAAATGATAAGAGTCCAATATCACAAAACAAAATCTAAATCAAAGACAAAATAATGTCAATACTTACTCACGAGGTAAGTGAGAGCAAAAATGATCATTATGAGATCAAGAGGTCCAGAAAACAACACTTGAGCATGAGCAGCAAACAAGGTCAATAATCTGACAGAATATTGGCAAAAGGCCTTCCTCTGCCACCTGCTGGAGACACACAAGAACAGGATCATGACAATGCCAAAGCAATTTGCCCGGGTCACAGAGCAGTTTTTTTAGGTTCCAGCCCCCCCTGGCGACTCTGTACATGATAAGTGGTGTCCAAAATGACATGCCATGACAAAACAGGACAAGAACAGGGCAGGAATAGAACAGCCCAAGAGTAGTGGAACTAGAGTGCGGTGAGGGTGGGTTGGTAACACGTACACGAAACAACTGTCGAAACTGAGTGCAAGTGAGAGCACAGTCTTTGAAGTTAGAGTAACGTCTCAAGAGCTGTTCAAAGAAATGAATGGCCTGCACCATGCAACTGCTTTAAATAACATAGGTTTGTCTGTATGAAAATATGGAAAAAAATTGACACTGTCATGCATGCACAATAAAAGTCAGAGGTGTCCCTGAGTTGATGTGCAGGCAACTGTGGACGGAGGACATCGCCCTGTCCAGCCACGAGTTTAGGGCGGGCCAGAGGGCCCACAAAAGGCCGAGGGCGGTCCACCATCCCCACCGAAGCGCTCCAACCAGCCGGACACCGGCCCGCACACCCTGCCGCCGTCAATTTGAACCGATCCGTAGCCGGAATCGATACTTGCACGTCTGCACTGTGAGGCCGATGTGCGAACTGGCCAACCACCATGAGGTGTATGTTATACATTAAAACTTGGAGGACCGGCAAGGGAGAGGAACTAAGCGCCAGAACCAAGCCCAAAGGTTAAGTGTCAAGTGAGAAATGTTTGTATAGTGTATATAAAGGGGATATGTGGGGATAAGTCTGCAATTTTGGAGGCTCTTTGCTCTTTGATAAGATAAGATATCCTTTATTCGTCCCACACTGGGGAAATTTACAGCCTCCAGCAGCAAGAATGTATGTAGAAAGAAGAAAGGAGACAGAGAAAAAAAAACAACAAACATCTTTCAATTAAATACAATATGAACACAAATGGATAAATCGCAGTACTATTTACAATTTTCCTTCACATCATTTATTCATTCATTCATTCATCTTCCGTACCTGTCACGTTGAGCCCGAGGCGATGAGAAATCGCCTCGTGCACAACAGAAAAAACGAGGTGGATCCCCGGAAAAAGCAGACAACGAAAAAATCTTGTAAGAAATAAAGGGTTTTAATAACGAACAAAAGGAGCCCGAACAGGGAAAACGGTAACAGAAAGCGCTGGTCAACTAAGGACCAGGAAAATAAGGAAGACAACCGAAAACGCTCGCGAAACGAATAAAGGGCGAGGAACTATCGAAAAAGGAGAACCGTAACGATGACAATTTGGTCACAACACGAAATACACGAAAGTAGTGGCCGTAAGGCAATAGGGCAGCGAGAAATAGTTAAGCGACGAGATTAGCGATAGAGAGCAATGGCACGGTAAGGAATTCTCCGGCAGTGGGAGGACTGCCGGAGTCTCATTCATATAGGAGGGCAATCAGTCCGAGATTGAGAGCAGGTGCACCGAACCGACGGAGGGAAAAATCCGCCACCTGTCGGCGAGCACGCGACGTGACAGTACCGCTTGATCCTCACGAGGGTCGCGTGGGGTGCTGGAGCCTATCCCAGCTGTCTCCGGGCAGTAGGCGGGGGACACCCTGAATTGGTTGCCAGCCAATCACAGGGCACACAGAGACGAACAACCATCCGCGCTCACACTCCCACCTAGGGACAATTTAGAGTGTTCAATTAGCCTGCCACGCATGTTTTTGGAATGTGGGAGGAAACCGGAGCACCCGGAGAAAACCCACGCAGGCCCGGGGAGAACATGCAAACTCCACACAGGGAGGCCGGAGCTGGAATCGAACCCGGTACCTCTGCACTGTGAAGCCGACGTGCTAACCACTGGACTACCGGGCCGCCTCACATCATTTAATTATTATTATTATTATGATTGTTATTTTTTATTCATCAGCCTGACAGCAGTCGGTAGGAACGAGCGTCGGTATCTCTCCTTCTTGCAGCGCGGGTGTAACAGTCTCTGGCTGAAGGAGCTACCAAGTGCTGTCAGGGCGGGCTGGAGGCTCTTTGGAGGCTCAACTACGGAAGGTCGGGGCCCATCCAACAGGCCGGTCACAAAGAGAGGAGACAACTAAACCCAAACCCAACAGTGCCTTTTTCCCCATTTAGAGATTGGTATGTGCATTAAATTTGGCCTCTGTTTTAGAAGATCCACTTGTTTCTTTCTAAATCCAAAGTGTTGGGGTATTCCAATCTTGCCTGGAGTGTTCACACCTTGCCTCTTTTGACAATTTTGGTTCCTCTCTATCTCGTCTATTCTTCATTAAGATCAACATGAACGAATGATATATAATGATGGGAGGTAAAAAGGGAGGTGTGTTTTGTTTCACAACCCTTTTATAAGCGAGTTACAGGAGAGCATGCAAGATAAGAGGTCCATGTGACTTTCACTACGGTCATAAACGAGCGAATCCATTCTATCGACCTTCTGCTATCTGCACCACAAGTGCAAAAGACGGATGGTGAAAGGTAGGCTTTGTTTGGCTTGACATCTTTTGGGTAGCAATTTCATCTTATCTTCAACATGCATTTCATGCTGTTTTGTCAAAAGTACTGTCGTTTACGTGTCATGATGTTTCACAGAAGTCCAAACGATTACAATGCAGTGTTCCCTCAGTTATTGCGGCTTCACTTGATTGCAGGTTTTTATTTTTGACCACGTCATGTATTGCGGGTCTACTACATTGTGGATTTTCTTGCTATTTTTCTTTCCTCTAAAATGGACTGGTCAAAAAATTATTTTACAAACACCAAGACCATGAAAATTGGAGCTCGTCCATCACTCACAAAATCACTGTTCCCTTTTTGTGGGTGCGTTAAAAAAAGGCTCAGAGTGCACTGCTTCACTCAGATGTTTGTTTAGATGTGTCTTTCGGTTAGTCACGGCGCCCCAGAGAAAGTCGCACCAGCCATAAAATGCATAATAAAGAACAAAAAACATACATAAGTCGCGTTTTTTGGGGGGGCGGGGGGTGTATGTGATAAAATCCAACCCCAAGAACAGAAGAAGAAGACGGCAGCGCTTCCTCTTCTACGTCGCTCACGTCAGACTTATCGTGGTTTTCTCAAAACAGGTTAAGAGCGGCCTCTTGCGGTTTAATGTGAAAATAACATGTGAAATGATAATAATGTGTTAATAATTTCACCCATAAATCGCTCCAGAGTATAAGCCTGCCAAACTACAAAAAAACTGCGACTGATAGTCCGGAAAATACGATACATGAAAGTCCTTTTTTTACACTTGTATCATACGACGTCTTACCTTCACAACAATCTTGTGTCACATTTTTGTCAAAGTTGGAAATCTGAGTGTATTCATGCGCCTTTTAGATCCCTGTTGCTGAAAACCGAAACCAATTTACTCTGGTGCCATATCAACTTCAAACACATGGTCTATGCAAAATGATAACAGAGGTGACATTGTTGTCTGCTCAAAGTGGACGTAGGCAACTCAGGTCCTCATTTGAATGAGGCGTGTTGGAGTCGGGAAACTTCTAAAACAGTCACGACAGTGGCTCTCAAGGACCGCAGTTGCCTACCCTTGGGTTAAGGTGTAAATTTGAAAATTTGTCAAATAGTTTTCTCCCCCCGATTAGTCACCACTAACATCAACCAAATGTAGAATGTCTCTCCTAGTCCTTACAGGGGCTTCTATTTGAGCTTTGCACTCACACTATTTTCTCATTGACTCCAACAGTGTATTCCGTAACCTGCGTTGTATTTCGAAGCGGTTCCTTACGATGGGGAAACACAATGCTGGACGCCTTGTTGCCATTTTGCTTTCCGTGGTGGTCTACGGTGTCAGTTTGGTATTCAACGGTCTTTCCGTGATGGGAGTGGGTAAGCAAATGTGCCCGTAAGAGAATCCTCATGTGACCAATGCATTTGATGATCACTGCGCCTCAAATCTGCCCAGACCCCTTCAGTACCACCACAGGCAACGTGTCTGACGTGTTTGTGACTGAGATCACCCCGTCGGGATGGACCTTCAGTATCTGGAGTGTCATCTACGTGTGGTTGACACTCATGATTATCTATATCCTTGCTAATCTTTGCAGAAAGTACTCATCTTTCAATTATTATTATTATTATATTTTTTTTACCTAAAGGTCATCTTGTGTGCACCTTATCACTGATTTTTTTTTTTTTTTTGTTGTCATTGTGATTTTATGTTTCTCACAGGAATGCTTATGGCTATGTTTACTGCAGTCCGCCAGTCTTGCCGTATGGATTCTTCATTTGCTGGTGTCTCAATCTATGCTTCAATATCACCTGGCTGCTTGTTTGGGACAGAGCGTAAGTTTTTTACAATGTGTAATTACAGTAACGCCAGTCAGTCGTAGGGCACATCTAGATACAAGTGACCATTCTCACCTACATACATAGTGGGCAGTGTGGCAATTGATCCCACACTGCCCACACATACACAAGTCGCGCGAGTGTACCACAACGTCACCATCAGCGACTCCTTCGATTATGCGAACAACTTATCCTCACAAGGGGCGGCCCGGTAGTCCAGTGGTTAGCACGTCGGCTTCACAGTGCAGAGGTACCGGGTTCGATTCCAGCTCCGGCCTCCCTGTGTGGAGTTTGCATGTTCTCCTCGGGCCTGCGTGGGTTTTCGCCGGGTGCTCCGGTTTCCTCCCACATTCCAAAAATATGCATGGCAGGCTGATTGAAAACTCTAAATTGTCCCTAGGTGTGAGTGTGAGTGCGAATGGTTGTTCGTCTCTGTGTGCCCTGCGATTGGCTGGCGACCGATTCAGGGTGTCCCCCGCCTACTGCCCGGAGACAGCTGGGATAGGCTCCAGCACCCCCCGCGACCCTAGTGAGGATCAAGCGGTTAGGAAGATGAATGAATGAATTATCCTCACAAGGGTCAAGGGGGGCTGGAGCCTATCCCATCTGTGATTGGGCAGTAGGCCGCCTCACTGCTTTTTTTTTTGTGGTCCACTACATCACACAAAATGACATCGGTGGTCCAAATCTTTAGCGTCACAATCCGTGCCCTGTGCTCCCAAAACCAGAGACGTGGTAGCAGCCTGACTTCAATCCTTGTTGGGTGGATGCCCCAATACTAAAAACTTCCCCACATTCCCCCCTTGATTAAAAATAATAATAATAAAATAAAATAAAAAATGTTTTGGGGAGGGCGGGCCGGTAGTCCAGTGGTTAGCACGTCGGCTTCGCAGTGCAGAGGTACCGGGTTCGATTCCAGCTCCGGCCTCCCTGTGTGGAGTTTGCATGTTCTCCCCGGGCCTGCGTGGGTTTTCACCGGGTGCTCCGGTTTCCTCCCACATTCCAAAAACATGCATGGCAGGCTGATTGAACACTCTAAATTGTCCCTAGGGGTTAGTGTGAGTGTGAATGGTTGTTCGTTTCTGTGTGCCCTGCGATTGGCTGGCAACCGATTCAGGGTTTCCCCCGCCTACTGCCTGAGGACAGCTGGCATAGGCTCCAGCACCCCCCGCGACCCTAGTGAGGATCAAGCGGCTCGGAAGATGAATGAATGAATGAATGTTTTGGGGAGTCATCAAAACCGGACTTGAGCTTGGCCATTGTGTCGTTGTTACCTACTTTTTTTTTTTTTTTTTTTTCCAAGATGGCGCCCGAGTAGGCAGCCTTCGGCAAGTGCTCTTCAAGAGCCTTGCTTTTTTGTTCTTTTTTGTTCTTTTTTGCTGTTTTTGTCTTTTGTTTTGTCACATGTTGTTTGTTGTTTCATTGTGTGGACCTGATATGGACTGTTTTCAGCGCTTTTTGGCCACGACATTCGTCAAAGGAGCAGTATCTGTGCTTGGTGGTTGCGCCTTCTCGGCAGCACCCCTGTACCAGCACAGATTTTTGATTGGGAGGAATGTCGGCGCCATTGACTGTCGGTGCTGGATAGACCTGGGGCGCTTGTGTTTTTTGCGCCAGTAATGGGCAGCATTTTTCACAACCCCGATTTGTTCAGTGGCTATGTCAGCGCTGTTGGACAGTTGGCGTTGGTGCGGCTGGATGGATGGCCGCTGAAGTTGAGGATGAGGAGAGAGGAGCGTTGGCGAAGAGCGCCGATTCGTATTTGGAACCGTGAGTTGCCGCTTGGAATTGAAATGGATTTCCATGGGACAGGAGAAGTGAACCAATCTCTTTTTTCGTCAATGGATGCTACAGCTTCTTGTTGACTTTGAAACTTAGCTTGTAGCCGACGTGTGCACATTTTGAGCATGACGTCTCTGATCCACTGGTTAAAGGACACTTTGATTCTCTCCTCTTTCATCTCAAACCGCTTCAAACAACAAAGCGTGTGACGGAAAAGTGGTTAGGACTGCACGACTGTCCGTGTTTTATGTTATGTGTTGTGTTTATTATTTTACTTTATGTTAACTGTTTTGTAAAGCGCTTTGTTACAGCTGCCGCTGTTGTGAAAGCGCTATATAAATCAGCATGTATTGTATTGTATGTATTGTACTTTTCCCTTTGCACTCTGGCACACATATCTAGTTGAAACCAGTTAAGACGTCAAATGGTCTACGCAGAACATGAGTGTCAAGGCATGTGAGCGGATAATTAAATGTCACACTTTAAAATTGAACGTTTGTATTTTGGTAACATGAATTTTTGACACGTCCCCCAAGGTGGATGATTGCAGCGCTTGTTTTTCTAATCCTCGTTGCCGGCACGAACTATGGCATGATATCTTTCGCCTGCCACGGTCTTCACGTTTATGGAGCCTGGCTGAAGGAATACCACAAAGTGGACCTGTGGCTCATTCGCATATTGGTTCGTGGAATTTACACTGATTCCATTCATTAAATAAATCACTGAAAATCAAGTGCAATTAACATTGTGACGTGAATCTAGGTTCAAAACGGTGTGATGATCTACACAACATGGACAACGATCGCCACGCTCATCAACTTGGCCATTGTGCTGACCTATCAAGCAAATGTTTCGCCTACCAATGCTGCCACTGTGTCCTATTGTATCTTGACAATCGTGCTGCTGGTTTGGTGAGCTGATTGGCACCAACACAACATTTGAAATATACTGTATATATCCCCTCCCTTGTTCTTCAAAGTCAAATCATTTCTTTTAGGTTTTTCCTGCAGAATGTAGTCCTGGACAAACACATGCGCTATGTCCTCATTGACTATCCAGTTGTGATCTGGGCGCTGACAGGAAACTTTGACAAAAACTACAACGCTGAATCGCCAAGCCGCAGTGGTATCTTCATTGGTAAGAAAATACATTTCACAACAATACAATATTCCCAGAAGTGAATACATCAGTACATTTTGACAGTGGGTCATTCACTTTTGGCTAGGCCACCTGCATCTTTCGTCCGTCATTATTTCACCCTACCCAAAACTGTACTGGTCAGTCTTTCAAACAGTCATCGTCATTTTAACCGCGCTTCCATCATTCCAAAATTACATTTATTTTTGAATCACAATTCTTCCTTGGACCATGAAAAGGAACTCTGAAGAAGAAAGGATTCCACCGTATGGGAACATTTTCATCACATATCGGCAAATCAGATGTTTGTTCTCACTTCCTTATTCCCCTCAGTTATCACTTGATAACAGAATTCAAATCCATTTCAAACTCACGCTTAAATTATTTTTCTTTTTTCAGGGTTTATTTGTTTGACTGAGATCTCTTGAGATAAATATTATTTATGACATACTTACCGGTAATTGCTTTAATATGTAATGTCAATAATATCGACCTCTTTGGCTGTCCATAAATTTGGGGACACCAGCCACATCCATGCCTTGTGAGTGGTTTCCAAAGCGAGAAAATTTGCTGAAAAAAGTTCCACCTGACTGCCAAAACACTGGAAAACCTTTTTATTGTTAAAGTAAACTTTTACACTGAATAGTATATAATTTTTAAAAATAAGCCTCTGACAAGATCCAAACGACGTCGGGGTGGTAGGTGGATCCCAAAAATGGAGACTTAGAGAAATAGCGAAACAGAAATATTTCTTTAAAGAAAACCAAGAGACCGACAAAGTAAAAACAGAAATCGCTGACCACCAACAACTAGGAAAACCCATGGAGAACGAAAAGCGCTTGTAACTGGCAAGGAAAAATTGAGAACCAAAAACCCACAAAATGAAATCACAAGAGTCCACACACACGAACTTCAAGAGAGTAAAAAATAACTTGACAAAAAGGATACTTACAAAACCATAAACTATCAAGGCAAAGGTGAGTATGTACTATTCCGGGAGTCGACAACCCGCAGCTCCAGAGCCACATGCAGCTCTTTAGCGTCGCCGTAGTGGCTCCCCGGAGCTTTTTCAAAAATGTTTGAAAATGGAAAAAGATGGGGAAGGAAATATATTTTTTGTTTTAATGTGGTTTCTGTCGGAGCAAAAACACGACACAAATGTTCTTAACATTTGTCAATGCTCTAAAAATGTGTAGAATAAATTTCAACATTTCTGTCAATGAGGAATTGCGTCATAGTCTCCGATACATGTTTCTACGAGCAGGCCGGGATGCCCGGTAGGTGGCTGTTGCAAAATAAATAAATAAATAAATAAATAAATAAATAAATAAATAAATCTGCACTTTGTGTACAATTCACCGAGTGTACTGGCAAAGAATGGGAATCTGGAGGGCCGAGAGAAGCATTTTAAAACGGCACACGTGAGCTACGATAGTTAACACGCTGCAAAAGTGCGTCACGTCTCGACAAAGGTCGGTGTCAGCATGTGTGTGTAAGTGGGTATGCGCCCGTGTGCAGTAACGGGTCGATTGCGGGAGGTTGGTTGATCGAAAAGGAGATCTCAGGTCAAAAAAGGGTGGACACCCCGCTCTACAGGATGCAGTGCCTGATTAAAAACATTTAATCAGGGAGGCTCATTGTGTATTTGTAGCCAACTTAGTCATTTTGATAGGAGACTTATATAGATACATACAGCATGTGTTTCCTTCATCATAAGTTTGAAAGAAGACTTTTCTTTTTTTGCGGCAACATAAATACAAATACAGATAAGGTCGCAGTGCTATTTACAATTGTTTTTCACATCATTTAATTATTATTTTTTTATTCAGCAGCCTGACAGTAGTTGGTAGGAACGAGCGGCGATATCTCTCCTTCTTGGGTGTAACAGTCTCTGGCTGAAGGAGCTACCGAGGGCTGTCAGGGCGGGCTGGAGGGGGTGGGTAGAGTGGGGTGGTCATGAAAGATGACTCCTCTCCGGCTTCATCCAAAAAGAGGCAAATCTGAGTCCATGTATGTCCCTGCCCAGCACCTGTTTGCCCTGGATAATCCTACCAGGGGCATCAAATCCCAGACGATTTCGCTCCAAGTGTTCCAAAAATGACATCGCCGTGAAATTGGATCCCAAAAAGCAGAATCAAAAAACCAATTGTACAAAATCAGGTTTGTGAAATAAAAGGGGCCCGTTACACACAAGCACAAACAAAAGAAGCGACACGACAAAGAGTCAATGCAAAACTAGAATTGTACAGTAAAGTACAACCAAATGTAATGACAGAAAAAAGTCAGGTTTCTGGCATCTGATGATCCTTTGCTTCCTCATACTTGCAGTTGTGCTATTAGCGGCTGCGTCATTGCTGTATGCTCTCCGTCTTGTCCTGGTGATTTGGCGCCACTGGAAGCAGCCGCTCTATAATGGCGTCAACCCTGAGGCCGTGGAGCCAATGGAGGCTGCCAAGCACCAAAAATGGGCACTCAGATGAACACCTCTTCATGTTCTGTCATTAAAAAAAAGTGTGTTGGCATTGTGTTGTTTTGCACACGCTGTAAGCCTCATGCGTCAATGATGTACTTTTACGTACAGTGTTAATAATTTACGCAAGATGACTATTCTATTATCCATTCGTATCCCTGGTTGATCTCTCACAGACTGATCTCTGAACCTTTTATTGGGCTTGCCTGCTGATTACAGCTTCAACAGATCATACAAGTCTTGATGTCATTCATGTGCACAAAATATTCTTCAACATCACATATTTTTGTGCTTGTATATTTATTAGGAAATAAAGTCTGTCCATGATACAAGCTGTTTTTAAAATGCAGTTTTGGCTGTGACTGAAAGAAAGACAATACTTTTGTTTCATGGTCTATTTTATGTTAATTGTTTCCCATGACAATAATAAACCGGTGTCTCTTCGTTCCTCTTAGCTAATTTGCAGTCAAAAAACAACAAGGCACATCAGCTACAGGAAGGCAGGGCAAGTTTATTTGAGATTTATAGACCAACAAGATTTTAAAAAATATTTTCTGACTCAATGGAAGCCAGAGCATTAATGTGAAGACAGGTGTGATGTGTTCCAGTTTCCTGGTGTTTGACAGCCCTCTGGCGGCAGCATTTTTGATCAGCTGCAGCTACCTGATTGCCCTTTTTTTAAATAAATCAAAACATGTTTTGATACCATTAAACTAATCTCGGTTTCTGAAAGTGACAAATAACCCTTAATTCGAGCTATTTTATGAGGTGATAATAGGCATCTTTGGTATTTGCAAGTGGATTTTTAAAATGCAGGTCTGATTCAATAATCACAAGATTTGTGGCTTGATTTGTAGCTTTGAATGACAGAGTTAAAGTTAGTGCTGATCTTGGACCTTTCATTATTGGTCAATAGCAATCATTTCTGTCTTATCTGGATTGAACTGGAGAAAATTCTACTCCATCCACTCAGTTTGTGTGTGTGTGCGTGTGTGTGTGTGTGTGTGTGTGTGTGTTTGTGTGCGTATGTGCGTGTGTGCGTGTGCGTGTGTGTGTGTGTGTGTGTGTGTGCGTGTGTGCGTGTGTGCGTGTGCGTGTGTGCGTGTGTGCGTGTGTGTGTGTGTGTGTGTGTGTGTGTGTGTGCGTGTGTAACCAGCCCCTTCCGGCTGCCAATGAGGAGTCGGCTCCCATCGTTTACTTCAAAGAGGCTCTAAAAGCATTGTAGATTGCGTTTTATAATCCAGTGTGCCTTTTAATGCGGAAAATACGGTACAATTCACCCAGGGTACTGGCAAAGAGAATATGGAGGGCTGTGAAAAGTATTTTCAAAACGGTCCACGTGAGCTACGATAGTCAAAAACGCTGCATAAGTGCGTCCCATGCCTCCGCGTCAGATCTCGACGATGGTAGGTAGGCATGCGTCTGTAAATGTGTTGTGTACGCGTGGGTGGATCGCGGTAAATTGGTTGAACAAAAAGTAGAACTTCGGTCAAAAAAGGTTGGGCACCCCTGCTCTACAGAATGCACTGCACGGGAAAAAAAATAATCATGAAGGCTCATCGTGTAATTGGAGTGTGGTATATGGTGTTTGCTGCTTCGCTGGTCTTCAAAAACACTCGGTGATCGGTGGCTGTTTCCCGACGAATGAGCACTTCAGGGACCACGGCTGATTGGGAAAAGATTTTATTCTACCGATGCCAGAGTGGAATCGATTCTGGCTCCTGTGAGTCTCAGATATTATCAGGCCGCCCCGAAGAAACACATTCATGAGATTATATAGAGACAATATGATAATGAGAGGCGGGGAGGTACGCCTCTCATGCAAATCCAGAAACAAAGAAAGTAACATGTCATCTGACCCGGTGTGGCCGGAGGAGACCAAAGGTTATGAGAGCCAACTGCAAAAACATGTCCCGTGGAGGGGGCCCCAGACTTGGTGGAGCCAGGAAAACCCTCGGGGGCTGCTAATCAACCAAGTGAAATAGGGTCCAGACTTCACACTACATTCTTTGGTTTAAGTACAAGCAGAAGCTGAATTCTCCCTGACCCGCAAATATAGAATAGAATCGTGTCACTGACGCCAGGTGGACATTCTAAGGCCACCTACAGGAATAGAGAGGGAATTCCAAATTACACTTCAGGAGCAAATGATGTGTCGGCCCGGAGCCAGACCCCACGCCTTCTCCCGGGGACCAGGGGTGCGCCGAGGCGTTCTCGGGCGTCAGCTGAAGGATCCGGTGGGCCGACAGCAAAGAACCGAAAATCAAAGGTTTCTCAATCAAACCGCAGATCAGAGGACACACCAGAAGTTTCGAAGAGCTTGAAGCCGAGATCGTTCGAAGTCCAAAAATAAACTAAGTCCAGAGGCCGAGGTGCAGGCTGGTCACAAACGAGTTTATTCAATCAAACCCGGAGAGGTACAGATGTGCACATCGGAAGAACTCTGAAAAACTCCCCGGAACATACACAGGTTTTATAGCGATATGAGGGCAACCCCTCTCTTTCCATTGGTTAGTTTCTAAGATCGTTTGTTAACTTAATGGTGTCATACTGCGTTGTGTATTCTGATTGGCTGTGGCTTTCCTTGTTATTTAGATTTTAATGGTTTCTATAATTACTCCATAACTTAGTTTGTAGATTATAATAATATCACAGTTGTTCTGTTTATTAAAATATAATAGGGGCTCCTACTGGGCCTTTTTATGATTGCTTGTGGCTTTTACCATGTCTGTAAGTGTGGCTGCCTAGTATTGATCCTTCCTGAGTAGACAATGACCGTTTTTTTGTTCGCTGATCTCAGCAATGACGTTTCGGGGGTTTTTTTGTTTGCTGATCTCAGCAATGGCGTTTCGGGGTGATTTACTTGTTTTCATCGTGTTCTGATTATCTTGTGCAGGTGGTGCCTGTAGACTTCCTCAATGTGGAACAGCTCAACAATGGCGTTTCGGGGTGATTTACTTGTTTTCGCCGCGTTCTGATTACGGTATCTTGTGCAGGCGGTGCCTGTAGAATTCCTCAATGTGGGACAGATGACGGACAACTTGTCTTTCTCTAAGGATGGGTACTTTGCTTTGCTAGGTTCTGTTTTTTTCTTAACCTGACCTCTTGACCTTTTAGGGGCGACCATCCTGTTTTGCTCGTGACAACCATACTTATTTTCCACTTGCTTTGTAGGGAAGTGCAAGGTTTGCATTTTTCACCCACACCGTTTAACATAGGACGGATATCCTTATGTTCTTGCGAACATAACATTTGCTGAGTAAGCCGTTGGTGAAATGATATAGCAATGCATTGAGTGTTTTGTCCGAATGAAACCTATTAGAAGAGATCAAAAGCTTGTAGCTAATGCACTTCGTTAATATACCATTAGCTTCTGGGTTCTGCACTTGCTTGACATTAATTCCTCTGTTTGCCAACCGCATGCCCGTTTTCTCTCTATCAGCTATGGGTTATTAACGTGGTTTAACACAGTATTAATATAAAACAGACACTACACAAACTTAGTGATTTTGATAGTAGGCTAATATAGCTCATATAGATATAGATACTAAGGGTGTGGTAAATAATCTATATTAATCGATACATCGATGCGCATGTGCGCGAAGCGAGTGCATCGCCTCATTCACTGGGTACGACGCAATTGACGGGTGAAATCGAGATTCATCACGATGCATTGGTGGGTATCGGTAAAATCCGATTCAAGCGCCGTTTTATTCATGTTAAACGTCACCTATCTGCCCTTTCCTAGGCGCATTGAATGCACCATCATTGTTTTGCGTTTTGTGTTAAATACGAACGGTACCCGTGCGTCACATACAGTCCAGTACACAACTAGCGAAACGCAAGGTAAGTTCGCGCAAGCAGCAGCGAGGAAACTACTGTATTTAATGCTCCCGCAACATTCAGATCTTATGTTTGGAAATACTACGGCTTCGAAAAGAAAGACGGAAAGATTGATAAAAGCTCCGTAATTTGCAAAGAATGTCGCACTACGAAGACATACAGCACCACAAATATGCAGACCACTTAAAACGATGGCACCACATCACCGACAAGTTTCCCGCCCCCTCCCCGGCCTCCCCGTCCAGTTCCTCGTTGGACCCCGGAGAAACTCTTGGCAAACCAGGTCAGGATCAGAAAAAATCGCCTCTTATTTTAGGGGTCCCCTTGCACCTCACTGGAAAAACTATATATGGATGACTCTTTTGGACATTTCATTTTGACACTCAGTGAGAGTGGTCTGTGTACGCTACAATACACACAGCAGCTTTGAGGCTGTGACTGCCACATTGTTTCAATTGTATTTTTTTCTGTCCTATGGAGATGGATATTTCATATAAAACACTCAGTGATTAGTCTGTTTGTGTTTACACTACAGCAACAGCTGTGAGTCTCAGGTGCCAAATTGTTTACATTTTCTTTGCACAAAACCCAATTGTGAAAGGGATTAAATAAGTTGTTTTACACGTTCTACTGTTTATGAGGAATAAAGTGGTATACTTTTTGCAATACCATACTGAATTCCATCTTTTTTTTTATTTTCCTTGCGTATTTGCGTATGTTTAATTGCACAATATCACAACAAATTGCACTGTATCGTATCGGATCGCATTGATTTGAACTAAATGTGTATCGCGTCGTATCACATCGTGAAGGCGGTGAAACGTATCGCATCGTGTCACCAGAAAATTCCATGTATCATTTAAGTATCGCATCGCTGGTAGTGCATCGAGATGTGTATCGAATCGTCCTCAGTGCTGAGATTCACATCCCTAATAGATACATGTTGCAGCTCTAAAAAAGAGAGCTATTGTGTTGTTTTATTTTTTTTATACGTGCACTTTATTTCTGCTTTTAACAGACTGGACAAACACAGACACGTCTGCGTCCAATTCCATGCCTTCTCTCGTTTTGTTCCACTCGAGAGGCATTCAAAGACACCCTCTGAAAAACAGAACTTAATGATCACTTCAATGACACTGAGAAAAGAATGCACCAAAACAGAAAATTAAGCGAGGAAATCACAAAATAAATTCTATGGGGGCGTTTGTAACCACTCAACAAAGGAATGAAAAACAAACAATTCTGAGACAGTCCCGTCTCCTACATACATATAGCATGTGTTTCCTTCATTGCAAGTTTTATCCAAGGTTTTTTTTTTGTAGCTCCAGACACATAAGGTTTTTTTTCATTTTTTTTGTTGTTGTCCTATTTGGCTCTTTCAACATTTTGGGTTGCCGACCCCTGCACTAGACCAACAAAAGTGTTATCGTCCAAATCTGGTGTTGCCTGTCAAAATAAAGTATCCTAAAATGTGCCTATTATTTCACTGTCCTGATAACTGTCATGGTTTGTGTTCTGTTTATCTCCACCGGGTGACGTAGGAGGGCCTTCTCCTCCCATTCCGCCAATAGTATCCAGTCGCAGACTCGGAGGAGGTAGCTTCAAGGAATGGTAGACATACGCCGGAAGTGGCTGTGGTAAGTTTAGGCAAATGGATTTCAAATTAAGTCCCAAAGTGTATATACGACTGCAAATGAAAGTGAATTGTTCATTAATTGTGATAGGAGATTTAAATTATTTTATCTTTCTTTAAACATTAAGTTAAGATTGTTCCTATTTTTTATCAAACTAAATAGAATTACTTTGACTTACAGTATTTAATGACTTACTTTGCAATACAACTAAAATGAGTAGCTCTAAGACTCCATGGTTAACAGAACAGGTTTGACGAGTAGAATCAATCATTCATTAGGTTTTAATATAATACAATAATTACAGAACATCTGGCTTTTTATGCATTACAATAAATAAAACAAATTTCAAACCAGCATGTATGAAGCTTGATGGAACTGTTCTTAAGTTGAACAAAAAAAATAGATTAAATAAAACCAGATTCTGTCTCCATCCAAAATGTATGTCTATATTCCCGAAATGACCCATGTCCTTTTCTAAAGCCATGTCGGATTCAAAAATAAAACACAAAAAGTATTTTTGAAAAAGCACTTTATTGCTCACTCACTCACTTCCCTTGTTGTCGCAACTCCTTTTCGATCCTCTGCTCAAATTCCTCTCTTTCACTGAAATAAGGTTGTAAAACATGAAATGCAACAGAAAGTGACATGTTTTGAAATGTATTATTTGGGACATGAGAAAGGGAGTAAGGATTTAATTGCATTTCAGTTGAAAGAGAATTAGACAGTAACGTTTGTCCAACAACCTGAGTGAGGATCAAGCGGTCCGGAAGAGCTCCGGTTTCCTCCCACATTCCAAAAACATGCGTGGCAGGCTGATTGAATACTCTAATTGTCCCTAGGTGTGAGTGTGAGCGTGGATGGTTGTTCATCTCCGTGTGCCCTGTGATTGGCTGGCAAACAATTCAGGGTGTCCCCCGCCTACTGCCCGAAGACAGCTGGGATTGGCTCCAGCACCCCGCGCGACCCTAGTGAGGATCAAGCGGTCCGGAAGAGCTCGTTTGTGCAACAATAAGTGTTCGGCATGTGCCACTGAGACCTTGTGGGAGATGCGCCTGATGATGGAAGAAAGTCTCTGAAGATATTAAGAGAAGTTAAATGATGGCCAAAAAAGGAACTACCACCAATCTTCGTGGATGCGACTGCCTCAGAAAATACGCACAAGAGAGCTTTGGCACTATGCAGTACAAATGGCAGCGCATGTACGCAACAGATGCTTTAGCAGACATACAGGGCAGACCCCCTCTCAGATGTTAAGCGGAAAGAGACCTAATGTATCCAAACTGCAAAAATTTGGGTCTACATCTTACACATACAAACACGACAAAGGAAAGCTGGATTCTAAATGTGTCCAAAGACTTTTTGTGGGGTTTGATAAATATAGCCCAGCTTACTTGGTATATAATCCAGACACAAACAGAGTATCAAAACACAGGCTTGTGAAATTTGTGAACAAGGCAGCTGTTGAGAAACAGACACAGACAAATGAGACCGATCCTAATACAGATTATGACATGAGGCAGCCTCGGACTCGTGAGCTCATTCAAGAAAACGATGAGAAAGTAGAGAGTCCTCGAAAGCCAAGTGTACACAACAGGGATGTACAAAATGATAGTCCAGGTACAGAAATTGCATCAAATGAGTATAGCCTCACACAACAGAGTGACGCAAGAGATTAACCTGAAAGTAGACGATATCTTACAAGAGAGAGAAAGAAACCTAGACACTTAGATGATTTTGTGGATGAATGTAATGATAACGATGCGACACACACCACAGTGGACTATTGCTACAGAGCAGTGTGTGGTGTTCCGCAAACATATGCAGAGGCTATGAGGTGGACTAACTCTAAAGAATGGGTAAAAGCTATGGATGAGGAGATCCGGTCGTTAAATGATAATAACACATTCACCTTAGCAACCCCCCCAGCGGGCAAGAAAACAGTGGGGGGTAAATGGGTATACTCGATCAAAAGTGATTTGGATGGAAAAGACAAGTACAAAGCTCGGTTTGTGGCAAAGGAGCTCAGGAGGATTTACTCCTTCACCAAATGGACGTGAGCACAGCGTACTTACACGCGCCCTTGGACTATGACATCTACATGAACCCTCCAGAAGGTTTTGAAGAGAAAGATGATGGACTAGTGTACAAACTACAAAAATCACTTTATGGTCTCAAACAATCCGGACACAACTGGAATAGAGTTCTACATGACTATTTAACAGATAATGACTACAAGCAAAACCCAGCCGACCATTGTATCTATAACAAAGAGTCAAAAAGTGACAAGGTGATCATAATCATATGGGTCGACGATTTCATTATCCCGGCCAGCAAAGAAATGATTTTGAAAGACGTGAAAGAGATGCTTTCTGTAAAGTTCAAAATGAAAGATCTTGGCAAGCATTTTCTAGGTATCGATTTCAATCAGTCTGATGGATATGTAAAAATGTCACAGGAGAAATATGTTAACAAGATATTAGAGCGTTTCAATATGCAAGACTGTAAAGCACGAAAAACACCCTGTGAACAAAAGCTGGAATATTCAAATGATGCAGTGAAAATGAGAAGCAGTAGGTAGCCTAATCTATCTGACTACTTGTACCAGACCAGATTTAAGCTTTGTTGTAAGCAGGTTGTCACAGTATTTTGCAAAAAGAAGTTAACATGTAAGGACTGGAGATTCGTAGAGAGCCAATGTCCTTCGAAGATAAAACATTTAGATACGTGGATAGAAAAATACACCACCGTTAGATCCGACTCTTCCGACATCTCCTCCTTTTCCACCATCCTCTCCACCCTCTTACAGAGGGGGCCATCCGATGGCCACCAGGGGAAAAGGAGATTTGGGAGTGGAATTTTCAAAAAATTGGAGTAGTGTTTTTTCCCCTGCTGCGACGAAGGTTGACTCATCCGGGAGCGATGTACGAGACGCTTTTCCCATGATTGAAGTTGCAAATCCAGACATAAAAGATGAGTCACCTGTCATTCTTGTTTATAGAACATGGACACAAGAAGATGTAAAAAAAGCCGTAGACGGCATTACATCACATAAAATTGACGTGGTACAATTTGTCCAGGAAATGGAGGATCTGCGAAAATCATATTATCTAAATGGAGCTGAGGAGCAACAAGTTTGGATGGCGGCTTGTTTGACAGTAAACTGATGGTGTATACTGTATCGATATTTGGATGCAGTGAAGTCTTCTCGCGGATGACAAAATTAAAAGTTTGGATGTGCTTAACTTGGTTGTGAGCGGTAGTAAGGTGAATATTTTGGTTTGTCTGTAGGGTTGTGTCTGCGAATATGTGTTGGATTAGTCTTTGCGTGTGGGTGTGTAGATATGCGTGACTCTTGGCGTGACTCATGGAGTCTTGTTTGTTTTGTTTTCTGGCTTTTGCAGTGTAGAAGGTTTGTATGGCATCTATTATAATTACCGGTACTTGTAATTGAAACTGTTTTTATTATAATTCCTAACACCACTTCAGCTTCATAATTTCAACCGGCGCTACATGAAGTATGTGTAAATCAGGTAAAGAAATAAAATGGTTGAGTATGGGTGTGGTGACACAGAGAGTTTTGGATACTTATAGTGGGTGACAGGCAAGTGAAAATATTGATGGTGAGACGTAAGGTGATGATGGAAGTTGAGTATGTTGAGAATAAAGAAAGGCACGGGCAGGTGAGGTTTGACACAGTGATGCTACGAATGAGGAGGTCACCGTGTGTTTAGGTTGAAAAGGGCCGGAAGGTCACGAGATGCTTAGATGGTTGTTTGTAAGTCGTAAACAGTGGACGTGTGTGGGACGTTGTTAACTTTCTGGGAGGAGTTAGAATGTGTAAGTATACAGTGAAGGCCTTGATCTGGATGATTTGTGAATGTTAATGTCTGTGGGTTTCAGTTATCTTATTTGTTTTATAAATGCTTCTGTTATGCTGCTAATTGCCAGGATGTTCCGATTATGTTCCAATGTTTTTTTAGATTACGTTCATAAGATGCACATTTCTCTTGAAACCTGAGAAGAGCCATCACGGCTCCTGATGTGGGAGGAATGATGGTCTTGTCTCATGAATTTGGAAAATTCTGTTACAACTTTGCTATCCGTGGATTGTGTTGTGCCTTCCGTCATTATGAAATTTAATGACTAGAGTTGAAGCTATCGTCGAACAGACAAATTCTTGTTGGTTTGAGTCATAAAAAAAAACCGTCAGATTTTACGACACATCTCATTTGTGCATACACAGGCTGGATTTCTAATTTCGTTTGTCACAAGAGCAAAATCTTCCAGCTTTAATCAGCACGTTTCAGGGTCACGTGTGAATAATTTACAATTGGCTTCGTTAACTTAGTATGACTGCACGTTTTAAGGTCAGTGGCATTTTTGAGTATCACGCACCCTCGGTGGTGTTTACCAAAGACAGTTGTGGCATAGATAAGCCTTTTGGCAGCAGTGTATGGTGTGAACTCTGCATGCTGGAAGAGTGCTAGGAAAAAAAAAAAAAAGATAAAGGGATGAGCTGTTGCACACTAACATGACGTTTTTTTGTCGCATGGTTGGCATTTATTTTGTGTGTCTATGTTGTTATGTCGATCCCCTTTAACGCTGGAAAGATGCACAGTGCTTAACCGTGCTACTTTGTTGTGGCTTCCTGATGGGTGTTTGTTTGTTTGTTTGTTTGTTTGTTTGTTTGTTTGTTTGTTTGTTTGTTTGTTTGTTTGTTGGAATGTGAACGGGTAATAGTGATTTGAGAGGTTGTAGGAGGAAGTACAACAAACTCATCTCATCTTATCTCCCGTTTTGTGTGTGTGTTGATTTGTTTCATATTAATATTGCGATGACCTGCATGACTGCCTGATTGGAAACTCTAAATTGTCCTTAGGTGTGAGCATGGGCTTGGGTGGTTGTGCTTGTGTCTGAGTGCCCTGTAATTGGTTGGCGACCGGTTCGGGTTGTCCCCATCCTGCTGCCCGGAGTTGGATGGAATAAGCTCCACTCACCCCCGCGAACCTCGTGAGGATAAAAGCGGATCGGACATTGAATGACTGAATGTATTGCTTCATATAGTGATGGGTCGTTTTTTTGGGTACATCTCGGTTTAACGGGCGAAGGGAGGAATCTAGATATAAACAAGCGCGTTTTGCGGGCTATATTTCGGTAGGTTTGTGCGACTTTCGGTTTGTGCACGAACTGTTTGAGCATATACGGGAGCATATTTATGCGTCGCTTTTCAAAATTGGTGCCCCGTTACATTACGGCATCTCATCAGTTTATTGGCTTAAAACTGATTTGTATAGTTATTTTGCGGTTTGCTTTTGGACCTCTTTTTGGACACAGCGGGTGGGTCGCACATTTTCTGGTCAGCATGGTGGCCAACGGCCATCTTGATGTCCAAGTCGTCAGGGTCCATACTGTCGAGCGACTCGAGATTTGACGTGCGATGCCTGCAGCAGGAGCTCATTTGGCTTTTCTTTCTAATGCTTGAAGGTCTTTTTGACGAGGATGTGGAAAATTTATTTTTACTTTCTTTGTTAAGGTCGCGGTTGTTGTGAATGTGCCTTGTGAAGTGGAGTATGTTGTATAACACGTGAAGTATTGTTAATTCAGTGTGACGAATGTTGTTCGTTTTTGTATCATGTTGTGATATTTACGCGGCTCACACGGCAGCGATTTATTTTTTTTAGGGGGGACTTGCTGGCTAACAGCAACATGGTAACGTTTTGGGTTCAGTTCACTTCTGTTTTATATGCGGCAACAAATTGGGCAGCGAATCCAAACTTCTTTTTTGTGTCATGGATTATCTCACGCAATGGCAGGGGGAATGGTGTCTCTGGTTCGGAAACATGATACAACCTATGGTTTTAACCAATGTTGGAATACGGTACATTTTGAACTACATCTCCATTTCCGATAATGTAGATGGTTTTCGTTGAATTAATGAGGGGGTTTGGTTGAGGCTTTTCCAAAATGGGTCGAAAATTGATAAAATGGAATGCATGTTTCACATTTTGTTTGAGACACTATTGCTCCTGCCATCCACAATCTGCAGGATTGGTAGCAAGTCTGAAAGTATATGGTTAAAATTCGATTAAAGAAATTGAATTGAAATTGAATTGACTTATATGTTAATATTACGAGAATGGTGTTTTCTTCTTTGTTCGAAATATTGTTTGGGAGACTATATATATTATTGATAATTTCTACAAAATTGTGAACTAGGAAATTAAGCTGATTCGGTTGACAATATGTGAGAATGTTTAGAAAAAAATGAATTGAGATTGCTGTAGGACGATTGTGCTTTTCCACAGCAGGTTCCAGCGGACATGGCTCTGATTCGAAACATGAAAAACAAACATTGTGTTTCTTTGAAGTGTTGATGACCACACCGTTTGATGGACATTGTAAAAGGTCATCTCGACAGAAACATCCACTGAGGAAGGTGAGCGAAGTCCGGTGACGCGATGGGCACAGTATTTTAGTTACTGGGAACATCAAACGACCGGCGGAAGAAGTTTCAAGACACCTTTGCACTCATTTAGGGTGTGTTTCTGTCGACATGCTAGAATATCAGTGGTGGCATGTCATTTCCTGTTATATGATCACACTAACACATGGTCGACTGTTCTCCTTTTTTATATGGTATTTGTGCTCTCCTTTAGCACATGTGAATGGGGATGTATTTTTTTAATAATAACCTACATTTTGCGAATAGATCTAGACCAGGGGTTTCAAACTCATCTTTGAGGCCGCTTTGGGGTTACACCTTCCTTCGATGGGCCGGTACGACGGAGAAATTTGATTAAATGGTTATATTTTATTAATTGTACAACTCAACTCAACTGTGTTTATAGAGCGACTTGAATCAACCATCGCTGTATACAAAGATATGTACATGGAATGGATATATCAGAAATACAATGATGAAATTATTTGCTAACAACTACACATGGATGAATTGTGCCAATTCTGAAGCCAGTCATATTTTGTTCGATTATTGTTTGGTTGAGTGTTTTAACAGGTAACAAAATTATCACAAAATCTCGACATTATTCATATAGAATTTGGGCATTTCGGTACAGATTTTAGCAGGGTTTATGGCAGTTGATGCGCGTCAATTGCTTTCACGGGCCACATAGGTACATGGGGTTTCGACTTTGACACCTGTGATCTAGATGATCTGGGGAAGGGAAATGAAGAAAAACATTGCGGCACAAATTGTTGTATACTTTTTTGTTTTAGTGGCAAAAGTATTTTATTTATAATCGATCTAGTCGATCTCATTATGAAAATAAAAAATAAAAATTGAGAAGTGAACACACCATGAGTGGTAGAAAAGAGCACAACTTTTTTATTTGGGTTTGTTTTGGAGATTGAAGTGATTTGTGTACTGTGCTCCTCTGGTGATGTTGCTCGGCTGAAATTGAATTTATAACCGTTTTTTGATTTATTTCTAGTTCAAATGGTGCATTGATTTGGTCGTAATGGTTCAGATATGGATTTTAAATACATTTCTTAGGTGATTTTATGCGTTTACGATCTTTTCTTTGGTGGTAAAAGGAAAAAGGAAAACGACCCGACGGTGATGTAGTTATTCTCTGCAGAAAGTTGAGCTATTTTTCATTCTTTTGTTATTTTATTTTTATTTTATGTTGCTGCGGATACGGTGTGATGAAGTAGTGTACTTCTAATGATTTTGAAGGCAAATTATGGTTATCGCAGGCGAGTGTTTTTCATTTTCTGGTGTCTGCGCATTGGTATCACTGCTTTTGCCAGTAACTGTGTTTCCATCAACAGCGGAGGATATACAGGGGGCTGCATTATCGTCGATGACGGAGAGTAGCCTTCTCCGGTTCCGGCGTGACGCCTCCTGGAGGGATGGCGATCCCACCTATATAGACGCAATTGGGGTTCCTCGTGGCGTGCCAGATGAGTATAAGTTGGTTAACCAGATTGCTGCCGGTTGGGAATCCATTTTCATTTGGGTTACCCCTAATAAGAATGTTGACAGGATCAACTACCTCCACTACAATGTCCAGAGGCTCGGAAATTTTACTGAAGAAGCCGTCTTGGCTATAAAAGAGCAATTGGCGGCCACCTCCCTGATGGCGTTTCAGAACCGCATCGCGGTTGATATGCTCTTGGCAGAGACCAATGGAGTATGTGCGATGTTTGGTGACCAGTGTTGTACGTTCATACCTAACAACACCGCACCTGATGGCGCCCTCGCCAAGGCCATTGGAGGCCTCCGCACCCTGACTCGCCAAATAAGGGCCCATTCCGGCGTGAATACGTCCTTCTGGGCGGAGTGGTGGCATAAGGCCTTCGGAGAGTACAAGGATTTGGTGTTTTATGTACTAATCTCTTTTGCTCTTTTTGCAGCTGTCTTGACGTTGTGTGGATGCTGTTGCATTCCCTGTATCAGAGTGCTGCTTATCCGGCTTATTACTACGGCTGTCTCGCCCACGACGTCTAAAGTGAATGAGATGTATCCTCTGTTGTTGTTTGATGGCAGTGATTCTGGTGTTGATTATGCCTCTTCGGATGATGACGTGATTTCGCTTCGGCATCAGGGGGTCATAGATGGTTTTTAGTCGTTTTGCTCCCTGCCCCTGGGTGTAACTATGTTTGCGTGTGCGGCATTGACTCCACTGAATAAAGACCGTCGGGAAGGTTCTGTGAGATGATACGTGCAAATGTAGGATGAACTGGGGGGAATGTTGGATTTATTATTGTTTAGTAATCATACATTCACGTATTATTCGGTTGATTCTCGTGTCGTCATTTTATGCTCGCAATGAAGAATGCTTCTGCCTGTCAGTATAGTTTGATTTTGCTTGCAAAGAAGAACGCTTATGCTTGCAATCATTAGTTGGCTTTGCCTGCAATGAAGAACGCTTATGCTTTCAATAAAGATTTATCCTTTATTATTTACTCACATCTATAATCATTATATGTTCTTCATTATGTGCTCACTTTTGCTTGCTGTACCGTGTGAGAAGTTAGGGTCGCAACCACCTTTCCGAGGACGTGGCTGGGAAGAGATAACTGTTAAGACTAAACAGCGAGCAAGGCTGAACCGTGAATGGAGACATCAACACCAGCTGCAACGGGATGTTTATGTCTATTTTCACACATGTACGTAAATTGCACTCACATACACACACATAGTCAAACAAGTTCAGTGTGTGTTCAACAGCCCCCACCCTTTAGGTTGGACACACCTATGTAGTAGCTTTTCCCAATAAATGAGGAGGTGAAGGGGGAGATCGTTAGGGTTACGTGTGGAGAACTGAAACCGAACGCTTCTCCTCGTTCCCTCCTGGTACCAGAATCGAGTCTCCTGTCTCCTCCTTTTGGTTATTCTTGAGTGTCAATTTGGACCAACCTGACACGTGAAAGAGATGCTTTCTGTAAAGTTCAAAATGAAAGATCTTGGCAAGCATTTTCTAGGTATCGATTTCAATCAGTCTGATGGATGTGTAAAAATGTCACAGGAGAAATATGTTAACAAGATATTAGAGCGTTTCAATATGCAAGACTGTAAAGCACGAAAAACACCCTGTGAACAAAAGCTGGAATATTCAAATGATGCAGTGAAAATGAGAAGCAGTAGGTAGCCTAATCTATCTGACTACTTGTACCAGACCAGATTTAAGCTTTGTTGTAAGCAGGTTGTCACAGTATTTTGCAGAACCGACAGAGGAGCAGTGGGTTACTGTGAAACATGTGTTAAGATACCTAAAAGGCACTTCTGACAAAGGTTTGACTTTCAAAAGAGATGAGAATGAGGAGCTAGGCATTAAAGCCTACAGCGATGCAGATTGGGCATCTGACTCCAATGACAGGCGCAGTACCGCAGGATATTGTGTTAGTCTCAGTAAAAACAGCTCTTTAGTTTCCTGGAAAACTAAGAAGCAGCCTACAGTTGCGCTTTCCCACTGCGAAGCGGAATATATGGCTCTAGCTTCAACAATACAAGAGTGCTTGTATCTAGAACAGTTGCTAGAGGCTATTGACAACTACCAATGCACAAAAACAACGGTGTACGAGGACAACCAGGGGACAATTGCCCTTACTAAAAATCCTGTTCATAGACAGAGGTGTAAGCATGTGGACATAAAGTACCACTTTATCAGGTCCACAGTTAATGAGGGTAAAATAAATTAGGTGTACTGTCCTACTGAAGCTATGGTTGCTGACATTATGATGAAGCCAGCCACCAAGTCAAAGCTGATTGAGTTTGCACCTATTGTTTTGGGGATTTGAAATGTGTGAGAGAGGGTCCACATTGTTTTCTATTTTGGTGCATATAATTTTGTTGACATTACAGCAAACTGAGTATAAGTGGGGGTGTTGGGAAACAATGTCTTGTATCCTCATTTTTGTAATGATGTGATGTAGTGATGGGTCCATGAGGCCTCATGAGGCGTATCGAGACACTGACACACTGTGTTGATACTGTGCTGATACTGTGTCACTGACCACTGCCACCTGCTGGACCTTCAAGATCCCTGCAGCCAACCCACTTAACAGACTGAACTGACTGATAAATTTCTTTGTATATTGAACATATAAAATATACAATTCAGTAATAAATTGGCAAAAAGTGAAGGTAAGATATAAAAAAAAGGAAAAGAAAATAGTCATAATCACAAATATGTGTTCAAAGGAGTAGAAAGAAGTAAAAAACCTACCCCGAGTCCTACCCCTTCTTATATATGAATTGATCATTTTTCAAAATAGGAAAGAAAGTCTACATATCAACAAATGCTTTTACCCTTATGTATGCTGTACTTATACATTTTTACAACTTTAGGTTTGTATATACAGTACATACTCATTGGAGCACATGTATATGTCGATTTTCTCATATTCATAATGGATGCTACATTTCATTAATATATTAAATAATCTCATCAATGTATTTCTGATGCTATATTTCATGAGTGTATCGAATTTATCAGCTTAATTCTGATTTGTGTAGTCGTCTTGTACTACTCTCAAATTCATTTTTAATCTCAGCAAGAGAGTTACTCATTTTACTGGTCCGTTTCAGAATCATTCCACAGATTTACACCTATTACAGATACACTCCTTTGCGTGATGTTTGTTCCTGTTTTGGATTTTTTTGTATAGGTTAGTACCCCTTAAATTATGACAACTTTCTCGAATTTTAAAAAGCTTCTGGATGTTTTGGCAAAGGAGGTTATTGTGTGCTTTGTACGTTAATTGGGCGATTTTGAAGTCAACCAGGTCATGAGATTTCATTGTTTAATTTGATAAACAGTGGATTTGTGGGTTCCGTCTATTTGGAGCCAGTGATTGTTCTGATTGCTTTGTATTGTAGTTTTAAAACAGAGTGCGTTTTACTGGCATTTCCCCATATTTCCACACAATAGGTCAAATATGGAAGCAATAAAAGTATAATGTGTACAAGGATCTCTTATTCAGCACATCCTTAGTTTTTGGGAGGATCCCTATGGTTTGGGATATTTTTCTTTTATTATCTATTATGTAGCTGCCAGCATGGTTTTGCATCTACAACTGTTCCAAGACATTTTCATAAGGTCATTCATCGATTTGATGATGAAGTGTATACAATATCATACACATCCATGCATTCATTTTGCAACATTCAATGTGTTCAAATAATGTGAAGATCATTTGAATGAGTATGCTTGTGGGCTTTGACTTCACAAATTTTTATTGAGAAAAATAAGATGCTCCAATGTTTTAAACTTCAGCCTGTTGCGTCTTTTACAAGCAATTTCTCCTGCTGTGGAGAACACGCGCTCACAAGGGATGGATGAGGCTGGCGTACAAAGGAACTCCTTTGCGAGGTGGGAGAGGTTTGGGAAAGAAGTGTGTTGGTCCTTCCAGTACAACAGCGGGTCCTGGTCACGTGTAATATTCCCCTGTGCCAGGTACCGCTGGACCTCAGATACTGCGTTTGCTGTTGCACCACCTCTTCCCAGTCTCCCCATCTCATCATCCAGATGACTCCACAGGCCACCTAAAAAACAAAACAAATTGGCATTTAGAACAGTTTCCAATAAACTAATAATGATGAGTAACATGCCTGATGTAGTTGCAGAGGGCTGCGATGATGGTCCAGGCTGGGCCTCGATTGTGCACCCGATGACACGCATGCACTCAGCCCGCAGTCTGGATATGGCCTCCATGCACCTGGAGGAACTGCGGAATCCAAGTGATTTGAATCTGGGGTCTAGAAGTGTTGGTAAGGTTAACACACTCATAGACTCCGAACTGGAAGCAGTGTCTGTGACTCGACGCTTGAGGTGTTCGTGGAGTTGTATGACTGGCTGTGGCGTGGCGCTCAAGTGCATGATAAAGCATTTTCATCATCGGGATGACCTTCGAACCTGAAACTTTCCTCTCTTCAGACAACTCCACTGTAGCTTGATGGAATGGAGAAAGCACAAGTAGTGCTTCTCCTATGATGGTGAACTCATCAGCTGTCAGTGGAGCCAAATCTGTCTTTACTGCGGCCAGAGATACCCACACTGGTTCCCTCTCACCATGCAGCCTTGACAGCATTTCATAGGTACTGTTCCAGCGTGTTGGCACCTCATTGATAAGTTTCAGGGTTGGACGTTGCATCTGTTGCTGCACCTGAGCAAGCTTCTCCTTGGCTGTAGTGCTTGAACGGAAATATGTAACAATGTGCCGAGCTTTGTTCCTAATGTCTGTCAGTGCAGGGACCTGATCGCACGATTTTCTAACTAATGACTTAAGACTATGTGCAATGCAAATTGAGTAGCGTATTTGGAGGTGTCTAGTGGATGCGATCATGTTCGGTGCTGCGTCAGTCACAAGACACTTTACTTTGTTGGTTATGGCCCAGTCCTCCATCATGCCCCTTTTGACCTGGGCCAAATTGTCAGCAGTGTGATTTTGTGGAAAATATTGTACTCCCAACACTGATGAACACAACTGCATATTTGCATTAATGTAGTGACAGGTGAGTGCCAAGTAGGCCTCCATGTTCACAGAGGTCTACATGTCAGTCGTTATACTCACTGCCACAGCTTGCTGTACTTCCATTTTCACTTTTTCCCGTTGCTCCTTATATTTTTCGGCCACCATTTTCTTGATGGTCTGAAAATTAAACCAAAAGCAAACATTATATGGGATTCATCTACTACTTTATGGAACTTCCACACAGACCTTTCCCGTCGGCTAAACATATGAGGGTTCAAGGACCTGAATCAGCTCCTTGAACCCTTCACTCTCCACAATGCTGAGGGGCTGGCAGTCCTTGATAATGAAGTTCAGCAGTGCCTGATCGAGCAGCTGCTTCCTGGAAGCCTGATTGTCAAACATGGAGTGGAGAGTCAACCAATAATAATTACTGATTGTCAATTAATCATCAACATAGCAACCGTGAAAAGATGAGTGAACGTTTGTATACCTGGCGTAATACTGGGTGTATCGCGAACTTCATTCTCATGCTTGGCCCGATAATGCCTCAGCATGGTGGAGGTGCTTCTGTTGGTGTATGACAATTCGACTTGGCAAATTCGACATTTCACCTGTAATGAAATGTGAATAAGAAGTAACTAAGAAATGTATTCGGATTAGAATGGTACAACACATGTCAATAATCTGAGAGGCACTCGGCGAGTGCCTCTCGCCGAGAGGCTCTCGGCGACAGAAGGCGATTTGAATAAATAAATAAATAATACCTTATTCTCCAGGACATCAAAATGGTCCCACACGGCGGATGATTTGCATCTCTGCTCCATAATCGGCAAGGAAGGCAAGGCACGAACATGAAGTCTGCACTGACACGAACTTCGACAAGCGAGCGTGAGTGAGGTCTGGCTTGTTTCGGCAGGTGGCATTGTGTCGCCAGACGCACTTCCTTATAAATACTGTGCGGCGGGCTTTTGCTGCGTCAACGCCCTCTGCACTGAGTCGACGCCCCTGGACTAAGTGGCGCAGCCTGGACTGTGCCAAGCAGCCGATGCAGTCTAAACTGCACCGATGTAGTTCACGTTTCAATCACGTGACGTAATGATGCAGCACATGCATCGACACGTGGTTTGCTCTGTGAGCCCGGCGCATGTGTCAATGAATCGGTGTCGCTGGACCCATCACTAATGTGATGTGTTCTTTATTTTGAATGGATCTGGCAAGCCAAGAAACTACGCCATATCCGGTCTGTATTCGGCGCGAAATATTTTTTTCTTCTTCCTGTTCAGTAGCGATGAGAAGCGGCTGCTCTCTGTGCAGAAGGCAAATAAAACATGCCACGTGTTTGAACTAAACGAGTAAATTTATCTCTCGTCGTTATTCTCCCAAATACATCCGGAAGAAGCGCACACCTCAACAGCCTTGCTGCTTCCTTGATCATAGACTGCTTTTGCTATAGACCTTGTCGTGTTTCGCTTTTGAACTCTCGGTACCAAGTATTTTGTAAGTATGGTTTTTATTTTGTGTTTTGGCTTCCGTTTGCATGTATTTGCTACATTGTTTTTTGTTTGCCTTCGCGGTTCTTATTTTCCTCCCTTGCCTTTTGTGCAAGCGCTTTTTGTTATTCGTTTTTGTTGCCCTCTGGTCCTTGTTTTGACCAGCGCTTTGTGTTAATTCTTTGGCGGTGCGATTTTTGTTTATTAAAACCTTTTTTCTACGGACACCTTGTCTGGTGTCTACACTTTTGGGATCCCAACTTTATTCGGTTTGCCCGAAACGTGAACTAAACGAGTAAATTCATCTCTCGTCGTTATTCTCCCAAATACATCCGGAAGAAGCGCACACCTCAACAGCCTTGCTGCTTCCTTGATCATAGACTGCTTTTGCTATAGACCTTGTCGTGTTTCGCTTTTGAACTCTCGGTACCAAGTATTTTGTAAGTATGGTTTTTATTTTGTGTTTTGGCTTCCGTTTGCATGTATTTGCTACATTGTTTTTTGTTTGCCTTCGCGGTTCTTATTTTCCTCCCTTGCCTTTTGTGCAAGCGCTTTTTGTTATTCGTTTTTGTTGCCCTCTGGTCCTTGTTTTGACCAGCGCTTTGTGTTAATTCTTTGGCGGTGCGATTTTTGTATATTAAAACCTTTTTTCTACGGACACCTTGTCTGGTGTCTACACTTTTGGGATCCCAACTTTATTCGGTTTGCCCGAAACGTGACAACGGCGAGACCATTAATAATAGCCTATTAAGAGAAAGGATTTGTAAATTGTGTGAATATTTTCAAAAATATTTCAATCTACAAATACAAACAAATCTATATTTTTGTATCTATTTTGAAAGTGTGGAGCAGCTGGGGATAACATTACCTCTGGAAATAGAACGTCCACCTCTTTCACAATGTTGTTGGGAGTTCCTTCTCGATCCACGATGCCCCTCAGCTGTCTAAAAAGGACATCCCGGTGTTCCTCTGTGTCCAAGTAGAAAGGCACTCATGTCATGTTTAAAATATCTTGGCTTGCCGTTGTGTGCATCCTATTGACACTTTCGTGGAAATTGCATAAGTGTCCTGTGTGGTCATTTTGTGAATTCAAATGGGCACTGTGTGGGGCAGAAGCAGGCAGCACAGAGGATGCAGCAGCACATGGCGCAGTAGCAAGAGGTGCAGTGGAGAGTGGGGCAACAGTTGGGGCAATGGATGATGCAGCCACATCAGGCAGCACAGATGGTGGTGCATCAGCAGGTGGCGTAGCAGTCGAAGGTCCAGCAGAGGGATGGGCAGCAAAAGGTGAGACAGCGGTGGGTCGTGGGGATGCAGGCGCCTTAGCAGCAGCAGCAGAGACCATCAAAGCAAATTCCTTACACATGCGAAGGTGATTTAGGAAGGGTACCCGGCGCATTATTATTCCACGGCAATAGGTGCAATGAAAGTGCAGTTTTGGTCGGCATTGTAGCCCACATCTATGAATGGTATACCATGTTATAGAAAATAAGAGCTTCAACGTTTTAAATAATTCTTTACAATGATCAGAGACAACATCTTTACAGCTACAACAGGTCACTGAGTGATTGGTTAGGAGTCATCCAGATAAAAATGATCTATACTGTGACTCACACAAATTGTGTCTCGCAAACTTGCCTTCAAGTGTTCACTGCTCGGTTAAAATGGCCCTCCACATGGTCCTTTATCTTAGGGTTAGTAGTATGGGGGTTTAAACCATGCGGGCTGGCAGAATGGACAGTGGTAAATGCAACATGTGTTGCATTTTTGCAGCTCAGGGACAGATGTCCCTCGTTGTATTGTGACATGCATCTGGAAAATGAAGAGAATGAATTGTGAAATCTACTACGTCAATATAATTCTACAGAAAACTAAGGCCATAATAATAAAACTATGATTTTTATTTTAAATTGCTACTGTCAAAAGTATTAGGGATCCCATACGACGTTGCGTGTTTTTCCCAGTGCTTTTTAAAGTCACAAAGAAATGAAAGGAGTTGGTGAACTGCGGGCCTGATCCGGCCCGTTGGTCTTTTTAATTTGGCCCGCCGATGATTGGTGCACAATTAAGGTTTGATTGCATTCATTTCGTTTGGACTTGTAATGACAGGCATTTCAACACCAGGTGGCGCACTTTTTTATTAAAAAAATCTGTCTGACAATGAAGGTTATTTTATTAGGTCAGGTTTTTTTGTGAGATGAAAAAAAAACTTTTTTTCCTTGATTATTTAAAATTTCGGGAAAAAATGACATCCGTGTAAAATAATTTTTGTTGAGTGTTATAGAGTGCGATAGAATGATCGCTCCGTGCACAACAAAATAAGGAAGTGGATCCCGGAATAGCAGACACAAAAAGAGATTTTGTCAGATAACAAAAATGAGTCTTTAATGACGAACACAAAATACCCGACAGGGAGGATAACAAAAAACGCTGGTCAAAATAAGGACCAGGAATAGAATAAAGAGAATAACAGAAAATGCTTGCGGAAAACGAATGGCAAGGAAGGTCTGATTAGTCAATTATAAATCTCATACGCAAGAGGAACAATGGCGCGTAATAACAGGCACAAGGCTAAGAGGCAACGAATAATCGGAATAGGAATTTGAGCGAGAGAGCATTGGCGCGGCGTGGAATTCTCCGGCAGTGAGTAGACTGCCAGAGCGTCCAAATAAAGGCTGAGCAATTACTCCCAAATGGGTGACAGGTGTGTAAACGGCTGGCAGAAAGCCCGCCCCCTGCTGGCAAACACGGGACGTGACAGTACCCCCCCTCCCCTCAACGGACGCCTCCCGGCGGACTACCCAGTTTGGACGGATGAGCAGCGTGGAAGTCGGGACGGATCAAGGATCCAGGAGACCCATTGCCGTTCCTCCGGCCCGTAGCCCTCCTAGTCGACCAGATACTGGAACCCCCTGCCCCTGCGCCGAGAGTCCAGGATGGCTCGAACCGTGTACACCGGGTCACCATCGACGACCCGCGGAGGAGGGGGCGGAGTGGGAGACTTGCTTATTCCAGTCCTTCGTAGCCGAAGACGACGTTGCGCTCCCCCATCCTTCGATCCCCGCGCTGTTGACGCCGCTGATGCGCACGTTGGTGCGCCCTCAGACCCGCCAGAGTAGCGCAGCCGCGCCCGCAAAGGTCGCAGCGATAGTGGCCGTCCATAACCGGTCCGGCATGTCGCTTCTCCCTGCGCTGCAGGGCCGCCAGGTTGTATGAGGCGTCGTGATGCGCTGCGCCCTCCAGGGTGCGTCGTCGCCACTCCACCCGATCCCGATGCCGCTTCCTCCATGTTGGTCGGATCGATGGCGAACTTCTTGAGAGTGACCTTTATGCTGTCTTTAAAACGCTTCAGCTGCCCGCCGCTGCTCCTCTCCCCCGTACTTAATTCACCGTACAGCACCTTCTTCGGGAGTCTGTCCGGTGGCATGCGAACAATGTGGCCGAGCCATCTCAATTGACGCTGGAGGAGGAGAGTCGTTAGCGGTGGGACTTGCAGTCTGCTTCTGACGTCCGTGTGCGGAATTCTGTCCCACCAGTGAATGCCCAGGATCTTCATTAGGCAGTTCATGTAGAAGCGCTCCAGTTGCTTAAGATGTTTAGCATAGGGCACCCATGCTTCTGAACCATAGAGTAGGATAGACACACACACAGCGTTGTACCACAAAAACCTTAGTTTTTGTGGTAAGAGTTAAGTTCTTGTTGAGGAAGCATCGCTTAGACAGCCGTCCAAATGCTGCAGCTGACGACCCGATCCGCCTTTGGATCTCGGGTGTGAGGTCGAGCTTCATGTTGACAGATGAGCCAAGGTAGACGAAGTCGCCAGTGTTCTTCAGAGCATTTTCCCCGGAGTGGAAGATAAAGGGGTCAGCGTCGGTGGTCTGCTGCAAAATCTCTGTCTTTGTTGCATTTAGGACGAGGCCAGTGCGGGTATACGTGTCCGTGAGGACGTCAAGGGACAGCTGCAGTCCTGGTGGCGTGTGACTCAGCATTGCAGCGTCATCGGCATACTGCAAGTCCAGCACAGACGTGTTACTGATCTTCGTTCTGGCTTTCAATCTTCTTAGGTTAAAAAGGCTGCCATCGAGACGGTAATTGATCGAGATACCGTCTCGTATTGGGTCGGTATTGTTGTAAACATGTTTCATCATGACAGCAAGGTAGATGTTGAACAGGATGGGTGCAAGGACACATCCCTGTTTGACCCCCACAGCCACTGGGAAAGGGTCGGACTTTTCACTTCCACACACCACCCGGCCTTGCATACCATGGTGAAGGGCCTTTAACACCGCAACAAATTTTGGGGGGCAACCAATGCGTCCCAGCACACCCCATAGGAGCTCCCTGCAGATTGTATCGAAAGCCTTAGCTAGATCTATGAAGGCGATGTAGAGGTTCCGATGTTGTTCTCTACATTTTTCTTGTAGCTGGCGCAAGACGAAGATCATGTCTGCAGTGCAGCGGTCTCTGCGAAAGCCGCACTGTGATTCGGGGAGCACGTCATCAACTATGGTGGAAAGAAGTCTGAAGAGCATAATGCGGGCAAGGACTTTCCCTGCCGTTGCCAGTAGAGAGATGCCCCTGCTATTTCCGCATGCTGCTTTGTCGCCTTTCCGCTTGTATATATAGATGATGTTAGAATCTTTCCAAGCTTGTGGCACGTCTTCCCCCTCCCAACATTCCCGCAGGGAACCGTGGATATCGTCCAGGAGGGCTTGCCCGCCAAACTTCAATAGCTCGGCAGGAATCCCGTCTGGACCAGAGGCTTTGTTGTTCTTCAGGCCATGGAGAGCAGATTTTGTTTCTTCCAGTGTTGGTGGTGTGCTTAGTTCTTCTCTCTGCGGGAGGGGAGGGATATCGTCGAGAATCGTGGGATCAGATGGGTTGATCCTGTTTAAGAGTTCCCGAGAGTACTCAGCCCACCTTGCGAGTATAGAAGGGCGGTCAGTGAGTAGTTGTTCGCCGTTGGCTGATCGCACGGGGCTTACAGAACCCTTTATTGGGCCGCAGACAGCTTTCAGACCGTCATAGAATTGGTGAAGCTGATTTTGGTCGGCGTGCTGTTGTAGCTGATTTGCGTAGGAGGTCCACCAGGTGTTCTCCAGCGTTCTTAATTGCCGCTGGGCCTCTGCGCGTTGCGTGCGGAAATTATTCCATGCCTGCAGGGAACCCGAACGCAATGCATTGTCATGTGCTTCGTTTTTCTTCTTTAAGAGATTCTTGATGGAAGTGTTGTTCTCGCAGAACCAGTCGCGATGTTTGCGACTAGTTACGCCAAGAACCTCTCGTGCTGTTGTGAGGATCCCTTTGCTGGTGTTCTCCCATCTTTCGGAGAGGCTCTGGTCTTCGTTTGATGCTGGGTCACTGCTGTCGTCTCGTTGTTGGAGCCATTGAGCAATAGCTCCCTGATACTTGTTTCTGTACCCTGGGTCGAAGATCTTGTTGATGTTTATTGTTGGTACAGCTGGAGTTCTTCTTGCCGGTGGACGGACGCGGATGCGTAGTGAGCTCACAACCAGCCGATGGTCAGTGGATGCTTCCGCTCCACGCATGACACGCGTGAGGGAGACAAATTTCCGGTCCACTTGACGGACGATGACATAGTCAAGCAGATGCCAGTGACGGGAACGAGGATGCATCCAGGTGGTCTTGTGCATGTCACGGAGCTGGAACATGGTGTTTGTTATTGCTAGCTCATGCTCCGTGCATAAAGTTAGTAGGCGTTCTCCGTTTGGGTTGCATGAACCGATACCGTGTTTGCCGATGACTCTGTTCCAGGTCATCCAGTCTCTGCCAACTCTGGCGTTGAAATCCCCGAGTAGGAGGATGGAGTCCCTCGAGTCGATGTTACTCAGCTGTTGGCTCAGCAGTAGATAAAAAGCGTCCTTGGAAGCCTCGTCGGATGTGAGGGTCGGGGCGTATACACTAAGGAGGGTGACAAAGCGTCCGTGGGCCAGTGGAATTCGCCATCTCATAAGGCGTTCGGAGACACCGATTGGAGACGTTGGGATTGATCTTAGTAGGCTATGCTTCACAGCAAAGCCGACCCCATATAGTCTTCTGTTGTCATTGGGGAGACCCTTCCAGAAGAAGGTGTAGCCACCTCCAGGCTCCGACAGAGAGTCTTCCTCATGGAAGCGGGTCTCACTCAGAGCCGCGATGTCAATGTTATACCGGCGCAGTTCTTCTGCTACCAGTTGTTGCTACCAGAACTTTTCCTGTTGTTGCGGCCGCTAAAAAGGGGACTCCCGACGGGTGCTAAAAAGGGGACTCCCGACGGGTGCGGCTACCCGTCCCGGGTTTAGTCTTGGGGCAGACATTTTTCTAGGTCACATTTTCTAGACCCTTCCTCGGAGTGAGGGAGGCAGTGCGGACCCTGAAAAGGGCTGCCTCGTCACTTGGATGCTCACCGGAGAGCGCCGCTGCCCCATTTTTCCAGCAACTCAACGACGCCGACCCGAGCCGCCCACGTGCAGGGGGTGTGCTGAAGGCTTCCAGTCTAGTCATAACCTGCCCCCGTCGCCCACCTTCCCCGTCGCCGCAGGACTTTGTCAATGTTGTGATGAAGCGGGGTGAAGGGGAGGGGTGCAAATGGTGTTCGATGATGTTTTACGTGGAAGGGGCCTGAACAATGCCCAGTCCACGACTTGACCTCACTACCCTTGAGTCAGCGGCAAGGAAGAGTCCAAGACGGCTGAGGGCTGTGTGGTTGCAGTGAGCTGCCGGGTCTGCAGTCTGTCGCAGTCCGCTTCAGGAGGCCAGCTCACCTGGCCCGTTGATTTTCTGTTAGGGTTTTCTCCCTTAGCCTTTCACATTTAGTGTACCCACAAGGCAGCGGGACCAGTTTGACCCATAGCTGGGGAAGGGATTGGTGAATAATCGGGACGTATCCACATCCGTGGGCCCAGCACTCAACACCTCTGGGGCTCCCTCCTGCTCCGAGATCCCTAGCTGATCAGCTGGCATGTTGCCATTACTGTGGTGCACCTCTGGGAGGTTACGCTAGGGTCTTGTCGGGGGAGAGGCTATAGTCTTGCACATCACCTCGACCTGTGTGATTGTCACACCGCACCACCACAAGGAGCCAAGGGACTGGAGGTCACTGGTTTGAGCAGGGAGACGTGGAATACGGGGTGAACCCTCATGGAGGCCGGTAGCCGGAGCTTGACCGCGACGGGGCTGATGATGGACTCGACCTCGAAAGGTCCGGTGAATCGGGGCCCCAGCTTCGCAGATGTGCCGGCCAGGCGAAGGTCCCTCGTCGCCAGCCACACCTTTTGTCCCACCACGTATGTAGGTGCCGGGCGCCGACGACGATCCGCGATCTGCCGGTTCCGGGTCGCCGTGCGGGATAGTGCAGCCCGGGCCTCCTTCCACACGCGATGGGCCCGTTTGAGGTGGTGCTGCACCGAAGGGACCTCCACTTGTCCCTCCTGGGACTGGAACAGCGGCGGCTGGTACCCGTAGGCTGACATAAAGGGGGACCTACCAGTGGCTGAAGAGACGAGGGTGTTGTGCGCGTACTCCACCCAAGGTAAGTGGTCGGCCCAGGAGGAGGGACGATGGAGACACACACAGCGGAGGGCCGCCCCCAGATCCTGGTTGGCACGTTCAGCTTGACCATTGGATTGGGGGTGATATCCCAAGGACAGACTTGCCGTGGCCCCGAGGGACCGGCAGAACCGCTTCCAGACGCGGGACACGAACTGGGGCCCCCGGTCCGAGACAATGTCCATCGGGATGCCATGGAGACGGAAGACGTGCTTGACAAGGAGGTCGGCGGTCTCCAGCGCAGACGGCAACCTGGACAGAGGCACAAAATGGGCAGCCTTGGAAAATCGGTCCACTATCGTGAGGACGACGGTCCGTCCACGGGATGGAGGAAGACCCGTAACGAAGTCCAGGGCGATGTAGGACCAAGGTCGAGGAGGGATGGGCAACGGCTGGAGCAGCTCCGCCGGGGGCCGATGTGAGGACTTGCCGCAAGCGCAGGAGGAGCAGGCACTGATGTAATCCACCACATCCTTCCGGAGCTCCGGCCACCAGAACCGCTGGGTAATGAGTTGCACAGTCCGGTTCACCCCAGGATGGCATGCCACCTTGGACCCGTGCCCCCACTGCAACACCTCCGAACGTAGCGGTGGGGGCACGAACAGCTTCCCGGTGGGACCTTCCGCCGGTACTTGGACCCCATCCAGAGCTGCTTGGATACGCTGCTCAATCTCCCATCTCAACGCCCCCACGATGCACTGGGCCGGGAGAATGGCCTCCGGAGTCCGGTCCCTTTCTGCGGGGTCGTGGAGACGGGAAAGGGCGTCGGGCTTGGTGTTCTTGGACCCTGGGGAGTAGGTGAGGATGAAGTCGAAGCGGGTGAGGAACAGGGCCCACCGGGCCTGACGGGCGTTCAGTCGTTTGGCGGAGCGGAGGTATTCAAGATTTTTATGGTCTGTGTACACGGTGAAGGGCTCCTTCCTGTAAGGTGGCGACTACAGCCAGCAGTTCACGGTTGCCCACGTCGTAGTTCGATTCGGCAGCACTGAGTCGACGAGAGAAAAAGGCGCAGGGGTGCAGCTTCTGGTCGACCGGGGAACACTGGGACAGCACCGCCCCCACCCCTGAATCCGAGGCGTCCACCTCTACGACGAACGGGAAATCAGGGTCAGGATGTTGCAATACGGGGGGACTGGTAAATGCCGCCTTAAGGTTTATAAATGCCGCGTCCGCAGCCGAGTCCCATCTGAAAGGTACTTTAATGGACGTCAATCGGGTCAACGGGAGCGCCTTTTGGCTGTAACCGCGAATGAAACATCTATAGAAGTTGGCAAACCCCAAAAAGCGCTGTAATTCCTTCCGGTTAGTTGGAATCGGCCAGTTCGTTACTGCCTGCGTCTTGTTGGGGTCTGCTCTTAACTTGCCCTGCTCAATAATAAACCCCAGGAAAGAGATGACGGGTACATGGAATTCACATTTCTCTGCCTTGACGAAGAGCCGATTCTCTAATAGACGTTGTAACACCAGTCTGACATGTTGCTGGTGTTCATGTAGCGACCGGGAGAAAATTAAGATGTCATCAAGGTAGACGAAACAAAAAATGTTTAGCATGTCCCTTAACACGTCGTTGATAAGACTTTGGAATACGGCGGGAGCGTTTGTCAGCCCGAAAGGCATGACTAAATATTCAAAGTGACCTAGTGGAGTCTTAAAAGCCGTCTTCCATTCGTCCCCCTCCCGGATGCGGACCAAATGATAAGCACTGCGTAAAACTAGTTTCGAAAATATTGTGGCTGTTTGTAAAGGGGCGAAGGCGGAGTCCAACAATGGCAGCGGATACTTATTTTTTATCGTGATGTCGTTCAGACCTCGATAATCCACACACGGTCGCAGGGATTTGTCCTTTTTTCCCACAAAGAAAAACCCTGCACCTAACGGTGATCGCGATGGCCTAATTAGACCTGCAGCGAGCGAGCTGTTTATGTATTCTGTTAGCGCCTCGCGCTCGGGTTGGGACACCTGATACAGCCGTGAGGTTGGCAATGGAGCGCCCGCCTGAAGGTCTATGGCGTAATCGTAGGGGCGGTGCGGGGGCAAAGAGCGTGCGCGATCCTCGCTGAATACCTTACGAAGGTCATGATAGCAATCTGGCACTCCGTCAAGGCAGATAGTTTCGGGGGGTTCGTCACTGGCACGCTCGTGCTCCCCTACGGCCGAACGTAAACAATGTTTAGAACAGTACCGGCTCCAACTGTCTATTCCCGGGCGCTCCCAGGAAATCACGGGGTTGTGAGTCTTGAGCCAGAGCAAACCGAGAATAACCGGAGCATTACGAGACCGCATTAAATAAAACCGTCGATGCTCGACATGGTTACCGGATAGTTGGAGTTTTAGTGGTTCCGTTCTTTGCGTTACTACCGCCAGGAGGCGCCCATCGAGATCACAAACTCGCTTCTTATCGACCAATTCCTCGATAAAACAACCCAAATCAGACACGAGGTTGGTGTCCATCAAACAATCATCAGCCCCCGAGTCTATCAGGGCCCTAACCCGCAGCGACCGGGACCCCCCAAATATCTCCCCTTCGAGTTCCAGTGTTTTGGGGTGCCCCGGCCGGGAGTCGACTCGCCTAGGCTCGGAAGGCACTGCGCGGGGTCGTGACTCACAGTACTCGTTGAAAGAAGAGAATGGCGACTCCGGACGGCTGGGAGCAGCGTGAGGACCTTGTTGGATGCTGTCAGACACAGCCCGATCGTTGAATCGGTGCCTTCTCTCATCCGATCCAACGTTCTTGCCACCCAGCTGCATCGGTTCCTCCGCGGTGGCCATATTCCGGGATCGAGGGTGGTCTCCTGGCCCTGCTGCCCGAAGCGCCCCACGGTGTTCCTCGGGGTACATGGCATGCCGGAACGGGAACCGATCACCTCCACGCTCCCGGTCTCTCTCTCTAAGGCGGTTGTCCATCAGAAGGGAGAGCTCGATTAATTCTTCCAGGTCCGTACTGTGGTCGCGGGTCACCAGTTCGTCTTTGAGCTGGGTGTTTAGCCCGCGACGAAACAGTCCACACAGCGCTCGGGCTCCGTAGCCACTCTGGGCAGCCAATATCCGGAACTCGATGGAGTAGTCCGCCACCGATCGCCTCCCCTGGTGGAGGGCAAGTAACCGGCCCTCCGCCTCTCGGCCCCGCACGGGATGGTGGAACACCCGGCGAAACGCCGTTACGAAGTCGTGGAACGAAGACCGGAGACTCGGCTTCGCTTCACTCGTCGCCATAGCCCATGACGCTGCTGGACCTGTCAACAAGCTCATAACATAAGCCACTTTTGCGGCGTCATTAGCGTAGACGGACGGTTGCTGGTCGAATATGAGTGAGCACTGGTGGAGAAAGTGCCCACACTGCCCGTGCTCACCCCCGTAACGTGGGGGGTGTGGAAGTGACGGCTCCCTCATCATTGTGGGGAATGATGCGGGCCTCAGGGGTGGTCGAACGAACCCCGGGGGGAGGTGTTCTCCGTTCCTCCATCCGTACCAAACGGGGTTCGAACTCATCGAACCGATGAGCCAGCATGGAAACCGCGCCGCGGAGTTCTGAGATGGCTTGGCCCTGCTGACTCATCTGTTGATCTTGTCGGGACAGAGCGGACAAAATCTTATCAATGTCTGCGGGATCCATGGTGGCCGGAGAATTCTGTCACGTTGTGCCCGAAGCGATGATGATCGCTCCGTGCACAACAAAATAAGGAAGTGGATCCCGGAATAACAGACACAAAAAGAGATTTTGTCAGATAACAAAAATGAGTCTTTAATGACGAAGACAAAATACCCGACAGGGAGGATAACAAAAAACGCTGGTCAAAATAAGGACCAGGAATAGAATAAAGAGAATAACAGAAAATGCTTGCGGAAAACGAATGGCAAGGAAGGTCCGATTAGTCAATTATAAATCTCATACGCAAGAGGAACAATGGCGCGTAATAACAGCCACAAGGCTAAGAGGCAACAAATAATCGGAATAAGAATTTGAGCGAGAGAGCATTGGCGCGGCGTGGAATTCTCCGGCAGTGAGTAGACTGCCAGAGCGTCCAAATAAAGGCTGAGCAATTACTCCCAAATGGGTGACAGGTGTGTAAACGGCGGGCAGAAAGCCCGCCCCCTGCTGGCAAACACGGGACGTGACAGTACCCCCCCCCTCAACGGACGCCTCCCGGCGGACTACCCAGTTTGGACGGATGAGCAGCGTGGAAGTCGGGACGGATCAAGGATCCAGGAGACCCATTGCCGTTCCTCCGGCCCGTAGCCCTCCTAGTCGACACGGGACGTGACACAAACGATGTAGTGTGTCCCCCATCTACTGCCCGAAGACAGCTGGGATGGGTTCCAGCACGCCCCGCGACGTTTGAGAGTATTACAATTTTATTCCACGTTTTTCATCAGTCTGAATATATTTCTGTCTGGAAATTGTGACGAATGAATGGATGTTTACAATACTTTGTTTTTTTCAATGTAAATGTTTAAGCCTCTAAATGCCATCAAATCAGTTAAACATTGCACCAAATGCACCTGCTGTTTTGTCACATGAAGCTTAATCCTTTCAGGGACAGCGGTTACTGTAGTGGACAGCTTATCATGTTACGGCATCCATCCATTTTTTGATGGACTTTATCCTCACAAGGATCGCGGGGGTGCTGGAGCCTATCCCAGCCGTCTTTGGGCAGTAGGCGGGGGACACCCTGAACCGGTTGCCAGCCAATCGCAGGGCACACAGAGACGAACAACCATCTGCGCTCACACTCACACCTAGGGGGAATGTGTTCAGTCATCCTGGAGAGTGTTCAGTCATCCTGCCATGCATGTTTTTGGAATGTGGCAGGAAACCCGATTACCAGGAGAAAACCCACGTAGGCACGGTGAGAACATGCAAACTCCACACAGAAAGGCGGGAGCTGCAATCGAACCCAGTTCCTCTACACTGTGAGGTCGACGCTCTAACCACTTGACCATCGGGCCGCCCTTTCGAGGTGGTTGAAAGTGGTTAAAGCCTTTTAAACAATGCTTGATAGCTTGAAGTCATACAGTACAGCTAGACATACACCTATGTAGTGTCATACAAAACATCTTATTGTTTGGTCGCCTCTTTTTTTTTCCCACCCTGATAATTGCAGACAAGCTTTGTTGTATCATTCAGCCTGCCTTGAGTATCTCTGTAAACAAAATGTTTCCATATCTCACACCATGCATCTTTTTTTTCTTGAGCAGCATCAGATGGTCTGCAGGGGTGGTAGAACTAAGATAAGATATCCTTTATTCGTCCCACAATGGGGAAATTTACAGCCTCCAGCAGCAAGAATGTATGTAGAAAGAAGAAAGGAGAAAAAAAACAACAAACATCTTTCAATTAAATACAATATAAACACAAATGGCTAAAAATTATTATTATTATTATGATTGTTATTTTCTATTCATCAGCCTGACAGCAGTCGGTAGGAACGAGCGTCGGTATCTCTCCTTCTTGCAGCGCGGGTGTAACAGTCTCTGGCTGAAGGAGCTACCAAGTGCTGTCAGGGCGGGCTGGAGGGAGTGGGAGGGACTGGCCATCATAGCTTTTAGCTTAGTTGGCATCCTTCTGTTGCCCACCTCCTCCAGAGTGTCAAGGGAGCAACCCAGGACAGAACTGGCCTTCCTGACCAGTCGCTCCAGTCGCTTTCTGTCCCGGGCCGAGATGCTGCCTGACCAGCAGACAATGCCATAATGGATGGCCGAGGCCACCACCGAGTTATAGAACGTCTTAAGGAGTGACCCCTGAACCCCAAAAGACCTCAGTTTCCTGAGTAGGAAGAGTCGGCTCTGTCCTTTCCTAATCAGGGTGTCCGTGTTTGTAGACCAGTCCAGTTTGTCGTTCAGAAGAACACCAAGGTACTTGTAGGAGGTCACCCTCTCTATGTCCATACCCTGGATGTTCAGCGGTGCTGGTGAGGACTTTTTCCTGCAGAAATCCACAACCAACTCCTTAGTTTTCCTAGGGTTGATCTGGAGGAGATTCTGCTGGCACCAGTCCACAAAGTCCTTTGTCAGTCCCCTGTCTTCCCGATCGTCCCCTTCTGTAATGAGGCCAACAATCGCAGAGTCATCAGAGAACTTCTGAAGGTGGCAGTTTGGAGTGTCGTGTCTGAAGTCTGAGGTGTAGAGGATGAACAGGAATGGAGCCAGAACAGTCCCCTGCGGCGCTCCAGTGCTGCAGAGAAGCCGGTCCGACTCACAGCTCTGCAATCTCACGTACTGCGGCCGATTTGTGAGGTAGTCTATGATCCATGCTGTGAGATGGTGGTCCACTCCGGCGTTCTGCAGTTTGCCTCCCAGCAAATTGGGCTGGATGGTGTTGAAGGCACTGGAGAAATCAAAGAACATGATTCTCACAGTGCTCCCAGCCTTCTCCAAGTGTGACAGCACTGAGTGGAGGAGGTAGATAATGGCGTCTTCCACGCCGATGCCAGGCTGATAGGCAAACTGCAGCGGGTCCAGTGACGGGCTCACCAGCGGTCGAAGGTGGGCGAGGATGAGTCTCTCCAGAGTCTTCATCAGGTGAGACGTCAGCGCCACCGGTCTGTAGCTGTTCAGCTCCTTAGGGTGGGGGGTCTTGGGCACTGGGACCAGGCACGAAGTTTTCCACAGCTGTGGAGCTCTGCCCAGCTTCAGGCTCAGTTCGAAGATGTGCTGGACAATGTTACACAGCTGGTCAGAGCAGGTCCTGAGGAGCCGGGAACTGATCTTGTCCGGACCTGCTGCCTTCCTCACATTCATCTTCCTCAGTTGGTTCCTTACCTGCTCTGTTGTGACGGACAGGCAGGAACCAGGTGACATACTGGGTTGATGAGAGCTGGTCGAAAGAGGAGGGGGAGGAGAAGAAGTCCTCAGTGAGAGAGGTTGCAGTTTGTGGTTGGGGGAAGGGACAGACGACTGGTCGAAACGGTTGAAAAAATGGTTCAGTCCATCTGCCCAGTCCTTGTCCTTCTCGATCACTGTCTTTGGGCTGTCATGGCCTGAGATGGTTTTCAGGCCCCTCCAGACACCAGTGACATTGCTGGCCTGTAACTGGTCCTCCAATTTCCTCCTGTATATCTTCTTCCCCTCCCTGATCTTTCTTCTCAGCCGAATCTGCACGGCCTTTAGCTCCTCTCTGTTTCTCGACCGAAAAGCTCTCTTCTTCTCCTTCAGCAGGGTCTTTATGTCAGGATTAATCCATGATTTGTTGTTGGAAAAACACCGCAGAGTTCTGGTGGGTACGGTGTTCTCCTCACAGAAGTTTATATAATCCGTGATGGTGTCAGTGAGTGCATCAATGTCCTCCCCATGAACCTCGCTGAAGAGTTCCCACCTGGTTGTCGCGAAGCAGTCCCGCAGAGCATCTTCAGCTTCCGATAACCATTTCTTGACCATTCTGGTCACAGTTGGCTGCCTGTGCACCAGGGGTTTGTACACAGGCTCGAGAAATACCAAGTTGTGGTCTGCTCTTCCAAGAGGGGGGAGGGAGAGGGGTTTATATGCCTCCTTGGTATTGGCATAAAACAAGTCCAAAATATTATTGTCTCTAGTGGCACAGGTTACATACTGCTTGAAGGTTGAAAGGGAGGAGGACAGAGAGACATGGTTGAAGTCCCCAGAGATGATCAGCAGGGCGTTGGGGGACTGTGTTTGCAGCCTGCTCACGACAGTCATCAGGGTATCACACGCTGCATCACTATTAGCCGACGGGGGGATGTACACTTTCACGGCTATGACGTGTGAGAATTCCCTCGGGAGATAATGGGGCCTGAGGCTAATGGCTAGCAGCTCAATGTCCCGGTTGCAGAGTTTGTCTTTGATCGTGATATGCCCCGGATTGCACCATGAATGAATGAACAACTAGAAGTTCATTTGTTTTTCTCTCTGAAAAGCTTTGGGGGAGTAACAAAGTTGCAGCCCACGACAGATAGTGCCACAGATAGTCTACAGATGCCTGATGCCCGGGCTCTTTCACTGTCACTCTTAACGTAAATACAGGCAGCCATAATATGTTCAGGATGTGGCAGGATGAGTGGTGCAGGAATAGATTTAGCTCAAAAACACCTGAGACACAGCTGTGGTTAACTTCATTATGCTAGTAACTTCTTTTGTGTTGGTTCTCTTTAGTGTCGGTAGATTGTCTATTATGCTTGGCTGCAGTTCACAATCTGCATTGTTTGCAACCCCGAGTGGGCTGCTCATTGTACACTATTGTGTTGCCTGCTTATGGAAGACATGTCTTTGTGTGAACCCAAATCTATTTCAGCCTCTCACTTTGATTAGATTTGATAATGTCATGTCATGTCAATGCAAACATATACTCTTTATAAATTGGAACGTCCCTTTAACAGACGAATTGCTGACATCAGACTATATGAATGTAGCCGATTTTGAGTAGACAGACATGTCTTGTCTGGCATGTCACAATTTTTCTTCATCTTGCCGCATAGTGCGAGATGTCCATCGTCGTTGGCCTATACAATACATACATGTTGATTTATATAGCGCTTTCACAACAGCGGCAGTTGTAACAAAGCGCTGAACAAAACAGTTAACATAACGTAAAATAATAAACACAACACATAACATAAAACACGGACAGTCGTGCAGTCCTAACCACTTTTCCGTCACACGCTTTAGGGAGACATTGCTCTCGTAATTTATGACGAGAGACTGGACGTGGTGCACACAATCACAATGTCATATATAGTATTTAAAATGTGATATGGAGGAAAATTGGAACATATATGTAGCATTTCAACTCATGCTACGTTTGCTACTGGCAAAGCTAGTAGCTGGTGACAGTGACCCTTCACTTATCGCGATTAATGGGGACCGGGACCCGACCGCAATAAGTGAAAAACCGTGACGGAGGGTTGGCTCCGCCCTACGAATTTTGTGTCGGTATATATGAGTACCAGCATGTTTAAAATATGTAAACAGAATATATATACTTTAGATCAGTGTTTTTCAACCCGTGTGCCGCGGCACACTGGTGTGCTGTGCCATAAGTCATTATCAGGTGTGCCGCGAGAAAATGTCCAATTTGTATGCCTGTGCGGTCTTTCGCCCAGAAAGTAATCATCTAGTACCCTCCCATACTAAAAGGGAGCAGGAACAGCTAGCCAATTGCCTTGTGTTTCGACGAGAGACAAGCGAATTTGTGATGCATGAATGCAGGACGACAGTGAAACAATAAGGCGGAGAAAAAAAAAAGTTGTGTGTTTCCGGTAACCTGACCGACCGAGGTCGAAAAAAAACTTGACGGTCGGCATTTTTTTCAAACTCTCGCGATATTCACTTTGAGCGTGTGCGTCGTTTGCCCTGTCGTCTGTCACCAACATTGAATCATGGCGGCGGCCGCGATCTCTGACGACAGTTTAAACCGCGTTTTCTGTGCTACAATCGCATGCTCGCACCGTAATGTTAAGAAAATAGCATCCAATGATGTATTGAAGAAAATCACCAAACTATTTGATGAACCCTACGGGCCAAGTAAAAACCGAGGGCGGAGGCGGGTGGCGGCATGCCCCGGCCCCCCGAGTCCGGAGCAGGGAGAAATCTAAATAGGTGGCGGCGCCGTCGGCCACGGAGCGGTGGGACGGTAGCGGGTGCCGCGGGGGTGGGGGACGGTGTCGGGCGCAGGGTCGGCGGTGCGCGTCGCGCGGCCGGCCGCTCCCCGTCCCGCCCGTCTCCCCCACCCCCGGACAGGCACTCGTCTGCATTCCCCGACCACCCACCCCAATGACGCGCGCTCGTCAATGCACCGTCCGCCTAGTCTACGCAACTCTAGTCCTCTCCCTGCCGGTGTCATCGCAACCCGGCCGACCTGGGAACCTAATATCCAGTCACCTGGTACCCAACTCTCTCGCCGCCTTTGACGGCGAGCGTGGGGTTCAATGCCTCCTTCTTTTATATTTTATGGTTATTTTGTTTAAATATTTGATGGGAAAAAAAGTGTCGGGTCATTTGCTGACTTCATGTTTGTTTGTGGCTGTTGGTATTCTACAGTCATGTTTGTTTCAGTCATGTTTTTGTTATTGAGAGTTTTTGGTTTCTGCCATGGTTTTTGTTTGTTACTTTGGATTCGTTTTGTTTTCATGACTTTGTTTTGGATTTAGTTTTCTGTGTTTTATCAATACATTTCTTCAAGTTCACCCTGCTCCTTCCTCCTGCCTGCTTTTTTGGGGTCCTCCACCACCTCGCAAACGTGACACTCTGGTGCTTCAAAGCCTGGCTGATTGAAATGCAGCTCAGGTGTGTGCTGGAGGCTCCGCCCATGCCTGTCAGCTCTGGAAAAAACAAGAAACTAAGCAAAGCACCAGACAGTAACATAACAGATTGTGGCTTACGGATAATGCAGTCCTAAAATTCAATCTCAATCATTTTTATTATTTTTGAATAACTTCAATATTGGAAACTTGTTACACTCTAATAAATTACCTCTCTGGTCCCCCCCCCCCCCCCCCAAAAAGTGATTAATCAGGAGTGTTAGCGAATATGCAGGGTTCCATGATGTATAGGTATATCAAGGGGTCAGTTCAGGTACCATGTTCTTGTGGAATACTCTTCCAGGACTCCCTGAGGGACACATTCAAACTTCTCGGGTCCACAAGACATATGCTAAAATTGGTTTCCCATGCAACTCCCATGCAACCTCCAGAGTTCTGCGACTGGACTGCTACCAGAACAAAAACCTGACTGCACCTCCTAGTTCTGGAATTGGACCTCCTTGCGGACTGGTCTCTACAGAGCCCATGAATCGGCCTTATCATCGCTCCTTAAAAACAGAGACGACCATCCTGTGCTGAGAAGAAAATCCAAGATGGCGCCATAGTTGGCAGCCATTGGCAAGAGCTCTTTCATAGCTTTGCTTGTTTTTATCTTTTGTATTGTCATGTGGTGTTTGTTGTCCTTCATGTGGACCTGATGTGGATTGCTTTCGGTGTTTTGGCCACAAAATTCGTTGAAGTACCAAATCTGTGCTTGGTGGTTGTGCCTCCTCGGCAGCATGCGTGTACCAGCACTGATTTTGATTGGGAGGAATGTCGGCGTTATGTGGCCGTCGCCACTGGACAGCCCTGGGGCGCTTGTGTTTTTTTGCGCCTGTAATGGGCAGCAGTTTGCATTAGTGCAGCTGAATGAATGGCTTGTGGAGCCGAGGATGAGGAGAGAGGAGCTTCAGCACGGAGCACAGCTGCGTATTTGGAACTGAGAGTCACTGCTTGGAATTGGTTAGCACACACGCCTCACAAGGCAGAGGTACAGTGTTCTAATTCAGGCCCCAGCCTTCCCGTGTGAAGTTTTTATGTTCTCCCCGTGCCGGTGTGTGTTTTCTCCGGGTCCTCTGGTTTCCTCCCACATTCCAAAAACATGCACCACAGGTTAATTGAACACTCTAAGTTCTCCCTTGGTGTGATTGTGGACCTGACTGGTTGTTCTTCTGTGCGTGCCCTGAGACAGGCTCAAGACCGCTGGGATAGGCTCCAGCTCACCTCGCGACCATTGTAAGGATAAGCAGAATAGAAAAAGAATGAATGGATGGACCCTAGTGAAAAAGAATGGTTAAGAAAAAAAGACAAATGTGTATGGGTGTATTGCTGTTGGACCACAATAAATTCCATGTGAAGGAAAAATTATTTTGTACTTGATTGTATTTGCAGTTGCATATATGCTTATATCTATATTTTATATTGCATTCTGTTTCTATTTTCTGAAACATTTATTTTGTGGAGGCAATACATTGTTTTTCTTTCTGCCCCCCCCCCAACCCATTTAAATCTGATGATTTCCCCAGTGTGGGATAAATAAAGGGTTTTGTTATCACATTCTTATCTTTGTATGACAATGTTCTCATCTTTATATGGCTAATGCAAAATAATACATTAAATGATCACGTTCCGATTATGGAGTTATGATAAGAACATGTGCAATTAAATGTTTTGCAGTTATTAAAATACTCTTTCAAAATATACTGTGAAAATGGGTTCCTGTGGTAATGTTTTTGATAAAACATTACAAATATGGAATTTCCTACAAATTGCTCTGGAAGTGAATTTTGATAGACTGGCAGCTATAAACTTCGAGTACCAAGTATGGTGTGACACCGTTATGTTGAGCATGGTGTTTATTCTTGGAAATTCACAATGAGCACAGAAGTCGAAAAAAAAACACGGGAAAGGATCTGCTCGTACAAGTATTTTCAACATGATTTGCCATCTTTACCCTATTTGTCCTGGGTGACCCTCCCTGGAGCATTAAGACCTCAGACAAGTTAGCACCTAGGATCATTGAGACACATAGACCTCTATGCTTGTAAGGTGATAGTTTTGGTAGGAGTTTAATTTCCATCCATCCATCCATCCATCCATTTTCTTATCCGCTTTATCCACACAAGGGTTGCAGGGCACACACAGACAAACAGCCCTCTGCGCTCACACCTAGGGATAATTTAAAGTGTTCAATCATCGTGCCATGCATGTTTTTGGAATGGCAGAGCAAATTAGAGCAGACACGGGGAGAACATGCAAACTCCACATAGGAAGGCCGGAGCTGGAATCAAACCCAGTCGCTCTGCACTGTGAGGTCGACATGTTAACCACTGGGCCGCCGGAAGGAAATACAGTGTTTCATTAAGATGGAACACAAAGGGGGCAGATACAATGAAAACATCAGGAGCCCAAGAATTGAGCCCTGTGGAACACCACATGCCAGTGGGGCAGTTCGTGAGTCAGAGTAACCAAGGCTAACACAAAAGAAACGCTAACCACTTTACCACTGGGCCGCGGAGTTTCATGTGATTTCAAAAAAATTCAAAAATTGTCATGATGATGATTAATATCCATCTCTCAATTTTCTGAGCTGCTTATCATGACGAGTGTTGCGGGGATGCGGAACTGGTTACTATCCAGTCGTAAGACACACATTTATTATTGTTTTTATAATTATTATTATTGCTTTTTAGTTATTTGCAGCGAAAAACTGACATGTGACTCCAATTACCTGCTAATTATTGGCATGCTCTGCTATGAGGGAGACAAAGCATCTCATCATGCCAGTGCATTGTTGACTGTTATAGCCTTCCTCCAGAGGGTGTCTGTATCTGCACTCAGCCCAGACGAGTGAATGATGAGAAGGAGGGCAGAAGGGGAGGAGGAGGGGGAGGAGGAGGAGGAGGGGTTGGAGGAGGAGGAGGAGGAGCAACAGCAGCTCTAATGAGTGACTCCACAGCCGGAAGAGCGCTCACAGAAGCATGAATTGCTGTTAATTAGAACTCTGGACACCGGACCAGGATGGATGCTTCACTGATGCTCCTTGTCTTGATGACCCACAGATATATACCAAAGGTAAGAATATCTATCTATCCATTAATTGAGATGCAATGTTTTCCCAACCTTTATTTAGACAAGGCATTTATCTTACATTAGAAACATCTCATGCCACACCATCAAATAAAATTGTCTCAAAAAGTGTGTACTCTATCCTGAAACAATGACGAGATTGTCTCAATTTGCTCTTGATTTTACTTTGAGTGTCTGCCATAAATCCGGGACTGCTCTCATGTTCTGCTAGAGATGAATGGTAACAGGTGGAGGCACTGGCTTTCCTTTGCTGTCTTCTCAATGTTATTGTGCTGACTGTTACTCTGTGTAGGTGGCATGAATAAATGAAGAAAGACAATTATTTCCACTACATCAACAATAATTATTGAGCCAAATAAGGGGAATTGGATAATTTCCCAGGGCACACATGATGACCTCTCACAACACAATGTGCCGTGTTGGAAATCACTAATGAAGTTATCAGCTCGGTGAGCATCTAAAGCAGCGGTGAAAAAAAACAATCTTTGTGCACGGGGCCCACATTTGATTTTTAAAATAAATAGAAAGGACAGATAATACCACACACACACACACATATGCGCGCGCACACACACACACACACACACACACACACACACACACACACACACACACACACACACACACATCCTCATCTCACCCCTCGGGTGGTGTCCGTCCCTCGTTCAGCTTGGGTCCTCTACCAGAGGCCAGGAAGCTTGAGGGTTCTGCGCAGTATCCTTGCTGTTCCCAGCACTGCACATTTCTGGACTGAGATGCCCGATGTTGTTCCCGGGATCTGTTGCAACCACTCATCTAGTTTGGGGGTCACTGCCCCGAGTGCTCCGACCACCACAGGCACGACTATCACCTTTACCTTCCAGGCTCTCTCCAGCTCCTCTCTGAGCCCTTGGTATTTCTCGAGTTCCTCGTGTTCCTTCTTTCTGATGTTTCCATCACTTGGGACCGCTACATCCACTACAACGGCTTTCCTCTGCCCTTTATCTATGACCACAATATCTGGTTGGTTCGCCATTACCATCTTGTCAGTCTGGATCTGGAAGTCCCACAGGATCTTCGCTCTGTCATTCTCCACCACCTTCGGAGGTGTTTCCCATTTTGACCTTGGGGTTTCCAGTCCATACTCCGCACAGCTGTTTCGGTAGACTATGCCAGCCACCTGGTTATGGCGTTCCATGTAGGCTTTCCCTGCCAGCATCTTACACCCTGCAGTTATGTGTTGGATCGTCTCAGGTGCCTCTTTGCACAACCTACACCTTGGGTTGTCTGGTGTGGTATATCTGGGCCTTGATGGCTCTGGTGCTCAAGGCCTGCTCTTGAGCAGCCAGGATGAGTGCCTCTGTGCTGTCCTTCAGGCCAGCCCTCTCTAGCCACTGATAGGACTTCTTGAGATCAGCCACTTCAGTTATGGTCCGGTGGTACATCCCGTGTAGGGGCTTGTCCTCCCATGATGGTCCCTCTTCCAGCGCCTCATCTTCTGTTCCCCATTGTCTGAGACATTCTCTGAGTACGTCATTCGTTGGAGCCTTCTCCTTGATGTATTCATGGAGCTTGGATGTTTCATCCTGAACAGTGGCTCTCACACTCACTAGTCCCCGGGCCTCCTTCCTTTCGGCTTGCATACAGTCTCAGGGTGCTGGATTTGGGATGGAACCCTCCATGCATGGTTAGGAGCTTTCGGGTCTTAACGTCCGTGGTCTGAATCTCTTCCTTTGGCCACCTTATTATTCCTGCACGGTATCTGATCACTGGCAGGGCATAGCTGTTTATTGCCCGGGTCTTATTCTTGCCATTGAGCTGGCTTCTTAGGACTTGCCTCACTCGCTGGAGGTATTTGGCCGTAGCCGCTTTCCTTGTTGCCAGTTCGAGGTTGCCATTGGCTTGTGGTATACCAAGGTACTTGTAGCTGTCCTCAATGTCTGCTATTGTTCCTTCAGGGAGTGAGACCCCTTCAGTGCGGACTACGTTTGCACTATGTTCAATCAAACTGTTCAATCATATGAAAGAATACACAAAAAAATGTATTCTTTCATAGATTTCTTTTGAGGAAACAATTTTGAAAGGTACTTGCTCAAAAGCGATTTCATGCCGAGCTATACCATATCTCAGCATTGATGAGGTGCTGAAAGAACTGCAGAAGAGATTAAAATCTCCAAGAAGGCGTCGTTATTTCATGTAACACACACAGAACATTACACTTTTTACTGCAGTTGGAGCGGAAGATGGCCAGCTTTTCCGGATGTTGCTGCGCCACAGTCATCTTTGCCCAGATGGATACATGGCACCGTTTCATAAAACAAAATATCAGTTTCATGTGACGCATGCATACATTAAGTCTGGCTGCGCGCGCATCTTGGAGGCAGAAAACACACGCTTGTGAGTCGTAATAGTCTCTAGCCGAGGGTTGTCAGAATGGAAAGAGGACACACAGGGATCAAGTCTTTTATAGAAATCCTGCTGGTAAAAAACCCTTTCAGAAAAAAATGGCGAAAGTTATGGTTTCAAGCTTGAATACGTGAGTATGACTGAGGAGGCAATTAAGAATGTTCGTCTTTGCAAACAACAGTGACATCATTTAAGATGCACGCGCATCTTGGAGGCAATGTTTGCAAACATTGAAACTCAGAGCATTGGCTCCTCCCTTAGGAATTTTTGTGTGATTGTATGTGGATACCAGCATTTTTAAATATATGTAAACAGTATTTATACTTTACATCAGGGGTGGCCAAACCGCGGCTCTTTGGCTGGTTCAATGCGGCTCCTGGGCTTTCACACGGTACTTGTCGAAAATGCCTCGGTGATGGCGCTGCCATTAAAACTACGGGTTGCTTTTTACATAGAACGTACTACATCAGCCTATCACCAATCCCGTTACTTGATTGACATAGAGGGCAACCAATCAGATCACTGTATTACCGCTCATGTGCAGACAACGTCGCTAAGTGCTAAGCTAGTCAGCGAATTAACTCTGTTTTTAAGGCAGGGGTGCCCAATATGTCGATCGCAATCGACCAAGAGCCAGCAGACTGGTCCCAAGTCGACCGTGAGCGGTGGGACGAGGAAATAATAATAATAATAATAATAATAATAATAATAATAATAATAATAATAATAATAATACATTTTATTTGTGGGCGCCTTTCTAGAAACTCAAGGACACCTTACAACAAGGAGTTCAAATCACGAGTACAATGTTAAAAACAACATCAAATAAGATAAGAAAAAATACAACTAAATAGATAAATAAATAAAATACAATAAATAAAAAAAATAATTTTAAAAAATAGGGGAAAAAAAGATTTGTGTGTTTGTGGTTTGTAAGTTTCATCGATGTTCGGGCGCTCAGGATGATGCTCGTAGTGGCATGCATGCATATGTGCGCGAGTGCATGGCCGTGTGTGTGCGTGTATGTGTGGCTCTTTGCAGTAACAGTAAAAAATTGGCTCCTCGTTTCTGACTTGTAGGCCACCCCTGGTTTACATATTTGAGACAAAGACTACAGCAGTACACATATCTACTGAAATCTTTAATTATCAAACCTCAGACAGTAATTAATATTCATCAACATTGCCTTTTGAGAGAGACAAAGAGACTTGTGTTACTCTCACTTTATGCTGCTCTGACAGTGTCGCCGCCATTAGCCTCCAACTAGCTGCTGGCCAGCTATCTTCGCACAGCCGATGTGTTTATGATAAAACGATTAATCAGTCATGATGAGGAGGAGGCGAGCACAAAGCAAACAAAACAACATGAGACACTGATCAGAGTCCACAGCTGACGACACACTGATCAGAGTCAACAGTGTGGCTCGACACTGATCAGGGAGGCAACCATGGAATGAGACACTGATCAGAGAGTCAACCACGGGACAATACACGAGGGAAAGTGCTGGGCGGGGCTTTGAAGATGCACAGCCAATCAGCTCACGGGTAAATCCACTTGTGCTGTCATTGGTAACCAATCATGCATACAGCCATGCACAAAACCTTTGAGTCCTTTTTTCTGATTACAGTTAAATACAGAGTCCAATTATAATAGATTGGGAGCAGGTGTGCAACCAGAATGTCTGCTCATGCCACCTGCTGCCCAGGCCGAAAACAGAACCGTGACATTCCCAAAGTTGCCTGAGTGACTATTTGTCATTAGTTTATGGGACAGTATATTCTTGTTTCCCAGAGCCTTGGGATTGGGGTTAGCATATACGCATTATTTTTGTTGTTTTGTGTAGTTATGGTTGTTCCCGATGATTCGGTCGAGCAGAAGATGGCAGAACCATGAAAAAGAACAAACCATATGTACAGTGTCATTTTCTTAGTTCACCAGTTTTCCTTTTTTATTAGCCGATAGGTTTGTGCCCCAGTAGACCGGTGGTTAGCGCATCGACAAGTGCAGAGGTTCGATTCCACCTCCGGCCTTCCTGTGTGGAGTTTGCATGTTCTCCCCGTGCCTGTGTGGATTTTCTTCGGCTACTCCGCTTTCCTCACACATTCCAAAACCCCCTGCTCCTCCCAAAAAACGGATTAAACACTTAAAATTGTCCCTAGGTGTGTGTGTGAGCGCAGATGGTTGTTCGTCTCTGTGTGCCCTGCGATTGGCTGGCAACCTGTTCAGGGTGTCCCCCACCTACTGCCCGAAGACAGCCGGGATAGGCTCAAGCATGCCCCGCAACCCTTGTGAGGATAAAGTGATTCAAAAAATTGATGGATGCATGCATTTTAATGTCTATTCTTTGAGATAAATGTGTTTAGCCTGGAGGTTTGCTTTTTTGGGGGGGCGGGATAGGGCAATTATTGTTGTGATTCATTCCGCCTAGAGACAGGTGACCAAACTAAGAAAAAAAATTAAATGTTTTTATGGAGTCATTTTTAGCCGTGTCTGTTATTAACTGGAGCAGTTATTGTTAAGCATGATGAATGAAATGATGAAATTCTGCCTAAGAGACCTAATCATGAAAAAAAAGGGGTTTGGGGGCAATTTGCTTTGTGAAAGAAGATATAACGCACTGTGTCGCTGATGTAATGGTACACTCGCCTCACTTGTGTGCTGGCAAGCGTGGGATCTGTTCCCACTCAGTGATGGTGTGGATGTTAATGGTTGTTGGTCTCTGTGTGTGCCCTGCAACCAATTCAGGGTGGAGTCTGCCTTCCGCTCAGTCAGCTGTGATAGGTTCCAACAATCCCCCCTCAGTACGCTGTTCAGGATAAGCAATGTTGAAAATGGATGGATTGGAAATAATTAAGATATCCTTTATTTGTCCCACAATGGGGAAATTACAATCAGAATTCAGAAAGGAAAACGCTGGGTAGGGAGAGGGAAAAAAAAACCACGCTCGAACTATCCTCTTCCGAGGATAATTTAAGTCCAGGATAAAAAAAAAAGACCCTAGCACATAAATAAGCATATGACAGTTCCAACAAGTCACAAGACATAACATGTAATAAGGGGGAGGATGAATGGGAAGGGTGGTGAGGGCAGGGGGTTAACCGTGACGCGGCCGAAATGACCAGCTGCACGGTCACCGTTGCGCTCTGCATTATCGAACCACGTCACGGAGGAAAAAGAATCGGAGCGATGAAGATGGTGATAACAAGGATGTGTATATGCGTGTGGTTCTCCATTTGTGTATGTGTATGCATGTACAGGTCATAGCTTCTTCGTCGAGGTCTGCTCATTATGAAGACAGTCCCGGCTTATCAGTCCATGGCCGAGAAGGAGGGTGGTGGTGGTGGGGGCCCTAGACTCCATGCGTATTTCCATCCAGGGGAAAGGCCAGATAGCGTTGTTTGTTTTGGAGAGACGGCCGCCAGCATTTCCAGACAGCCTTGAGTCCTTGGTCTGTATCTCCTCACTGGCTCCGATCATTCAGATCCGAAAATTCTTTCCGCAGCATGGATTCCAACTTCTCCATGGTATTGTCGATCGGGCGGAGTCGCTCCAAAAACCGCAACAATATTGCGGTTGAGTCTGAGTGTTGGACATTCGCACCAAGCCATCCAGAGTGACCGGCAGCTTCTTCACTTCCAATAGAGCCGCTCCCGTCGGTTGAATTTTGCGATAGAACAGCAAGCTGCCAACACCAAACAATAGCATACCTGTTATCAAAATGCCAATAATGTAGATGTAATGTAATTCTGCATACCGGTAATTCTCTAATAACATTCTTCCGGGGTCACATCGAACTCCACATGGTGAGTGGAAGTTGGGAATGAAAATGTAAAGCTCCGTGATCGACTTGCCACATCAATATGCGCCATCTCATCTTTGTACACTAAAGTCCTTAGGACGCTTGTCACAAGGTTATTAATTGTGCCATTGAAAAAAGGCGGCTGCCATGTCTGTCTCTGCAATGTCTGACTGCAGCGATGACAAGATAATAATGAGACCTCGCTAAGAAAGCCGTCTGCGGGGAAAATGAAATGGAAAGTTTGCTGTTGAACAAAGTGTATATTAGTGTCGCACACTTCAATGCCATACACACACACACACACATTCTCCAGCCTTCCGTCACCACTCACCCATGAATCACTTCAAAGGCGGCAAGTGCTTTTGTTCGGTTAAAAAAAATTCTAGACTCCAAAATGTTGAGTGGAAATGCCCTTTTAGACATTGAGTGTGCCTCAAGCTAAAGATGCCGCGGGTGTATGAAACATAATACATCCTTGACAACAAAGTCATTCTCAGCACTGTCCATTACTTCAGCTTGGTAGGTTTCCATTCAGTAAATATCAGTCAGACTGTCACAAAAAGGGACACATTTCCATTTCTGCACCTTCGGGTTTGTCACTCAGTGGCGGTTCTGGGGGGGGAGGGGGCAGTGCCCCATAGCACTGATTCTGCCCCCCCTTGTGCCCCCCCCCCCCCTCCGAGCGTAGATTACGCAGTCGCGCCAACTCGCCGACGCGAAAGTCAAGTCAAGTCAACAGTATTTATAGAGCACTTTCAAACAGAAAGGTGGAATCAAAGTGAGTGATTTAACATTCTCGTCGGACTCTTTAGTGCGCTGCACCACTTAAAAATGAGCGGAAAAATGAGAAGCAGTCCGCAGAGAAGGAAATTACCACGAAGTGCGTGTGTGTGCGTGTGTGTGTGTGTGTGTAACTTTTTTCGTCTCCCTTTCTTATTTACATTTTTATTTAACAGGATCAATATAAGACATTGCCTTTTAACATTTGGATAATTATATGCATGTAAAACATCTAGCTTCAGTGTATTTGCAATTTTTGTCCTCGGCAGGCTGGTACCATATGATCCCCTGGTTTGAATATTCTCAACAGGTGGACACGGCATATTGTTACGCTTGCAGACATTTTAGCCCTCCTAATACTGTTTTTTCTCATCACTGTAATATTATGACTACAATTTCAAAGTTTGAAGAAATAAAAAGTCAAATAAGATTTCGAATCGGTCTTTTTAGCCCTGGGTTGCATGTGCCCCCCCCCCCCATCAAAACCCCTGGCCCCAGCCCGGCCCCCTCAGTGATATTGATCCAGAACCGCCCCTGTTCTCAGTGGAATGCAACTATTTTTTTTTTTTTGTAAACCGAGGCTTAGGGTTTCAAATTAAGATTTCACATCTGCCTTTGGTTTAAAATTGAAATTGAGTTTTATAGTCAGTGTTAGGTTTTTTTATAGTCAGGGTTAGCTTTTTATAAATTGTAGCGATGGTGAAGCCACGCACTTACCATCATGCTTGTAAATAGTTGAACGTAGTTGAAAGTAAGTTAAAAGTTGATCTATACGAGCTTTGTTATACAGTGGTACCAGTACTTAGGAACGTCGCTTCATACGAAATTTTCGAGTTACAAAATGCCTCAACAGAAAAATATTGCCTCTTGTTGCAAAAGAAATTTCAAGATACTAAAGGTAAAAATACAATCTTGGCTGCTAGTCACAGCTCCGAGTTTTCTGAACACAATATACTTAGAGCTGCTCTGCCATTGGCTATTACTTAGCATCTTCCTGGCATCCCATTGGTTAAGAGGGACCTCCAACCGTATGTGTCTATATGTGTAGATAGATAGATAAATGGTTAGATATGCATCTCTGCAGCGTCCTCGTCATTTTCCCCATGGGGCTATGAGGTGTTCCGATAGTTTTACGTAAATGTGAATCACCCAGTCCAGCAATCGCACACGGTGCCTTGGCCATTTTCGAAGGATTGTCAAAAGCCAACAAAAGCAAACGTCCTTGGATCAGTTCTTCACAAAACGCCAGGCAAAAACCACTTCTGAGAGAGAACATGAACTAAAGAGGGCAAAAAACGACGAGGACATAGTTAAAAGTTAAATGACAATAATTTTTATGCTTTACTCTATTCTTTATTTTTTACATTATGCACAACTCTCATTTATTGTGCAACAATCTAATTGTAACATGCATTTGTAACATATTTTGATGCATTTTTATGCTTTAGGAAAAATTTACGTCTGCATTTTGGGGGGCTTGGAACGGATTAGGGTATTTACCGTATTTTCACGACTATAAGGCGCCATTAAAAGTCTTAAATTTTCTCAAAAATGGACAGGACGCCTTATGATGCAGAGTGTTTTGTGTATGCGCTGAGTTCCAAAACCTGACTGACAGCCGACACGCTGTTTATATAGAGAAAATCCACGGGCCAGACATGATTAGCGGTACCAAGAACAAAGGGGAAGCTGAATGGGGCTAAGAGTCTTTTCCGTTGCTGGTCCCTCTCTTTGGAATAACCTCCCACTGAACATTCGGGAAGCCCCCTCGATGCCCAACTTTAATACTCGTCTCAAAACAAATTTGTATTCTTTGGCTTTTGACTAAGCATGACTCAGGTTTGGTCTTAGTTTTACTGTCTTTGTGCCTTCTCCTGTTTTCATTATTAATGTTATTGTTTATTGTTGTATCTATGGGCGGCCCGGTAGTCCAGTGGTTAGCACGTCGGCTTCACAGTGCAGAGGTACCGGGTTCAATTCCAGCTCCGGCCTCCCTGTGTGGAGTTTGCATGTTCTCCCCGGGCCTGCGTGGGTTTTCTCCGGGTGCTCCGGTTTCCTCCCACATTCCAAAAAACATGCATGGCAGGCTGATTGAACACTCTAAATTGTCCCTAGGTGTGAGTGTGAGCGTGGATGGTTGTTCGTCTCTGTGTGCCCTGCGATTGGCTGGCAACCAATTCGGGGTGTCCCCCGCCTGCTGCCCGAAGACAGCTGGGATAGGCTCCAGCACCCCCCGCGACCCTAGTGAGGATCAAGCGGCTCGGAAGATGAATGAATGAATGAATGTTGTATCTATGATTTTTGCTGCATGTACAGTACTTTATGTATAGCGGTGGTTGTTTTTAAGTGCTCTATAAATACAGTTGAGTTGAGTAAGTCTTAAGATGAATTGCTCTCTTTTGCAAAACCCCACTTGCATTTATGTATTGTAGTTTTCTGGGTAGAACCCCACAATATACACAATAGGACAAATTGTATAAATAAGGGAATGGTCACTTGAAAAGAACAAATGTTTCATTTTAAACAATTTGGAGAAAAAAAATCAAACAAATGACAGCTGATGTCAATTTTTTTCAGACTGGGGATGGCCATGTGTTTCAGTGGAGCAAAGCATGTTTTCTCCATAAGAAATGTGTCACGGTTCTGTTTTCGGTCTGGCCAGCAGGTGGCATGAGCGGACTTCTGAGCACACCTGCTGCCAATCTATGAGTAGTACACTCTGTATTTAAGGACATGCTGTGCACCCGTTTTCGGGGTATTGCCTTTGCCTTGCTGCTTCCTTGCTCATAGACTGCTTTGCTATAGACCTCGTCGTGTTTTCGCTTATGAACTTTCGGTACCAAGTATTTTGTAAGTATATTATTTATATGTGATTTGGCTTTCGCTTGCGTGTATTTGCTACGTTGTTTTTGGTTTGCCTTCGCGGTTCTTATTTTCCTCCCTTGCCTTTTGTGCAAGCGCTTTTTGTTATTTGTTTTTGTGCCCTCTGGTCCTTGTTTTGACCAGCACTTTATGTTACTTCTTTGGCAGTGCGATTTTTGTATATTAAACCCTTTTTGCTTCGGAGACCTTGTCTTGTGTCTACACTTTTGGGATCCCAACTTTATTCGGCTTGTCCGAAACGTGACAAAATGTGAGATGGCTAGTTAGACAGAACTGAAAAAGCTTAAAACTGTTGGCTTGCTGTACATACCTGATGTTATACCTGTGCCACACCCCTTTATCCACCTGTTTCCCCAATTTCCCAGGCTGCCAATCACAGCCACTCCAAAATCAAATCACAAAATCTGTCAATCAACCATATTCAATCAGTTAAACCAAAATCAAAATGGTCATTGTAAATAAGAGTTATTATTGTCATTAAATCCATCCATCCATTTTCTAATCCGCCTATCATCGCAAGGGTCACAGGAGTGCTGGAGCCTATCCCGGCTGTCTTTGGGAGGCGGGGTAAACCCTGAACTGGTTGCCGATCAATCACAGGGCATGTTATGAAATCAAAATTATTTTTCTGTGCTCTTACACCCTATAGAGACAATATCTGGAATATTTATAATAATTTTGAATGTAGTGTTGATTAATTACCAACAGTAGGGGTGGCAAATGGGGTGGCAAGGCATTTGGTAAAGGTGGCAACTGCCGCCCTGTGAAACTGCCTATGAACCATTTATGTTGGGAGAGATGAGGTCAGACTACTATGAGACTAACGCTTCACTATTTTCTCCACAGGCTCTCAGCATCTGAATGTGGCTTTTATTGTGATAGGATGCACTGAAGAAGGGTGCGAGCAGGGATTTCTACGCACTGTCCAACAATCCGTAATCCAATTCAAGCATGGGTTTACTCTATGTAATGGTACAAGACATTTTGTTAGTTCGGGCTTATAGAAAGACATTATGATACTTATCAGTGCCTTATATTGTTAAACAATTATTGATTGTGACGTGCCAGTGTCTTCACCTTGAAATAATTTATAACAGAGCTGTCAAACAATTAAAATATTTCATCTAATTCAAAATGCAACTGTCATAATTAACTCAAATGAACAAAAAAATTAATCGTGATTACTCACACATTTTTTTATCGTTTCTGAATTTCATTTGACACGTTTTGTCCTATTTTTCCCCAATTTAATGCTCTCATTAACTTGGAATCATGAATCAGTTTTCTATGTGCCAAATGCAAATATTTACTGAAATAACAATTTCGATTTTCAATTTTACATGAACATTTTTCACTTGGAGTAGTTGTTCACACATAATCTCTCACACAATATTACTGTCCATCAACAACAGTGAAAAAAATATTTTGTCACATAACAGCTGCTTTAACAGCTTTTTTATGAAATCAAAACAGAGCAATATAACATTATAAAGTGCACATCTAAGGTAAACTATTACTCAGCCTATAGTGGATTTAAACCATGGTTGCATACTTCGTTTTTCTCAAGTTTGCTTTGAACACAGCAGTCTGTTTCTGTATGTTTGTTGGAGAATAACGAGACACCGGACACCAGTGTTCATTATGTCCGCTGTATTCAAAACTGCAGCCGTACAAACAAGCGCAAGCACTTCCCCGTACTGCTGGGGCAAACCCTTCTGAAAGAGGGGGGTTTCACTCCCCCTAACGCAGTCAGGCTATGTTGATTGTGTTAGTCCTTCTTGCGCGCAAGTCTCTCTACGTTTTTTGTGTATACCTCATTTCGGATGACAACACTGGAGACGTTTGCTTTTCGCTAGGTCGCTACCACAACAGCGCACTGTCACTGTCAGACGAACACAGAGAAGCTCCACCCGTTCTATTTATATGGACATGGAACGCTGTAACCTTCCACACAAAATAGTTTCAAATAAGTAACAATCGCGTCAGTGGCATACATCGTATACCTGTATGATACACAGAGAAAGAAGAACAGGTAACTTTGGTCTTGTCAATGGAGCGAAACAGACATGGGCGTGGACTTCTGCAACACGCTTGTTGTTTTGTTTCTGGTGTATTTATAGAGCAATTTAACATCCGCTTGTGACGTGTGCCACGTTAATCTCGCGAGAAAAAAATTTAATCCCATTAAAATTAATTTAAATTAATGCCAATAAAAATGCGCTAAACTGACAGGTCTAATTTATAATAATGACAACATAATCAAATGAATTTTCAGCAAATTTATTATTAAAGGGTAGCCCTTCACATTAATCACTAACCCTAGAAACAACTCTCAATTTCTGGTTTGGGGTATCAAACCACTTGAGTCATTTGACTTGGTCACTTCCAGACATCCATCCATTAGCGGGGTACCCGAAGAAAACCCACGCAGGCACGGGGAGAACATGCAAACTCCACACAGGAAAGCTGAGTCCGGATTGGAACGCGTGACCTGTGCGCTGTGAGGCAGACATACAAAGCAATCGATCACCATGTCGCCAGCTTGCAGGCATAATTAAGCAATTACGAGCAAATCAATTTATGGATTACTACATAGGTCAGTTGTCCTTTTTGTTGTAATTTTGTTAGTGCTGTTTGTCTTATTTGTATGGGTCGGAGGGGTGGTTCGGAGATAGAAAATCGGAATAAATCCTTGAGAGAGCAGATAGCATTTCAACTTCCTGTCTGTCCTCATTTATTCAAGAAAAATTTTGGGGTTTGCATCAATTTGGTCGATGTCGTCCAAACCCATCCACTGTCTCGTCATCAGTCACACGCTTGCGTTTGTTCTCTTTTGTTCTGCCGCAGCCTCCTCTTCTCCCACGACTTTGCTGACGAGGTATGAAAGCTTGCACACTCGGCTCATGAATTGAACACTGCGGGGTGCAGTGGGACAAGGCCACAGCGCATGGTTTATTATGTGTTCGGCACCATTTTAATCAACTATGTTATTGTGTTGCTCTTCAACAAAATTATGTGGCTCTCCTGTTTTCCTCTTTGGGTTTTTAATTTGATTAGAATTTGAATTTGAATATTCATCCACGTGGTATCAGGTTTTCCATCAAATACATCCAAAGTTGTGTTAAAAATATTATGCAGTACATTTGTATATTTTCACATAATGTATTTATGATCTATCTTTCCTTCAGATTCCTACAATATACATTATTTCATACAATATAAATAATATGATGTTTCAACCAGCTGCGGCCTCCCAGTGTGGAGTTTGCATGTTCTCCCTGTGCCTGCGTGGGTTTTCTCCGGGTACTCCGCTTTGCTCCCACATTCCAAAACCATGCATGGAAGGCTGATTGAACACTCTAAATTGTCCGTAGGTGTGAGTGTGAGCGCGGATGGTTGTTCTTCTCTGTGTGCCCTGCGATTGGCTGGAAACCGATTCAGGGTGTCCCCCGCCTACTACCCAAAGATGGCTGGAATAGGCTCCAGCACCCCTCGCAACCTTTGTGAGAATAAGCGGATCGGAAAATGAATGGATGGATGGTTGATGTTTCAAGTCTACTGGTTCTATGACAGGGCGGCCCGGTAGTCCAGTGGTTAGCACGTCGGCTTCACAGTGCAGAGGTACCGGGTTCGATTCCAGCTCCGGCCTCCCTGTGTGGAGTTTGCATGTTCTCCCCGGGCTTGCGTGGGTTTTCTCCGGGTGCTCCGGTTTCCTCCCACATTCCAAAAAACATGCATGGTAGGCTGATTGAACACTCTAAATTATCCCTAGGTGTGAGTGTGTGTGAATGGTTGTTCGTTTCTGTGTGCCCTGCGATTGGCTGGCAACCGATTCAGGGTGTCCCCCGCCTACTGCCCGAAGACAGCTGGGATAGGCTCCAGCACCCTCCGCGACCCTAGTGAGGATCAAGCGGCTCGGAAGATGAATGGTTCTATGACTTTGTATTTTGTTGGTTCTCAATAATTTTTATGGATTTTGAGAGACATTTTTGTTCGAGTCTATGTACGGTATATTTCAGGGCTGTCAGTTAATTAAATTTTTAAATTATGATCATTCTCGGGCGGCATTGTGGTTGACTGGTTAGCATGTCAGCCGCACAGTGCAGAGGTGCAGGGTTCGATTGCAGCTCCGGCCTTCTTGTGTGGAGTTTGCATGTTTTCCCTAGGTTTTCTCCGGGTGCTCCGGTTTCCTCCCACATTGCAAAAACATGCATGGCAGGCTAATGCAACACTCTAGATCCCTCTTCCTCAACTGGCGGACCGTGATCCACGACCGGACCGCCGACCTCCTCTGTCTGGACCGCCGACCTCCTCTGTCCGGACCCTCGGCAAATTGTATAAAATAATAAATTCATTCATCTTCCGTACCGCTTGATCCTCACTAGGGTCGCGGGGGGTGCTGGAGCCTATCCCAGCTGTCTTCGGGCAGTGGGCGGGGGACACCCTGAATCGGTTGCCAGCCAATCGCAGGGCACACAGAAACGAACAACCATCCGCACTCACACTCACACCTAGGGACAATTTAGAGTGTTCAATCAGCCTGCCACGCATGTTTTTGGAATGTGGGAGGAAACCGGAGCACCCGGAGAAAACCCACGCAGGCCCGGGGAGAACATGCAAACTCCACACAGGGAGGCCGGAGCTGGAATCGAACTCGGTACCTCTGCACTGTGAAGCCGACGTGCTAACCACTGGACTACCGGGCCGCCAATAAATTATATAGTGATTTTTACGTTATACATTTTCTATTTTTGGACTATAATCTGCGCATTACCGCGATCACTTGTTAAAATTATCCGTTGTATTATTTGCGTGCACGAACAGATGTATTGCAGAGGACGCAGCAGCGCGACTCTGTGTGTGTACAATGTTTGACGAACTGGAGACGGGGGCATGTCGGCGATAACGATGCGCTGATTGGCTCCTCTGAACTTAAGGTGTGCCCATACATCAGCGTCACGCATTCAAAATGGATGATTGTGTCAGGAAACAGACGCATGCGCGACGCCACAGTGTGCTCACAGCTTCAGCCCCCGAGAGCCGCACACAGACAATTAGACAAAATGAATCGCGGCAGGTTTCGATTGTGTGCAGTTTTGCTCCCGTCTACCCGGGGATCTTTGCAGCTATTTAACGGCAGAACACCGCAACATGTTAAATGAACATCCCAATGGCGTCCTCAAATAATATTTGCATGCCTCAGACATTGCATTCACCTTTAGTGGAAGAACAGCACTGCACATTCCTGTCTCCCTTGTGTCAGTGTTTAAAATGGTTCTTAACTCCTCTTCTGATATATTTTTCAATGATTTCAGAGGGGATGTGAAAAGGGGAATTGTACAAATGAAAATAATATTTTTGTTTTTATTTTTAGTATTTATTTTGGTAAAATGAGTATTTTGATTTGCTTTTGTTAAATTAAGGGAAAAAAGACAACTAATGTTTAAAAAAGTTAAAATAAAAATGTCTTATTTCCCTAAAAGGGCTATTTTTATTATTAAGCAGGCACAACTTAACAAAATAAAAGAGTTCCTCTGCCTCAATACAATACCTCTCATTATTTGCTGTGTACTGGCAAAGTGAATAATTGTTATTTTCATGCACCCCATTATTGGTTGGTTGTGAGGAATGTTGATTTGTATAAGCTTGGCTTGACCATACTAAATGGGCATATAGCCCTGCTCCCCATGACCACCGTGCATGGGACTGGACCTTGGTCTTATAAAAAAAAAAAAAAGTGGACCGACAGCATTTCTAGTTGAGGACCACTGCTCTAGATGGTCCCTTCGTATGAATGTGAGCACGGATGGTTGTTTGTCTATAGGTGCCTTGCGATTGGCTGGCAACCGGTTCAGGGTGTCCCCCGCCTACTCTACGAAGACAGCGAATTGGAAAATGTATGAATTATCCATCCATCCATCCATCTTCTACCGCTTATCCGGGGCCGGGTCGTGGGGGCAACACCTTTAGCAGGGAAGCCCAGACTTCCCTCTCCCTAGCTACTTCTTCCAGCTCTCCCCGGGGGATCCCGAGGCGTTCCCAGGCCAGCTGGGTGACATAGTCTCTCCAGCGTGTCCTTGGTCTTCCTCGGGGTCTCCTCCCGGTGGGACATGCCCGGAACACCTCACCAGGGAGGCGTTCAGGAGGCATCCGAATCAGATGCCCAAGCCACCTCATCTGGCTCCTCTCGATGTGGAGGAGAAGCAGCTCGACTCTGAGCCCCTCCCGGATGACCGAGCTTCTCACCTTATCTCTAAGGGAGAGCCTGGACACCCTGCGGAGAAAACTCATTTCGGCCGCTTGTATCCGGGATCTCATTCTTTCGGTCACGACCCATAGCTCGTGACCATAGATGAGGGTTGGAACGTAGATCGACCGGTAAATTGAGAGCTTCGCCCTTTGGCTCAGCTCCTTCTTCACCACGACAGACCGATACAACGTCCGCATCACAGCAGACGCTGGACCGATCCGCCTGTCGATCTCTCGCTCCCTCCTGCCCTCACTCGTGAACAAGACCCCAAGATACTTAAACTCCTCCACTTGGGGCAAGATCTCCCCCCCCCGACCCAGAGGGGGCACTCCACCCTTTTCCGACTGAGGACCATGGTTTCAGATTTGGAGGTGCTGATTTTCATCCCAACCGCTTCACACTCGGCTGCGAAACGCTCCAGTGAGAGTTGGAGAGCCCCGTTCGAAGGAGCCAACAGCACCACATCATCTGCAAAAAGCAGGGATGCAATACTGAGGCCACCAAAACGGACCCCATCAACGCTTCGGTTGCGCCTAGAGATTCTGTCCATGAAGGTTATGAACAGAATCGGTGACAAAGGGCAGCCTTGGCGGAGTCCTACGCCCACTGGAAACGATTCCGACTCATTGCCGGCAATGCGAACCAAACTCTGACATCAGTGGTATAGTGACCGAACAGCTCGTATCAGGGGGTTCGGTACCCCATAACCACGAAGCACCCCCCACAGAACTCCCAGAGGGACACGGTCAAACGCCTTCTCCAAGTCCACAAAACACATGTAGACTGGTTGGGCGAATTCCCACATACCCTCGAGAACCCTGCTAAGGGTGTAGAGCTGGTCCACTGTTCCACGGCCGGGACGAAAACCACACTGCTCCTCCTCAATCTGAGGTTCGACTTCCTGACGGACCCTCCTCCCCAGCACCCCTGAATAGACCTTACCAGGGAGGCTGAGGAGTGTGATCCCTCTGTAGTTGGAACACACCCTCCGGTCCCCCTTTTTAAAAAGAGGGACTACCACCCCGGTCTGCCAATCCAGAGGCACTCTCCCTGTTGACCATGCGATGTTGCAGAGGCGTGTCAACCAGGACAGCCCCACAACATCCAGAACCTTGAGGAACTCCGGGCGGATCTCATCCACCCCTGGGGCCTTGCCACCGAGGAGCTTTTTAACCACATCGGTGACTTCAACCACAGAGATAGGAGAGCCCACCTCAGAGTCCCCAGGCTCTGCTTCCTCCAAGGAAGGCGTGTTAGTGGAGTTGAGGTCTTCGAAGTACTCTGCCCACCGGTTCACAACGTCCCGAGTCGAAGTCAGCAGCGCCCCATCCCCACTGTACACATTGTTAGTGGTGCACTGCTTCCCCCTCCTGAGACGTCGGTTGGTGGACTAGAATTTCCTCGAAGCCGTCCGGAAGTCGGCTTCCATGGCCTCACCGAACTCTTCCCACGCTCGGGTTTTTGCCTCGGCGACCACCAAAGCTGCATTCCGCTTGGCCAGTCGATACCCGTCATCTGCCTCTGGGGTCCTACAGGCCATAAAGGCTCGAAGGACTCCTTCTTCAGCTTGACGGCATCCCTTACTGCTGGTGTCCACCAGCGAGTACGAGGGTTGCCGCCACGACAGGCACCAACCACCTTACGGCCACAACTCAGATTGGCCGCCTCAACAATAGAGGCACGGAACATGGTCCACTCGGACTCAATGCCCCCCCGTCTCCCCCGGAACATGGGAAAAGCTCTGTCGGAGGTGGGAGTTGAAACTCCTTCTGACAGGGGATTCCGCCAGACGCTCCCAACAAACCCTCACAATACGTTTGGGTCTGCCAGGACGGACCGGCATCTTCCCCCACCATCGGAGCCTACTCACCACCAGGTGGTGATCAGTTGACAGCTCCGCCCCTCTCTTCACCCGAGTGTCTAGAACATGCGGCTGCAAATCCGATGACACGACCACAAGGTCGATCATCGAACTACGGCCTAGGGTGTCCTGGTGCCAAGTGCACATGTGGACACCCTTATGTTTGAACAAGGTGTTCGTTATGGACAATACGTGACGAGCACAGAAGTCCAATAACAAAACACCACTCGAGTTCTGATCGGGGGGGCCGTTCCTCCCAATCACGCCCCTCCAGGTCTCACTGTCATTGCCCACGTGAGCATTGAAGTCCCCCAGTAGAACAAGGGAGTCCCCAGCAGGAGTACTCTCCAACACACCCTCCAAGGACTCCAAAAAGGGTGGGTATGCTGAGCTGCTGTTTGGTGCATATGCACAAACAACAGTCAGGACCCATCCCCCCACCCGCAGGCGGAGGGATGCAACCCTCTCGTCCACCGGTGTGAATCCCAATGTACAGGCACTGAGCCAGGGGGCAATAAGTATGCCCACACCTGCTCTGCGCCTCTCACCGTGAGCAACTCCAGAGTGAAAGAGAGTCCAACCCCTCTCGAGAGGACTGGTACCAGAACCCAGGCTGTGTGTGGAGGCAAGTCCGACTATATCCAGTCGGAAATTCTCTGCCTCACACACCAGCTTGGGCTCCTTCCCTGCCAGAGAGGTGACATTCCATGTCCCAAGAGCGAGCTTCTGCAGCCGAGGATCAGACCGCCAGGGTCCCCGCCTTTGGCTGCCGACCAGCTCACATTGCACCCGACCCCTTTGACCCCTCCCACGGGTGGTGAGACCATGAGAAGGGGGACCCACGTTGCCTCTTCGGGCTGAGCCCGGCCGGGCCCCATGGGTGTAGGCCCGGCCACCAGGCGCTCGCCAATGAGCCCCACCTCCAGGCCTGGCTCCAGAGGGGGGCCCCGGTGACCCGCGTCCGGGCAAGGGAAACTGAGTACCATCGATTTTGTTTTCCATAAGGGGCTTTGTGAGCCGTGCTTTGTCTGGTCCCTCACCTAGGACCTGTTTGCCATGGGTGACCCTGCCAGGGGCATAAAGCCCCAGACAACTTAGCTCCTAGGATCATTGGGACACACAACCCCCTCCACCACGGTAAGGTGGCGGCTCACGGAGAGGATGTAGGTGTGAGTGTGAGTGCGAATGGTTGTTCGTTTCTGTGTGCCCTGCGATTGGCTGGCAACCGATTCAGGGTGTCCCCCGCCTACGGCCCGAAGACAGCTGGGATGGGCTCCGGCACCCCCCGCGACCCTGGTGAGGATCAAGCGGCTCGGAAGATGAATGTATGAATTAATGGATGATTATTCTCATGAAGACGAAATATAATTAATTGCAAAATAATTCCACATTTTACATGTAAAATAGAATATCTTTTACATTTTTAACACTCTTGCTAACCTAGGAGTGGACAAATATGCTTACTTTATGCAAATATATCTCTACTGATGTGAGGTTGACTGTAACTGTAACTCTAAGCACAGTAAAAATATTTACACAAATTCATAGACAGCTGAATGCTGAAACACATTTTCCGGTAAAAAGCTAGCATCCTCCTGAAACCCTAGCCCATATTTTGAAACCATATTTTGCAATCCTAACTTTGCCTATTTTAACCCTTTCAGGGACAGCGATCACTACAGTGCACAGCCCATCATGTTATCAGGTTACAGGTTATCATTATTGGTGCATGAAAGGGTTAAAATCCAAATTTGATTTGAAACCTAACCTATGCACTCTAAAACTGTATATTGCATTTGGCGCCATATCCTCTCATCAATGCTCCACCGGCTTTCAAGTGCAAATCCGAATACGAGGTCAACAGGAGGTCTGACAGTGCTGATATTTCCTCCTTGGACAACTCAATCCCCTGTGTTTGCATCTCATGCTGAAATGGCTCCTCATCCGCAGGTCATCTTGTGTGTTCTAAGATATGTGTGTATGATGAGAGTGTCAGGGTGACCTCATGCAATAAGTGGAGCTGGGGCACCGAATCGCACAGTGGTATTTTTGTGCGCCGCATAGGTGGCTTATCATGCAGTGCTAGTGATTAGAGTTGCTGTACATCGTGCAACTTGTTTACATTGTGACGCATTTCCTCCACTCTTAGAGACACCCTCACGTCAATTAAAAATAATATAAATGTTAACTCCTTGAACAAATAAATGTCTTGTTTCAAAGAGACCCCTTGCTATCTTCTCTAAAAGGAAAAAATATGTAACAGGCGGTGGTGTTTTAAAGTAGATGTGTCACTCTGATTGCCTTTACTATCGTTCAATTTATATGCAAGTGTCTTTTTGAAGTAAGTTCTGCTCTCAAATACACACCTCAATTTCAAATAAGCCTGGTACTCTGCAGTTGAGTGAAATATACAATCAACCAAACACCCTGAATTAGAGATGGACATGCCATTTCTTATGAGTGGACTGACAAAGTTCAATCAGTTATTCATAAAGTGACACATTAATTCATTTCTATAAATGTAATATTTTAAACTATTCGAAATCTTTCCAAATCTGTGTGGAAAAAGTTTCCTCAACTCTCAAGCCTATCATTCTCACATTGCATGGTGATGGTGGACCCCAAAAAAGCAGGCAGGAAAGAGGAGAAGGGTGTATTTGAAACAAGAAAACTAAATCCTAAACAAAGTCCACAGTAACAAACAAAAACCATGGCAGAAACTAAAAACTCTCAAGAACAAAAACAGGACTGAAGCTAAAACATAACAATGAACTAAACATGACTGAAACAAACATGAAAGTAGCAAGAGGCAACAGCAACCAACAAAGCATGACAGTAGCAATAGCAACAATGACCCGACACTGAGTGTTCGGGCTAGGAATCCTTTTAAAGCCCTAATTAGTTATGACCAACAGGTGTGCAGCTGCCAGAGGAGCCCTACAGTGCCACCTGTTGGTCCCTAAACCGAATCATGACAATCATTGGTTCAGCCAATAAGAGATGTTGAAGGGCACAACCCTCCTCTGATTGGCAGTCAGGTTTTTATTTTACCTTCATCAAACGCTCAACGGTGCTGGCTACAAGTACTCTCGCAAACTGCTCAACACATGGGCTTGCCTGTGTTACTACGTCAAGTACCAAGCATCACAAGCACAGACAAAAACGCAGAGCTTGGTGAAATTAAAATAATGTGGGACAATATCATTGCGGTCTGTGGAACCAAGAGCTAAGGAAGACAGCCAGCTTCCAATAGCAGCCAAATAGAAACAATGAAGAAGCGAGGAAGCCGTTGTGCAAAGTATGCTGTCAAAGTCAAGGCAATATAACAAACCGGTCGAATCATTTGAACAAGTACCACCTAATTGATGGAGTGGAAAGCATTAAATGCGAGTATCGCTGGTCCACTTAAACATGAGCAGTTTAGTCGCTAACTAGGTGGCAGCCATCAGATGAGAGCAGCAATTCATCGTGTCATTTTTGTGCAAGTAGCAATGATGCGAACGCCGTATGTAAGATCATCACTTTTTTGTTTCCATTTTAAATTGCGTTCATTATTCGTAAGGGCTCCATTTTTTGGAGTTAACTGGGTTATTTTTCATTGTTCTACATTTTTTGTACTATTGTATTAAATAAAAATGTTTAAAATGAATTGTTATTGCGTGTGACATATAAAAGGTCGCGCACCACTGTTGTTTGTGACACCCTACGTCAGCCAGGAGAGTGGCCTATAAGGTTAAAAGTACATTAATATACTGTAGTTTTAAAATATTTGTGAATTTTTATTTCGACATTGGCGGCTTGGTGGACCAGTGGTCAGCGTGTCAACCTCACAGTGCAGATGTCTTGGGCTCGATCCCGGCTCCGGCCTTCCTGTGTGGATTTTGTATGTTCACCCCGGGTCTATGTAGGTTTTCTCTGGGTAGTCTGGTTTCTTCCAACAATCCAGAAGCATGCATGGCCGGTTAATTGGACACTCCGGATTGTCCCCGGGTGTGAATGTGAGCATGAGTGGTTATTTGTCGATGTGTGTGCCCTGCGATTGGCTGGCAAACAGTTCAGGGTGTCCCCTGCCAACTGAAATACAGTTTGCTACTCTGTACAATGTGAGAAATCAGAACTGTTTGAAAGAATACACTACCCATAGTGACCCAAGCAATCCCATTTTGATGTAATTTGGCTGACAATGGCCCTTCAAACATCGGCCAAAATAATCGGCGATATGGCTAATGTTTTTAGTCCTGGATGTCACAATTGTAAATACATCCTAAAGTCACAGTTTCTTAAAAAGTAATAAATAGTAAGTTAATATTTGATTTGATGAAAAGAAGTTAGCAATAAATTTAAGAAAAAACAAAATTAATGAGATTTACAAATGTCAAATTAAGTAATCAAAAGACTAGATCAATAGAATGTTACAAGATAGTGACTGTAAATGAAATAAAATGCCTTCCTTTGAGAACAAAATTCGCTGGGAACCTCACTTATTGCATATCCAATTCAAACTTGCAAGAAAAAGGTCATGTTACACAAGATGTAACTCAGGAAACTGATGTCTTTTGGGGTTCAGGGGTCACTCCTTAAGACGTTCTATAACTCGGTGGTGGCCTCGGCCATCCTTTATGGCATTGTCTGCTGGTCAGGCAGCATCTCAGCCCGGGACAGAAAGAGACTGGAGCGACTGGTCAGGAAGGCCAGTTCTGTCCTGGGTTGCTCCCTTGACACTCTGGAGGAGGTGGGCAACAGAAGGATGCTAACTAAGCTAAAAGCTATGATGGCCATTAACTGAACTCATAAGCAGAACAGAATGAGATTTTTAACCCTCTGCGAACCTTGATTAAAAAAGTGACTCACTTCAATAGACAAAAACAGTTAAAGTCACTAAGAAGCTGTAATTATTTTTACCTCTACACCAGGGGTGTCAATCATACGGCCCGCGGGCCGGAACCGGCCCCCAAGGAGGTTCGATCAGATTCTTTTAAAGGGGAAAAAATGCATAAAAGACATGGAATGAATATTTTTAATAAGGTGCAATTTATGGAGTATCCACTAGGGGACACACTTGATCAGAGTAGAAAAAACCCATTGTTTTGATCAAATAATACAACAGCAGTCTCAGTCTGTCACTGAGACAGACCCAGCACAGCAGACGCTATCAAGGACATGTGAATACTGTATTTTGACGACTATAAGGCCTTAAAAGTCATGCATGCGGAAGTCCGCCAATGAGTGAAGGGTGGGCGTGTAAGAGGACGTTAAAGGCACGTCCCTAGCAGGTACCAGTCGCCAATGAGTTAAGGGTGGGCGTGTAAGAGGACGCTAAAGGCACATCCCTAGCAGGTACCACTTGCCAATGAGTGAAGGGTGGGCATATAAGAGGACGCTAAAGGCACGTTCCTAGCAGGTACCAGTAGCCAATGAGTTACGGGTGGGCATGTAAGAGGACGCTAAAGGCACGCCCCTAGCAGGTACCAGTCGCCAATGAGTGAAGGGTGGGCGTGTAAAAGGACGATAAAGGCACGTCCCTAGCAGGTACCAGTCACGTGAGTACATTGTAAAATGGCTAAATAAAGTACAACCAAACTCAGTTTTGCTTCCGGTGCCTTTTTAAAAACGTGTTTTTAGCATGCGTGCATGCATGCCATATTTTTAAGCTGGCGTATGTTTTACCATGACTGGCTGCGCCCAATAATACATTGCGTTTTGTGTGTGTCAAATACAGAAATAGCACCCCTTACTGAGACTGCGCCAAATGGTCGTGAAAATACGGTACTTTATTCTTTACACATTCAACAGCACTCTCCTTAGTTTGTAAGGTGCAGGCAGGGATTAAATTTAGAATTTATATGCGCACGTGTAAATGATTTAAAAGATCCTTTCTTTATAAATCTGGTTTGATCTTGAAAGGTATAGCTATATTTGTCAAAACCAATTAAAAATATAATTAGGTACAAAAATTAAAGTTTTGTGCCTTTGTACAATCAGTGAGATCAGTTGCAATGCATGTGTGTGTGAATAATAAAAGTAAATTGCACATTTGTCTAAGGAAATCTAAGGTGTTTCATGAAATTTTTTGTAAAAGATATGTTCATTACATTTCAAAATTTTCCAGATTTTCTTGTGCTTCTTCAGACCAAAACAAAGGAAAGACATATTATTTTGGTTATTTATAGGAGAGTATGGTATAATTTTTATGGTCCGGCCCACTTGACATCAACCGAGGCCGTATGTGGCCCACAATGTGAAATGAGTTTAACACCCCTGCTCGACACGTTAACGTAGCTTGCTAAATTATAATGTGCATTTCTTTGCTATGCCAGCTGCAGTTACCATTGACGACTGCACAACCCTTACTAATCTAATTCTCGGCTCAGGTCTGCTGAGGAAGACTGATGAAGGTGTAGCAGCAGCAGCACTGTGGTGGCAATTTATTATCGAGGACGATTTGAAATATTCCTTCGTGCCTTCACCACCTCTCTCTATTCAAATGACAGATGTTGTCTTTTCTCTCTTTAACAGCCCCACTCCACTCACTCAATCGCCTTCATTGACCTCTCGCTGCTCACCGCTCCGACTTCTTACGTCTTAGTCGGGCTGTCAGCTCCACAAACACACTGCCTGACTTAGTGCTCCACTTCTCGATTTGCAAGATTGCTTCACAGTGATGATACGGTATAAGGGGCAGGGCCCTACCAGATCCAGCAGACGGTATTGGTTTTGACAGATGGTGGAGTTTTAGCAATGAGTTTGCAGTTGAAAAAAACATTTTTTTATCTATATCTATCTATCTGTCTATCTATCTATCGTTCTATCTATCTGGATAGCTCAGTTGGTAAGGCATCGGTTTGGCATACGGGAAACGGTGGTTCGAATCCCGCTTGGGGCAAAAATGAGCACATAACACCATCCAGTGTGGGTCCTTGGGCAAGATCGTTCACGCGAATGCCTCCCTCATACAAAGATGAGAGACAATAAAACGAATGACATGCTGGCTCAGACATCGCCCGGCCAAACAAGGTCTGCGTCACGTGCTGGGGAAGAGGGCCTTGATGAAAAATGGGCTACTGGAACAAAGCGGAGATGGGCGAGATGCGATAACATGACTCTGTTGGAATGGTACTACTCAAGCAACCCTAGTCAGAGGGGTTACATGCAGAGAATGTGGGCTAAATTGTTACTTCGAAACTGTGTTCCAACATCCACCGAGAACAACTTGAGATTGATGAGGTACAACGCAGGTTCCATGGTGAAGGGCCCCAGACTGCCAGATCAGAGGAGGAGTTCATACCAGAGATTGGGAGGAAAGACCCAATGAATGAAATGCTGAGCGAGGCAGCAACTGGGCGACCTAGAAACCGATTACAACGGCTCTGTGAAGTACCACCTGAAAGTCTCATGGAGAGTGTGAATGTAGCACTGAGGGCGATCCTGACCATAAAGATCACGGAAACCAATGAACTGATATATGCTTCAGCATCAGTGATCCTAGAGATGCTTGGCTATAAGAGCAACCATGGAAGCCATGAGATACGTTACCCACCATGGAAAAGACGGTTGGAGGTGTTAAGGAATTATTCTGCTAGAAGTAGTAGTAGAACACTGTTGAGGAATGTCACCTTACTATGAGTACTGATACTAGTCTCTATCCTAAACAACTGCTAAAGAACATAAATAACGAATGTAGGGTGAAGTCGGGGTCATATTTCCCCTAGGTTACCGTATTTTCACGACCATTCGCCGCACCGTATGTCAGTCTCATTCATGGGTGCTATTTCTGTATTTTACACATAGACAAAACACACTGTATCATTGGCCGCAGTTTTAAAGTGGTAAAATATACGCCAACTTAAACATACGGCATGCATGCGCGCACGCTAAAAACACGTTAGCTTGATTCTGTATCAGAATCAAACAATTGTGCAAGTACCAGTAATCCATCAAAAACGCCGTGTTCCCTCTCGTTGTTAGAGTCACTCTCATTGCCATGTGGCTCCACAGAAATGTGCAAGCTGACACGTTCATCCAAGCAGCCACAATCCATTCGCAAATTGTGGCGTAACTCGCCCAGCGCTGCCTCTCACTCTTTGTAAAGTTGTGTTTGCCATCGATCGTTCATTCTTCCCATGCCGTTCGCAACTTTACTTTGAACGCCCGGTTGATGCCGATGTCCAGCGGTTGGAGTTCTTTAGTCAAGCCTCCGGGAATAACGGCAAGCTCAGAGTTCATTTGCTTGACTTGGTTTTTCACCGCTGCTGTGAGATGGGCACGCATGCCAAAAGCATAACCAATGGCTTGAAGTTTTAACTGAGCTTCGTAGGCGTGTCTCTTTGTAGAATTTATTTTCGGGGGTTCTTAGAAACCAAAACCGAAGTTGTTTTGCAACAATGCACATAACCGCACTCTATACGGGTGTTGGTACCTGCTTGGGGCGTCCCTTTAGCGTCCACTTACACGCCCACCCGTCACTCTCATTGGAGGATTTCTCCCCTGCATACCTTTCCTCTCTCACATCTGCCTTCTCTCTCTCGCTCTCCCTCTCCATACACCGGTATGTATATATACACGCCCACCCTTCATTGATTGGCCGACTTTTTTGCCGCATGCCTGTCCACAGTCACTTCCGCCTTTTCTCTATATAAACAGCGTGTCGGCTGTCAGTCAGATTTTGGAACACAGCGCATACACAAGATGCTCCGCATCATAAGGCGTCCTGTCTATTTTGGAGAAAATTTAAGACTTTTAATGGCATGAAAATACGGTAATTAACAGTCCCTCGAGGGTTTTCTTGCCTCCACCACCTCGTAAAAGTCCCAGAAGGCTGTCGAGTGCCCTCGAAGAGGAACCCTAACCTCAACATTTGTAGCCAGCAGATATGGCCTGTACCTTGTCATCATGTCAAGATCGAACTTGACTTTCTTTGTTTCTGATTTTTACATAAGGGGAAGGACTGCCCGCCCCAAATTAACATAATTTACATACTATGCCTATATATACATGTGACTGTAATTGCTCGGGGCTTCCTGATGAAATCTGAGACTCACAGGAGCCCGAATTGATTCGTGTTGCGTTGTGATAAACTGAAGAAAAGACAAAGTGGCGTTGGGTCTTCTTCCACCTTATAGAGAGATAAAAGAACCTGTAACAGTGGAGGGACAAGAGCAAATTGACAGCTCCCATTTCTCAACAGAGGCTAAGATCAAGGCGGCTCGGAAAGATGTGAGTCAATTGACGGAAGCCCAGAGAGGTGTGATGAAAAGGCCAAGACCCGAGAGGTACATCCAGATGACCATACCTAAAGCACTCGAAACTGCCAAACAAAGACTCCAAGCCTTGTCCAGCCGCTGAAAGCGGTACACGAAAGAGAATGAGATCAGACGAATAAACAGGCTGTTCGCAACACAACCTGCGAAAGTGTACGCTCAGTGGCAGGGTCCTAACAACAGAGCTGACCCACCAAAACTGGAAACTGAAAGGTACTGGAAAGGCACATGGGAGAAGGAGGTTGCACATAACAGCAGTGCACAATGGCTGGTGACCCTGAGAGAGGAGCACAGCAACCTCCCTGAACAGAACCCAGTTACCATAACAGTGGCAGACATACAGGAAAGAGTCTCAAATATGAAGAACTGGACAGCACCAGGCCCGGACATGGTCCACACCTGGCTAAAGAAACTCATAGCACTCCATGAGCGCCGAGCAGCACAAATGAACCAGCTGCTGAGGGATGGGACTCACCCAGGATGGCTAACTGAAGGGCGAACGATCCTGATCATGAAGGATCCTTCAAAGGGTGCAGTCCCATCCAACTATCGGCCCATAACCTGTCTCTCCACAACATGGAAGCTCATGTCAGGCATCATTGCGGCTATGATAAGTAGACACATGGATCAATACATGAGCGAAGCACAGAAGGGCATGGAAAGAGATACCAGAGGAGACAAACATCAGCTACTGGTTGACAGAACAGTCGCACAAGACTGCAGGTCTCGACATACCAACCTGTGCACAGCCTGGATTGATTACAAGAAAGCCTATGACCCGATGCCACATATATAGATCACTGAATGCTTGGAGTTGTATAAGGTGAACAGGACCCGAAGAGCCTTTGTTGCTCTTCTGCATAGGACTGAAATCCCTAAGCCAAGTAATCACCAAGACAGACTATGAATACCGCCTCAGAAATGGAGCTATAATCAGTCACCTCCTCAACATGGATGACATAAAGATTAAGATATCCTTTATTTGTCCCGCAATGGGGAAATTACAATCAGAATTCAGAAAGGAAAAACGCTGGGTAGGGAGAGGGAAAAAAAAACACGCTTGAACTATCCTCTTCCGAGGATAATTTAAGTCCAGGATAAAAAAAACGACCCTAGCACATCAATAAGCATATGACAGTTACAACAAGTCACGAGACATAACATGTATAAGGGGGAGGATGAATGGGCGGGGGGGGGGGGGGGTTACCGCGACGCTGCCGCCTGACCAGCTGCACGGCCACGTGCGCTCTGCAGGTCAAGCCACGTCACGGGGGGAAAAAAAACGGAGCGATGAAGACGGTGATAACAAGGATGTGTATGCGCGTGTGCTTGTCCATTTGTGTATGTGTATGCGTGTACAGGTCACAGCTGCTTCGTCGTGGTCTGCTCATCATGAAGACAGTCCCGGCTTGTCAGTCCATGGCCGAGAAGGAGGGGGGTTGGTGGTGGGGGCCCTACACTCCATGCGTATTTCCATCCAGGGGAAAGGCCAGATAGCGTTGTTTGTTTTGGAAAGACGGACGGCAACAATTCCAGACAGCCTTGAGTCCTTGGTCTGTATCTCTCTCTAGCGCCAATCATTCAGATCCGAAAAATTATTTTGCAGCATGAATTCCAACGTCTCCATGGTGTTTTCAATCGCGCGGATCGCTCAAAAAACCGCAAAGTCGCAAAAGTCGCAACAATAATTGGTTGAGCTCAGTCACCGCTTGAGTCTGAGTGTTGGACATTCACGCCAAGCCATCCAGATTGACCGGCAGCTTCTTCACTTCCAATAGAGCCGCTCCAATCGGTTGAATTTTGCAATAGAACAGCACGCTGCTAACACCAAACAGCAGTATACCTGTTATCAAAAGGCCAATGATGTAGATGTCTTCCACATCCTCCAAGGACATTACTGTCACGCACACCGGTCCCCACTTTCTCCATGGATCAAGGGCGTATCCGACAGCAAGTGTCCCCGGAGGGCAAGCAGGCCCCCCACTGCCCGCTCTTTCCGTCCAAAAAATTTTGTCGATTACATCGAGAGACCAGCCAACTAATTCCATAAGATAAAGATAATCCTTTATTCGTCCCACACTGGGGAAATTTACAGCCTCCAGCAGCAAGAATGTATGTAGAAAGAAGAAAGAAGAAAGAGAATAATAAAAATACTTAACCAAGTAATCAGAAATAGTCCTATAAAATGGATTATCCAGAGTATTTTATCAAAGGCAAAAATACTATTTTGGAAAAAACTGCAGAAATAGCAACTGAATTTAATGAGTATTTTGTCAACATCGGCAGTAACCTAGCAAAACAAATTCCTGATCCAACAGACCTGTTTGAAGTGGATAGATACGTAGAAAAAAACTCCTCCACGATGTTCCTTACTGTAGTAAAACAAGAAGAAGTATCAAATATTATAAAAACTTTTAAAAATAAAAAGTCAACTGATTGCTTTAATATTGATATGACAATAATCAAGCAGATTATAGAATATGTAGTGCGACCTTTCACGCACATATGCAACCTGTCATTCAAAGCTGGTATCTTTCCATCAAAAATGAAAATTGCTAAAGTTATTCCAATCTATAAAAGTGGAGAAAAACATCTGTTTACAAATTATAGACCAATATCACTACTACCACAACTTTCAAAAATATTAGAAAAACTATTTTCTCGCAGACTTGATAGTTTTATACAAAAGCATGCGCTCTTAAGTGAGAATCAATATGGCGTCAGGGAAAAACGGACCACCTCAATGGCAGTTATGGAGTTTGTGGAAGCAATAGCCACTAATATAGACAACAAAGAATTTACTTTTGGGGTTTTCCTAGATCTAAAAAAAGCTTTTGACACAATAGATCACAGTATATTATTGAAAAAACTAGAAAGCTATGGCATTAGAGGTGTAGCTTATAAATGGATAAAAACCCTGATTAGGAAAGGACAGAGCCGACTCTTCCTACTCAGGAAACTGAGGTCTTTTGGGGTTCAGGGGTCACTCGTGACTAGTGAGTGTGAGAGCCACTGTCCAGGATGAAACATCCAAGCTCCATGAATACATCAAGGAGAAGGCTCCAACGGATGACGTACTCAGAGAATGTCTCAGACAATGGGGAACAGAGGATGAGGCGCTGGAAGAGGGATCACCATGGAAGGACAAGCCCCGACACGGGATGTACCACCGGACCATAACTGAAGTGGCTGATCTCAAGAAGTCTTATCAGTGGTTAGAGAGGGCTGGCCTGAAGGACAGCACAGAGGCACTCATCATGGCTGCTCAGGAGCAGGCCCAGAGCACCAGAGCCATAGAGGCCCAGATATACCACACTAGACAAGACCCAAGGTGTGCAAAGAGGCACCTGAGACAATCCAACACATAACTGCAGGGTGTAAGATGCTGGCAGTGATAGCCTACATGGAACCCCATAACCAGGTGGCTGGCATAGTCTACCGAAACATCTGTGCGGAGTATGGACTGGAAACCCCAAGGTCAAAATGGGAAACACCTGCAGAGGTGGTGGAGAATGACAGAGCGAAGATCCTGTGGGACTTCCAGATCCAGACTGACAAGATGTTAATGGCGAACCAACCGGATATCGTGATCATAGATAAAGGGCAGAGGAAAGCCGTTGTAGTGGATGTAGCGGTCCCAACTGATGGAAACATCAGAAACAAGGAACATGAGAAACTCAAGAAATACCAAGGGCTGAGAGAGGAGCTGGAGAAAGCCTGGAAGGTAAAGGTGACAGTCGTGCCCGTGGTGGTCGGAGCACTCGGGGCAGTGACCCCCAAACTAGATGAGTGGTTGCAACAGATCCCGGGAACAACATCGGACATCTCAGTCCAGAAATGTGCAGTGCTGGGAACAGCAAGGATACTGCGCAGAACCCTCAAGCTTCCTGGCCTCTGGTAGAGGACCCGAGCTGAATGAGGGACGGACACCACCCGAGGGGTGAGATGAGGATTTTTAATTTATATATATATATATATATATATATATATCTATATATATATATATATATATATATATATATATATATATAGATATATATATATATATATATATATATATATATATAATAATAATAATAATAATAATAATAATAATGCATTTTATTTAAAAGCGCCTTTCATACCACCCAAGGACACTGTACAGACAATAAGAAAATATACACTAGCTGGTTCGCCGCCCTCCGGGCGGCTCATCATCTAGTTCCTGCGGAAGGCTGGTGAGGTGGGCCTTCGGCTCACAAAAGGACCCGAGATGAATGAGGGACGGACACCACCCGAGGGGTGAAACAAGGATTTTTATTTTCTACTATAAAAGATCAATTGTCAGTCAAGGAAAATGTGGGTTGCTACTGAGAGAAGACGTAGCTGAGAATAAATACTTATAAAGCAGCTGGTTTCATTTTGTTTAAAACCCTGAAACCCTGTGTGATTTTTTTCCAGTGTAAATTGTGTGCATTTTGATTGGCTAGTTGCTAAAGCATGCAGCTGATTTTGAAATTTTGAATCGCAGGGACTTCACTGAATTACTTACTATCGCCTCGTTTTTCCATTTGTGGAGCCGACATTCCATCCAGCCAGTTCGGAGTGCTGGGATGCTGAACCCCACCTTGATCCTATCAATTTCACCTAAGAGGAGCTACAACACATTTATGAATTTACTTTTTTATGAGTCAATGGGTAAAACACCTCAGACCACAAGCCACCCCTTTTGCTGCATCAATTTGCAGGAGCCTACTGCATCCCTGCTTTAACGATATGCTCTTCTCTCCCACAGGTGTTGTCTCTGCAGATGTGCGATATTGTGAATGAGATCGAGCTGGAGAGGGAGCGCTGCGAGAATAGCACATCTAGCAATGTCACATCAGGTCTGTGAAGCAAACACTAGGAATGTCCAAAGTGCGTATTCAGTTTTGGCCCAAAAACAAAAAACAAAAACTGATCTGTCTTGACTAGTGGCTCTGAAAGATAAAGCTATTATAATTAAATTCACACCATTTCCAACCCTTTCCATGAATTGCAGATTCAGGAAAATTCTCATTTTGTTTTGTTACCAACTCCAAAACACCTCTTAGTCGCTCCTTTAAATCCAAACAAACATGAATTATTGTTATTATTATAACAGAAAAAAACAAATTATTGATTATTTCTTAATTTTAACAGACAGATTATTTTAGTAACCTTTGGCTGGAGCTGCAGCTGCTGCTCTTGTAGCATAACGTGATTCAATGTGAAAATGTCCTTGGCTTCTGGCTATATGAATAACTATTTTGAGCTGCAAATGCAAATCATGCAAATATTTAGTGTTACCATTATCTGCAAAGATTAGAAGAAGGGCCCTCATATTTTCGCTTATATGACCGTAATGTCTTCCTCTCCATAGGCGCTCAGTATAGCTTAATGACAAAACGGGTTTAATAGAGTTTGACTAAATGTTTGTAAATTTTCCCAGTGTGGGACAAATAAAGGATATCTTATCTTAAGACTAAAAGTGTGGTGTCTACAACTCAAAAACAATATCTGATATTCTTGTGGTGCTTTGCACCCAATATTATATCAGGTGGCTTGTCGCAATGCAAGCAGCAAACACATTAGCATAACGTTCAAGGCGCGTATACGGGCGACATGCTCTTTCTTCACAAAATGAAAAGGAGAGAAGGTACAACGTTGAGATGCTGGTCTTTTCAAGCAAAGACTCACAGACTATTTTTTTCTGTGATCCTCAATTCCGGGGAAGGCATTGAAAACTAAAACCAAAATTCACATGCGCATTCCTACTCTGATCCACTTCAACCTCACTAACCTGAAATCCTAACCTTAAATCCAAACCCAAACCCAATTCTACTCCTAACCCAAGCCCCAAACCATTTTCCACAAACCCCAACCTTGCCCGAAATTATAATCCCAAAATCCTAGTTTAGCTTCTCACCCGAATCATAAATACCGTATTTTCACGACCATTCGGCGCACCGTATGGTTGGCCGCAGTCTCATTCATTAATGGGTGCTATTTCTGTATTTTACACATAGACAAAACGCACTGTATTATTGGGCGCAGTTTTAAAGTGGTAAAACATACGACAGTTTAAACATACGGCATGCATGCGCGCACGCTAAAAACACGTTAGCTTGAAGCATACGGTAGCATGCCAAGACATACAGATACAAGCTAAAAACATGTTTTTAAAAAGGCAACAGAAGCAAAACTGAGTTCCGTTGTATTTTATTTAGCCATTGTACAATGTACTCACGTTTTTCGATCAATCATCACCCAGAAATCCATCAAAGTCCTCATCCTCTGTATCAGAATTGAACAATTGTGCAAGTGCAATTGTGGGCATTATCTGCAACAAACAGCAAAAAGCCCTCCAAAACGTTGTGCCTGTGTGAAGTTCAGTAGTGAATTTTACTCTGGCAATTTGCGGGACAATAAAAGTGGACTCATTTTGGGCTACCAGCCTTAGATAGTGCAGAGGTTGCCAAACTATTGTGCATTTTAGTTTTTCCAATATAATACTATACACACAGTTCAATCAATATCGGTCTCATCACAGAGAGAAAAATACATCAGGTGCTTTATCATTGCAGATACGCTGTGACAGCATCTATATATAACGTGTTGCATAAGTGCAGGGCTGTGCAAGTATGTTTTCACTCAAAAACCAACACTTAGCACATCGGAGAGGTGACCTCAGACGGCACTTCATTTCTTGGAAACAGATCAACGATGTGTACAAATAAAGGTCAGATAAGTGGCGGGTGAAGGCCTCTTCACTGAATAAATTCACTCGTAGTAGACATATGGATATGAATGTTAACATGAAGTGATAGCTGCGTTTTAAAAGGACATAATTCAGAATGGAGCAATTTATATCGTCTTTCAAGGACTCTTGCAGACACCAAAGTCTCAAGAGTTGTTTTGTTGCCATGGTTAGTGCAAGGCTGCTTGTATTCAGTCAGACTCTTCTCTTTGGATCAATATTTCTGTGATTTCCAGTACTGTGCTGCAATTTACTGAAAACGAAGGTCTAATCTAAGATAAAAGCCTCCATAAAGCTATTGTTGTAATGATTAAAATGGAAAAATCTTGTGAGGGCAATATTTGCAGTGGGAGCTACTGTATTTTTAGCCGTTTTTTTAAAAACATTGTGGCAGTATGTTTGTGTGTTATTCGCCATTGTATGATTGATTTATATATTTTTTGTCTGTGTGCTAGGTTGCCAAGGCATGTGGGACATTGTTGCCTGTTGGCCCTTGGCCAGTGTGGGTGAAGTGGTCACAATACCATGCCCCGCTTACTTCAGCTACTTCAGCGACCAGCACAAAGGTAAATAATAATAATAATAAACGTCAATGTATGAAAAGTACGACCACATGTCTCCAATACTAATGCATATCTACTCATGGCTAGAGACCTCGTTTAAAGGAAATAGGAGCTGTTGCCTCTTCATTGGTAACAGCTTAAAGCAAGACACCATCCATCCATCCATCCATCATCTACCGCTTATCCGGTCGCGGGGGCAACAGCTTTAGCAGGGAAGCCCAGACTTCCCTCTCCCTAGCTACTTCTTCCAGCTCTCCCCGGGGGATCCCGAGTCGTTCCCAGGCAAGCTGGGTGACATAGTCTCTCCAGCGTGTCCTGGGTCTTCCTCGGGGTCTCCTCCCGGTGGGACATGACCGGAACACCTCACCGGGGAGGCGCTCAGGAGGCATCCGAATCAGATGCCCAAGCCACCTCATCTGGCTCCTCTCGATGTGGAGGAGAAGCGGCTCGACTCTGAGCCCCTCCCGGATGACTGAGCTTCTCACCTTATCTCTAAGGGAGAGCCCGGACACCCTGCGGAGAAAATTCATTTCAGCCGCTTGTATCCGGGATCTCGTTCTTTCGGTCACGACCCATAGCTCGTGACCATAGGTGAGGGTTGGGACGTAGATCGACCGGTAAATTGAGAGCTTCGCCCTTTGGCTCAGCTCCTTCTTCACCACGACAGACCGATACAACTCCGTGAGTCGTCACCTTACCGTGGTGGAGGGGTTTGTGTGTCCCAATGATCCTAGAAGCTAAGTTGTCTGGGGCTTTATGCCGCTGGCAGAGTCACCCATGGCAAACAGGTTCTAGGTGAGGGGCCAGACAAAGCACGGCTCAAAAGACCCCTTATGATGAGTAAAATTAATGGATCTCAGTTTCCCTTGCCCGGACGCGGGTCACCGGGGCCCCCCTCTGGAGCCAGGCCTGGAGGTGGGGCTCGTTGGCAGGCGCCTGGTGGCCGGGCTTACACCCATGGGGCCCGGCCGGGCACAGCCCGAAGAGGCAACGTGGGTCCCCCTTCCCATGGGCTCACCACCCATGAGAGGGGCCAAAGGGGTCGGGTGCAATGTGAGCTGGGCGGCAGCCAAAGGCGGGGACCCTGGCGGTCCGATCCTCGGCTGCAGAAGCTAGCTCTTTGGGACATGGAATGTCACCTCTCTGGCAGGGAAGGAGCCCGAGCTGGTATGTGAGGCAGAGAATTTCCGACTTGATATAGTCGGACTTGCCTCCACACACAGCCTGGGTTCTGGTACCAGTTCTCTCGAGAGGGGTTGGACTCTCTTCCACTCTGGAGTTGCTCACGGTGAGAGGCGCAGAGCAGGTGTGGGCATACTCATTGCCCCCCGGCTCAGTGCCTGTACATTGGGGTTCACACCGGTAGACGAGAGGGTTGCCTCCCTCCGCCTTCGGGTGGGTGGACGGGTCCTGACTGTTGTTTGTGCATATGCACCAAACAGCAGCTCAGCATACCCACCCTTTTTGGAGTCCCTGGAGGGTGTGCTGGAGAGTACTCCTGCTGGGGACTCCCTTGTTCTGCTGGGGGACTTCAATGCTCACGTGGGCAATGACAGTGAGACCTGGAGGGGCGTGATTGGGAGGAACGGCCCCCCCGATCAGAACCCGAGTGGTGTTTTGTTATTGGACTTCTGTGCTCGTCACGGATTGTCCATAACGAACACCTTGTTCAAACATAAGGGTGTCCATATGTGCACTTGGCACCAGGACACCCTAGGCCGCAGTTCGATGATCGACTTTGTAGTTGTATCATCGGATTTGCGGCCGCATGTTCTGGACACTCGTGTGAAGAGAGGGGCGGAGCTGTCAACTGATCACCACCTGGTGTTGAGTAGGCTCCGATGGTGGGGGAAGATGCCGGTCCGTCCTGGCAGACCCAAACGTATAGTGAGGGTTTGTTGGGAGCGTCTGGCGGAATCCCCTGTCAGAAGGAGTTTCAACTCCCACCTCCGACAGAGCTTTTCCCATGTTCCGGGGGAGGCGGGGGACATTGAGCCCGAGTGGACCATGTTCCGTGCCTCTATTGTTGAGGCGGCCAATCTGAGTTGTGGCCGTAAGGTGGTTGGTGCCTGTCGTGGCGGCAACCCCCGTACTCGCTGGTGGACACCAGCAGTAAGGGATGCCGTCAAGCTGAAGAAGGAGTCCTATCGAGCCTTTATGGCCTGTGGGACCCCAGAGGCAGCTGACGGGTATCGACTGGCCAAGCGGACCGCGGCTTCGGTGGTCGCCGAGGCAAAAACCCGAGCGTGGGAAGAGTTCGGTGAGGCCATGGAAGCCGACTTCCGGACGGCTTCGAGGAAATTCTGGTCCACCATCCGACGTCTCAGGAGGGGGAAGCAGTGCACCACTAACACTGTGTACAGTGGGGATGGGGCGCTGCTGACTTCGACTCGGGACGTTGTGAACCGGTGGGCAGGGTACTTCGAAGACCTCCTCAACTCCACCAACACGCCTTCCTTGGAGGAAGCAGAGCCTGGGGACTCTGAGGTGGGCTCTCCTATCTCTGTGGTTGAAGTCACCGATGTTGTTAAAAAGCTCCTCGGTGGCAAGGCCCCAGGGGTGGATGAGATCCGCCCGGAGTTCCTCAAGGCTCTGGATGTTGTGGGGCTGTCCTGGTTGACACGCCTCTGCAACATCGCGTGGTCAACAGGGAGAGTGCCTCTGGATTGGCAGACCGGGGTGGTAGTCCCTCTTTTTAAAAAGGGGGACCGGAGGGTGTGTTCCAACTACAGAGGGATCACACTCCTCAGCCTCCCTGGTAAGGTCTATTCAGGGGTGCTGGAGAGGAGGGTCCGTCAGGAAGTCGAGCCTCAGATTGAGGAGGAGCAGTGTGGTTTTCGTCCTGGCCGTGGAACAGTGGACCAGCTCTACACCCTTAGCAGGGTCCTTGAGGGTATGTGGGAATTCGCCCAACCAGTCTACATGTGTTTTGTGGACTTGGAGAAGGCGTTTGACCGTGTCCCTCGGGGAGTTCTGTGGGGGGTGCTTCGTGGGTATGGGGTACCGAACCCCCTGATACGGGCTGTTCGGTCACTATACCACCGATGTCAGAGTTTGGTTTGGTTCATAACCTTTTTGGACAGAATTTCTAGGCGCAGCCGAAGCGTTGAGGGGGTCCGTTTTGGGGGCCTCAGTATTACATCCCTGCTTTTTGCAGATGATGTGGTGCTGTTGGCTCCTTCAAACGGGGCTCTCCAACTCTCACTGGAGCGTTTCGCAGCCGAGTGTGAAGCGGTTGGGTATGAAAATCAGCACCTCCAAATCTGAAACCATGGTCCTCAGTCGGAAAAGGGTGGAGTGCCCCCTCCGGGTCGGGGAGGAGATCTTACCCCAAGTGGAGGAGTTCAAGTATCTTGGGGTCTTGTTCACGAGTGGGGGTAGGAGGGAGCGGGAGATCGACAGGCGGATCAAGCAAGACACCTTTGGGATTTATCCTCTTTGTCGGTTGTTTGTTTGGGAGGGGGAGGGGGTGTTCCGGCTCTCTGTTGCCATGGCTTTTGTTGTACATTGTCGGCATCGTGTTTTTTGATAAGTCTCTTGTTATTTCTTTATCCTTTGTGGGATCCTATTCTTTCTGGGTAAAACCGTAACCTGACAGAATAATTCGACCATAGATCCCGTAGACTTGGATACGATTCTGAAAGTTTTGGCCAGCCAAAGATGACTGGTGGGACAGCAGAAAAACACTCTTGCCGAGTAACGCAGTCATCTTGCTGGCCCATTTGTTTGAGGATTTAGGGACTCGGGTCGAGCATTTGGGTATCCGAGGGGCGTCGCTCTCGGGTCCCCGAGCAACTGCCATCAGGATGGATACACCCCCGGTCGTTCCCCTGGAACCCAGCTGCCATTATGACGGACAACCCAAATGCGGGAAATTTAGTTTGCTCAGTCATTAACGTCTCACTGTCATGATAGTATGGCGTGTGATTATTATTTTTTTTTAATGTTTTAACACATGCCACGTCGAGCAAAAAAAGAAAGTGGTCGGGCGAATGTGTACAACATTGATTCACATGCATCACGGAACTTGATGGGACTCAGCGTCCTATCTGCTTGATTTGTCATGCCAAGTTGAGCCACTCTTGTCTCGCACCAGCAAACGTGAAGGAACACTTCTTGAATCATATTTTTATTTTTCACTAAGGGTTCGGTGAATCTGCATATGAACCGGTTGCGTTTGGTACCTCTAACAAGGTTAAAAAACACTGGATAAAGTTATTCAGCAATGTCTACTGATTTTTCAAAATCAACCTTCCATATAGTCACAGGATAGTTCCAAGGTTGCTTTTATTTTGAGTCTTTTGCCTGGCCAGGAGGATTTTGAGTATCTTGGGTCCTTGTTCATGAGTGAGGGCAGCAGGGAGCGGGAGATCGACGAGTGGATCGGTGCAGCATCTGCTGTGATGTGGACTTTGTATCGGCCTGTCATGGTAAAGACGGAGCTGAGCCAAAAGGCGAAGCTCTCAATTTACCGGTCGATCTACGTTGCAACCTTCACCCATGGTCACGTGACCGAAAGAACGAGATCCCAGTGGCTGGGGAGAAGGACATCTGGGCTTCCCTGCTTAAGCTATTGCCCCAGCGAAGAATGTCCACATGCCGACGAGACCATTACGCCAACCCCGCTAGTCAACTCAACTGGGTAACTGTAAGTCGGGCACCACGGCCATAAGTTCCAGCCCAGAGGAACTATGTGAGTACGGCACACTCAGAATTGAGCCACGCCAGTGACTACAACAAGAACAATGTTATGTGTCACATTGATTCCAGTGCCGATGACTGTTTTGTTGATCCCTGTGTTGTGGGAATGTTAAGTTGCCTAATTGAAAAGCTCAAAGAAGTAAATGGGCTGTAGATCAGAGGAGTTTCTTTATCATGCCGTCTTGAGTGGATCCCAAAGTGTTAGGGTCACCATGGCTAAAATTACACAACCCGGACATCGCTTGGGACAAACTGATCTTAGAAAATTGAAATACATTCTGCAGTGCACGTTGTTTCAATTCAGCTGAGGTTGGGTGCGCTCCATATCTCGGTTTCTGGGAGGGGCTCATGACCTACCCCAGCGAGGAACCTTCAACTACCGCTCATCAGCCGTTCAACCTCCTCAGACGGTGTGCTTAGCCTGGTGCTGTTGACGGGTTGCGGACCGACGACGATGCACCAGGCGCCGTCTGTTGATAGAGGGAGCTAGGGGGTTACTGGTTCTGATTTAGTTTTGTGTTTCAGTAGAGGGTGTTCCGTTGGGACCAGTTCACGGGCTACCAGTGAATCACTATTGACTGGTTGGGCACCCCTGTTTTTCACGGTATGACCATAAGGAGGTGGTTGTTTATAAGTGCAGTCCTCACCTGCACTGATGAACATCCAGGGTACGGACATGGAGCGGGTGACCTCCTACAAGTACCTGTGTGTTCTGCTCAACAATAAACTAGACCGGTCTACCAACATAGAGGCTCATATCAGGAAGGTTCTTACGACTCAGAAAACTGATGTCTTTTGGGGTACAGGGGTCACTCCTTAAGACCTTCTATGGTCTGTGGTGGCTTCAGCTATCCATTTGTTTAAATATTTTACAAGCCAAGACACATTTCTTTCATTGAAAAAATCCTGCGGCACACCACTAGGTAAAAATGCGGAAATAGCTTATTTTAACAATTAAAGTGTAATATCATTATTAGAAGCGTTTTTAGCATTGAACATTGTATTATAACACCTTGACTAGGAATAAAATCAACATCAATCCAATAGTTTATAATCTTTCATATTTATTATCAGTCATGTCCTGGGTATGACGTTAAACTGCATCCAACTGGTCCTCCAGGTTGGGGGTTGGACGTGAGGTTAACAACCTCACCCTGTAAAACAAAAACCTGTCACAGAAATGGCGAGAAGAAGCCATTCCGGTAAATCACGGTGAAAAGATACAGCACATCTTTGAATGAATCCATGACTGGGCCGGGTGAAATCCAGCAGGAAGCCAGACCCCTGATGACCCCGATTTTCAGAACCAAGACCAACATCAGAGTAGGCAACTGGAATGTGCGCACAATGTTCCAATCTTGTCGCATGGACCAGGTGCTGAAGAATATAAGGGTATATCGTCTAGACATCTTAGGCATTAGTGAAATGAGGTGGACGGGGCAGGGGCGCCTCATAGTTGACGGAACAACTTTTCTGTACTTTGGGAAGCAAGATCACCTTTCCCATGGAGTCGGCATCATTCTCTCCAGCAGTGCACAAGCATTGGTTGGATGGAAGCCGGTGAATGAATGGATTATCACAGCAAGGCTCTACAGCAGATATGCCAAAGTAACTATCGTGCAAGTCTATGCCCTAACCGAAGTTGCCTCAGAGGAAGATGAAGACATATATAGATAAGATAAAGACTACAACCTGGTCCAGACCGCGATTGAGGAGATCCCCAGTTGTGACATCAAGATGGTTATTGGAGACTTCAACGGTAAAACCGGATAGCTACAGAAGGGGCCTTAATGCCGCAGTTGGATCACATGGGTCTACAAGTTCCACAAACGACAACAGGGAGAGACTGTTGATGCTCACAAGTACCAATGGCCTCAGCAATGGCAACACCTTTTTTGAGCACAAGAGGATCCACAAAATGACCTGGGTTTCACCTGGTGGCGGGACCCGGAACAAACTGGACTACATCTGCGCCAACACAAGGTGGCGCTCGTCATTGTAGACGTTCGCCCCCACAGAGGTGCAGATGTGGGTTCAGACCACTTCCTTGCGGTGGGTAAAATCAAGCTGAAGCTGAAGAAGGTGCAGCCCAAGAGACCTTACACAGTGGAAATGCTGAAGAATAACAACATCTCAGAAAGCTTCTGTGGGGAGTTGAGTAAGAAGCTCAAGGTACCACAACACCTTCCAACCATTGAGGAACAGTGGAGTATGTTCTCTTGTGCCATCTCTGAAACTGCAGAAACAGTTGTAGGCAGAAAGAGGGGTACCAACAATCAAATATGGATAACAGACAGGTACAGGCGCTGGGACAGGCCAGTGAAGAAGAGTTGCAGGAAGGACAAAAGACAGTGGCTCGAGGAGAAAGCAAGAGAGGCACAGGAAGCAGTAGAGAAGAACAACACAACGACCCAATACAAGATCGTGCGGGAGCTAACCAACTCCAGGAGAAGCTCTAGCATGCCAATCAGGAGCAATGATGGCAGGACACTCCTAAGCGACGAGGAGCAAGAAGCAAGATGGGTGGAACACTTTAGGGAAGTTCTCAAACAAGCAATACCTCCCATGCTCTTCAATTTCGATTAGGATACACCAGCTCAAACTCTAAACATTACATCAGAAAAGATATCCTAGACCCCTCTTCCTCAACTTGCGGACCGCGATCCACGACCGGACTGCCAACCTCCTCTGTCCAGACCGCTGACCTCCTCTGTCCGGGCCTCCTCTGTCCGGACCCTCGGCAAATTGTATAAAATAATAAATTATAAAGTGATTTTTACTGCTATCAGGCTATTGATAGCAGTTGGCAGAAAACCTGAAAACCTGGACTCATCCCCACTCACCAATTTTTAATATGCTTATATTTATATTTTATAATTTATATTTACTCATGGTCCAGTGGTTCAAGTGTCAACTTCACAGTCCAGAGGTACCGCGTTCAATTCCAGCTCTGGCCTCCCTCTGTTGAGTTTGCATGTTCTCCCTGGCCTGCGTGGGCTTTCTCCAGGCACTCTGGTATCCTCCCACATTCCAAAATAAATGCATGGAACTCTGATTCAACACTCTAAATTGTCCCTGAGTGTGGGTGTGAGCATGGATGGTTGTTCATATCTGTGTGCCCTGCGATTAGCTGGCAACCGGTTCAGGGTGTCCCCTGCCTACTGCCCGAAGACGGCTGGGATAGGCTCCAGCAACCCCGCAACCCTTGTGAGGATTAAGCAGATCAGAAAATGGATGGATGGATATTTATTTCTCCCTTTCACAATTTTTGCTGCTGTAAATTGGGGATTTCTCCTTTGTGAGACAAATAAAGGTTTTTCTTATTTTCTTATTAGTGATGGGTCCAGCAACACCGATGCGTTGACGCATGCGCCGGGCTCACAGAGCAAACCACGTGGCGGTGCATGTGCTGCTTCATTACGTCACGTGATTGACACGTGAACTGCACTGGCGCAGTTTAGACTGCATTGGCTGCGTTGACACAGTCCAGGCTGCTAATTGACACGTGAACTGCACCGGTGTAGTTTAGACTGCATCGGCTGCTTGGCACAGTCCAAGCTGCGCCACTTAGTCCAGGGGTTGTCGACTCAGTGCAGGGGGCGTTGACACAGCAAAAGCCCGCACAGTGTATCCTAAGGAAGCGCATCTGGCGACACGATGCTGATTGCAGAAACAAGCCAGACCTCACCCTCGCTCGAATAAAAATATATGTTTGGGCAATACGGAAAACACACTGATTAACAGAAAAAAATTGTCCGTCTGACTTCGAGCGTCATGTCGGCTGTCAAAGATTGGCTATTATTATATGAGAAGTGCTTTATGAACGTTTGTACTGTACGTCATACTCCAGTTGATAGGCGGGAGCCTATAAGGGGGAGTTCCAGAAAGTGACTGCGTGTGAGCACACCGCATGTTTGATGACTCTGCCACGTTGCTATTAAAAGTCACATAAAACGTAAACCTTGTCTGCTGACCATTATTACATCGGCTAGGCTAGTTTAGCTGTTGTCGTGGTTCAAAGCTTAATATGTGGTGTGGGTTGGGTCGGCGCCGCGAGTACGTGCTCGCGCTCACGCGCTCACAGCAGAGAGCAGCAGACTAGCGACTGCTGAGACGCGCTTCACTCGAGTGACGTTGCTACAGTACGAGCATAATATGGAGCAGCTTCCGGACAAATATAAATTGTCCGCCGTGTAGAGCCATTTTGATCTCCTTTTGGAGAATAAGGTATTTATTAAAATCTCCTTGTCTCTTCAAGTGGCTCTCGGATTTTTGACATGTCTTATTCCATTGTGTGTGTGTTCTCCACAACAGGGGAAATAGCATGCATTAAACGCAACAGACTGAAATTTAAAACACTGGAGCATCTTATTGTACTAGATCAAAATTTGTGAAGACAAAGCCCACAAGCATCCTCATTCACATGATTTTCACATTATTGAAACACATTGAATGATACAATATGAATGCATGGATGTGAATGATATTGTCAAGGGTCAATGTCATCTTTATTGTCAAATATGCTTTATGTATGACATGCAGCATAGATGAAATTTCTTCCTCTCAATCCTCAGTGCATACATGCATGCAAACATGCTGTGCATTAAACACACACAGCTTAGAAAGGATAGCAGCTACACTGTATAAAAAAGACATGTAATCTGAACAGTATAGACAATATAAACAATATAAACAGCATAAACAACAACATAAACAATGGCGCTTGTGGCTATTGTGGGTAGAGTGAGCTAGTGCATTGTATACACGTCATCATCAAATCAGTTTGTTCAGTCTGTCAAGTGGGTTGGCTGCAGGGATTTTGAAGGTCCAGCAGGTGGCAGTGGTCAGCGACACAGTATCAGTACAGTATCAACACAGTGTGTCATTGTGTCAACACGCCTCATGAGGCCTCATGATCCCATAACTACGTCTTATCTAATCTTATCTTATGTTTCATAGCTCTCTCATTCTCATGCTTATTTCTCTTATGGAAGTAGTTTTTGTTGTCATTGTTGTCATTGTTGTTTGTCTCACTAATTTGGTTACATGTAAATTGGACTTCTTTGTCTTATTTTGTGACAAGTGATTATGCCCTATTTGTTCTCCTTGCCGCTTGCAAGCACTTTTTCTTCTTTTTATTTCATCCTGCCTTTTTGTTGCAAGTGGCTTTTGTTGTACTTTGTCACCATTGCATTTTTTAATAATAAATATTGTGTTATTTTTTTTTGCTCGACTATGTTTGTGGGATTCTATTCTTTCCAGATAAAACTGGAACCTGACAAAAGGTCAGCTTCGTATGGTATGCTTTGTTTGATCTTTCCTAACTACCAGCTGGGTACTATTTTACAAGTTTGAAGCAAGTAAATTGCAAGTAGACTATCTGACAACAGAGTGCAGAATTTTATATTTTGTGTCCTCTTTGACAAAAGCAACCAAACAATGGAAACAAACGCTCAACACTATACCTCTGAATGGAATAGACATTCCCCAATCCCAATACAGTGAAAAAGCCTTGCCATTTACTTTCAATCTCAAGCTAAAGCTAAAGTAAATATTGCATGACATTTCACCATGAAATATTAACGTAGCTTCATGGTGGCATTTGTCTCTATCAGCAGATGAGCTGATATGAGAACTACAAATTGTCTGACAACTAGTGATCATCGGTAGCAAGACAATTCAAACCGAATGTGGTCGAGTAGACCTGGGCAAAGTACAGCCTGAGGGCCATATCAAGTCCACCCACAGTCTCTGACCGGCCAAAAGAGTGACCATGAAGTCAAAGCAAACCATATGTGTGCTTTTATTTTGAAAGTTTTGTTTTCATTTTATGGGGATATGTGCAGACGCTAGTGCCGGTCAGGTAGCAAGCAAGAGGTGTGATTTGTGTCTGCAGTGTTGCCAACTTAGGGACAGCTTTGCTATATTTAGCTTTTATTGCCCCTCCGGCAAATAATTTCCAACAAAAGAGACAAGCAAAAACAAACAATAGCTGTCTGAATTTTAGCACAGTGGAGGGAAGAGGGCCAGGAAAATTTTGCCTGATAATTCTGTCAGCACATATCCAATTATAAATCATATACATTGGTGCCTCTACTTACAAACGTCTCTTCACAGGAAATGTTCATGTTACGAGACGCCTCAACAAGAAAATGTTGTTTGTCTCTGTGGGCCCTGAGATTGTCACGTTTCGGGCAAGCCGAATAAAGTTGGGATCCCAAAAGTCTAGACACCAGACAAGTTCTCAGTAGCAAAAAGGGTTTAATATACAAAAATCGCACTGCCAAAAAGTAACATAAAGTGCTGGTCAAAACAAGGACTGGAGGGCACAAAAACGAATGACAAAAAGCGCTTGCACAAAAGGCAAGGGAGAAAAATAAGAACCGCGAAGGCAAACAAAAAACAATGTAGCAAATACACGCAAGCAAAAGCCAAATCACAAAATAAAAACCATACTTACAAAATACTTGGTACCGAGAGTTCAAAAGCGAAACACGACGAGGTCTAGAGCAAAGCAGTCTACGAGCAAGGAAGCAGCAAGGCAAAGGCAATACTCCGACAACGGGTGAACAGCAGGTCCTCAAATACAGAGTGTACTAATCATAGATTGGCAGCAGGTGTGCACAGAAGTCCGCTCATGCCACCTGCTGGCCAGACTGAAACAGAACCGTGACGTACCGCCCCCTCAACGGACGCCTCCTGGCGGACCACCCGGCTTCGATGGGTGTGCAGCGTGGAAAGCACAGAGAAGGGACGGGTCCAAGATCCAGGAGCGGGGGACCCACTGCCGATCCTCCGGGCCGTAGCCCTCCCAGTCGACCAGATACTGGAACCCCTTACCCCTGCGCCGAAAGTCCAAAATTTTCCGCACCGTGTACACCGGGTCACCATTGATAATCCAACAACAAGGGACTGGTGGCCACCGGTTTAAGCAGGGAAACGTGGAAGACTGGGTGGACCTACATGGTGGGCGGCAGCCGGAGCTTGACGGAGACGGGGCTTGTGGGGCAGTGGGGGTCTTGAAACAGTTTTCCATTCATCCCTCTCCCGTATGCGGACTAAATGGTAGGCACTACGTAGATCAAGCTTAGTGAAGATGGTTGCAGATGGGAGAGGGGCACACGCGGAATCAAATAGTGGAAGTGGATATTTATTCTTGATGGTGATCTCATTAAGTCCCCGATAATCTACACAAGGACGTAGTGACTTGTCTTCTATGAAAAAGAACCCGGCCCCCAAAGGAGATCTAGATGGCCTAATAAGGCCAGCAGAGAGTGAGCTGTCGATGTATTCCCTCAATGCTTCTTGTTCCTTGTGGGAAACTTGATACAAGCGAGAACTCGGAAGAGGGGTGTTAGCGAGTAAGTCGATGGCACAATCGTATGGCCGGTGTGGTGGCAAAGACTGAGCGCGGTCCTTACTAAACACTTGTCGCAAATCATGGTAGATGCTCGGGACTTTATCGAAACAAATAGATTCAGGCGAGTCGTTACGAGGAAGCCCTCGACCCCACGCAGCAGACTGCAAACAGTGAGCATAGCAAAATGGACTCCAATTCTCAATCGCGGGGCGTTCCCATGAGATGACTGGATTATGTGTCTTTAGCCAGGGTAACCCCAGGATTAATGGTACGGATCGGGACCGCATCAGATAAAACCTCCTATATTCGACGTGATTGCCCGATAACTTCAACATTAAATGGCCTGTGATCTGTTTCACTTGCGCCAGGAGTCGCCCATCAAGATCGTGAACCCTTTTTTACACTTTTTTTATTTAACTCCACCGGACAACCCAGTTTGTTAGCTATTTCAGTGTCAATAAGTCGTCCGCCCCCGAATCCACCAATGCCCGAACCAGAAGAGCCAGCGATAGACCATAAAGACTACCGCCAGCACGAGTCTCCTGGGAAGTCCTGCCCTGGACTCCTCGGGACCCAAACATCCTCCTACCAGCTGCATAGGCTCCCCTTCTGCGACGACTGCCCCGTGATGACTTATCAGAAGCAGACTGGCCTTCAGCATGTCAGGGCTGGAAACGAACAGGACCCCCTTCACTTCCGCATTCCCGCTGTCTTTCCCGCATACGATGGTCCAGTACGATGGCCAGGTGGATGAGTTCCTCCAAGGTAGTACTGTCATCGGGGATTGCCAGTTCATCTTTCAAGGAAAAATTTAAACCACGACTAAACAATCCACGAAGGGTGCGGTCCCCGTAACCACTTCGGGCAGCCAAAATCCGAAAGGAAATAGAGTATTCGGCCACTGATTGCTTTCCTTGCCGATAATCTAATAACCGACCTTTGGCCTCTCTTCCCATAACTGGATGGTGGAAGACCCGTCGAAACTCTGCCACGAAATCAGGGAAGGAAGACCGAAGCCCGGGTTTAGCATTGCTCACTTCCAAAGCCCATGACGCGTGAGATCATTCCCCTGAGTTCCGTGAGATCTTGTTCCTGCTGACCCACTAATTGTCCTTGGCTGGACAAGGCGGTCATAATCTTGTTGGCGTCTACGAGATCCATGTTGGTCGGAGTATTATGTCACGTAGCAAGGTGGTGGTGGACCCCAAAAAGCAGGCAGGAGGGAGGAGCAGGGTGTATTTGAAGAATTGTATTTAAAACACAGAAAACTAAATCCTAAACAAAGTCCAAAGTAACAAACAAAAACACTGACTTAAACAAAAACGATCAATAACCAAAACACTACCAGAAAAAAATGACAGCAGCAAAGGAGTCAGCAGGCTGGGAGTCCTTTTAAGGCCCTAATTACCTATGACCAACGGGTCTGCAGCTGCCAAGGGAGCCCTACAGTGCCACCTGTTGGTCCATAAACCAAATCATGACAGAGATTGGCTGGCAACCTGTTCAGGGTGTCCCCCGCCTATTACCCTAAGACAGTTGGGATAGGCTCCAGCACTATTATGTTTTGCGTGGTGGTAGAGTCGTTGGACCCCAAAAAGCAGGAGGCAGGGAGGAGCAGGTTGGAGTGACCAAGATGTATTTAACAAAAATGCAAACAGGAGAAAATCACAGCAAACAAACAAAAAAAAAACTAACAAAAACAAAACATGACATGTCCACAGAGACACACACAACAGCAAGAATGATCCGACACCGACTCGTCGAGCAGGGAGTCCTTTCAACAAAACACCAACTAATGACACAATGATCAACAGGTGTGCTACTGTAGGAAGAGCCCTACAGTGCCACCTGTTGGTTACAAACAGAACCACCCTAACAATCAACCCCTACCACCACCCTTGTGAGGATAAGGATCGGAAAATGGATGGAATGGATAAACATTTATGTCTGAATTTCAGGGGGGCTTGGAACGGATTAGGGCATTTACATGAAAAACGCGTCTGTAATTTTCTAGTTATGAAATTTCTTCCAGAACCAATTAATTTCGTAAATAGAGTCACCACTGTATTTGTAATGGGTGGAGTAGAAGTCATCGCTGTATCATTATACCTCACTGTCAATAATATAAAACTTCCCACTTATCTACAGTCGATGTTCTGGAGTCCTAACGAAGAATGGCTAATGTGAGTTGGCAGTGTGTGCACAAAATTAATGTTAGCACTCCTAAAGTGTCAAGACAATTTAATGACCACTTGTGATTTGGTTTAAAAATGTGTATTTTGTAATTTTAACATTCCATACCAAATCTACACACATAGCAGTTTCTTGAAGTGAGACAATACTATTTTTCTTAATAAATAATAATATAGACAAAGTTCATGTTAGTATACTGGCTTGGGCCTAAACAGGCGTTCCAGTTTCTCATGTGTTGCGAAATGAATTGCTCTCCCCTGTAGTAAAGAAGCATTTTAATAATGAGGGACCACTCCGAGTGTGGGCCCACCACCAGTTACCTATACCTGATTTAAGCCTGATTAAGGGTTGCTCCATCTCTATCACAGTGTTAACTGCTTAACACTTACTAAACTGTGTTTTTAACTCTTTGGGCCCTATTACCTACCCAGCGCAAGGCTAGCGCGAGTCGCAGGCAAACTGTGCGCTCGGGTGGAGTTTCCTTTCTTTTGGGATTCTGCTCGATTTAGCACAGGTATAATTGGGCATAAGGGGCCTTTGCATCTTTCTGCACCTTTGTGGGATGGAACGCAGCTGACGTCCAGCCAATCAATGTTGCTTCCCTCATTTCTATTCAAATCAGGGCAGCCAAAGCGACGACATGATTGACATTGTGTAAGCAGAAATTGACTTGTTGGGGTCAGTGCATGACAATGGCACGCACCAAAGTGTACTGAAGGCTCTCCCCTTGCGGATGATGGTGTTGGCTGCTCATGTGACATTGACCAATTGCAGACTACCTTACAACCATGACCATATGTCCAATGTGCCGGCCCCCTTCTTTATGCATTTTGTCTTTACATTTGTGTTACCTTGATTTAAAAACAAAAAACAAAACGAAAAACCTCCTTTAAATGAAATAAAATGTTAAACAATGTATTAAATAAATAAAAAAGGAACTGCTATATTAAATCTGTCAATGTAATTGTTTTGTCAGATCTAATCTATTAATATTTATTCAAATTATTTACTCAACAACCATATTCTGTCTTTGATTAACCTGTTTATTCATTGCAGAACATTTCATGAAATTACTAATGCAAAGTGCCAAGAAAAGCATCTAGAAATCAATAAAATGTGAAAGGTAAACAAAACAATCGGTGCTTAGACTGCACCGATTGGGGCCTCTTTGAAACTTCAACGGGCACACTGGATGAATACACAGACACTGTAACATCATACATCAGTTTCTGTGAGGACATGTGTGTACCAACGAAGTCCTTCCGCTCGTTTAACAATAACAAGCCATGGTTTACTCCCAAACTCAGGCAACTCAGGAAAGAGAAAGAGGCCGCATTTAGAAGTGGAGATCGGGCACTGTACAAACATGCCCGAAACCAATTGACGAAGGAAATTAACATCGCAAAGAGAAGCTATGCAGAGAGGCTGAAAAACCAGTTCTCTGCTAACGACTCTGCATCTGTATGGAATGGCCTGAAAGCAATCACTAACTATAGAATGCCATCCCCCCAAACAGTGAACAATAAGGGTCTTGCTGATGAACTAAACATGTTTTTCTGCCGATTTGAAAAGGACACCCCCATTTCCCACACACACCCACCTCTACCAGAAACCACTCTACCTACCCCCCCACCCTCTTTTTCTCCACTACAGATCCACGAACAGGACGTGAGACGGCTCTTCAAGCAGCAAAAGATCAAGAAAGCTCCGGGGCCCGACAAAGTGTCCCCCTCCTGCCTGAAAGTCTGCGCTGACCAGCTGGCTCCGGTCTTCACACAGATCTTCAACAGATCCCTGGAGCTGTGTGAGGTCCCATCCTGCTTCAAACAGTCTACCATCATCCCAGTTCCCAAGAAATCGGCAACATCGGAACTGAACGACTATAGGCCTGTCGCCCTGACGTCTGTGGTCATGAAGTCCTTTGAACGCCTTGTGCTGAACCACCTAAAGAACGTCACTGGACCCCTGCTGGACCCTCTCCAGTTTGCCTACCGGGCAAACAGGTCTGTGGAAGACGCAGTCAACATAGGTCTGCACTACATCCTCAAGCACCTCGACAGCACAGGGACCTACGCAAGGATTCTGTTTGTGGATTTCAGCTCTGCGTTCAACACCATCATCCCGGAACTCCTCAACCCCAAACTACTCCACCTCGGTGTGTCCCCTGCGATCTGCCAGTGGATCCTCAGCTTCCTGACGGGACGGACACAACAGGTGAGACTGGGAGCAACAACATCATCAATACGCACCACCAGCACTGGAGCCCCACAGGGATGTGTCCTCTCGCCACTGCTCTTCTCTCTCTACACAAACGATTGCACCTCAACAGACCCAGCTGTCAAACTCATAAAGTTCGCAGACGACACCACGGTCATCGGTCTCATCAAAGATGGCGACGAGTCTGCGTACCGCCAACAAGTGGAGCAGCTGGAGCTCTGGTGCGGCCGACACAACCTCGGGCTGAACACGCTCAAGACTGTAGAGATGATCGTGGACTTCAGGAAACATTCTTCTCCTCAGTTGCCCCTCACACTATCCAACTGCCCTGTGTCAACCGTCGAGACCTTCAAGTTCCTGGGAATCACAGTCTCCCAGGACATGAAGTGGGAAGTCAACACCATCTCCATCCTGAAAAGGGCCCGGCAGCGGATGTACTTCCTGAGGCTGCTGAGGAAGCATGGCTTGCCACAGGAGGTGCTACGACAGTTTTACACGGCAGTCATCGAATCAATCCTGTGTTCTTCCATCACGGTTTGGTTTGGGGCCGCCACAAAAAAGGACAAAATCCGACTTCAACGGACAGTTAGGACGGCAGAAAAAATCGTTGGCACCGCCCTACCCACTCTTGAGGACTTGCACACTGCAAGAATCAAGACAAGGGCACGGAAAATCCTCCTGGATCCCCCGCACCCTGCCCACCACCTTTTTCAGCCACTCCCCTCAGGCAGACGCTACAGATCTATGCGTACCAAATCCAGTAGACACTTAAACAGCTTCTTCCCTCTAGCCATTAACTCCTTAAACAGTCACTGACATAGTCACTCTTCTTGCACCACAAAATGGTATTACAAAACTACTGGTATACTCTAAGATGGTTCAATGATTTTGTTGTTTACGATGATACTAGTGCAGCGTGTTATACCGGAGACAAATTCCTTGTGTGTTCTACATACTTGGCCAATAAAGATGATTCTGATTCTGATTCTGACAAATCTGTCAAAAGTCCTCATCTCTTGCATGTTTTTTATGATTCTTCCCTTCAAGCGCCACCACAAGTAAATTTACCCGTCTCCAGCTTTAATTTAGTAGGTTTCACCAAAAAAAAAAAGAAAATTACGATTTTCATTGACTGCTTGGTCAGGTAACACTTATTTGGCAGTATTTTAACTCTGCGCTTGGGTGGTGGTGCAGCATTTATGTGGCCTGGTCTGCTTAAATTGAAGGCACCCTTCCAGTTTCTCTCCTCACGGATGAATAAACCATGTATTCCCCACATGAATAATTCAAACGACAAACTCCCCACCTATAATTACGTTATACAAATAAGAAGAACTGAGACAACATGATGTGTTCAACTTTTATTCGTAAGCAGGCTGAGAGTGACCACTCAAACCTCCACTGGTTTGAATTATTAAACCCTATTATACTTAACATAAACATGCCTTCTTGAGTACGTTGAGCTGTGTTGGATACGACAAAGTGAAGCAAATTGTGAATATGCTTCCTGCTTGGAGATGTATCATCAAGCAAAAACTCACTGGATTAATACGAAATTATTGCTTTTGATAGTATGATACCATCTTAACTCAGTTTTACGATATTATTTGCTGAATTCATGTCTAATATTAAAGCCACATACAATATGTCATATGGGCTGACTTATCATTCCGACCTGGTTCAACAATTATCTGTGACAAAATTGATTTAAAAAAGAATGTTTAATATTCGAGGTGTCAAATTATCAAATTTTTTTCTAAGAGCCCTTTTTATGCGTTGGTTTCCTGTGTTCGAGTTGTTTAGGGCGGGGAAACAACTGTCAGTCACAGCCTGAAGCGGACATTGATTGGCTCCCATTATGTTGGGGCTTGTTCAGTCGAAGCTGATAGGCTCCCATTGGAGTTGGGCTGCCTTAGTAAGCAGCGGAGAGGAGTGGAGAGGTGAAAATGGAGCAGCATGTGAGAGTTCTTGGCACAATGAATGGAAAATTTACATTCCAAAAATGCCCTGACGACACAATTGATAAATGTAGAGTGTTGTGCCTAATTTGCAAGAAGGAGATCCATCGAAGCAGCTCAAATTTAGCCTCCCACATCAATGCAAAGCACCCAGTCACGAGTGCAGCCACAGCTGACATAAGCAACGAAAGGATTCGCAATATAGCGAGCAAGCCATACATAGCAAAGCTCTTCGGCAAACTAAACTCAAGAACAACCCACGTATGAGGCGTAGTTGATGTGTCCTCTGTAGACTACTAGAAGTGATTGATTGTATTTCAGCACTTGTAGTTTGTCATGATGAACAGTGTTATTTCTGTGTGCTAACTTTCAGCAATGTGATTTAAGAGTCTGTTTTATTTGTGTTGGTGATGTTTAGAAGAATTTATTTTGTACGACAGGAGATGACAAGAACATTTTATATTTAGTTATTTCATTCAGATTGAAAAAAAAAGGAAACTCACACCGATGTTGAGAAAGGTGATCACCAATTATTTTGCTTGAGGGAAAGGTCAACTAAGAGGTTGAGACTAAATTGGATTTATTTACTTTCTTTTTCACTGTGTTTGTCGTGATTATAATTTTGTTGTCCCGTGTTTATGTTTGATATAAAAGTTAATTGTTTTTACAACTGTTGTCTTGTTTCTTTGCCCATGCCACCCCCTCAATGGTGACATCATTGGCTCCGGTGAATCGAACCTAGTGTCCCCTTACTGGTCCAAGTAGAAACCCGTTGTCTGCCCAGAGTGTTTTATCTAGTGATGGGTCCATGAGGCCTCATGAGGCGTGTCGACACACTGACACACTGTGTTGATACTGTGCTGATACTGTGTCACTGACCACTGCCACCTGCTGGACCTTCAAGATCCCTGCAGCCAACCCACTTAACAGACTGAACTGACTGATATATTGTTTTGTATATTGAACATATAAAATATACAATTCGGTAATAAATTGGCAAAAGGTGAAGGTAAGATATAAAAAAAGGAAAAGAAAATAGTCATCATCACAAATATGTGTTCAAAGGAGTAGAAAGAAGCAAAAGCGGATGAGGCTGGCGTACAAAGGAACTCCTTTGCGAGGTGGGAGAGGTTTGGGAAAGAAGTGTGTTGGTCCTTCCAGTACAGCTGCTTCCTGGAACCTTGATTGTCAAACATGGAGTGGAGAGTCAACCAATAATAATTACTGATTGTCAATTAAATCATCAACATAACAACCGTGAAAAGATGAGTGAACGTTTGTATACCTGGCGTAATACTGGGTGTATCGCGAACTTCATTCTCATGCTTGGCCCGATAATGCCTCAGCATGGTGGAGGTGCTTCTGTTGGTGTATGACAATTCGACTTGGCAAATTCGACATTTCACCTGTAATGAAATGTGAATAAGAAGTAACTAAGAGTTACCTTGAAATGTATTCGGATTAGAATGGTACAACACGTCAATAATCTGAGAGGCACTCGGCGAGTGCCTCTCGCCGAGAGGCTCTCGGCGACAGAAGGCGATTTGAATAAATAAATAAATAATACCTTATTCTCCAGGACATCAAAATGGTCCCACGCGGCGGATGATTTGCGTCTCTGCTCCATAATCGGCAAGGAAGGCAAGGCACGAACACGAAGTCTTCACTGACATGAACTTCGACAAGCGAGCGTGAGTGAGGTCTGGCTTGTTTCGGCAGGTGGCATTGTGTCGCCAAACCCACTTCCTTATAAACACTGTGCGGCGGGCTTTTGCTGCGTCAACGCCCTCTGCACTGAGTCGACGCCCCCTGGACTAAGTGGCGCAGCCTGTACAGTGCCAAGCAGCCGATGCGGTCTAAACTGCACCGGTGCAGTTCACGTGTCAATTAGCAGCCTGGACTGTGTCAACACAGTCGATGTGTCAATTAGCAGCCTGGACTGTGTCAGCGCAGCCGGTGTGTCAATTAGAAGCCTGGACTGTGTCAACGCAGCCGGTGTGTCAATTAGAAGCCTGGACTGTGTCAATGCAGTTCATGTGTCAATCACGTGACGTAATGAAGCAGCACATGCATCGACACGTGGTTTGCTCTGTGAGCCCGGCGCATGTCTCAATGCATCGGTGTCGCTGGACCCATCACTAGTTTTATCATCTCCAGCAATTATAAAACAGATGTAGCCCTTGTTACAAATGGTCTGTGAGTCAATTTGTACCGGTCCAAACGAGCAGAAAGGCAACAGGTGGGTGATGAACTGACGAGTCTCAGGTGTGAGGTGCAGAGCACCCTGGCTGAGGAGGCTGCCTGGCTAGCCCCTCCCAAACAATAATGCCACTTTTTCTTTTATCTTTTGATCTGCCTCAATAATGTAACTGATTTAAAATGAAAATAGGTGTCCTCTCAGTAATTTTTGATAAGATTAAAATATGGATTAATTAGATTCATTAAACACAGACCCTAATTAATGAATCACAATTTTTTTATCGCCCGACAGCACTAGTTTATATTCATTTTACATTTCCAAAGAGTTTATGGCTCCGATGGAATCTTGTCTTAAACCAGTGTTTTTCAAACCCTATGTCGCGGCACACTAGTGTTAGAATCCTGCCACTGAATGTATACTTTCGCAGGTTGTGTTGCAAATAGCCTGTTTATTCATCTGGCCTCATTATCTTTCGTGTACCGTATTTTCACGACTATAAGGTGCCATTAAAAGTCTTAAATTTTCTCCAAAATGGACAGGACGCCCTATGGTGCGGAGCGTCTTTTGTATGCGCTGAGTTCCAAAATCTGACTGACAGCCGACACGCTGTTTATATAGAGAAAAGGCAGAAGTGACTGTGGCCAGGCATGCGGGAAAGAAGTCGGCCAAGCGGGGAAGGGTGCGCGTGTATATATACATATATGGAGAGGGAGAGAGAGAGAGAGAAAGAGAGAGAGAGAGAGAGAGAAAGAGAGAGAGAGAGAGAGAGAGAGAGAGAGAGAGAGAGAGAGAGAGAAGGCAGACGTGAGAGAGGACGACAGGCATGCTGGGGAGCAGTCCACCAATGGGTGAAGGGTGGGCGTGTAAGTGGACGCTAAAGGGACGCCCCAAGCAGGTACCAACACCTGTATAGAGTGTGGCAATGTGCATTGTTGCAAAACAACTCCGGTTTTGGTTTCTAAGAACCCCCGAAAATAAATTCGACAGGAGACACGCCTACGAAGCTCAGTTCAAACTTCAAGCCATCGGTTATGCCTTTGGCATGCGTGCCCATCTCACAGCAGCGGTGAAAAACCAAGTCAAGCAAATGAACTCTGAGCTTGCCGTTATTCCCGGAGGCTTGACTAAAGAACTCCAACCGCTGGACATCGGCATCAACCGGTTCAAAGTAAAGTTGCGAACGGCATGGGAACAATGGATGATCGATGGCAAACACAACTTTACAAAGAGTGAGAGGCAGCGCTGGGCGAGTTACGCCACAATTTGCAAATGGATTGTGGCTGCTTGGACGAACGTGTCTGCTTGCACTGTTGTTCAAGTTTTTGGCAAAGCCGGTATCATTTCTGTGGAGCCGCATGGCAATGAGAGTGACTCTGACAACGAGAGGGAATGCGGCATTTTTGATGGATTACGGTACTTGCACAATTGTTCAATTCTTTCTCCATGTTTCGCTCTGTTCTTTACTTTCAAATGTGGGAAAGCTTCACACGAGAGAAATGTTGACTTTGCTGTTGCTGCTCCTTCTTTCCGCTCAGCAATGCGTAGCAACTCACACTTAAGCATGTGATGCGTTCAATGACAACTGGGATGTGCAGTCCTCTGCTTCTGATACAGAGGATGAGGACTTTGATGGATTTCTGGGTGATGATTAATCGAAAAACATGAGAACATTGTACGATGGCTAAATAAAATACACCCGAACTCAGTTCTGCTTTCGATGCCTTTTTAAAAACGTGTTTTTAGCTTGTATCTGTATGTCTTGGCATGCTACCGTATGCTTCAAGCTAACGTGTTAGCGTGCGCGCATGCATGCCGTATGTTTAAGCTGGCGTATGTTTTACCACTGTAAAACTGCGACCATTAATACAGTGCGGTTTGTCTATGTAAATACAGAAATAATAATAATAATAATAATACATTTTATTTGTGGGCGCCTTTCTAGAAACTCAAGGACACGTCACCCATTAATGAGACTGCGCCCAACCGTACGGTGCGTCGAATAGTCGTGAAAATACGGTACCTCTTTTGGCGACTGGAATATATCTATATATATATATATTGCGCGTTGTCCCGCACGCGGTCTGTCCTTCCGTCTGTCCCTTTTCAAAACGTACCTACTTCGCCGAGCCGCTGCGCGTCGCCACTGCGCCGCTCAGGCAGTGGCTCACTACGATCGCGCGGGCATCTTAGCAAAAAAATGTTGTCTACCCACAAGCATTGCAATGATATTGTTAGTTATTTAGTAGAGCTAAACATCTCTTTATTTTCGCGATAAGCAATGAAGATGAACAAAAAGTTGAACCAAGCAACAACACTTTTGTGAGCCGAAGGCCCACCTCACCAGCCTTCCGCAGGAACTAGATGATGAGCCGCCCGGAGGGCGGCGAACCAGCTAGTGTATATATATATATATATATATATAAATTAAAAATCCTCATCTCACCCCTCGGGTGGTGTCCGTCCCTCATTCAGCTCGGGTTCTCTACCAGAGGCCAGGAAGCTTGAGGGTTCTGCGCAGTATCCTTGCTGTTCCCAGCACTGCACATTTCTGGACTGAGATGTCCGATGTTGTTCCTGGGATCTGTTGCAACCATTCATCTAGTTTGGGGGTCACTGCCCCGAGTGCTCCGACCACCACCGGCATGACTGTCACCTTTACCTTCCAGGCTCTCTCCAGCTCCTCTCTGGGCCCTCTCGTGTTCCTTCTTCCTGATGTTTCCATCACTTGGGACCGCTACATCCACTACAACGGCTTTCCTCTGCCCTTTATCTATGATCACGATATCTGGTTGGTTCGCCATTACCATCTTGTCAGTCTGGATCCTGAAGTCCCACAGGATCTTTGCTCTGTCATTCTCCACCACCTTCGGAAGTGTTTCCCATTTTGACCTTGGGGTTTCCAGTCCATACTCCGCACAGATGTTTCGGTAGACTATGCCAGCCACCTGGTTATGGGGTTCCATGTAGGCTTTCCCTGCCAGCATCTTACACCTTGCAGTTATGTGTTGGATCGTCTCAGGTGCCTCTTTGCACAACCTACACCTTGGGTCTTGTCTGGTGTGGTATATCTGGGCCTCGATGGCTCTAGTGCTCAAGGCCTGCTCCTGAGCAGCCAGGATGAGTGCCTCTGTGCTGTCCTTCAGGCCAGCCCTCTCTAGCCACTGATAGGACTTCTTGAGATCAGCCACTTCAGTGATGGTCCGGTGGTACATCCCGTGTAGGGGCTTGTCCTCCCATGATGGTCCCTCTTCCAGCGCCTCATCTTCGGTTCCCCATTGTCTGAGACATTCTCTGAGTACGTCATCCATTGGAGCCTTCTCCTTGATGTATTCATGGAGCTTGGATGTTTCATCCTGGACAGTGGCTCTCACACTCACTAGTCCCCGGCCTCCTTCCTTTCGGCTTGCGTACAGTCTCAGGGTGCTGGATTTGGGATGGAACCCTCCATGCATGGTTAGGAGCTTTCGGGTCTTAACGTCCGTGGTCTGAATCTCTTCCTTTGGCCACCTTATTATTCCTGCAGGGTATCTGATCACTGGCAGGACATAGCTGTTTATTGCCCGGGTCTTATTCTTGCCATTGAGCTGGCTTCTTAGGACTTGCCTCACTCGCTGGAGGTATTTGGCCGTAGCCGCTTTCCTTGTTGCCAGTTCGAGGTTGCCATTGGCTTGTGGTATACCAAGGTACTTATAGCTGTCCTCGATGTCTGCTATTGTTCCTTCAGGGAGTGAGACCCCTTCAGTGCGGACTACCTTTCCTCTCTTAGTCACCATCCGACTACATTTCTCAAGCCCGAATGACATCCCGATGTCGCTGCTGTAGATCCTGGTTGTGTGGATCCCTTTCGCTCTTAGCATACAGCTTTATGTCATCCATGTAGAGGAGGTGACTGATCGTAGCTCCATTTCTGAGGCGGTATCCATAGCCTGTATTTGTGATTACTTGGCTTAGGGGGTTCAGTCCTTTCCAGAACAGCAGTGGGTAGAGTGCATCACCTTGGTATATGCCACATTTGACGGACACTTGGGTAAGTGGCTTGTTATTGGCTTCAGGTGTGGTTTTCCACATCCTCATAGAGTTTGCAACAAAGGCTCTTAGGGTCCTGTTCACCTTATACAACTCCAAGCATTCAGTGATCCAGTGATAGTTGGATGGGACTGCACCATTTGAGGGATCCTTCATGATCAGGATGGTTCGCCCTTTGGTTAGCCATCCTGGGTGAGTCCCATCCCTCAGCAGCTGGTTCATTTGTGCTGCTAGGTGCTCATGGAGTGCTGTGAGTTTCTTCAGCCAGTAGGTGTGGACCATGTGCTGTCCAGTTCTTCATATCTGAGACTCTTTTCTGAATGTCTCCCACTGTTATGGTAACTGGGTTCTGTTCAGGGAGGTTACTGCTCCTCTCTCAGGGTCACCAGCCATTGTGCACTGCTGTTATGTGCAACCTCCTTCTCCCATATGCCTTTCCAGTACCTTTCAGTTTCCTCTCTTGGTGGGTCAGCTCTGTTGTTAGGACCCTGCCACTGAGCGTACACTTTCGCAGGTTCTGTTGCGAACAGCCTGTTTATTCATCTGGCCTCATTCTCTTTCGTGTACCGCTTTAGGCGACTGGACAAGGCTTGGAGCCTTTGTTTGGCAGTTTCGAGTGCTTCAGGTATGGTCATCTGGATGTACCTCTCGGGTATCGGCCTTTTCATCATACCTCTCTGGGCCTCCGTCAATTGACTCACATCTTTCCGGGCCGCCTTGATCTTAGCCTCCAACAGTCTTTTCCATGATGGGTAACGTATCTCATGGCTTCCATGGTTGCTCTTATAGCCCAGAGTCTCCAGGATCACTGATGCTGAAGCGTATATCAGCTCATTGGTTTCCGTGATCGTTACGGTAGGGATCGCCCTCAGTGCTGCATTCACACTTTCCATGAGACTTTCAGGTGGTACTTCACATAGTTGTTGTAATCGGTTTCTAGTTTGCCCAGCTTTCATTCTCGCCATGATCTTAGCTTTCAGGTCAGTTGCTGGCTTGCTCAGCATTTCATTCATTGGGGCTGGCCTCCCAATATCATCATCTGCATTCATTGGGGCTTTCCTCCCAATCTCTGGTATGACCTCCTCCTCTGATCTGGCAGCCTGGGGCCCTTCACCATGGAACCTACGTTGTACCTCATCAATCTCAAGTTGTGTCAGGTTTGTCCAATTTGACACACAGGAATAAACAAAAGGAGGAGACAGGAGACTCGATTCTGGTACCAGCAGGGAACGAGGAGAAGCGTTCGGTTTCAGTTCTCGGCACGTAACCCTAACGATCTCCCCCTTCACCTCCTCATTTATTGGGAAAGCTACTACATAGGCGTGTCCAACCTAAAGGGTGGGGGCTGTTGAACACACACTGAACTTGTTTGACTATGTGTGTGTATGTGAGTGCAAATTACGTACATGTGTGCAAATGTCACAAAAACATCACGCCGCAGCTGGTGTTGATGGCTCCATTCACTGTTCACCCTTGCTCACTGTCTAGTCTTAACACTTATCTCTTCCCAACCACGTCCTCGGAAAGGTGGCTGCGTCCCTAAACTTCCACACAGTGCACCAAGCATTCTTGATTGTAAAAGTGAGTATATAATGGATAAAATGTGAGTACATAAAGAATGTATCTTTATTAAAAGCAGAAGCGTTCTTCATTGCAGGCATAGTCAATTAATGATTGCAAGCATAAGCGTTCTTCTTTGCAAGCATAATCAATTTATCATGTCAGGCATAAGCGAATGTATGATGACTAAAAATAATCAATCCAACAAGTTGTGACAGCAGTTGCTGTTTGTGGATGTTGGAACACTGAGCTACTAGATGTTTCGTGGTCACCCGTGACTGTGGGTTTTGAAGTAACCATTGAGCCCACATTCTCTGCATGTAACCCCTCTGACTAGGGTTGCTTGAGTAGTAGCATTCCAAAAGAGCCATGTTATCGCATCTCGCCCATCGCCGCTTTGTTCTGGTAGCCCATTTTTCATCAAGGTCCTCTGGTTCCCGAGCACCCGACGCAGACCTTTTTTGGCCAGGCGACATCTGAGAGGGCATGTCATTCGTTTTATTGTCTCTCATCATTGTATGAGGTAGGCAATAGTGTGAAGGATCTTGGAAATTATATCCACAGTTGTTTTAATTTAGTTCTTAAAACCTCGTTTCTTTGGTTTGTGAAAAATGTAAAACCAGATTAATTCATAACCCTTCAAAAGTTAGTTATCAGGTACCACTGAAATGATGACGAAATCACTGATCTGAAGTCCAACACAAAAGAAAAACTAATATGAACCACCTCAATATGTCTTTTTTTTTTTTTATTCATCCCTCTTCGTATTTAGGAAATCTCTCCAAAACGTGTACACCAGATGGCTGGACAGAGATGCATCCCGTGGACATTGCCCTGAACTGTGGCTACAATCTCAATAGTACCAGTGATGATGTAAGTAAAAGTGTAATAATTTGTTGGAGTTGGTTGGTGATTGTGCCTGTGGTGCCTGCCTGTGGTGCCAGAAAACACAAAATAAAGCCGTCTGTTTCTTTTCTCTCTTTGAGCTGGCAAATAAATATCCAATTATTTACTCCTTAGCACGTTATAAAAAGTGTGTTTCGATGGAATGTACTCCCCCCTAATCCACCTTCCTTTCAAGAAGAAATCGTTGCATACTCCCGTCACCAATTAAGTTGAAGAAAAGAAAACAAAAATGTAATTTTAACTTGACCATCGCATGCGGACCGCAGACAGTCAGGTAAGTGTTTAATGGATTCAAATGGTCTCTCAAGTTGTCCGGAAAAACCACTAGCAAATGACTTCTTAAGACTTATCGACTCTTTTAATTTCGTGCAGTATGTCACCAGCCCGACACATGAACAAGGACATATTTTCGACCGTGTCTTTGCTTATGGTCTACCGGTGTCAAATCTGGAAATCCTTGAAAATGGGATTTCTGATCACATGGCAGTTTTATTTGACATAGTCTTCTCGCATGCTGCTGTAAAATCTGCCACTCCGAGTTGCAAACGCCAAATTTTTAACCCTCACACTGCTAGTCGGTTCTCTGATGCCTTCAATAACCTTTGCATACCCTCGTCTAACACAGGGGAACTCGCCTCTTGGTTCAATTCATCATGCCGTGCCATCCTGGATTTGGTGGCTCCTTCAAAAACTGTGATCCCCAAACCTAAACCTAGTTTAATGACAAAACTCGTGCAGCTAGGCAGGGGTGTCGCAAAGCCGAACGCAAGTGGAAAAAAGACAAATTGCAGGTCTCATCAAATCTGGAAAGACTGCTGGCGTAACCACCAGCTCACAGTAAAAGAGGCCAAAAGAGAATATCTGTCGGACCTTATTCAAGCGAACCGTCACAAACAAAACAATCGATTCTGTACTCAAACCCCCTCTGCCTACTTGCTCGGATTCTTCACCCAGGATGTGCAACAGATTTCTTCAGTTCTTCATTGATAAGGTCTCTACAGCTAGGACTCCAGTCTCAAATACCGCACCCGACCTCTCTGTCCATGTTCCGTGTTCAGCTGTGCTAAATTCTTTTGAAACTGTGTCCTTGGCGCTTTTGGAGGATGTAGTTCCCCAGACGAAGCCACCTGGCTCCCCCTGCGACTCCCTTCCCCCTTATTTCCTTCAGGAGGTGCTCCCGAGTGTTGGTGCATCGGTCTTGGACATCATCAACAGCAGTCTCTCTTCTGGTATAGTTCCCCAACAGTTTAAACATGCCGCGGTCAGACCCTTGATCAAGAAACCTGGTCTTGATCCAGATGTGCTGTCAAGTTTCAGGCACATTTCCAAACTGCCTTTCATTTAAAAAATTCTGGAAAAAGTGGTGCACATGCAGTAGGGATGTGAATCTCAGCACTGAGGACGATTCGATACACATCTCGATCCACTGCCAGCGATGCGATACTTAAACGATGCATGGAATTTTCTGGTGATACGATGCGATACGTTTCACCGTCGTCACGATGTGATACGATTCGATACACATTAAGTTCAAATCAATGCGATCCGATACGATACAATGCAATTTGTTGCGATATTGTGCAATTAAACATGATGCAAATAAGCAAAGAAGAAAAGCTTTTAAAAAGATGGAATTCAGTATGGTATTACAAAAAGGATACCACTTTATTCCTTATAAACAGTAGAACTTGTAAAACAACTTATTTAAGCCCTTTCACAATTGGGTTTTGTGCAAAGAAAATGTAAACAATTTGGCACCTGAGACTCACAGCTGTTGCTATAGTGTAAACACAAACAGACTATTCTCATTGAGTGTCTTATATGAAATATAATAATAATATATATATGTATATGAATCTATAGCGCAAGATGTCCACCCATCCACTGTAAGTGCAACTCTTTGCGCACTGTTCAGCGACACAGTAATCTCACTTCTCACTTTGTTGTACACATCGGGAATATGTTTGTAAGTGAACACAGACCTGTCTGGTATTTTATACCTGGGTTCCAAAACGTGCACGAGCTGTCTGAAACCCTCGTTGTCCACCACGCTAAGGCTGGAGGTCTTTGCATATGAAATAAGCAGTGGCCTTAGTTATAGGCATTGCGCGGTTACAGTGAGTTGCAAGGGGACTCCCAAAATTAGAGGCAATTTTTTTCTGACCCTGACCTGGTTTACCAAGAGTTTCTCCGGTGTCCGACGAGGAACTGGGCGGGGAAGCGGGAGGAAAACTTGTCGGTGATCTGGTGCGTTTTAAGTGGGTCTGCATATTTGTTGTGCTGCCGTTGTATGGCTTCTTAGTGCGACATTCCTTGCAAATTACGGAGGTTTTATCAAGCTTTCCGTCTTTCTTTTCGAAGCCGTAGTATTTCCAAACATAAGATTTGAATGTTTCGGCTGCATTAAATATAGTAGTTTCCTTGCTGCTGCGTGCGCTAACTTCCATAATGTTTCGCTCGTTGTGTACTGAACTGTATGTGACGCACGGCTACCGTCCGTATTCAACACAAAACGCAAAGCAATGATGGTGCATTCATTGCGCCTAGGAAAGGGCAGATATGTGACGTTTAACATGAATAAAACGGCGATTGAATCGGATTTTACCGATACCCGTCAATGCATCGTGATGAATCGCGATTTCACCCGTCAATCGCGTCGTACCCAGTGAATGAGCCGATGCACTCGGATCGCGCACATGCGCATCGATGTATCGATTAATATCAATTATTTTCCACACCCTTAACATGCAGTTGAAACTTTTCTTGGATGAATATAACATCTTGGAGGTCTTCCAGTCAGGTTTCAAGATGATGCATAGCACAGAGTCAGCCCTGTTATGCGTTTCTAATGACATCCTCCTGGCAAATAACACTGGAGACCACATGTGTCTAGTTTTATTGGACTTAACTGCAGCATTTGATACGGTGGATCACAGTATTCTGCTGGCTCGTTTGCAGAACTTAGTGGGCATTGGCGGTAGTGCTCTTGAGTGGTTTAGGTCCTATTTAGCTGACAGAACATTTTGTTCACTGCTCCCCTGTCATGTGGTGTTCCACAGGGCTCAATTCCGGGGCCTCTGCTGTTCTTGCTGTATCTGCTCCCACTGGGTTCCATCTTAAGAAACATGGTATTCCCTTCCACTGCTATGCAGATGACTGCCAGATCTATGTCCCACTGAGCAAGAAAGACGCCTTCTCATTAAGGCTACTCATATCCTTTCTGGAAGAAATCAAAACCTGGATGGCACAAAATTTTTTGAAGTTCAATGAAAAGAAGACAGAGGTGATACTGTTTGCTCCCAGTGGCCCTTGTACATCCCATCCTGAAGACTTGGGCCCCCTGTCTCCTTATCTTAAGTCAACAGTCTCAAACTTGGGCCTTAAATTGGACAGTGATTTCAAACTTGACCGGCAAATTGGTGCTGTTGTTAGATCCAGCTTCCTTCACCTTAAGGGCCGTTCACACGGCACACATTTGCTCCGGCGCTGTACCGATATATTTTGTTGCAATATATTTTGCACTGCAGCAAATTGTGTGGAGCGTTCACACGTACAAAGCCACTGAGCGTGCCAGCCCCAACACAGTGTCGGGGCTGCCCCACTTGCGTTCACACGGCAGTTTCTGCAGCGGAGCAAAACGACAGAAAACAAACGAGCTGTCGTGTTGGTTCTTTTTAAAACGTACTGTATATACACAACTCAAGCGACTACTGGACCGGCACGTCCTTCTCCTTCTCGGTCTCCGTGCCTTCTGCTCGATAGTGACCGCCCAAGAAAACGTAAATCAACGATGACTTCAATGACACTCAGAAAAGCAAACACTAATGCGCCAAACAGAAAATCAAGAGAGGAAATCACAAAATAAATTCTATGAGAGGCGGGGGGTTGTGAACAAACAACAAAGGAACAAACAACTCCGAGACAGTCCAGTCTCCTACAAAAGGAAAGATGTTACTAGCCAAGTCTTGTGTCGTTATGAAACAAACACATTACGGAAGTCCGACAGAGCACGAAAGCAACGCATTCTCGCCATACGTACTCTTCACAAGCATTTGCTCTGGAACAAATTTCACCCAGTTGCGTTCACACGTGCAAATTTACACCGGTGCTGCTTCGCAAACGAGCATTTGCTCCGGAGCAAATTTGGTCTGGTATAAGCTCTTTTCGGGGCTACGCCGGAGCTAATTTGCACGTGTGAACGCTCTACTGGTGCAGCCCAGGCGCAGCACCGGACCAAATCTTGCCGTGTGAACAGCCCTTTAGACAGCTGGCCAAAGTAAAACCTCTCCTCTCTCATGAACACTTTGAGACAGTAATTCATGCCTTTGTCACATCCCGGCTCGATTACTGCAATTCCCTTTACTTTGGAGTCACCAAGTCATGCAATCATCTCAAAGCAGTTTTTTCACTGAGAAGCAATACATTGATTAAAGAAAACATCACAAAATATTTTAATATACCATTCCACTCTTGGTGTTTACCTTAATCAATTTATATAACAATAAAAACAATCAATTAGTTCTTCGGGCCAAGTCATTCTTAGCACTTCACTCCTCCAATAACATTGTGATTTTCATTTTCATTCAATAATATGATACTTGTTTTATTTTCCGATTAAGTTCTTTCCGAATTCTTCGTACATAAAAACAAGATCCTACATTACACAGTGTTAGCACGCATATAGCAATTAGCGCAATGATCAAGGGCGGCACAAAAACGGTACGCGCGGTTGAAGACATTCCCGTAAAAATATCCCACCAATGATTAGCCGAAGCCTGCTGTACCATTTTAGCAGCATGCACTACTTTCCCCTTTACCACCATGGTCGACACCATGAGACTGGAGATGTTAGACGTATGTGACTTAATGAGGTTTTGTATGTCCGTAGAACTTTCCAATGCGCATTTGAAACGTTCCAGAGACACTTTCCAAGGGGAGTGAAGCACTTCCCACTGCACCGTAGTTAATCTACGGGACTCTGTGTAATTGGTCAAACGATACGTCATGTTACCCCAGTGCCATATGTGTACATTACCAAGGCATCCTACAAAAGGAACCGAAGGTACCTGCGAGTTATTTCGAGTTGTAGCCACACAGAGAGTGTGCGGTCCAACCTGCCACATCATCTCTCTGATTGGCTCCCTTGTCCAGTCGCAAAGTACGGCCTCTGAGTCGGTTAAACACGGGTTCGAATACGCATGTTGCAGTCTACAAGCCATCCCTTGATCTGTCATGTCGCACAAATTTGATTTAAAGGTCATGTTCGTTTTTGGTTCAAACCAGTCTCCATCCATATGGAGAAACCAGTAGCTATCCCGTGTTATGACGGGTAAAACTTGGTATTTACACACCGTTTTCATCGTGGCCACTTTATACTGGGTCCAATACCCTGTACACTTAGTTCGGTCACATTTGGTGTATTCCGGATGTAATTTAAGCCACAGGGAATCAGTTATATTCCAGATCTTACGCCACTCTCGAAAATTCCCTGAAGTTACCACTCTCAAAAAAGATTCTTTTTGTGCCGCAGCATGTAGGGTTTGAATGCTGCATACCGTCCAACTGCTTTGTTTAGTCAAATTCTGCAGCACGTTTTGTGCCTCTCCCCATAGGTTGATTTCCCAATTAAACACTGTTTTCCATAATTCCGCGTTTTCTTTTTGCCCCACCAAGGAAGTGGGAAGCCAAACCCCCACTTGATGTAATGCTCTAGCAGAGTGTTCCCCGGTGTTAGACAACATTGTTCTAATCACTTCGTTATCAGCCGCGTTTGCAAATCCCAATACAGTCCCCGTTCCCCCTAACAAGGTGTCATACCACGCTCTTTTCTTTCGTCCACACTTCGGAATCGGGGGAAAGTGGATTGTCCAAAACACTCTTGTTTCGATTGTTGCCTGTGCAAGGTGTGTGCAGGTATCCAAAATGGGGGACAAGTGTGTCAAAGTTATGGTCGGCGGTAGCTTTCGAGGAATCACTTTCACCGGATACCCACGGGTATTGTGCCCAATAGGTTCGCTGTCTCCGATGATGAAGTCTTCATCCGCCACTATTGTCCAGTTTGATCCCTGATGATTAGGGTCGCATTCGGCTTTTTCATCGTAGTACCAGTCCCCATCATGAAAGAACACCGCATTCAGTTTACATGACGTGTCCAGAGCGGTGACTGTCACCACGCTTCCCTTGATCACTTCAAGGATGTCGGGGTCGCACATCACTATCGGCTGATTACAGGTGATGTTTACCATGTTCGCCGAAAGGGATGTATATCGTTCAGGTCCCCTCCTGCAGGTTTGACCATCGGTCATCCCCCAGGAGGGCTGGACCATAGCACCAACGGCAAGGAGGCAGATGACCCAGCAGACGACACCTCCAGTGTCGCGGCGCCCAATGAGGTCCATCGTCTCGTCCGGTTTTAGCAGGTCCCCCGATCAGCATCTCCCACCAAGGCATCAATTCTCCAAGCTGTAACAAATTCGGTTAAACGCTAAACAACAAGAAAAAACATGATTAGTTCTCTCGCATATAGCATTTGTTTATGGGTACATTTACCCACTTTTCTTCTCCTTGGTATAGAACGCTGACCGTTGCGTCAGTTCCCTGGGCTATAATTTCCGCAGCCCTGGGAGGTCCGTTCGGTTGTTTTACCCAAACTTTGGCTCCTGGTTTGTCTGTTGATCCAAACCCTCCATCACCTCGACTAGTTTGAAGTACAGGTCTGGGAATTTCCTGTACTGAAGTCATATTGCATGGTTTGATGACCAATTGTGCTATTTTAGCTCCTTTTTCCAAGACCAAGGGTTGGTCTGAGAGTAGTTTGCACACTACTCCCAGTTCTCCTTGATAGTCTGCATCTATCGCTCCTGCCTGGATGGTCAGGCCTTTCAGTGACAGGCCACTCCGAGGAAGGATGTGACCGTAAGTGCCTTTCGGGCACTGCAGACCCAACCCTGTTTTAACAATTTGAATTTCATGAGGGAGGAGTGTTACAGGTGCCAAAGTTCGCAAATCAAGTCCGGCAGAGCCAGGCGTGGCTCTGACGGGAATTTCAGCCTCTGGGTCAATTTTCCACATTTTAATACTTTCTGTGACCATTACAGGTTCTTGATTTGAAATCATTCGAATCAAAGGAGTCACTCCTGACCCCACAGGTCGGTTGTTCAATTGTCGGTAATCAACGGTCATTCGCCATGTATTGTCTGATTTCCTTACCAGCCACAAGGGGTTGTTCCACTTTGTGGTCACCGGCTTCAGCACACCTGCTTCCAAATATTCTTTGATGGTAGCAGTGATCTCTTCTTGTCCCCCCGGAATTCGATATTGTTTAAGGGAGACTGTTTCTGTGGCTTCAGGTATGGGAAATGGTGTCATTTTTACCTTTCCTACCAGAATCGTTCGTATCTCAGTTTCTGTTACTGTTCCGAATTGGAATTTTCCCATTTTCAAATGCAAAGTCATTCCAGCCAGAATGTTCATTCCAACTATCCACTCTGGGATAGGTGTCACAACGACCTCAAATTTTTGTATCGGCATCTTTCCGATTTTTAATGGGAGGACAACTGCTTTTCCTTTCACCACTTGTCCTCCCAATCCCCTTAAAGGAATTATTTCACCCTTCATTTTGTCAGGGTTTCCATAAATCAATGAGGCCTCCGCTCCTGTGTCAACCAGTGCCATTACTTTTTGTACCGAATTGTTCCAATAAATTTCAAGTTGGACGTGGGGTCGGATATCCCCTACTGACCAACGGTGGACGATTTGACTCTGGCTGGTTGACTGAGTTTGGCCTTCATCCTAGCTGAGGAGATCAAAAGTTCGTGATTTCCTGTCCTTATTCTTTCCCTTGCTTTCGGGCTTTGCCCGCCCTTTCTTTACTGCTGCGACATAGCTGGGGCCTCTTACGTCAACCAGCTGAGTCTGTACTTTCTTCCTCATCCTCTTCCTCTCTGTAAGTTTCAAGGGGATGGGCTGTTGGTCGCACTCCCGGCGATACCATCTCTTTTAAGAGAATCGCTAGTTGTGCAATGTCTGATTTTCTTTCATTTTTGTTTGTTCCCATACTCAAACAACTGACTTTCAATCCGCGTTGTTTACATTTCGCGGCTAGGGCACTAGTGGGTAGCCCGTCAATTTCGTCTGCCGGGACTCCCGCTGCTATCAGTGCCCTCCACATTTCCCGTCGGTTCCCTCCCCCTTCAGATGACTTTGAGCTTGCCTTTTTCTCCTCTTTTTCTGACCTATAATTCTTTGATTCAGGTCGGGGAGTGCGCGTTGCGTCTCCCCAGTCTCCCAAAGTCGCCAATTCCATTAGGCGCGTTTTAACATCACTGAAACTGTTCTCAGCTGCTCCTAGCAAGATGGTAAGTACTGCTGATCTATAATGAGAAGGGGCGTCTCTAATCATAGCATCTCGCACCACTTTTGGTATGGGTGAGTCATCAATAAAAGCATGGCCTGCCCGTGAGATGGCTTCGCGAGTGCACAATCTTCCCATACGATGTATCGCATCACGCATAGTTGACCATTGGCCTTTGACCTCAGGCCAGTCATGCCAAGTGGGATACACCGCCTGCGCAGCCATTGCATACAGGGTAAACAGTGTCATTCGGTCTACATCTCGCAATTCTCGGCCCAATGCTCGATATTCAGTGTTCAAGCGCGAGTCATTGTTAAGGCCACCGAAGCGCAAATAGTCCCCTGCATCAAGCTCTACAGAATCTGCTCCTTCTTCAAACATTCGCCTTATCCAGGCGTCAGTAGGTTCTCCCAGTTTTTGTCTATATTTTGTTGTCAAATGAGCAATTTCTTCTTGTGAAAAATCCTCCATTGTTACTGTTATTTGTGGTGGGGGCTGTGGCTGCGGAGTTGCTCGCATAATGGGGTTTCCTTCCCCATCCACTATCACCACACCATTTGCATCTCTTTCTTCCTGAAATATAGGAGGAACAACCCGTTTCTCTTCCCGCCTGCGGGTGATGGGTTGTATTTTTACATGGTTCAAATTTGGATACAACTGCTGAGGTTTCATCTCGCAGCCGTATGTCATTTCTCCATCGCCATCTCCCCACAAGTCTCCGCTCCACCCTTCTGGTTCCCAACTCTCGGGCAACTCCATGGTAAAAGAGCGGACCTGTTTCGGGTGAGCTTGGCGTGGTTTTTTGTTACCTTTTTCTCGTACCAATTGAGAAATGTAAGAAACTGATTTTTCTAACATTCCTTGCGCTTTTTCTCTGTCTGATTCAAGCGTTTTAATTTTTTCCTCTAATTCAGTTATCTTTTCATCTTTTAATAACTCTGAAGCACATTCTTTATCCAAAGCCTTTGAGCTTTCTTTCCAAGCTTCAGCACAAATCCACAACATCTCACGAATCCCCTTTAGCGGGGCTTTCTCTTTTATCTCCACCTTGCTGAGTATATCCTTAATCAGCGGTGGAGAAGCCGAAGGAAATGCTCCCATCCACGGCTTGGGGCGTCCCCCGTACCGTCTAAGGCAGGGGTGTCCAAACTTTTTGCCAAGGGGGCCAGATTTTATGTGGTAAAATGTCGGGGGGCCGACCTTGGCTGACATTCTTTACATTGAACAACAATATTGTTTAACAAATTTTAGTAAGCCAGTCTGTTTCACATTTCCATTTTTATTTTAATTTCAACAATCTTAAGAATTTCTTTTGGTTCATTTGAAACAGGTATATCACATGCAACTGCTTATTCACTTGACTTTTTCTTAAAAAGAAGTCTCCTGGGTGCAAATTGATTGATTTGAAACATAAAATGTATCACCATGACTTTTCAATAGTCACAAAACCTTTGACTCGAACAACAGGGAAATGAACAAGCAATACACATATCCACAACTGCAAGGATCATTTGAAATATGACATATCAGTCAATATAAACACGGAATGATGTCTTGATAACTCGTGAGTGATGCCCTCTAGTGTCTAAATGCTATTACTCATTTAGTGAATGCTATTACTCATTTAGCCACTAGAGGGAAGCAGTACTCTATGAAACATCACTCACCAGTCTACGAGACCTCAGTCAATGCAACACATGTTCCATTGCGCCTAACCTGCGGGCCAGACGGCACTGATTTTATGACAGCGGCCGAGGGCCGGATGAAATTCGACCGCGGGCCGGATTTGGCCCTCGGGCCGGACTTTGGACACCCCTGGTCTAAGGAGTTTCCCTATTTCCCTAAACTCATTGCTTTCCCATCCGGAAACGCAATCCTCCTTAGGAGACACTTCCTCTCCTTTCACAGTTTTTCTAACAAAACAACAAGCCATTTTTCTAGCAAAACAAGCCATTTCTGAATGTATTCTCCAGTGATCCTGCCGACAACGCCAAAAATGTTTTGAAACACTTCTGATACTCAATTTGAATGAATATCAAGTTTTATAAAGGATCGTCGGAGATAGGCACTCAGAAATAACGACAAGACACTTCTGGCTACCAACAATAGGCACTTTATTGGTCCCACACAGAAATGATAACACAGTTCAAACAAGTTGTATGAAGCTAAAGAACTCTTACCGTGTGCCAGTAGGGTGGAGAGCCAACACCCTCAGCAGAGTGAGCTTCAATACGAGCTGGGCGTCTCGTACTTTGACCCACAGCGGACTCTGCTGAGGAGCATCGCTCCCCTCCTTTTATCCTCTAAAGTGTGTGCATCGGGAGAGGTGAGTGGCCATTCTCATCCCTCCCTACGCCACACTGTTTATTGTTTAATCAAGTGGCATTGATCTCAATCAAGTTTTGACAATTCAAACAAAGCAGACTATGAAGTCGTCAGGGCAGGCTCCAGAGTCCATCTCTGAAATTGCTTAGGCAAGCAAGTCACCAAGTCATGCAATCATCTCAAAGCAGTTTTTTCACTGAGAAGCAATACATTGATTAAAGAAAACATCACAAAATATTTTAATATACCACCCGCCTACTGCCCCAAGACATCTGGGATAGGCTCCGGCACCCCCGCGACCCTAGGGAGGATCAAGCGGCTCGGAAGATGAATGAATGAATGAATGAATATATATAAGGTTTTCAAAATGGATCAGATAAAGAATCCCCATCTACTTTTTTTTGCAATTTAGAAAAGACATCTAAGAAATTCTTTTGTAACCTACACTTTAGATGCAGTTACAGTGGGGAAATAATGTAATGTGGTGATTTTATGAAGCTTTATATCAATTTACTTTCTTGGAGTTGCTGTTCCTTTCATAAATTAATGTGACATTCCAGGTCCAGCAAGCTGAAAAGCACCTCCCTTTGGACCATGGCAGTGAACAAGAGATCATCATCCCTGACATTTAACGCCCTTTGTCGGAGGAAACCCCTCCGTGAGTCGTCACCTTACCGTGGTGGAGGGGTTTGTGTGTCCCAATGATACTAGGAGCTAAGTTGTCTGGGGCTTTATCCCCCTGGCTGGGTCAACCATGGCAAACGGGTTCTAGGTGAGGGGCCAGACAAAGCTGACGGCTCAAAGACCCCTTATGATGAGTAAAATATATGGACCAAGGTTTCCCTTGCCCGGACGCGGGTCACCGGGCCCCCCTCTGGAGCCAGGCCTGGAGGTGGGGCTCGTTGGCAAGCGCCTGGTGGCCGGGCCTACACCCATGGGGCCTGGCCGGGCACAGCCCGAAGAGGCAACGTGAGTCCCCCTTTTCATGGGCTCAACACCCATGAGAGGAGCCAAAGGGTTCGGGTGCAATGTGAGCCAAAGGTGGGGACCCTGGCAGTCCGATCCTCGGCTGCAGAAGCTAGCTCTTGGTACATGGAATGTCACCTCTCTGGCAGGGAAGGAGCCCGAGCTGGTGTGTGAGGCAGAGAATTTCCGACTGGATATAGTCGGATTTGCCTCCACACACAGCCTGGGTTCTGTTAGACTGCTGGGTTCTGTTGGACTCTCTTCCACTCTGGAGTTGCTCACGGTGAGAGGCGCAGAGCAGGTGTGGGCATACTCATTGCCCCCCGGCTCAGTTCCTGTACATTGGGGTTCACACCGGTAGAGGAAAGGGTTGCCTCCCTCCGCCTTCAGGTGGGTGGACGGGTCCTGACTGTTGTTTGTGCATATGCACCAAACAGCAGCTCAGCATACCCACCCTTTTTGGAGTCCTTGGAGGGTGTGCTGGAAAGTACTCCTGCTGGTGACTCCCTTGTTCTGCTGGGGGACTTCAATGCTCACGTGGGCAATGACAGTGAGACATGGAGGGGCGTGATTGGGAGGAACGGCCCCCCCGATCAGAACTCGAGTAGTGTTTTGTTATTGGACTTCTGTGCTGGCCACGGATTGTCCATAACGAACACCTTGTTCCAACATAAGGGTGTCCATATGTGGACTTGGCACCAGGACACCCTAGGCCGCAGTTCGATGATCGACTTAGTAGTTGTATCATCGGATTTGCGGCCGCATATTCTGGACACTCGGGTGAAGAGAGGGGCGGAGCTGTCAACTGATCACCACCTGGTGGTGAGTAGGCTCCGATGGTGGGGGAAGATGCCGGTCCGTCCTGGCAGACCCAAACGGAATTGTGAGGGTTTGTTGGGAGCGTCTGGCGGAATCCCCTGTCAGAAGGAGTTTCAACTCCCACCTCCGACAGAGCTTTTCCCATGTTCCGGGGGAGGCGGGGCACATTGAGCCCAAGTGGACCATGTCCGGTGCCTCTATTGTTGAGGCGGCCAATCTGAGTTGTGGCCGTAAGGTGGTTAGTGCCTGTCGTGGCAGCAACCCCCGTACTCGCTGGTGGACACCAGCAGTAAGGGATGCTGTCAAGCTGAAGAAGGAGTCCTATCGAGCCTTTATGGCCTGTGGGACCCCAGAGGCAGCTGACGGGTATCGACTGGTCAAGCGGAACGCAGCTTCGGTGGTCGCCGAGGCAAAAACCCGAGCATGGGAAGAGTTCGGTGAGGCCATGGAAGCCGACTTCCGGACGGCTTCGAGGAAATTCTGGTCCACCATCCGACGTCTCAGGAGGGGGAAGCAGTGCACCACTAACATTGTGTACAGTGGGGATGGGGCACGGCTGACTTAGACTGGGATGTTGTGAACCGGTGGGCAGAGTACTTCGAAGACCTCCTCAAATCCACCAACACGCCTTCTTTGGAGGAAACAGAGCCTGGGCACTCTGAGGTGGGCTCCCCTATCTCTGTGGTTGAAGTCACCGATGTGGTTAAAAAGCTCCTTGGTGGCAAGGCCCCAGGGGTGGATGAGATCCGCCCAGAGTTCCTCAAGGCTCTGGTTGCTGTGGGGCTGTCCTACCTAGTTGACACGCCTCTGCAGCATCGCGTGGTCATCGGGGAGAGTGCCTCTGGATTGGCAGACCGGGGTAGTGGTCCCTCTTTTTAAAAAGGGGGCCCAGAGGGTGTGTTCTAACTACAGATGGATCACATTCCTCAGCCTCCCTGGTAAGGTCTATTCAGGGGTGCTGGAGAGGAGGGTCCGTCGGGAAGTCGAGCCTCAGATTGAGGAGGAGCAGTGTGGTTTTCGTCCTGGCCGTGGAACTGTGGACCAGCTCTACACCCTTAGCAGGGTCCTCGAGGGGACGTGGGAACTTGCCCAACCAGTCTACATGTGTTTTGTGGACTTGGAGAAGGCATTTGACCGTGTCCCTCGGGGGGTTTTGTGGGGGGTGCTTTGGGAGTATGGGGTACCGAACCCCCTGATACGGGCTGTTCGGTCACTATACCACCGATGTCAGAGTTTGGTTCGCATTGCCGGCAGTAAGTCGGAATCGTTTCCAGTGGGGGTAGGACTCCGCCAAGGCTGCCCTTTGTCGCAGATTCTGTTCATCACCTTTATGGACAGAATTTTTTCAGGCGCAGCCGAAGCGTTGAGGGGGTCCGTTTTGGGGGCCTCAGTATTGCATCTCTACTTTTTCTAGATGATGTGGTACTGTTGGCTCCTTTAAGCAGGACTCTCCAATTCTCACTGGAACGTTTCGCAGCCGAGTGTGAAGCGGTTGGGATGAGGATCAACATCTCCAAATCTGATACCATGGTCCTCAGTCGGCAAAGGGTGGGGTGCGCTCTCCGGGTCGGGGAGGAGATCTTGACCCAAGTGAATGAGTTAAAATATCTTGGGGTCTTGTTCACGAGTGAGGGCAGGAGGGAGCGAGAGATCGACAGGCGGATCGGTGCAGCGTCTGCTGTGATGCGAACGTTGCATCGGTCTGTCGTGGTAAAGAAGGAGCTGAGCGAAAGGGCGAAGCTCTCAATTTACCAGTCGATCTACGTCCCAACCCTCATCTATGGTCACGAGCTATGGGTCATGACCGAAAGAACGAGATCCCGGATACAAGCGGCCAAAACTAGTTTTCTCCGCAGGGTGTCCGGGCTCTCCCTTAGAGATAAGGTGAGAAGCTGGGTCATCCGGGAGGGGTTCGGAGTAGAGCCGCTTCTCCTCCACATCGAGAGGAGCCAGATGAGGTGGCTCGGGCATCTAATTAGGATGCCTCCTGGACGCCTCCCTGGTGAGGTGTTCCGGGCATGTCCCACTGGCTGGAGACCCTGAGGACGACCCAGGACACCCTGGAAAGACTATGTCACCCAGCTGGCATGGGAACTCCTCGGGATCCGCCAGGAAAAGCTCGAAGAAGAGGCTGGGGAGAGGGAAGTCTGGGCTTCCCTCCTAAAGCTGCTGCCCCCGCGACCCGACCCCGGATAAGTGGTGGAAAATGGATGGATGGATCGATGGATGATATAAACAAAAACAGGGCTCTTTCACAGTGGTGCTTACCGAGCTTGTGGCGCAGTTGTCCACCTTGCCCACCTCATAGAGGACCACATCCTTAATGAAAACGGCAACGGCCTTCAGGATGAAGGACACAAACAGGTGCATGTGGATGTAATTCCTGGTACAGTGTCACCTCCTGCCACACAAGAACACACATTAAGACTACAAAACACAAGCGGCCGAAATGAGTTTTCTCCGCAGGGTGTCCGGGCTCTCCCTTAGAGACAAGGTGAGAAGCTCGGTCATCCAGAAGGGGCTCAGAGTCGAGCCACTTCTCCTCCACATCGAGAGGAGCCAGATGAGGTGGCTTGGGCATCTGATTCGGATGCCTCCTGAGCGCCTCCCCGGTGAGGTGTGAGGTGCATGTTCCACTGGGAGGAGACCCAGAGGAAGACCCAGGACACGCTGGAGAGACTATGTCACCCAGCTGGCCTGGGAACGTCTTGGGATCCCCCAGGGAGAGCTGGAAGAAGTAGCTAGGAAGAGGGAAGTCTGGGCTTCCCTGCTAAAGCTGTTTCCTCCGCGACCCGGCGGTAGATGATGCATGGATGGATCGATGTCGGAGGAAAGACTTGCACTGCAGAAAATCAATCCAAGCACTGTATTCTTGAGCACCGGTCAGGAAATCTTCTTGCAGACTCTCAATGTTGCCTGTGGTGGTGAACGATCAAGGAAGATGCAGACTGGACCAAAGAAACATCACATTTGTCACCGATGACAATAAATTCATCTGCCAAGCAATTTGACTTTTTTTTATCTGCATATGGAACATCTGAACACAATTTTATAAAATGAAGCTATTTGCAGTTCAGGTAAATACAGAACACACGGAACAGACTTTCGTCACAAAAACGTATTGAGTGTGACCCCTTGTTCTCTATCGATTTCTCATGTGAAATGACTACACTAGTAGGTTATGATTGTATCCCAAAAAGGTTCCCAAAGTAGTAACCAAGACCAAATTCAATCCTCTGCCATTTGCCATTTCAGTATTTGTCTGGCTTGTGAAATCGTTTAAATGGACATGCCGCCAACAATGTTTGAAGCGGAAAATTTCAGTGAAAAAAGGCCCCTGGGGCAATCTGTGCGTGCCGTATGTGTGTGTGTGTGTATGTGTGTCTCAGAGAGAGGAGAGAGAGAGAGAGAGAGAGAGAGAGAGAGAGAGAGAGAGAGAGAGAGAGAGAGTGAGAGAGAGAGAGAGAGCATCCAATGACATTTTCTCAGCATACTTGACACGAACAGGCTCTTGATTAATAACATTTATTGAAGTGCAAAATACGCACAAACACGCTTGAACACACACATTGAACACACAGGCATTCACAGACCACACCGACACACTCACACACCTTCTCTTTGTTTTCACTTCCTGTAAGTGTAATGGCTCGTGTTCAAATATATGTGTCCCTGTGCAGGGAAAGTTCTTCTGGCAAGTGAAGATCGGATACACCATAGGCCACAGCGTCTCCCTCATCTCCCTCACCACTGCCATTTTCATCCTCTGCATCTTCAGGTATGACACACCCGCTATTTTATTTTAGTTCAGGGGTTCTCTTACTTTTTCGGTTCGAGGACTCCTTGCACATGGGCATTTTTCGAGAGAGACACTCTTAATCCGAATGCTGATTCAACATTACTACCTTGTGTCACCCGAAATGTAAATACTAAACCGCCCCCCCCCCCTCAAAAAAAAAATCATATGGTCAAATTTTGGTTAACTGGCTCGGTGCTGTTTGACTGTCGCCGTACGTAGGAACCCTTTTACGTCCTGAAAAAAAAACAGAACTTTAAACCAAAATACCAGATCATATGTGCACTTCACAGCAGAGCCTCTTCATTTTTTTGTGCTTTATTTCTAATGAAAATTAATGCTGTATTTTGGGGTTGTCAAACTCATTTTTGTCACGGACCTGATTTAGTTACAGAGGGTCGTTATGACTGAAAGAATACCGGTTTATTCACCTATTGTATAAGTTACTGTCCTGCAATGAGGGATTTGGTAAGAAAATGCGTAAAGTATCACTCTTATTAAAAATGAGAATTTGACATGTAAAGTCACAATTTAGGAAGCATCATGAAAGTTGACATCTTGATTTGCGTTCGCGGGACACATAAAATAATAATATTTTATGGGCCTTAAGTTTGACACCTGGACTGTATTTGATGCCATTTGAATATGCAAGAATTTTGTAATACTCCAGAAGGTATTATTCAGTGTTTTGCAGTCTTAATGTGTGTTCTTGTGTGGCAGGAGGTTACACTGTACCAGGAACTACATCCACATGCACCTGTTTGTGTCCTTCATCCTGAAGGCCGTTGCCGTTTTCATTAAGGATGTGGTCCTCTATGAGGTGGGCGAGGTGGAGAACTGCGCCACAAGCTCGGTATGCACCGCTGTGAAAGAGCCCTGTTTTTTTTTTTAAATCATCCATCCATCCATCCATTTTCCACCACTTATCCGGGGTCGGGTCGCGGGGGCAGCAGCTTTAGGAGGGAAGCCCAGACTTCCCTATCCCCAGCCTCTTCTTCGAGCTCTTCCTGGCGGATCCCGAGGAGTTCCCATGCCAGCTGGGTGACATAGTCTTTCCAGGGTGTCCTGGGTCGTCCTCAGGGTCTCCAGCCAGTGGGACATGCCCGGAACACCTCACCAGGGAGGCGTCCAGGAGGCATCCTAATTAGATGCCCGAGCCACCTCATCTGGCTCCTCTCGATGTGGAGGAGAAGCGGCTCTACTCCGAACCCCTCCCGGATGACCCAGCTTCTCACCTTATCTCTAAGGGAGAGCCCGGACACCCTGCGGAGAAAACTAGTTTTGGCCGCTTGTATCCGGGATCTCGTTCTTTCGGTCATGACCCATAGCTCGTGACCATAGATGAGGGTTGGGACGTAGATAGACTGGTAAATTGAGAGCTTCGCCCTTTCGCTCAGCTCCTTCTTTACCACGACAGACCGATGCAACGTTCGCATCACAGCAGACGCTGCACCGATCCGCCTGTCGATCTCTCGCTCCCTCCGGCCCTCACTCGTGAACAAGACCCCAAGATATTTTAACTCATTCACTTGGGTCAAGATCTCCTCCCCGACCCGGAGAGCGCACCCCACCCTTTGCCGACTGAGGACCATGGTATCAGATTTGGAGATGTTGATCCTCATCCCAACCGCTTCACACTCGGCTGCGAAACGTTCCAGTGAGAATTGGAGAGTCCTGCTTAAAGGAGCCAACAGTACCACATCATCTAGAAAAAGTAGAGATGCAATACTGAGGCCCCCAAAACGGACCCCCTCAACGCTTCGGCTGCGCCTGAAAAAATTCTGTCCATAAAGGTGATGAACAGAATCTGCGACAAAGGGCAGCCTTGGCGGAGTCCTACCCCCACTGGAAACGATTCCGACTTACTGCCGGCAATGCGAACCAAACTCTGACATCGGTGGTATAGTGACCGAACAGCCCGTATCAGGGGGTTCGGTACCCCATACTCCCAAAGCACCCCCCACAAAACCCCCCGAGGGACACGGTCAAATGCCTTCTCCAAGTCCACAAAACACATGTAGACTGGTTGGGCAAGTTCCCACGTCCCCTCGAGGACCCTGCTAAGGGTGTAGAGCTGGTCCACAGTTCCACGGCCAGGACGAAAACCACACTGCTCCTCCTCAATCTGAGGCTCGACTTCCCGACGGACCCTCCTCTCCAGCACCCCTGAATAGACCTTACCAGGGAGGCTGAGGAATGTGATCCATCTGTAGTTAGAACACATCCTCTGGGCCCCCTTTTTAAAAAGAGGGACCACTACCCCGGTCTGCCAATCCAGAGGCACTCTCCCCGATGACCACGCGATGCTGCAGAGGCGTGTCAACTCGGTAGGACAGCCCCACAGCATCCAGAGCCTTGAGGAACTCCGGGCGGATCTCATCCACCCCTGGGGCCTTACCACCAAGGAGCTTTTTAACCACATCTGTGACTTCAACCACAGAGATAGGGGAGCCTATTTCAGAGTCCCCAGGCTCTGCTTCCTCCAAAGAAGGCGTGTTGGTGGAGTTGAGGAGGTCTTCGAAGTACTCTGCCCACCGGTTCAGAACGTCCCGAGTCGAAGTCAGCAGCGCCCCATCCCCACTGTACACCGTGTTAGTGGGGCACTGCTTCGCCCTCCTGAGACGTCCGATGGTGGACCAGAATTTCCTCGAAGCCGTCCGGAAGTCGGCTTCCATGGCCTCACCGAACTCTTCCCACGCCCGGGTTTTTGACTCAGTGACCACCGAAGCTGCGTTCCGCTTAGCCAGTCGATACCCGTCAGCTGCCTCTGGGGTCCCACAGGCCATAAAGGTCCGATAGGACTCCTTCTTCAGCTTGACGGCATCCCTTACTGCTGGTGTCCACCAGCGAGTACGTGGGTTGCCGCCACGACAGGCACCAACCACCTTACGGCCACAACTCGGATTGGCCGCCTCAACAATAGAGGCACGGAACATGGTCCATTCGGACTCAATGTCCCCCGCCTCCCGCAGGACATGGGAAACGCTCTGCCTCTGACAAGGGATTCTGCCAGACGCTCCCAACAAACCCTCACGATACGTTTGGGTCTGCCAGGACGGACCGGCATCTTCCCAAACCATCGGAGCCTACTCACCACCAGGCGGTGATCAGTTGCCCGTTCCGCCCCTCTCTTCACCCGAGTGTCCAGAACATGCGGCCGCAAATCCGATGATACAACTACAAAGTCAATCATCGAACTGCGGCCGAGGGTGTCCTGGTGCCAAGTGCACATATGGACACCCTTATGTTTGAACAAGGTGTTCGTTAAGGACAATCCGTGACGAGCACAGATGTCCAATAACAAAACACCCCTCGAGTTCATATCGGGGGGCCGTTCCTCCCAATCACGCTCTTTCAGGTCTCGCTGTCATTGCTCACGTGAGCATTGAAGTCCCCCAGCAGAACAAGGGAGTCCCCAGCAGGAGTACTCTCCAGCACACCCTCCAAGGACTCCAAAAAGGGTGGGGTACGCTGAGCTGCTGTTTGGTGCATATGCACAAACAACGGTCAGGACCCGTTCCCCCACCCGAAGGCAGAGGGAGGCATCCCTCTCGTCTACCGGTGTGAACCCCAATGTACAGGCACTGAGCCGGGGGGCAATGAGTATGCCCACACCTACTCTGCGCCTCTCACCGTGAGCAACTCCAGAGTGGAAGAGAGTCCAACAGAACCCAGCAGTCTAACAGAACCCAGGCTGTGTGTGGAGGCAAATCCGACTATATCCAGTCGGAACTTCTCTACCTCGCGCACCAGCTCGGGCTCCTTCCCTGCCAGAGAGGTGACATTCCACGTCCCTAGAGCTAGCTTCTACAGCTGAGGATCAGACCGCCAGGGTCCCCGCCTTTGGCTGCTGCCCAGCTCACATTGCACCCGACCCCTTTGGCCCCTCCCATGGGTGGTGAGCCCATGAGAAGGGGGACCCATGTTGCCTCTTCGGGCTAAGCCCGGCCGGGCCCCATGGGTGTAGGCCCGGCCACCAGGCGCTCGCCAACGAGCCCCACCTCCAGGCCTGGCTCCAGAGGGGGGCCCCGGTGACCCGCGCCCAGGCAAGTGAAACTGAGATCCATTAATTTTACTCGTCATAAGGGGTTCCTGTAGCCGTGCTTCGTCTGGTCCCTCACCTAGAACCTGTTTGCCATGGGTGACCCTGCCAGGGGCATAAAGCCCCAGACAACTTAGCTCCTAGAATCATAGGGACACACAAACCCCTCCACCACGGTAAGGTGACGGCTCAATTTTAAATAAAAAAATTTGAACTGGCACTTGATTTTTGATGATACCCCAAGTCAAATAATTTTCATCAGGTCACTCAGTTTATTACAATAAAATACACAAAATATACACAACCATGTAAAAATATTTCTCTGATGTTGTTCATTTCTTAGAGGTGAATCAAATTCACTGGAGCATTTTTTTGTAAATATTTGGAAGAGATATCAGGAAAGATATAGAAAAACACTGTACTTTTGTAACTGCAGCCATGTTATTAGTGGAAAAAAATCCACATCAGCTGTTTACAGTGGATACAAATTGAATTCAGTTCAAATGAATTTGTGACTTAAAACAAAACAAAAACTTAAAACCTGCCTCACACTGCCGAGGTGCAGGGGTTGATTCCGGCACTGGCCTTCCTGTGTAGAGTTTGGATGTTCACACCGTGCTTGCATGGGTTTCCTCCGGGCACTCAGGTTTCCTCCCACATTCCACATACATGTACCATAGCATGACGTCTCTGATCCCCTGGTTAAAGGACACTTTGATTCTCTCCTCTTTCATCTCAAACTGCTTCAAACAACAACGTGTGTGACGGAAAAGTGGTTAGGACTGCACGACTGTCCGGGTTTTATGTTATGTGTTGTGTTTATTATTTTACTTTATGTTAACTGTTTTGTTATGCGCTTTGTTACAGCTGCCGCTGTTGTGAAAGCGCTATATAAATCAGCATGTATTGCATGTGTTGTGGCGGCCCGGTAGTCCAGTGGTAGGCACGTCGGCTTCACAGTGCAGAGGTACCGGGTTCGATTCCAGCTCCGGCCTCCCTGTGTGGTGTTTGCATGTTCTCCCCGGGCCTGCGTGGGTTTTCTCCGGGTGCTCCGGTTTCCTCCCACATTCCAAAAACATGCGTGGCAGGGTGATTGAACACTCTAAATTGTCCCTAAGTGTGAGTGTGAGTGCGAATGGTTGTTCGTTTCTGTGTGCCCTGCGATTGGCTGGCAACCGATTCAGGGTGTCCCCCGCCTACTGCCCGGAGACAGCTGGGATAGGCTCCAGCACCCCCCGCTACCCTAGTGAGGATCAAGCGGCTCGGAAGATGATTGAATGAATGAATGAATGAATGAATGTATGTGTTGTATAGGTTGACGCAATCCTTTTCAAATGGTGAGGGGCCCCACTCATTTATTGATTTCTTAAATTTTGGTTTTCAGAATGGTGAAATGTTTCAAATGGTGCAGTAACTTGGTCAAAAATGTTTCAATAAGTTTATTTCATGTAAATTGATGCATTGAAAATCTTTTTTGTTCCAGACTAAAGAACAATGTTCATAAACTTATTCTTATCTGTAACTTGAACTATATGTCTATTTTTCTTTTCTTTAATCTTAATAAGGATACAATGTGATTATTGTGGTGGCAAAGAGTGAGGGGAGGGTGGGGGTGCTCACAAATTGTTGTCTTTTTGTTGGGAGGGTCATAACAGAAAATAATTGAGAAGCACTGGGTTAATGGAACACTCTAAATGGGACCTTGGCGTGATTATGAGCAGAGATGGTTGTTTAGCATGTGTGTGCCCTCCGTTTAGCTGGTAACCAGTTCAGCGTATACCCCATCTACTGCCTGAAGACAGCTGGGATAGGCCCCGGTTGATGTTAGATCAGACATGTCGAGCTCAGGACCTGGAGGGCCACTGCCCTGCCTGTTTTCCAGCCCTCCCGCCAGCAACACACCTGATTCAGATGATCAGCTCATCAGCCAGCTCTGAAGCAGCATTAGAATGATCCTGATGATTTGAATCAGCTGTGTTCTCCTGGGAGAGACAGCGGCTGGGAGAAACAGGCAGGACAGCGGACCTTGATTTCTGTGACTTTGAACACCCCTGTGTTACATAGATCATTCAGTCAGTCGGTAGATGAAAAACATCGTTCAATCTCTGATTTCTGTATGTTTACTTTTGTCTTGCAGGCTGGCTGTAAGGCAGTGATAGTGTTTTTCCAATACTGCATCATGGCCAGCTTCTTCTGGCTGCTGGTGGAAGGCCTCTATCTCCATGCCTTACTGTCTGTGTCCTTCTTCTCGGAGAGGAAGTACTTTTGGGCATACATCTTTATCGGTTGGGGTGAGGATGGCACCTATGCCCTGGCCAATGCTGCTGGGTTCAAACATGACCGTGTTTCTCATGCACGCATGTGTTGCTCTTTCCGATGCGAATTTCCGGCTGTCGTTTCCAAGGGGGGCCGGCCATTTTCATCAGTGCTTGGAGCCTGGCCAAAGCCTACTATAATGATATTGGGTAAGTTCAACACAGGTGTGGGTTGTGCTACATTCTTGAGCTTGCCCTCTCTCCCTGTTTTACCAGGTGCTGGGATATAATAGAGAGCACGGATGTCTTCTGGTGGATCATCAAAACTCCCATTTTGGCATTAATCCTGGTAGGTGCAATAGCCTTAAAAGAGGGATTATTATTCTTCTCTCCCACGATTTAGACCCCTTCCCACGTGTCTTCAGTGGGTTTGGCTCGCCATTCTTATGATGTATGGCACAGGTGTCAAACTCAAGGCCCCGGGGCCAAATCCGGCACGCCACATTATTTTGTATGGCCCGCGAAAGAAAATCAGGCATGTCAATTTGTATGATCCTTGCTAAAATCTGTACTGAAATGTCAATTGTCATGTTTAATAAATGACATGAATAAATGATTTCGCAATAAGAGTTGAAGAGAAACTTTACCAAAGATGAACCTTTAAACCTCATTTCACAAACAAATAGTTGCCGAGTGATTTAAAAACTAGTAATCCATCAATTGGTTTTGTACAATTTATGAGAAGGGATGACGAAACATTTATTCAGTTTCACTGTCATAACGGCCCATTGAGGGAAAACATAACTCCAAAGTGACCCGTGACAAAAATGCGTTTGACACCCAGAATGTATAGCCTTGACACAGTGGCACTGAAGTGACAACAGGAAGCAGAGCTGGAGGTGATGGAAAGGGAGACATCACATTCCACATTCCAGGTTGGATTAGAACTAAGATAATCAGAGGGACAGCCAACGTTTGAGAGTTGGTTTGGACACAGTGGATAGTATGAAGCAGTGGATAATGATGATGGATCTAAAAGGAAAGGGAGTGAGAGGAACACCTAAAAGAAGGCTAAGACACAGTCTTGGAGTCTGATGAGGAGTCTGGAGGTGGAGGGGTGAAAAGGCACGGTAGACCGTCAAACAACAGAGGAAGGGGAGGGAGAAGCAGAGGGGAGGACAATTGACTCGAAAAGACTGGTTTTACTTGAGAGACATAGAATGTGGGGTAAAAACAAACAGAAGCCAGATGTATATTTACCAGCACCGCAATTTTGTCCATCCATCCATCCATCCATCCATTATCTACCGCTTATCCGGGGCCGGGTCGCGGGGGCAACAGCTTTAGCAGGGAAGCCCAGACTTCCCTCTCCCTAGCTACTTCTTCCAGCTCTCCCCGGGGGACCCCGAGTCGTTCTCAGGCAAGCTGGGTGACATAGTCTGTCCAGCGTGTCCTGGGTCTTCCTCTGGGTCTCCTCCCGGTGGGACATGACCGGAACACCTCACCGGGGAGGCGCTCAGGAGGCATCCGAATCAGATGCCCAAGCCACCTCATCTGGCTCCTCTCGATGTGGAGGAGAAGCGGCTCGACTCTGAGCCCCTCCCGGATGACTGAGCTTCTCACCTTATCTCTAAGGGAGAGCACGGACACCCTGCGGAGAAAACTCATTTCAGCCGCTTGTATCCGGGATCTCGTTCTTTCGGTCACGACCCATAGCTCGTGACCATAGGTGAGGGTTGGGACGTAGATCGACCGGTAAATTGAGAGCTTCGCCCTTTGGTTCAGCTCCTTCTTCACCACGACAGACCGATACTACCCCCACTCGTGAACAAGACCCCAAGATACTTGAACTCCTCCACTTGGGGTAAGATCTCCTCCCCGACCCGGAGGGTCCACTGAGGTCCATGGTTTCAGATTTGGAGGTGCTGATTTTCATCCCAACCGCTTCACACTCGGCTGCGAAACGCTCCCGTGAGAGTTGGAGAGCCCCGTTTGAAGGAGCCAACAGCACCACATCATCTGCAAAAAGCAGGGATGTAATACTGAGGCCCCCAAAGTAAACCCCCTCAGCGCTTCGGCTTCGCCTAGAAATTCTGTCCATAAAGGTTATGAACAGAATCGGTGACAAACGGCAGCCTTGGCGGAGTCCTACCCCCACTGGAAACGATTCCGACTTACTGCCGGCAATGCGAACCAAACTCTGACATCGGTGGTATAGTGACCGAACAGCCCGTATCAGGGGGTTCGGTACCCTATACCCACGAAGCACCCCCCACAGAACTCCCCGAGGGACACGGTCAAACGCCTTCTCCAAGTCCACAAAACACATGTAGACTGGTTGGGCGAATTCCCACATACCCTCAAGGACCCTGCTAAGGGTGTAGAGCTGGTCCACTGTTCCATGGCCGGGACGAAAACCACACTGCTCCTCCTCAACCTGAGGCTCGACTTCCTGACGGACGCTCCTCTCCAGCACCCCTGAATAGACCTTACCAGGGAGGCTGAGGAGTGTGATCCCTCTGTAGTTGGAACACACCCTCCGGTCCCCCTTTTTAAAAAGAGGGACTACCACCCCGGTCTGCCAATCCAGAGGCACTCTCCCTGTTGACCACGCGATGTTGCAGAGGCGTGTCAACCAGGACAGCCCCACAACATCCAGAGCCTTGAGGAACTCCGGGCGGATCTCATCCACTCCTGGGGCCTTGCCACCGAGGAGCTTTTTAACCACATCGGTGACTTCAACCACAGAGATAGGAGAGCTCACCTCAGAGTCCCCAGGCTCTGCTTCCTCCAAGGACGGCGTGTTGGTGGAGTTGAGGAGGTCTTCGAAGTACTCTGCCCACCGGTTCACAACGTCCCGAGTCTAAGTCAGCAGCGCCCCATCCCCACTGTACACAGTGTTAGTGGTGCACTGCTTCCCCCTCCTGAGACGTCGGATGGTGGACCAGAATTTCCTCGAAGCCATCCGGAAGTCGGCTTCCATGGCCTCACCGAACTCTTCCCACGCTCGGGTTTTTGCCTCGGCGACCACCGAAGCCGCGGTCCGCTTGGCCAGTCGATACCCGTCAGCTGCCTCTGGGGTCCCACAGGCCATAAAGGCTCGATAGGACTCCTTCTTCAGCTTGACGGCATCCCTTACTGCTGGTGTCCACCAGCGAGTACGGGGATTGCCGCCACGACAGGCACCAACCACCTTACGGCCACAACTCAGATTGGCCGCCTCAACAATAGAGGCACGGAACATGGTCCACTCGGGCTCAATGTCCCCCGCCTCCCCCGGAACATGGGAAAAGCTCTGTCGGAGGTGGGAGTTGAAACTCCTTCTGACAGGGGATTCCGCCAGACGCTCCCAACAAACCCTCACTATACGTTTGGGTCTGCCAGGACGGACCGGCATCTTCCCCCACCATCGGAGCTTACTCGCCACCAGGTGGTGATCAGTTGACAGCTCCGCCCCTCTCTTCACCCGAGTGTCCAGAACATGCGGCCGCAAATCCGATGATACAACTACAAAGTCGATCATCGAACTGCGGCCTAGGGTGTCCTGGTGCCAAGTGCACATATGGACACCCTTATGTTTGAACAAGGTGTTCGTTATGGACAATCCGTGACGAGCACAGAAGTCCAATAACAAAACACTACTCAAGTTCTGATCCGGGGGGCCGTTCCTCCCAATCACGCCCCTCCAGGTCTCACTGTCGTTGCCCACGTGAGCATTGAAGTCCCCCAGCAGAACAAGGGAGTCCCCAGCAGGAGTACTCTCCAGCACACCCTCCAAGGACTCCAAAAAGGGTGGGTATGCTGAGCTGCTGTTTGGTGCATATGCACAAACAACAGTCAGGACCCGTCCACCCACCCGAAGGCGGAGGGAGGCAACCCTCTCGTCTACCGGTGTGAACCCCAATGTACAGGCACTGAGCCGGGGGGCCATGAGTATGCCCACACCTGCTCTGCGCCTCTCACCGTGAGCAACTCCAGAGTGGAAGAGAGTCCAACCCCTCTCGAGAGAACTGGTACCAGAACCCAGGCTGTGTGTGGAAGCAAGTCCGACTACTTCCAGTCGGAAATTCTCTGCCTCACACACCAGCTCGGGCTCCTTCCCTGCCAGAGAGGTGACCTTCCATGTCCCAAGAGCTAGCTTCTGTAGCCGAGGATCGGACCGCCAGGGTCCCCGCCTTTGGCTGCCGCCCAGCTCACATTGCACCCGACCCCTTTGGCCCCTCTCATGGGTGGTGAGCCCATGGGAAGGGGGACCCACGTTGCCTCTACGGGCTGTGCCCGGCCGGGCCCCATGGGTGTAAGCCCGGCCACCAGGCGCCTGCCAACGAGCCCCACCTCCAGGCCTGGCTCCAGAGGGGGGCCCCGGTGACCCTTGTCCGGGCAAGGGAAACCTAGATCCATTTATTTCGATCATCATTGGGGTCTTTGAGCCGTGCTTTGTCTGGCCCGTCACCTAGAACCTGTTTGCCATGGGTGACCCTGCCAGGGGCATAAAGCCCCAGACAACTTAGCTTCTAGGATCATTGGGACACACAAACCCCTCCACCACGGTAAGGAGACGACTCACGGAGGGGACCGCAATTTTGTAAAGACCAATAAATTGGGGCGCCATTTTCTGAGAGTGCACTTTCAGGGAAAGGTTTCATGTGTTAAGCCACACCCCTTCACTGACCAAGTAGCTTAGTGTGTCAGGGTTCGCTTCGTCTATTTTTCAGTTACTGCTGTAATGGAGGGTGTTCCCTGTCATGCGATACAATAAATGGATTGTAAAATGACTCCAACTTCGGCAGTCACCATTCAGATTATTCAAGCCTTGCTCCCGACTCTCGTACCAAGTGCTTGTTTAATTGAGACGTTTTGGCTCTTGCTTCCTAGTTCTCTCATCACGTTTTATATTTTCTCATCTAAGTCCTGTTTTTGTCATAAAGTTATTCTTGGTTATTATTGTATTTGGTGACACGTGATTTTGTGTTTCTATTTTTACTTGCTTGTTGCAGGCACTTTTGGTTTGTCTCATTCGACTGTGGCTCTTTGTAACCAAGTGTATTTTGTTGTGCTTTTTCGGTTTTCCATTCTCCTTGATAAACATTTTTGCAAATCCATGTCTACATTTGTGGGATCCAAATATATTTCATAGAATTCCTGATTGGGGAAGGGGCAGTCCTTTTCACCTGAGACCTCGAAGCAGCATGGAGAAGAACATAATGGGCTGACTTCCAGATCGGCCTTGACATGAATTAGGAGCATGTGAGGCTAGAGAAAATTGAAATCCAGCGAAGACTTTGAAATTGCGGGGCATGTGTTGTTGTCATTTGTTCATGTTAAGCACCTGTGACTGAAGGACAGGCCTTAGCAGTCTCGGGCAAATAGGAATGCTTGCATCCGCTCAAATTTTTTCCCATTCAGAAGAAAGTCCGGATCGCCATTGTTTTGGGAACAGGATGTGCACAATTTCTGCAATGCTTGTGTCTTCTCAACATCACTTAGCTGAATCCTCCATCAATCATTGAATTTATTCCCAACCAGGTCGACTACTCCTCCTTCTTATTCATTTTGCAAAGCGACTCCAACACCGCATTCATTTTGCGATTGAATTCGGGCAATGTGTGATTGTTGATCACCTCCCCACACTATACAGAAAAGCTAAATCCTTTTGAAATTGCTTCGTTTCTTTGTCATAATCTGGGGCCAAATACATATTTTGGTCATTTCTAGTCCTTCAAAAAGAAAACCCTTTTGAAATGTCTCAAGAAGGCATGCCCAAAATGTCACAAAGAAGCCATATATTGTCATTATTCAACAACAAAACTGCTCATCGAGATTTTCTTTGAAAACTCAGCCATTGAACCCAGTTTCATTGATTATGGCTGAGTTGACCCACGAAAAAAGTGTCCCAACAACCCGTCTTGGAAAAGTAACAGCAAGTCTGACATATTCACTTTAATTGTTTTTTTGGTCTCATTTTGGAAATTGCGATAACCCTTACCCCAAATATGTCCATATCTTATTCACAGATTAACTTCATTCTCTTCATCTGCATCATCCGAATACTGCGTCAGAAGATCAACTGCCCAGACATTGGAAGGAATGAGTCAAACCAGTACTTGTGAGTGGACTGCAGACATATGTAAATGGCATCTTAGTTCATGGGGTTTAGAGTTTGAGTTATCTACCCCAAATATTGTTTTAATTTAAGACACTTCAGTTGAAATGTTTGTGTTCCAAAACTTTTTCTCATAGAGTGTCCTAATCAATCAATCAATCAATCAATGGTGGAGATGTCAGATCGAATCAGAAAAATAGAACATTTAGACTGAGGTCTCTTTTTCAAGAAAAATCTAGCTAAGCCATAGTATAGTACAATAAAGATATAGTCTATACATGAAATGTGATATAAATACATATTATATTTTTGAATAATATATGGACCTGAACATTTTTGATGGTGTGGATTATTTCAGGAGGCTAGCCAAGTCCACACTGCTCCTGATACCGCTGTTTGGAATCAACTTTATAGTGTTTGCATTCATTCCTGAGCAAGTCAAGACAGAGCTAAGGCTTGTCTTTGATTTGATCCTTGGCTCATTTCAGGTAACACGTTTATAATTGAATTGTTTCTAAAGGATGATTAACATCCATCTATTTTCTTCCGCTTATCAGAAATTGGGTTGCTGTGCTAGCAGGTTAAGGTGGGAAAAGTAGAAGTCTTTATCTATGAAAATACAAACGACATACAGCAGGGTTGGATGCAGAAGACATGGAAGAAATCTGCCATTGTGACTGGGACAAAGCTTGACGAACTGACAACGGTTCACTGAGTAACTCGAGCTTATATATTGACCCTACATGACAGACTAAATGTGACATAACATAAGGGCCAAAGCATAAAAGGATCACAGTAGCTGCATAGCAACTGATACCTCAACGACCAGTCACAACACCGAAGCCATTTTGTCCACCGAAGCCGTTTTGTCCAGCTCTTCCACCCTTGCCCTTGCAGACATAGTTTTTCCAGTATGTCCTGGGCCATAACGGGAAGCTCATCTTTGCGGCACAAGTACAGAACACCTCAGCAGGGAGGTGTCCAAGAGGCATCCTAACAAGATATTTGAGCCACCTCATCTGGCTCTTCGTTACTGAGACTCCTTCTTCAGCTTGACACTCATCACTGGTGTCCACCAACAGGGGATTGCCGCCATGACTGGCACTGGTCACTTTACAGCCATATTTCCAGTCATCCACCTCAACAAAAGGAAGACATTGAACATGGTCCATCTGACTTGATGTCCTCTGTCTTCCATGACGTGGGGGTTAATGGTCCATCTCACAAGGCACTCAGATATTGACAGCACTCTCTCTTTGAGCTGCCATATTGAACTACCATCTTCCACTACCATCAAAGATAACACACCATTAGCTTGTAATCATTTGACAGCTTTGCCACTCTTGTCACCTCAGTCTCCAAGACATGCAGCTGTTCGTGCAAAGAACGCCCCCCCCCCCTGCCCACACACACACACACACACACACACACAAATTTGATCAAACTCCACTCTTGGGTGTCCTGGTGCCAAGTCCACATTGGAGCACTCTTCTGTCTGAACATAGTGCTCACCATTAACAGCTCCTGACAAGCACAGAACTCCAATAACACTGCTTGGACTCTGGTAAGAGAAGTTGGGGGTTCCTCTGTGTCATGCCACATCCAGCTCTCACGTGATTACTCACATGAGCATTGAAGAAGTTGCCCAGCAGAACAAGGGAGTCTCCATTTCTAGCCCTCTGAAGCATGCCCTCCTCAGCTGGGAATTCTGTGTTTTTGGTGCATGGGCATAAATAACTCCCGCCTCCTACCCAAAGGCAGAGTGTCGCACTTTCATCTCCCTCTCACTAGGGGGCAACTCTAGAGTGGAATAAGTCCAACTCTTTGGAAGAGAATTGCTACGAGAGCACTATCAGTGTTTTGAGGTGAGCCTGACTATATCTTATCAGAACTTCTCGACTTCACAAACCAACTCGGAATCCTTCCCTGCCTAAGAGGTGAGAAAAAATCACACCCCAAAAGCCAACTTTTGTTTCTGTAATTGCACAAAAATGTGATAAGGCTTTAAACAGTGTGTTTAGGGAGGGGTGGCCCTGTTCCCCATCCTGACATTCATCATCTGGAATGTCAATATTTTTTCTCTCTGCAGTGATTCAATGTCCTCATCTCCTGTGTCTCAGTTGTTCTCTGGCAGCCATTTTTACTGCAGTGGTCAACAAGTCTGTCGACCTGGCCTAATGGGCCATCTAAAAAAAAAATCAAGAGGATGTTTACAAATAGCATTAGCAGGTCGAACAACCCACGAAAAAAACCCAGATAGATCATTTTAACGACGCCTGATGAACAATTCTACCATACAAAATTTAGGAGAAAATTGCTTGAAAGCAGCTTTCCACTTTACTCATTGCGATGCACCAGAAGAAATTGTTGTGAATAAATGTGTTTTACTTCTCTTTAGGGCTTTGTGGTGGCAGTTCTCTACTGCTTCCTCAACGGAGAGGTGAGTGCATCACACACAAACATGTTTACGAGGCAGTGAAACAACAGTGATTTATCTTCCTTTGTCGCATTTACATCAGGGGCAAAAAAAAAAATAAAGAACCATTGTTATGTAAAGTTTGGTTGCCCTTTGGGCTTGTGACTATTCAATGTATAATATGCCCCATGGGAAGATTATCAGATTGATTCACAAACAAAACATATACACTATCTGTTTGCTTTCGTCTTGTTTTATATATGCACACACAGACAGACAGAGAGAGAAAAAGTCTGAACACGAACCAGATGGAGTGTGGATCTAAAAATAAAGCAGACTCAGATAAACTGTGTTACAACGTTCATAGAAAAGCGCTCTCTGACAAAGTCTAAACCGAAATCACCGGTCACAAGGAACCTGGAAAAAGCATAAACAAAACGCTCTTGCAAAAGGCATGGAAATAGTAAAAAAATATTTTGTCACACAACAGCTGCTTTAACAGCTTTTTTAATGAAATCAAAACAGAGCAATATAACATTATAAAGTGCACATCCAAGGTACACTAGTACTCAGCCTATAGTGGATTTAAACCATGGTTGCACACTTCGTTTTTCTCAAGTTTGCTTTGAACACAGCTTCTGTATGTTTGTTGTAGAATAACGAGACTACGGACACCAGTGTTCGTTATGTGCCGTTGTATTCAAAACTGCCGGCCGTACAAACAAGCGCAAGCACTTCCCCTGTGCTGCTGGGGCAAGCCATTCACTTCCCTTAACAAAGTCAGGCTATGTTGATTATGTTGGTCCTTCTTGCGCGGAAGTCTCTCTACGGTTTTTGTGTCTAGTCACCTCATTTCGGATAACTACACTTGGTTCTATGACAAGACTGGAGACGTTTTATTTTCGCTAGGTCGGTACCACTGCACCGCTAAACTTTCGTTGTCATGTCACCGGCTCTGCGCACCGTCACTGTCAGACGAACACAGAAAAACTCCACCCGCTCTATTTATATGGACACGGAACGCTGTAACCTCCCACACAAAATAGTTCCAAACAAGTAACAATCGCGTCAGTGGCATACATCGTATATCTGTATGATACACAGAGAGAGAAGAACAGGTAAATTTGGTCTTGTCTGTGGAGCAATCTGGCAACTTTTTAAAAGTAAACTTTCCATTCATAAGTATCCGTTTTAAGTATCCGTTTTCGGTGTCTCGCGCTGCCATGGCTGGCAAAAACAGACATGGGCGTGGACTTCCGCAGTGCGCTTGTTGTTTTGTTTCTGGTGTATTTATAGAGCACCATAACATCCGCTTGTGACGTGTGCCGCGTTAATCTCGCGAGAAAAAAATTCATCCCGTTAAAATTCATTTAAATTAATGCCATCAAAAACGCGCTAAACTGACAGCTCTAGTTTTTATAGACCGTAAATTTTCCCCACATTTACCGTATTGACTGAAATAAATATGCTATCATTTACAGTGACTCCAAAGGAAACTCACATTAAAAAAAGTTGTTTGGATTAGAATCAGAATCATCTTTATTGGCCAAGTATGTAGAACACACAAGGAATTTGTCTCCGGTATAACACGCTGCATTCATATCATCGTAAACAAGGACATGACAAATGGGTATGGGAGGACATTTCGTAAGGACATTAGGGTGTATATTTGTCCGCATTTTGCCATGCGTCAGGTCCAGGCTGAGATCAAGAGGAAGTGGCGGCGATGGCACCTGCAGCGATACATGGATTCTGACACGACAAAGTACCAGCACCCGTCCATTGGCAACAGTCACAACTTCAGCACGCAGATCAGCATGATAACACGCTGCAGTCCCAAAACACAACGTGCCCCCTCCTCTTGCCACGAGGACCGAACCAGTATATAAATCAGAATAACCTACACCATGGCAGGCTGGAATAAATCCTTCTTCATTTGACAAGGGATTCAAAGAGCATTTAATCACCTCATGTTTGAATAAATAAAGCATTCTTATTTTTCTTGAACTGACCTTTACTGCACTATCACAAAAGAGATTGAATATAATCAATAAAAATAGGTTCAGCCTCATCACATGTTGCTCTGCAAAACTTCTCTTGGAACAAATTATCGATATCCCAATAAAAAAAATGTGAATATGCCAGACAGAGCCACCTGTTTTTTGAAATGCCCAACGAAAGGTTGATTATTATTATTATAGTTTTTTTTTGGTTTTGTTTTGTTTTTTTAACCATACGCACAATACTAGTTGAGGATCATTCAACTTACCCTTTTCTTGTTGGGCAAATGCTGCCAGAAATAGATCAGCTGCAAGAGAGTTCAATGTTATAACTTGCTATTCATTAAGTGAACTATGTCACTGCCTGGGACTTCCGGGTAGAGTGAACGCTGGCGCGTTTTTGGCTGCCGCTGCTCTCCCACAAACTTTTGTGTTTTACGGTGTTTTTACGCTCGATTGTTTTACTGTTTCGCATGGAATCACGATCATCATCTCACAGTCATTCCACCCAGCCCCCATTCAGGCCTGTCTCGCACTCTCAACTATCTTCGACTGTTTCGTCCCGGCGTCTCAGCGTCCTACCTGTCAACCTGTCGCTCCTCCATCGACCTGTCAAGGGTCTGCTCCAGTACTCGTTGGCCGAGCTCCTTCGGCTCCGCTTCCAATGGCTGGGCCCTCCTCCTGCTCTACACCGGCTCCCGGACATCGTTCGCTTTCCTTCCCGGAAATATATTCATCGTGGGTCTCGTCGGGGCTTCTGCCTCAACCGATCCAACACCATCGTCTCCTTCTGGTCTTCCTCCCGTCGGCCATCCAGAAACGCCGGCCGATCCATCGACCATCGTGCGTTAGCCGGCTTGGCTAGGGCGGCTAACGGCCCCCGCAGCAGCGAGACTGCCGCCGTCAACTTCGGGCTACTTAACATCCGTTCGCTTACTGGGAAGGGTAATCTCATTCAAGATATCCTCACGGACCGTAAGCTTGACATTCTCTGCTTGAATGAAACCTGGCAAACTCCCGGGGACTTCTCACAGTTGAACGATTCCACTCCCCCGGGATTTGTTTACATTTCCAAGCCCCGCGATTCTGGTCGCGGAGGAGGTCTCGCGATAGTATACCGCGAGAAGTGGAAAGTACTTTCGGTTTCTCTCCCGCCACTTTCCTCCTTTGAATGCCTTGCCTGTCAAATATCCGGACCCATCCCCACGATTATTGCCACAGTGTACCGCTCCCCCAAACCCCACCGCGACTTTTTAAATGAAGTGTCTACTGTCCTCACCCATCTCTCCTCTCTGTCACCAAATGTAATAATCCTGGGAGATTTTAATATACATATGGACAACACTGCTCTTCCTCTCACCATTGACTTCACTTCTTCAATTAACAGTCTTGGTTTTGATCAATTTGTAGATTTTCCCACACACATCAAAGGTCACACCCTGGATCTGATCTGCTGCTCTGGTATTTCCCCCTCCAACTGTACTGCTGACGAACTTCCAATAACGGACCACTTCCTTATCTCATTCAACATTACACTCCAGCTCTCAACTGCCAAATCACCCCGGACCATTGTTTACCGTAATATTAAAGACATTAACATTGACTCTCTCACTGCATGGCTGACCACCCTGACTCCGGACATTGACTCCACTCCTGATGATTTGGTTTTCCAATACAACTCTGGTCTCACCAGCATCCTCAACACGCTCGCCCCTGTCAAGTCCCGCTCTGTCCTTTTTACTCGGTCTGCCCCTTGGTTCACCCCTCATCTACGTTCCTTGAAATCCCAAACCCGGCAGCTTGAGAGACTTTATAGGAAAACCGGCCTCACTGCTCACAAGGACATCTATGCAGCTCAGCTATCCCTCTACAAGGATTCCATCTCTCAAGCAAAATCACATTACTACTCCGGACTCATCTGCTCCAATGCTGGAAATACTAAGACTCTCTTTTCCCTTTGGAACAGAATCACTCAACCTCCTGACTCCCTACCACCTCACTTTTACTCTCGTGACACCTGCAATGCACTTCTCCTCTTTTTCAATGAAAAAATCAACAGAATCCACCAGCATCTGGGCTCCTCTGTACCTTTCCCCTCATCTGAACCTCTCACCCCTTGCAAACTGTTCTCTTCTTTTGAACTCCCCCATCTCTCATTAATTTCAGACCTCATCATTAAATCCAAGACTTCCTCCTGTCAGCTTGATCCCCTCCCCACAGTTCTGGTCAAATCCTGCCTACCCTCTCTGCTTCCCTTCATCTCAGCCATTATCCATTCCTCTCTGTCGACTGGAATTGTTCCTGTGCTCTTCAAAACTGCAGCTGTCACACCAATCCTGAAAAAAACTGGTTCAGATCCCAATGACTTCAATAACCTACGCCCCATTTCCCATCTTCCCTTCATCTCGAAAATTCTGGAGAAAACTGTCGCCTCTCAGATCCACTCCCACCTCACCGACAATAGTCTTTATGAACAATTCCAGTCCGGCTTCCGTCCCCGTCACAGTACTGAAACAGCCCTCATAAAAATCACAAACGATCTTCTCATGGCAGCAGACTCTGGCCTTATCTCCATCCTCATCCTCCTTGACCTGAGTGCAGCCTTCGACACAATCTCTCACCCCATCCTCCTCAATCGACTCTCTACCATAGGCATCACCAACACCCCTCTACATTGGTTCCACTCATATCTCACTGGCCGCTCTCAGTTCATTCAAGTTGATTCTTTTACTTCACAATCCCTCCCCGTTTCTTCTGGTGTTCCCCAGGGTTCTGTCCTCGGTCCGCTCCTCTTCATTGTCTACCTCCTTCCACTCGGAAACATTTTCCGCAAATTTGGCTTACACTTTCACTGCTTTGCGGATGACACCCAGCTCTATCTCTCCAGCAAACCCGACGCTTCTCTCCCACCCTCGTCCCTCTCTCACTGTCTCTCAGAAATCAAATCTTGGTTCACCCACAATTTCCTCAAGCTAAACAGCAATAAAACTGAACTCCTACTCGTCGGTACCAAATCCACTCTAAACAAAGCCGACAGTTTCTCCCTCACAATTGATAATGCCACTATATCTCCTTCCCCCCAGGTGAAGAGTCTGGGTGTCATCCTTGACAGTTCACTATCCTTTCACTCCCACATCAATAACATTACCCGGTCCGCTCATTTCCACCTTCGCAATATAAACCGCCTCCGTCCCTCACTCACTCCGCACACCACCGCTATCCTTGTTCACAGTCTCGTCACTTCCCGTATTGACTACTGCAACTCACTCCTCTTCGGTGTCCATCAAAAATTCCTCCATAAACTTCAACTTGTTCAGAATTCAGCAGCCCGGATCATCACGAGAACCCCCTCCTTCCATCATATCACCCCCATCCTCCGACAGCTCCACTGGCTTCCTGTCAAACTTAGAATCAACTTCAAAATACTTCTCTATACATTCAAAGCCATCCATAACCTTGCGCCCCCCTATCTGTCAGATCTTCTTCAAATCTCCATTCCCTCTTGCTCACTCAGGTCCTCATCCTCCCTCCACCTTTTTCTACCCTCTGCCCATCTCAGTACAATGGGGTGCAGAGCCTTCAGTCGCTCTGCCCCCAAACTCTGGAACTCACTTCCTCCCAACATTCGTAATATTGACTCTCTTTCCTTATTCAAAACCCAGCTCAAAACCCACCTATTCAGACTTGCCTACCCGCCTTAAATCTTTCTTTCTTTATTTATTATTTTATCTGTGTTTTACTATTGGTCTTGGCTGTACAGTGTCCTTGAGTGTTGTGAAAGGCGCTTACAAATGTGATGTATTATTATTATTATAGTCATGTATTTATAGTCTCAAGTAAACAGTTAAGCATGATCTTAAAAATATATGTCTCTTTTTTTTAATTATTCCAAAAGCAACAAACTGGAAAGGTTGTTTGGTGCTCCTTTTGTGTATCTGAGTATTGGTAAATTGGTCTTATCATTAACAATAACAGTCTGTCTTCTGGTGTTTTTCCCCGACAATTCAAATATGCTGTGGTGGAACCCTTGTTCAAGATGTTCTGTCAAATTTTAGACCCATTTCCAAGATGCCTTTTTTTTCAAAAAAATCTGGAAAATGTGGTGCACATGCAGTAAAATCCTTTTTGGATGAACATAACATCATGGAGCAGTTTCAAAGTGATGCAGAACACATGGTCAGCCATGTTAAGAGTTTTTCATGACATCCTCCTGGCAAATGACACTGCGGACAATGTGTGTCTGGTTTTGTTCCATTTGACTTCAGCGTTTGTTTCAGTGGATCACGGTAGTCTGTTGGCTCATTTGCGGCACCAGGTAGGCATTAGCAGTAGCACCATTGAGTGGTTTAAATCCTATTTGGCTGACAGAACTTTTAGCGTTTGCCTTGTTTCTTCTGATTCTGCTGTCTGCCCCTCTGTTGTGTGGTGTTCCTCAGGGTTCAATTCTGCGGCCTCTGTTTTCATTGTATCTGCTCCCATTGGATTCCATCTTTAGGAAACAAGGTATTTTCTTCCACTGCTGTATGGATGACTGTCAGATGTATGTCCCGTGGTGCAAAAAAGATGCTTTCTGACTGTGGCCACTCTTATCCTTTCTGGAGGAAATCAAGACCTACTGGCACTGAATTTCTTGAATTTCAATGAAAAGAAAACAGAAGTAATAGTGGTTGGTCCCAGTGGCCCTTGCATATCCCATCCTGCTTACTTGGGCACCCCGGGCTCCTTATCTGAAGTGAACAGTCTCGAATTTGGATGTGACATGGGACAGTGATTTGAAATTGGACTGGCAAAACTGTGCTGTTGTTAAATCTAGCTTCTTTCCGCTTAGGGAGCTGACCAAAGTGAAGCCTTTCCTTTCTCAATAGCACTTCGTAATAGTAATTCATGCCTTTATCACATCTCAGCTGGATTACCATAATACTGTCTTTACTGACTATTTTAGGGTCTGAAAAAGGTCAAGCCGTCACCAAACATGTGTGTGGAACAGCTTACTCAAGCCATTTGACTCGACATGAATTGACAATCAATCAAAGAAGGGCCCTGACTGACCAACAAGGTAATGGCAGTAAATAAAACAAAATATGCTTTTGATGTTGGTTTTGGTGAAAAAGTAGGTTCTCCAGATGGCAAGAAGTATTTTCCAAAGCAAGTTCTTTCTTGCTGACATTGCCATCGTACAATGCTTCTCCTTCGGTGCTCTTCGGAAACACTTGGCTACCATCGGCACATACCAAGAAGTGTCTGCTCTTCTACGTGTTTGTGAGATCATGCAAGAGCTATTTCTTGAAGAACTATATTCTACTTGTGACCAATGGTGGAACAGAGTCTTTGTGTGAGTCGTGTTGAGACGACTGGAGCAGGCCACACACACTACAACAAAACTGTTGAATGCCTGATGGTGTTTTTTTGTACCTTGATGTGTGTTGTCCGTTGCAGATTTGAAAAAAATCTTATCTCACCATACAAACTATTGAAAATAACATTTTAGCAGGCATGCAGAGTGTAATAAATTCCAGCTTTGCCCTTTTGATGGCAGAATTTGTGTGGCGGAATTATATTTAGCTGAAAGCCCAATTAAAAAAAAAGTGATTTATCAGATGCACTTTGAAAAGAGCATCTATCGTTATATTTTTTTAACAAATCTTCATGACAAAGATAACATTTTTGCTAGTGGGTGCAACAATATGCAGAATGTTTTTCTGGTTTGTGTCATCTTGTGCTATGGCAGAATTTTTGCCTCAAAGTCTGGAAATCATGTCTAAAACTGTAAATTTTTCATGTATCATGTGAATCTAGCATAGCATTCAACGTACAACACATTTTGCATTGTATGATATGTTTTGATATTTATTATTATTTTCAGAGGGCTACGGTGTGTGAGTCAGTGTTGGTAAGGTGCACTTCATATTAAAGTACTGTACATATGTTTGACTAGCGAGATATTGTGTTGTATGTTCAGGAGATTATTTTAGTGAAACACTGGTGTCAGGGAAATGGTTTGTACTGTTAGTATTCTCTCAACATGTTCATCTTGTGACACTAGGACATTTACTTTTTTCATATTAAAAATGTGCTTTCTTGGGGGGAGCTGTAAATGCATATTTGTGATTTGTTCTTTTCAAACTGTGAAAGAACAATAAATGTTGCATCACTTTTGTCATGATTCGGTTTAGGAACCAACAGGTGGCACTGGAGGGCTCCCCCAGGAGCTGCACAGTCCTGCACACCTGTTGGTCATAGCTAATTAGGGCTTTAAGAGGACTCCCAGGCCGTACGCTCAGTGTCGGGGTCATTCTTGCTGTTTGCTCCTGTCATGTCGGTTGTATGCTGTTGCGCTTGCTACTGTCATGTTTGTTCTTGCTACTGTCATGTTTGTTTGTTTGCTCTTGCTACTGTCATTTTGTTTGTTTGCTAGTGATGGGTCCATGAGGCCTCATGAGGCGTGTCGACACACTGACACACTGTGTTGATACTGTGCTGATACTGTGTCCCTGACCACTGCCACCTGCTGGACCTTCAAGATCCCTGCAGCCAACCCACTTAACAGACTGAACTGACTGATAAATTGTTTTGTATATTGAACATATAAAATATACAATTCGGTAATAAATTGGCAAAAGGTGAAGGTACGATATAAAAAAAGGAAAAGAAAATAGTCATCATCACAAATATGTGTTCAAAGGAGTAGAAAGAAGCAAAAAACCTACCCCGAGTCCTACCCCTTCTTATATATGAATTGATCATTTTTCTAAATAGGAAAGAAAGTCTAAATATCAACAAATGCTTTTACCCTTATGTATGCTGTACTAATACATTTTTACATTAGGTTTGTATATACAGTACATACTCTTTAGAGCACATGTATATGTCGATTTTCTCATATTCATAATGGATGCTACATTTCATTAATATATTAAATAATCTCATCAATGTATTTCTGATGTATTGCTATATTTCATGAGTGTATCGAATTTATCAGCTTAATTCTGATTTGTGTAGTTGTCTTGTACTACTCTCCAATTCATTTTTAATCTCAGCAAGAGAGTTCCTCATTTTACTGGTCCGTTTCAGAATCATTCCACAGATTTACACCTATTACAGATACACTCCTTTGTGTGATGTTCGTTCGTGTTTTGGATTTTTTTGTATAGATTAGTACCCCCTAAATTATGACAACTTTCTCAAATTTTAAAAAGCTTCTGGATCTTTTGGGAAAGGTTATTATTGTGTGCTTTGTACATTAATTGGGCGATTTTGAAGTCAATCAGGTCATGAGATTTCATTGTTTAATTTGATAAACAGTGGATTTGTGGGTTCCGTCCATTTGGAACCAGTGATTGTTCCGATTGCTTTGTATTGTAGTTTCAAAACAGTGTTTTACTGGCATTTCCCCATACTCCCACACAATAGGTCAAATATGGAAGTAATAAAAGTATGTGTACAAGGATCTCTTATTCAGCACATCCTTAGTTTTTGGGAGGATCCCTATGGTTTGGGATATTTTTCTTTTATTATCTATTATGTAAGGGCGGCCCGGTAGTCCAGTGGTTAGCACGTCGGCTTCACAGTGCAGAGGTACCGGGTTCGATTCCAGCTCCGGCCTCCCTGTGTGGAGTTTGCATGTTCTCCCCGGGCCTGCGTGGGTTTTCTCCGGGTGCTCCGGTTTCCTCCCACATTCCAAAAACATGCGTGGCAGGCTGATTGGACACTCTAAATTGTCCCTAGGTGTGGGTGTGGGTGCGAATGGTTGTTCGTTTCTGTGTGCCCTGCGATTGGCTGGCAACCAATTCAGGGTGTCCCCCGCCTACTGCTCGGAGACAGCTGGGATAGGCTCCAGCACCCCCCGCGACCCTAGTGAGGATCAAGCGGCTCGGAAGATGATGATGATGATGATGATTATCTATTATGTAGCTGCCAGCACGGTTTTGCATCTACAACTGTTCCAAAACATTTTCATAAGGTCATTCATCGATTTGATGATGAAGTGTATACAATATCATTCACATCCATGCATTCATTTTGCAACATTCAATGTGTTCAAATAATGTGAAGATCATTTGAATGAGGATGCTTGTGGGCTTTTATTTCACAAATTTTTATTGAGAAAAATAAGATGCTCCAATGTTTTAAACTTCAGCCTGTTGCGTCTTTTACAAGCGATTTCTCCTGCTGTGGAGAACACACGCTCACAAGGGACGGATGAGGCTGGCGTACAAAGGAACTCCTTTGCGAGGTGGGAGAGGTTTGGGAAAGAAGTGTGTTGGTCCTTCCAGTACAGCTGCTTCGTGGAACCTTGATTGTCAAACATGGAGTGGAGAGTCAACCAATAATTACTGATTGTCATTTAAATCATCAACATAGCAACCGTGAAAAGATGAGTGAACGTTTGTATACCTGGCGTAATACTGGGTGTATCGCGAACTTCATTCTCATGCTTGGCCCGATAATGCCTCAGCATGGTGGAGGTGCTTCTGTTGGTGTATGACAATTCGACATTTCACCTGTAATGAAATGTGAATAAGAAGTAACTAAGAGTTACCTTGAAATGTATTCGGATTAGAATGGTACAACACATGTCAATAATCTGAGAGGCACTCGGCGAGTGCCTCTCGCCGAGAGGCTCTCGGCGACATAAGGCGATTTGAATAAATAAATAAATAATACCTTATTCTCCGGGACATCAAAATGGTCCCACACGGCGGATGATTTGCGTCTCTGCTCCATAATCGGCAAGGAAGGCAAGGCACGAACACGAAGTCTGCACTGACACGAGCTTCGACAAGCGAGCGTGAGTGAGGTCTGGCTTGTTTCGGCAGGTGTTCCTTATAAACACTGTGTGGCGGGCTTTTGCTGCGTCAACGCCCTCTGCACTGAGTCGACGCCCCCTGGACTAAGTGGCGCAGCCTGTACTGTGCCAAGCAGCCGATGCAGTCTAAACTGCACCGGTGCAGTTCACGTGTCAATTAGCAGCCTGGACTGTGTCAACGCAGCCGATGTGTCAATTAGCAGCCTGGACTGTGTCAACACAGTCGATGTGTCAATTAGCAGCCTGGACTGTGTCAACGCAGCCGGTGTGTCAATTAGAAGCCTGGACTGTGTCAACGCAGTTCACGTGTCAATCACGTGACGTAATGAGCCAGCACATGCATCGACACGTGGTTTGCCCTGTGAGCCCGGCGCATGTGTCAATGCATGTGTTGCTGGACCCATCACTATTGTTTGCTGTTCTTTGCTGCTGTCAGGTTTGTTTCTGTCATGTTGTGGTCACGGTTCTGTTTTAGCTTCACCTGTTATTTTTGTTTGTTACTTTGGACTGTTTGTTTTTTGGATTTAGTTTTATCAATACAGTAAATATTCTCTAGTACGGACTTGTGTTTGCGCTGTCCAATTTGTCCTGATAACAGAAATTCCTCATTTGGGAAATGAGCATCGTACATGTCCTTTATGAACCTGCAAGTATTTTGACAAAATGCACATGTAACAACACGATCAATAAAATACAAAAATATACTGTCCAAAAACTGTTTATATAACAAAAACTGCAATACAGGTGTATCAAAAAAATCACAACAGTAAAATACGTACAGTATTTTAACGTTAATTTTTTTCTGTCTTGGGGAAAAAATACGTATTTTGGATTGTTTTGTTGGATGCATTCTTTGGTTTATGACGATGTTTGCGTGCGTGTCATACAGTTTTCTTGACTTGCAAGTAACTGTCCCGTTGATCACCGATGTCTGTTAATTCTTGTGCATACTGAAGGATTTTTGTTGCCATTTGCATTGCTTCCTTGCTGAATGGTGGCTTGTCATCAGGAGTTGAATCGATGCCTTGTTGTTTAAAGTTTCGTAGATTTGCGTCTTTCCGACTCCAAGTGTCTGCCGGATCTTTTTAAGTTTGTGTCCAGCCTCGCTCAAACGGATGCATTTCACTCGCTGCGCTCCAGTCGTTACAGTTCTTCGTTTCGATGCGATGATCTACACGACGTAAGTGAATAAAGTTAAAATCTTTCACCATTACAGTAAAACGCACGCCAATAAAAAGTCACTTACACGTCTTAGTTTCAAATCTGATGAATGAAAACGGCGAAGCGAACACGTTTCTTCAGTCGTGTCGAGTGGGTGCTGCATTTAAGCTAGTGCCGCGTTCTACAGGACGTAAGTGAATAAAGTTAAAATCATTCACAATTACAGTAAAACGCACGGCAATAAAAATTCACTTGCACATCGTCGTTTAGAATCTGATGATCAAAAAACGTTAAGTGAAAACTTGTTTCAGTGTTGTATTTTCCGTCGCATCGGGTGGGCGTTGCCTGTATTTAAGCTCCCGCGGCATTACACCTCCATCCGGGTTACGGGTAGTGGAATTTCCGCTTACGCAACTTCTGGTAACATGTAATATCATAGTTAAAATGTTAATGCATAGGTTTTTATTCCGGGTGAAGGATATTCCTTTGCATAGAATTCCGGGGATGGGAATATTTGCTGTACACTTTTTCAAGTTCACCCTGCTCCTCCCTCCTGCCTGCTTTTTGGGGTCCACCACCACCATACTATGTGACAACTTTTTGGGAGGGTTGTGTCCCAAAATGTTCCACACCGGAAAAAAAGAGTATTTTATGAAAACCATTTTACTTGATTTTTTAAAAATACGTTCTACATAATTACCAGTGACGTCCAGTCAGGGGAGGCAGGTGAGGCTGTGCCTCACTTGTCATCGTGAGAGGAAAAAGAAATGAAATAATAAATTAAGTATTCGTATTTGTCCTCTGGACGGTGATTTTGTTTTTTGTGTGATTTTTGTTGTTTTGGTTATGAGATGGAAAAAGCCAAGACAACACATTCAATGTAAAAATCTCCCTAGATAGTTGATGTGATTCATTCATTCATCTTCCGAACCGCTTGATCCTCACTAGGGTTGCGGGGGGTGCTGGAGCCTATCCCAGCTCTCTCCAGGCAATAGGCGGGGGACACCCTGAATCGGTTGCCAGCCAATCACATTATGACCGTACTAACTTGGCATGGTGAATTTAATTTGTGTTTGACAAGGATGTCAAAAGCTCAACGTTTATTTTGGAGTACATTCTGTCAGTGTCATCGTTGCCATTAAATCGGATTGGCTGCCAAAGCGGGAATCACTTGTTGGAGATCTGAGTGAAGACGCCATTCTTATTGCTCTTGAAACTTCCGGAGGAACATCCAGCAGCTCGCAGGTGCTAGCAAACTCTGTCACGTAGCCAAATTCAGCAAATACAGTATAACAGGACTCGCTTGGAGACACCAAAACTCAGCGTAACTGAGGTAGGTAACTAAGGTTTTTCTTGCTTTTGTTATAATTAGGTCTGTCACAATGGAATATGTTCAGAATCTATTATTTTATTGATTATTCTATCGATTAATCAAGTAATCAGATGAATTTTTATTTTGCATTAAAATGTTTAAAAAAATGTTTTTTACTGCATATTCACCAATTGTTGTATAATTGGGATTGTTTTGTCGTTGACTTTAAAAAGAGCTTGAGAACAAATAGGCAGAATCACATGAGAGGGATTAAAGTTGTACTCACAAACTGTCAAAGTTATCAATTAGATATTCATGTTCAAGACACAATATGGAGAGGTTTCAGTTCTCTGCAGCGTTTCCCGCTAGATCCCGGATCTAGCCGCTATGTGTCGATGTGTGTGTATGTTAGTGAAAACGTGTGTGATCATTACAGGAACACCAAGTAGCTATTTTGAGTTGCAGTTGATGTGGACAGCTCCATCCACGTTCGACCTTGTTCTTGTTTCGTCTGTTTACCTTATCTCTTTCCAACCGCCAACTCAGAAAAGTGGTTGTGTTCCCTAACTGTCACACAAAGCATACTTTATTACAAATATGAGCATATCTTTATTCAGAGCATAAGTATATCTTTATTAAGCGCATAAGTATTTTTTTTTCTTGAGAGCATAAGCATTTCTTTGTTGCAAGTTTAGCATTTCTTCATGATTAATGTATAATCTTATGGTAACTAAAATATGTAATTATTCCTTCACCAACAAATTTGAAGATGATTCAGTTCCTAGTTCATTCATTGTTTTCCAAAGCACTTTGCAATAGCGGATGTTTTCAAATGTCTTATCATCGAACACAAAAGATAATCAGTCTGCTTTCATGAAGGGCTACAGAAATTGATGAAAATATATTGTTACTAAGTTAAAGATCTGTGATTTTGGCCAATTTTATATTAAAGAACGGCTCTAAATACGCTGACTACAACAGCTGTATATTAATTTGATATACGTTGTTGATTAATGGGTTATTATAAATGAATAATTTTCATACCTCTACTTTATGGTAATCATCTTCAAATATTAAATTTAATTTAAAAAATCGTACCTGATCAACACAAGGCATACATGACCATGATGGTAATAATAATAATAATGAAGATTAAGATTAAGACATCCTTTATTTGTCCCACACTGGGGAATTTACAGCCTCCAGCAGCAAGAATGTGGGTAGAAAGAAGAAAGAAGAAAAAACAAACAAACACCGTTCAATTAAGTGCAATATAAATACAAAATGGATAAATCACAGTGCTATTTACAATTGTTTTTCTCATCACACACATCACATCATTTAATTATTATTATTATTATTGTTGTTATTTTTATTCCGCAGCCTGACAGCAGTCGGTAGGAACGAGTTATCTCTGCTTCTTACAGCGCGGGTGTAACAGTCTCTGGCTAAAAGAGCTACCTAGTGCTGTCAGGGCGGGCTGGAGAGGGTGGGAGGGACTGTCCATCATAGCTTTTAGCTTAGTTAGCATCCTTCTGTTGCCCACCTCCTCCAGAGTGTCAAGAGAGCAGCCCAGGACAGAACTGGCCTTCCTGACCAGTCGCTCCAGTCGCTTTCTGTCCCGGGCCGAGATGCTGCCTGACCAGCAGACAATGCCATAATGGATGGCCGAGGCCACCACCGAGTTATAGAACGTCTTAAGGAGTGACCCCTGAACCCCAAAAGACCTCAGTTTCCTGAGTAGGAAGAGTCGGCTCTGTCCTTTCCTAATCAGGGTGTCCGTGTTTGTAGACCAGTCCAGTTTGTCGTTCAGAAGAACACCAAGGTACTTGTAGGAGGTCACCCTCTCTATGTCCATACCCTGGATGTTCATCGGTGCTGGTGAGGACTGTTTCCTGCAGAAATCCACAACCAACTCCTTAGTTTTCCTAAGGTTGATCTGGAGGAGATTCTTCTGGCACCAGTCCACAAAGTCTTTCGTTAGTCCCCTGTACTCCCGATCGTCCCCCTCTGTAATGAGGCCAACAATTGCAGAGTCATCGGAGAACTTCTGAAGGTCGCAGTTTGGAGTGGCGTGTCTGAAGTCCAAGGATGTAGAGGATGAACAGGAATGGAGCCAGAACAGTCCCCTGCAGCGTTCCAGTGCTGCAGAGAAGCCTGTCCGACACACAGCTCTGCAACCTCACGTACTGCGGCCAATTTGTGAGGTAGTCTTTGATTCATGCTGTGAGATGGTGGTCCACACCGGCGTTCTGCAGTTTGCCTCCCAGCAAATTGGGCTGGATGGTGTTGAAGGCACTAGAGAAATCAAAGAACATGATTTTCACAGTGCTCCCAGCCTTCTCCAAGTGTGACAGCACTGAGTGGAGGAGGTAGATAATGGCGTCTTCCACGCCGATCCCAGGCTGATAGGCAAACTGCAGCGGGTCCACCAGCGGTCGAAGGTGGGCGAGGTCAAGTCTCTCCAGCGTCTTCATCAGGTGAGACGTCAGCGCCACCGGTGTCAGGTTGGTCCAAATTGACACTCAAGAATAACCAAAAGGAGGAGACAGGAGACTCGATTCTGGTACCAGGAGGGAACGAGGAGAAGCGTTCGGTTTCAGTTCTCCACACGGAACCCTAACGATCTCCCCCTTCACCCCCTCATTTATTGGGAAAAGCTACTACATAGGTGTGTCCAACCTAAAGGGTGGGGGCTGTTGAACACACTCTGAACTTGTTTGACTATGTGTGTGTATGTGAGTGCAAGTTACGTACATGTGTGCAAATAGACATAAACATCCCGTTGCAGCTGGTGTTGATGGCTCCATTCACGGTTCAGCCTTGTTCGCTGTTTAGTCTTAACAGTTATCTCTTCCCAGCCACGTCCTCGGAAAGGTGGTTGCGACCCTAACTTCTCACACAGTACAGCAAGCAAAAGTGAGCACATAATGAAGAACATATAATGATTATAGATGTGAGTAAATAATAAAGGATACATCTTTATTGAAAGCATAAGCGTTCTTCATTGCAGGCAAAGCCAACTAATGATTGCAAGCATAAGCGTTCTTCTTTGCAAGCAAAATCAAACTATACTGACAGGCAGAAGCATTCTTCATTGCGAGCATAAAATGACGACACGAGAATCAACCGAATAATACGTGAATGTATGATTACTAAACAATAATAAACCCAACAACCGGTCTCTAGCTGTTCAGCTCCTTAGGGTGGGGGGTCTTGGGCATTGGGACCAGGCACGAAGTTTTCCACAGCTGTGGAGCTCTGCCCAGCTTCAGGCTCAGGTTGAACATGTGCTGGACAATGTCACACAGCTGGTCAGAGCAGGTCCTGAGGAGCCGGGAACTGATCTTGTCTGGACCTGCTGCCTTCCTCACATTCATCTTCCTCAGTTGGTTCCTCACCTGCTCTATTGTGACGGACAGGCAGGAACCAGTTGACAGACTGGGTTGATGAGAGCTGGTGAAAGAGGAGGGGGAGGAGAAGAAGTCCTCAGTGAGAGTGGTTGCAGTTGGTGGTTGGGGAAGGGACAGACAACTGGTCGAAACATTTGAAAAAACGTAATGTAACAATGTAAGCTTATGTTAAATTATTAATTATTTTCATTCTATATTTGAGCATTATTTTATGTTATAGTTATCTAAATTATATTCTGTTTAATAATTGTTGAAACATTCTTATGTTGCGTCTGATTGGCTAAAGAGAAGCAGGAAGTGTTTTTGTGACTGAAAGGGGGTATGTTCTCGTTCATCTTCGGAGGTGCCGACGTTTTTTTCATTCTTCTTTTGAATAAACTGCATTAAAGGATTCCATCTCTCCATCTGTCATTCGTAAAGAAGAGCCATCCACCGAAAACAACGAACCCATCAACTTACTAATAATAATAAACATAATATGCCGATCACAGCTGTCTTGGGTAGCCGGCGGGGAACACCCTGAGCTGGTTGCCAGACAATTGTAAGGAAGAGGCACAGCTCTCTCGGCTGCAGAAGCTAGCTCTTGGGAAATGGAATGTCACCTCTCTGGCAGGGAAGGAGCCCGAGCTGGTGTATGAGGCAGAGAATTTCCGACTGGATACAGTCGGACTTGCCTCCACACACAGCCTGGGTTCTGGTACCAGTTCTCTCGAGAGGGGCTGGACTCTCTTCCACACTGGAGTTGCTCACGGTGAGAGGCGCAGAGCAGGTGTGGGCATACTCATTGCCCCCCGGCTCAGTGCCTGTACATTGGGGTTCACACCGGTAGACGAGAGGGTTGCCTCCCTCCGCCTTCGGGTGGGAGGACGGGTCCTGACTGTTGTTTGTGCACATGCACCAAACAGCAGCTCAGCATACCCACCCTTTTTGGAGTCCTTGGAGGGTGTGCTGGAGAGTACTCCTGCTGGGGACTCCCTTGTTCTGCTGGGGGACTTCAATGCTCACGTGGGCAACGACAGTGAGACCTGGAGGGGCGTGATTGGGAGGAACGGCCCCCCGGATCAGAACTTGAGTAGTGTTTTGTTATTGGACTTCTGTGCTCGTCACGGATTGTCCATAACGAACACCTTGTTCAAAAATAAGGGTGTCCATATGTGCTCTTGGCACCAGGACACCCTAGGCCGCAGTTCGATGATCGACTTTGTAGTTGTATCATCGGATTTGCGGCCACATGTTCTGAACACTCGGGTGAAGAGAGGGGCGGAGCTGTCAACTGATCACCACCTGGTGGTGAGTAGGCTCCGATGGTGGGGGAGGATGCCGGTCTGTCCTGGCAGACCCAAACGTATTGTGAGGGTTTGTTGGGAGCGTATGGCGGAATCCCCTGTCAGAAAGAGTTTCAACTCCCACCTTCGACAGAGCTTTTCCCATGTTCCGGGGGAGGCGGGGGACATTGAGCCCGAGTGGACCATGTTCCTCTATTGTTGAGGCGGCCAATCTGAGTTGTGGCCGTAAGGTGGTTGGTACCTGTCGTGGCGGCAACCCCCGTACTCGCTGGTGGACACCAGCAGTAAGGGATGCCGTCAAGCTGAAGAAGGAGTCCTATCGAGCCTTTATGGCCTGTGGGACCCCAGAGGCAGCTGACGGGTATCGACTGGCCAAGCGGAACGCAGCTTCGGTGGTCGCCGAGGCAAAAACCCGAGCATGGGAAGAGTTTGGTGAGGCCATGGAAGCCGACTTCCGGACGGCTTCGAAGAAATTCTGGTCCACCATACGACGTCTCAGGAGGGGGAAGCAGTGCACCACATGTTGTGGGGCTGTCCTGGTTGACACGCCTCTGCAACATCGCGTGGTCAACAGGGAGAGTGCCTCTGGATTGGCAGACCGATGTGGTAGTCCCTCTTTTTAAAAAGGGGGACCGGAGGGTGTGTTCCAACTATAGAGGGATCACACTCCTCAGCCTCCCTGGTAAGGTCTATTCAGGGGTGCTGGAGAGGAGGGTCCGTCAGGAAGTCGAGCCTCAGATTGAGGAGGAGCAGTGTGGTTTTCGTCCCGGCCGTGGAACAGTGGACCAGCCCTACACCCTTAGCAGGGTCCTCGAGGGTATGTGGGAATTCGCCCAACCAGTCTACATGTGTTTTGTGGACTTGGAGAAGGCGTTTGACCGTGTCCCCCGGGGAGTTCTGTGGTTCGAGGGAATGGGGTACCGGAACCCCCTGATACGGGCTGTTCGGTCACTATACCACCGATGTCAGAGTTTGGTTCGCATTGCCGGCAGTAAGTCGGAATCGTTTCCAGTGGGGGTAGGACTCCGCCAAGGCTGCCCTTTGTCACCGATTTTGTTCATAACCTTTATGGACAGAATTTCTAGGCGCAGCCGAAGCGTTGAGGGGGTCCGTTTTGGGGCCCTCAGTATTGCATCCCTGCTTTTTGCAGATGATGTGGTGCTGTTGGCTCCTTCAAACAGGGCTCTCAAAACTCTCACTGGAGCGTTTCGCAGCCGGGTGTGAAGCGGTTGGGATGAAGATCAGCACCTCCAAATCTGAAACCATGGTCCTCAGTCGAAAAAGGGTGGAGTGCCCCCTCTGGGTCGGGGGGGAAATCTTGCCCCAAGTGGCGGAGTTTAAGTATCTTGGGGTCTTGTTCACGAGTGGGGGCAGAAGGGAGCGGGAGATCGACAGGCGGATTGGTGAAGCGTCTGCTGTGATGCGGACGTTGTATCGGTCTGTCATGGTGAAGAGGGAGCTGAGCCAAAGGGCGAAGCTCTCAATTTACCGGTCGATCTACGTTCCAACCCTCATCTATGGTCAGGAGCTATGGGTCGTGACCGAAAGAACGAGATCCCGGTTACAAGCGGCCAAAATAAGTTTTCTCCGCAGGGTGTCCGGGCTCTCCCTTAGAGATAAGGTGAGAAGCTCGGTCATCCGAGAGGGGCTCAGAGTCGAGCCGCTTCTCCTCCATATCGAGAGGAGCCAGATGAGGGGGCTTGGGCATCTGATTTGGATGCCTCCCGAGCGCCTCCCCGGTGAGGTGTTCCGGTCATGCCCCACCGGGAGGAGACCCCGAGGAAGACCAAGGACACGCTCTATGTCACCCAGCTTGCCTGGGAACGACTCGGGATCCCCCGGGGAGAGCTGGACGGACTAGGGAGAGGGAAGTCTGGGCTTCCCTGCTAAAGCTGTTGCCCCCGCGACCCGGCCCCGGATAAGCGGTAGATGATGGATGGATGGATGGATGGATGGATGGATGGATGGATGGATGGATGGATGGATGGAGGCACAGCTCTCGGCACAAGCTGATCACGCACAACAGCTTGAAGGGGGCACCAACAATACAAGCTCTTAAAAATCTTGTAATGTCCGAGTTTAGAGGCTTTATAAATCCCTCCAATGATCATCAGAACTTGGGAGCGCCGCCCGTTTATTGTCTGTGTCTTTACAACACGCGACAACAGCAAACCCTCACTTCGTCGCCCTCTTCTTACGTCACTACAAACTATGCATGACAAACGGCGACCAGAGTACATAACCCACTCTTGAGCCTACAATCATAATAATAGGGATTGCAATAACAACAGTATATAATGTTTATAATGAAGGTGTGTAAAGTAGGTTAATAAATATATCTCATGCAAAAATAACGGAGGTTTATGTATGCGAAAACGGATCAATCTCTGTGCGGACCCCTCGTCGTTGTAGCTTTGGTGCCCCACCACCTGTCTCTCTTATGTTCCCTAGTTCCCGACCAAACTTTTGTACCTCAAGAAATGCTCGTGGCGATTGCGTTACACAAGCTTGCCAAAAACAACCCAAAACGATGTCGTGGAAACGCTGTGACCTGCACATTAATTACGGGATGAAAATTAAATGGAATACTATATTACGAGACAAAGTGGTTTATATGCAACTACTATGTCGACATTTTCAAGAGGTTCATAGGGCAAGAGCGACATCTATAGATAAATTGTAATCGGGAAAAATGTCATATTCCCTTTCATATTCACTGTTGTCGCATTATGTCCAGAATATTTATTTAGTGCCTATCAGTCAATGTCGATAAAGGTAGAAAACTGAAATTTTCATGTAGCTGTGTTTTAAATACAGGCCTACATCATAACATATTTTGGAAAATGTGTGTACCATGGTTCCAAACAATATTACACTGTAGAAATTCGGATAATTTTGTCTACCGGAAGTGCTGAAGCTCATGTCTGTGTAAAAGGATCCCCCAATCACTTAACTGGCTCTACCTTATGTAATTTAATTGAAAGACCAAATTATGGTGTTGAAAATCAGTACCAGGAAATAAAAAAGTAATCCCTGATGCTGTTGTAGAACAACCCCCCGCCCCACACACACACACACACACACACGCACACACACACACACTTGTGTGCCGGCATACCAATAGATCAGATCCCACTCATTGACAGTGTGGATGTTAAAGAACATTAAGAATATATAACAATTTCGGAACCAGATCTGTCTCTTATTATCAATATAGTATTTATTCAAGGTGATTTTATAATTAATTTTGACTCTGTTGGTCTGTAAGTCAGAATACTGAGTTTAAAGTGAGAATTCTGAAATTAAAGTCAGAATCTTGCCAACCTTATTTTTTTCTTTCTTCATTGGCCCTAGTCCTCTTCCGTAGGTCTGCCATAACATCCATCCATATTTTCTGTCATGCTTGAGCCCCCACATGAGTTGCTACACGCACCGCGACAGTAGGTGGCGGTATAGGCATTCAACGCTGATTTACTTATTTACCAATGACGGAAGTAGTGTTTTGGCGAGTTGATGCCTGTCATGATTGTACCATTGGGAGGCGTTTTTGTTTTACTCGCAATTATGGTATTTATGATACGTTTATATATAGTTGTCCGGAATGGGAAACATTGTAAACCTGGTAACAAAGGCCGGATTACGCTCCTTGTCGTTGCAGGATCAGGTAAAAAGTGATACGTCGTGAAACTGTTCTCTTGAGGTTCGATGTCACCAGTCGCCTGGTGGTTTGTTTATGCTTGGAAATGTTCCACTTTATAATTGAGCAAGCTGTCCGTCTATTAACATTCGCCAAATTCGGGGTTGTTTTTCTCAATTCACCATACAAGGATAAGCACATATCTTGTATCCGTGTTTTGGCCTGACTCGGACCACCGAGCAAATGTATACATACTGCATGGATGTATACGTTTTCAACCCGGCTTACTCTGAATCGAGTCGCTGGAGTCGATCCCAGACTTCAGGCAGAAGGCAGACGACACCCCGGTCGCCAGTCACTTGCAGGGCACACATAGAGAACAGCCATTCACACCCACATCCACACCGTCATTGAGTTGGAACCGATCCCACAAATGTATTAATGCAGTTTTCATATTTGAGAAATAATTTGACGATCGAGAACTAATACCTGATGACTGCCAATTAGTTTTATAACAAACGCTCTTAAGAGCAATAATTTGGCATTAAAACAAAATTGACAATCCATGTGTTGGAAGACTAATATTAATCAAATTTACACCTTTATGAGCCGACCAATTCGTTTGTCAGTTTCAAAACTCGCATCTCTGACAGAGCTGTGACCGTGTTCCGCAACTCCATTGCTGAAGAAAGTGAAAATTTTACTCGTGGCCCATTCGAGCCATTATTATTGATCTTCACGTGGTCAAAGACTGCCACTTTGTGGTCGATCCATGGACAATCAGTCTGTCTCTCTCATCTCCCTCGGTCCTAACTCTCAATCAAACTATGAAACAGCAGGAGAGAAGAGTCGAAGCGAATGCTAATCATTAAGCTAAAATTGCGTCACTTAAACACCAGAAAAAGTGCTTCAGTGTCCAGTACGGTTCACAGAAATGTGGCTATAACCGCTTTGGAAGGAGGTTTATAAATCTATGTTGCGGTTGTCGTTATTTGTTGTCTTTGTTACTCTATGTTATTGTAAACCTGGTCAATGTGTTTTCAGGTGGTCACACTACAGAAATCCTGCGATTGATGAAGAGCCTCTCCAGTGCTTACTCACCGCGATTCTATGTTATTGCGGATACAGACAGGATGAGTGAAGAGAGAATCCGCACATTTGAAAAATCCAATCATCTTTTGTACTCTGATCCACAGGTATTCAACCTATTTTACTTGACCTGTCTTTACATTGTGGAACCAACCAAAATATTGCAAAAGACAAGCTTTCAACCCAAATTTATTTGTAGAGCACATTGTAGGGTTGACCAAAGTGCTATACACTTCATTTAAAAAATGAACTTTTCAGAAAAGAAGTCACAAATGAATAACTAAAACGCCAAACTCACAACTCCTTATGAATGACCCGGCAACGCCAAGAAGAAGTGGGTTTTAAAACATCATTTAAAAGATGTCAACATCGCTTATGTAGGGCTGTAGCTCTCAAATATTTTGGTATTCTGATTCAACAGAAAATTCTGTCCCAAAAAAAACATCCATCCATCCATCCATCCATCCATCCATTATCTACCGCTTATCAGGGCCCGGGTTGCGGGGGCAACAGCTTTAGCAGGGAAGCCCAGACTTCCCTCTCCCTAGCTACTTCTTCCAGCTCTCCCCGGGGGATCCTGAGTCGTTCCCAGGCAAGCTGGGTGACATAGTCTCTCCAGCGTGTCCTGGGTCTTCCTCTGGGTCTCCTCCCGGTGGGACATGACCGGAACACCTCACCGGGGATGCGCTCAGGAGGCATCCGAATCATATGCCCAAGCCACCTCATCTGGCTCCTCTCGATGTGGAGGAGAAGTGGCTCGACTCTGAGCCCCTCCCGGATGACTGAGCTTCTCACCTTATCTCTAAGGGAGAGCCCGGACACCCTGCGGAGAAAACTCATTTCAGCCGCTTGTATCCTGGATCTCGTTCTTTCGGTCACGACCCATAGCTCGTGACAATAGGTGAGGGTTGGGACGTAGATCGACCGGTAAATTGAGAGCTTCGCCCTTTGGCTCAGCTCCTTCTTCACCACGACAGACCGATACAACGTCCGCATCACAGCAGACGCTGCACCGATCCACCTGTCGATCTCTCGCTCCCTCCTGCCCTCACTCGTGAACAAGACCCCAAGATACTTAAACTCCGCCACTTGGGGCAAGATTTCCCCCCCGACCCGGAGGGGGCACTCCACCCTTTTCCGACTGAGGACCATGGTTTCAGATTTGGAGGTGCTGATTTTCATCCCAACCGCTTCACACTCGGCTGCGAAACGCTCCAGTGAGAGTTGGAGAGCCCCGTTTGAAGGAGCCAACAGCATCACATCATCTGCAAAAAGCAGGGATGTAATACTGAGGCCCCCAAAACGGACCCCCTCAACGCTTCGGCTGCGCCTAGAAATTCTGTCCATAAAGGTTATGAACAGAATCGGCGACAAAGGGCAGCCTTGGCGGAGTCCTACCCCCACTGGAAACGATTCCGACTTATTGCCGGCAATGCGAACCAAACTCTGACATCGGTGGTATAGTGACCGAACAGCCCGTATCAGGGGGTTCGGTACCCCATACCCACGAAGCACCCCCCACAGAACTCCCCGAGGGACACGGTCAAACGCCTTCTCCAAGTCCACAAAACACATGTAGACTGGTTGGGCGAATTCCCACATACCCTCAAGGACCCTGCTAAGGGTGTAGAGCTGATCCACTGTTCCAAGGCCGGGACGGAAACCACACTGCTCCTCCTCAATCTGAGGCTCGACTTCCTGATGGACACTCCTCTCCAGCACCCCTGAATAGACCTTACCAGGGAGGCTGAGGAGTGTGATCCCTCTGTAGTTGGAACACACCCTCCGGTCCCCCTTTTTAAAAAGAGGGACTACCACCCCGGTCTGCCAATTGAGAGGCACTCTCCCTGTTGACCACGCGATGTTGCAGAGGCGTGTCAACCAGGACAGCCTCACAGGACAGCCTTGAGGAACTCCGAGCGGATCTCATCCACCCCTGGGGCCTTGCCACCGAGGAGCTTTTTAACCACATCGGTGACTTCAACCACAAAGAGAGTCCCCAGGCTCTGCTTCCTCCAAGGAAGGCGTGTTGGTGGAGTTGAGGAGGTCTTCGAAGTACTCTGCCCACCGGTTCACAACGTCCCGAGTCGAAGTCAGCAGCGCCCCAACCCCACTGTACACAGTGTTAGTGGTGCACTGCTTCCCCCTCCTGAGACGTCGGATGGTGGACCAGAATTTCCTCGAAGCCGTCCGGAAGTCGGCTTCCGTGGCCTCACCGAACTCTTCCCACGCTCGGGTTTTTGCCTCGGCGACCACCGAAGCCGCGGCCCGCTTGGCCAATCGATACCCGTCAGCTGCCTCTGGGGTCCCACAGGCCATAAAGGCTCGATAGGACTCCTTCTTCAGCTTGACGGCATCTCTTACTGCTGGTGTCCACCAGCGAGTACGGGGGTTGCCGCCACGACAGGCACCAACCACCTTACGGCCACAACTCAGATTGGCCGCCTCAACAATAGAGGCACGGAACATGGTCCACTCGGGCTCAATGTCCCCCGCCTCCCCCGGAACATGGGAAAAGCTCTGTCGGAGGTGGGAGTTGAAACTCCTTCTGACAGGGGATTCCGCCAGACGCTCCCAACAAACCCTCACTATACGTTTGGGTCTGCCAGGACGGACCGGCATCTTCCCCCACCATCGGAGCCTACTCACCACCAGGTGGTGATCAGTTGACAGCTCCGCCCCTCTCTTCACCCGAGTGTCCAGAACATGCGGCCGCAAATCCGATGATACAACTACAAAGTCGATCATCGAACTGCGGCCTAGGGTGTCCTGGTGCCAAGTGCACATATGGACACCCTTATGTTTGAACAAGGTGTTCGTTATGGACAATCCGTGACGAGCACAGAAGTCCAATAACAAAACACCACTCGGGTTCTGATCGGGGGGGCCGTTCCTCCCAATCACGCCCCTCCAGGTATCACTGTCATTGCCCACGTGAGCATTGAAGTCCCCCAGTAGAACAAGGGAGTCCCCAGCAGGAGTACTCTCCAGCACACCCTCCAAGGACTCCAAAAAGGGTGGGTATGCTGAGCTGCCGTTTGGTGCATATGCACAAACAACAGTCAGGACCCGTCCACCCACCCGCAGGCGGAGGGAGGCAACCCTCTCGTCTACCGGTGTGAACCCTAATGTACAGGCACTGAGCCGGGGGGCAATGAGTATGCCCACACCTGCTCTGCGCCTCTCACCGTGACCAACTCCAGAGTGGAACAGAGTCCAACCCCTCTCGAGAGAACTGGTACCAGAACCCAGGCTGTGTGTGGAGGCAAGTCCGACTATATCCAGTCGGAAATTCTCTGCCTCACACACCAGCTCGGGCTCCTTCCCTGCCAGAGAGGTGACATTCCATGTCCCAAGAGCTAGCTTCTGTAGCCGAGGATCGGACCGCCAGGGTCCCCGCCTTTGGCTGCAGCCCAGCTCACATTGCACCCGACCCCTTTGCCCCCTCTCATCGGTGGTGAGCCCATGGGAATGGGGACCGACGTTGCCTCTTCGGGCTGTGCCCGGCCGGGCCCCATGGGTGTAAGCCCGGCCACCAGGCGCCTGCCAACGAGCCCCACCTCCAGGCCTGGCTCCAGAGGGGGGCCCCGGTGACCCGCGTCCGGGCAAGGGAAACCTAGATCCATTTATTTCGATCATCATTGGGGTCTTTGAGCCGTGCTTTGTCTGGCCCCTCACCTAGAACCTGTTTGCCATGGGTGACGCTGCCAGGGCATAAAGCCCCAGACAACTTAGCTTCTAGGATCATTGGGACACACAAACCCCTCCACCACGGTAAGGTGACGACTCACAGAGGGAAAAAAAAAAAAACAATTTGGATAAAAGTAAAAAAATAAATATAATTTTGCCTGATTAACGCATAGTTATGAAGACAGAAGAAAGATAACTCATTTCACTTCATAATGAGCACAAACTAGTTTTCACTCTATAACTTTAACTGTTAATAATTTATGGCTTCGATATCCAAAACATGTACAGTAGGTTAATTGATCACTCTAAATTGAGAGGTTGGATTTGGCCTCGGTTTTAATTATGTCAGGAACAGATGAAAATAAGATTTTGAGACCACATGACCTTGAAAATTAAATAAATGGCCTGTTTTCTAGTTTACCATTCATCGGATCCCACGCAGCCGAGAGGTACATCAGTCATGGGCTTCTTCGGTTTTCAGCACACTCAATGCCCAATTTTACTCGATACACGTGATCTTCAGACTCAGACCAGATGTGGTGAGTAAAATCTAAATCTGTCTATTTTTTTTGTTTCACTCACAGTCACAGTATTATTTATTTTAGGTTTTAATAAATTCAGTTTCTTGACAGGTTGAGTAGTGTTTTGCTTGGACTTACGTGCTCATCACAGATTGAAGCCACATGTATGTGTGCACTTGGTACCAGGACACACTTGGCTGCAGTTCGCTGATAGAGTTTGTGGTCATTTCATTGGCTCTGCGGCTTCACATTTTGGACAGCTCGGTGAAAAGAGAGCTCATAGCTGATCACCACCTAGTTACGTTTTAGCTTGATTTGACCAGACAGACATAACACAAATGTAATGAGTTTGCTGTGACCGTCCGACCAATTCGTTTGTCAGTTTCAAAACTCCCATCTCTGACAGAGCTCCACCCACGTATCAGGGTAGGCGGGCCACATTGAGTCCATTGCTGAAGAAGGTGAACATTTTACTCTGGCCCATTCGAGCCATTATTATTGATCTTCACGTGGTCTCTCTCATCTCCCTCGGTCCTAAGTCTCAATCAAACTTTGAAACAGCAGGAGAGAAGAGTCGAAGCGAATGCTAATCATTAAGCTAAAATTGTGTCACTTAAACACCAGAAAAAGTGCTTCAGTGTCCAATACGGTTCACAGAAGTATGGCTATAACCGTGTTCAAGCGGCAACCAGGCATGAACAGCAAGTCAGCATTTCAATTGTCTATAGAGAGAAAACTAATAGCAAGGTGAACAGTGACGCTGTAAGCGAGCGCACACACCTCAAAACCAAAAATGAATCAATTACATCAGCCTCGGAGAGGCGCTAACTGTAACAATGTCAAAAGTATATGACTTAATTTGTTAAATATTTCCTATATCAGCTTTGTATTTGTGTTAGTTTGCTCTAGTTTGAACCCAACCCTGCGTTTTGAGATACACACAAAGATAGAGCTCAAAATAATGTTGGATCTATAAAATAACATTAGCTTTTTCAAATACAGTATAATACAATTTTAAAAAGCTGACCGACATAAAATTGCAAAATTGGAATGAAAAGAAGAATAAGTTGGATTTGAACGTCTCATAGAAACCGTTGTGTTGGACAATGATATTAATTTTATGCCATATTGCTTAACCTTCAGTATCAATTTGAAGATAATATGAAAAAGAATTTACATACAATAACATTTATGTACAATGAACATACAAAATTATGTAAAAAAATTGATTACAATACAGTATCAGACACATTCATAGATAGACAAATAGATCAAAAGGAGTAGTTCGTGCTTAATTGGACCAAATTAAAAACTTGAAAAAAGAACTGCCTTCCTCACACAGCCTTGTCAGTGTCTTTACATTATTAGAGTAATAGCTCTTAATATACTCAATGTCGGGTACTAAAAAAAGCGGCAATGTGAATCTTGTCCAGTCTCTTGCATTCAGTCTCCATCATACACAAAGGTTTGACTTACAATTTGGAGTGATAGTCATCAAACTTCGAGACACAGTTGACATCAAAAACTCGCTAAAGTGGTTCGCTGTTATATTGACATGACTAATCAATTTTAATGGGTTTTTTTGGGGGGGGTCACACAATGACTTGTCATTCCCATGGCAGCATTTTGATCAAGACAGGCTTTTTGCAGGGTATCTATGATATTTTGTTATTTGTACAAATTGTTATAGCCATGTATGTATTTTTTGCACATTCCAGAAATGTACTAAAGTAATTGAGAAAAAAACAGGAAATTATTTTAAACTATGAATAAAAAAAAATATGCAAATCCACGGGTACTGAATCACAAGTATGCTGTGCTCTATTCATGCCTTGGCACTGTGCTGATGTTGTTTTGCTTTCCCTTTATATATTTTGTTATTTTAGGTGCTGTGTAACGGCCCAGGCACCTGTGTTCCACTTTGCGTAGCAGGGCTCCTGCTTGGAATTCTGGGAATCAAAAAAGTCTTGATTGTTTTTATTGAGAGCATTTGTCGTGTGGAGTCACTTTCGCTCACAGGAAGAATCCTTTACCACTTTGCAGACTATTTTTTTGTGCAGTGGGTCAGTCTGAGGAACAACTATCCAAAGTCTATTTTCCTTGGGAGACTTGTGTAACCATTTATTTTTGTAGCAGGAAAAAGTAATGTACAGAAAGTCAAATGTATTTGAATAAATGTTACTTGTGCATTTTTATCGACCTCTTTTATTATTTCATTGGACCAGAGCCTATTACATTTTATGAGAAAAATCCAGTGTTGTAGGTCAAACCTTCCCAAAAGATTAGAAGTTGGTGGAGCACTGCCAACATTCATTCGTTTATTCATTTGCTTAATATACAGATTAAGCTGTTCCACAGACCCGAGATTCATTTTACGCTTCACAGTGCGCTGCACATTTTCAATAGGAGACAGGTGTGGACTGCAGGCAGGTCAGTCTTGTACCCAACACACTGTTATAATAAAGCCACACTGTTATAACACCCACGGCATGTTGTTTGGCATCATCTTGCCAAAATAAGCAGGGGCACCCGAAAGAGATGTTACCTGGATGGCAGCATAAGGTATGTTTCTCCAAAACCCGTATGTACGTTTCAGCATTCATGGCGCCTTCACAGGCGTGTCTTACCCACATTATTGACCTGAACACAGTACCCATATCATATCAGATGCCCACAATTTCCAAAAACAATTCAACATGTGGGCTCGTCAGACCACAAAGCACTTTTCCACTTTGCATTCAGCCCAGCTTAGATGAGCTCTGGCCCAGAGAAGCTGGTGGCGTTTCTGGCTTTTGCTTTGCATCGTAGAGTTTTAAGTTGCACTAAACAGATGGAGAGACAAACTTTATTTACTGTTATATTAAATATCTTTTACACGTGTTGCCAACTGTAACTGTACAGTCATCTGATTATATAAATAATAAGACATAAACAATTCCCAAATTGAGGAATGTTGTCGTTTGAGGAATTTTCACCGCATATTACGTTAAACGGTAAGGTGTTTGTGTTCCAAGGAAAATTTTGTACAATAATTACACTTTACTGGTGAAAGGGTGGGGGGAGGCGGCCCGGTAGTCCAGTGGTTAGCACGTCGGCTTCACAGTGCAGAGGTAAAGCGTTCGATTCCAGCTCCGGCCTCCCTGTGTGGAGTTTGCATGTTCTCCCCGGGCCTACGTGGGTTTTCTCCGGGTGCTCCGGTTTCCTCCCACATTCCAAAAACATGCATAGCAAGCTGATTGGACGCTCTAAATTGTCCCTAGGTGTGAGTGTTGGTGTGGATGGTTGTTCGTCTCTATGTGCCCTGCGATTGGCTGGCAACTGATTCAGGGTGTCCCCCGCCTACTGCCCGAAGACGGCTGGGATAGGCTCCAGCACCCCCCGCGACCCTAGTGAGGATCAAGCGGTTCGGAAAATGGATGGATGGATGGGGTGGGGGGAATCATGTATCCCAATTTAGCTTGTTACCGTGTCAAAGGATATGAAACGTTTACATGCTATTGCATTAGGCCTGTGCACTTTATGTTGAAGAATTATTTTGTCATATATTTTTTTGTCATTCCCAGTCAAGGCTGCCCAACCAGTTGACCATGTCTGTCTGTGTACGTGTTATTAATATGCAATATTTTTGTGTTGTGCACACTCTCAGTTTCACTTTCACAAAGGTTTTGTTTTTTAACTGTCATTAAAAGTTTGTCCCCTCCGTGAGTCGTCACCTTACCGTGGTGGAGGGATTTGTGTGTCCCAATGATCCTAGAAGCTAAGTTGTCTGGGGCTTTATGCCCCTGGCAGGGTCACCCATGGCAAACAGGTTCTAGGTGAGGGGCCAGACACAGCACGGCACAAAGACCCCAATGATGATTGCAATAAATGGATCTAGGTTTCCCTTGCCCGGACGCGGGTCACCGGGGCCCCCCTCTGGAGCCAGGCCTGGAGGTGGGGCTCGTTGGCAAGCGCCTGGTGGCCGGGCCTACATCCATGGGGCCCGGCCGGGCACAGCCCGAAGAGGCAACGTGGGTCCCCCTTCCCATGGGCTCACCACCCATGAGAGGGGCCAAAGGGGTCGGGTGCAATGTGAGCTGGACGGCAGCCAAAGGCGGGGACCCTGGTGGTCCCATCCTCGGCTGCAGAAGCTAGCTCTTGGGACATGGAATGTCACCTCTCTGGCAGGGAAGGAGCCCGAGCTGGTGTGTGAGGCAGAGAATTTCCGACTGGATATAGTCGGACTTGCCTCCACACACAGCCTGGGTTCTGGTACCAGTTCTCTCGAGAGGGGTTGGACTCTCTTCTACTCTGGAGTTGCTCACGGTGAGAGGCGCAGAGCAGGTGTGGGCATACTCATTGCCCCCTGGCTCAGTGCCTGTACATTGGGGTTCACACCGGTAGACGAGAGGGTTGCCTCCCTCCGCCTTCGGGTGGGTGGACGGGTCCTGACTGTTGTTTGTGCATATGCACCAAACAGCAGCTCAACATACTCACCCTTTTTGGAGTCCTTGGAGGGTGTGCTGGAGAGTACTTCTGCTGGGGGACTCCCTTGCTCTGCTGGGGGACTTCAATGCTCACGTGGGCAATGACAGTGAGACCTGGAGGGGCGTGATTGGGAGGAACGGCCCCCCCGATCAGAACCTGAGTGGTGTTTTGTTATTGGACTTCTGTGCTCGTCACGGATTGTCCATAACGAACACCTTGTTCAAACATAAGGGTGTCCATATGTGCACTTGGCACCAGGACACCCTAGGCCGCAGTTCGATGATCGACTTTGTAGTTGTATCATCGGATTTGCGGCAGCATGTTTCGGACACTCGGGTGAAGAGAGGGGCGGAGCTGTCAACTGATCACCACCTGGTGGTGAGTAGGCTCCGATGGTGGGGGAAGATGCCGGTCCGTCCTGGCAGACCCAAACGTATAGTGAGGGTTTGTTGGGAGCGTCTGTCGGAATCCCCTGTCAGAAGGAGTTTCAACTCCCACCTCCGACAGAGCTTTTCCCATGTTCCGGGGGAGGCGGGGGACATTGAGCCCGAGTGGACCATGTTCCGTGCCTCTATTGTTGAGGCGGCCAATCTGAGTTGTGGCCGTAAGGTGGTTGGTGCCTGTCGTGGCGGCAACCCCCGTACTCGCTGGTGGACACCAGCAGTAAGGGATGCCGTCAAGCTGAAGAAGGAGTCCTATCGAGCCTTTATGGCCTGTGGGACCCCAGAGGCAGCTGACGGGTATCGACTGGCCAAAATGCTCCTCGGTGGCAAGGCCCCAGGGGTGGATGAGATCCGCCCGGAGTTCCTCAAGGCTCTGGATGTTGTGGGGCTGTCCTGGTTGACACGCCTCTGCAACATCGCGTGGTCAACAGGGAGAGTGCCTCTGGATTGGCAGACCAGGGTGGTAGTCCCTCTTTTTAAAAAAGGGGACCGGAGGGTGTGTTCCAACTACAGAGGGATCACACTCCTCAGCTTCCCTGGTAAGGTGATGCGGTGCTGTTGGCTCCTTCAAACGGGGCTCTCCATCTCTAACTGGAGCGTTTCACAGCCGAGTGTGAAGCGGTTGGGATGAAAATCAGCACCTCCAAATCTGAAACCATGGTCCTCAGTCGGAAAAGGGTGGCGTGCCCCCTACGGGTCGGGGAAGAGATCTTACCCCAAGTGGAGGAGTTCAAGTATCTTGGGGTCTTGTTCACGAGTGGGGGTAGGAGGGAGCGGGAGATCGACAGGCGGATCGGTGCAGCGTCAGCTGTGATGCGGACGTTGTATCGGTCTGTCGTGGTGAAGAAGCAGCTGAGCCAAAGGGCGAAGCTCTCAATTTACCGGCCGATCTACGTCCCAACCCTCACCTATGGTCACGAGCTAATGGTCGCCGAAAGAACGAGATCCCGGATACAAGCGGCTGAAATGAGTTTTCTCCGCAGGGTGTCCGGGCCCTCCCATAGAGATATGGTGAGAAGCTCGGTCATCCGGGAGGGGCTCAGAGTCGAGCTACTTCTCCTCCACATTGAGAGGAGCCAGATGAGGTGGCTTGGGCATCTGATTCGGATGCCTCCTGAGCGCCTCCCCGGTTAGGTGTTCCGGTCATGTCCCACCGGGAGGAGACCCCGAGGAAGACCCAGGACATGCTGGAGAGACTGTCACCCAGCTTGCCTGGGAACGACTCGGGATCCCCCGGGGAGAGCTGGAAGAAGTAGCTAGGGAGAGGGAAGTCTGGGCTTCCCTGCTAAAGCGACCTGGCCCCGGATAAGCGGTAGATGATGGATGGATGGATAAAAGTTTGTTTTATGTATAATTCATAATTCACTGATGGCATCTGAAGTGCCTTTAATGATCTTTAAGACAATACATGTGAGCTATGATTGTGATGTTGCTGCACCTAAGACGCTGCCAAAGTGCATTCCATGCCGCCGCGTCAGGTCTCGACTATAGTCGGCACTGCTTTGTTTTTACAAACTCACAAGCTCTTGTATCGGCGTTATTTTTCTATTTCGTTCTTGTTCATGTTGTTTATGGTTGTTGCTCATCATGGCATGTGAGTGTGTGTGCATGCACGTGTGGTAGTGGGTCAATCGCGGGAGGTTGGTTGCTTGAAAAGTCAATCTTCGATCAAAAAAAGGTTGGGCACCCCTGTTCCTAGTCATTTTCAAGAGTCAAAACAGACACCAAAATCATTGCATCACTCACCGTGTCGTGAAGATGCAGCTGCCTGTGAGCTGCGGGTGGTTTCTTCTTCACAAAGAACTTCATGAAATGAAATGAGATGAAAATCATTGCATTTCATCTCCTTCATTTTTAACATTGGATTCTCAGGCACTATCTTGATTTGAACTCAAACAGAAAAATAAATATTGCCTTGAAAATAAACAACATAAATTGAAAAGTTTGAAATCAAAATAAATAAACATGCCTTTGTTCCATGGAACTAATCACATTAACAACAACAGCAACAACAAAAATGGAGCTCACGTAAATCAGCCCCCTCGAAGCAGACATTTAAACTTTGGGACAAAACACTCTCCCTTGGGAAACAAATTGCACCATACACATACCATTTTTGTGTGGGCTTATAACATGACGAAAACACTTTGGAAATATTTGTTTATTGCTTGAAGGGATTTCCCCTTGAGATGCCTCTAATCACTCACACTTTCATTTGTAGCTGCATGTTTATTTCAACCTTTGCCTGTTTGGATGTTTCCAGTCATTCAACGCCTGAATGGAAAATCATGTCCAATGATGTTGATTTAAATTTCCGACAGGACTAACAAAACGCTGCGTCCTTTTACACAAAGTACTCCAACCAGTGCCTGTTACAATACCAGCTGCAAGAATGTTTTTTTGTTTTGGAGCCAAAAAAAAATTGACAGGGAACTTTGTCAACCCAACCTGTTTGGGTTTGTCCATGCAGAGGTCACTCAGACCCCTAGATTCAACCTGCAAATCCTGCGCCGGTAGAGGTTGAAAATGACCTGCTGCATGATGCTTCTGCTCGGTGGTTACTGCTGGACTTGCCAGGATCCAGCTTTGTGGGGTTATTAGCAAAGGCCTACAGCATGACATGGCATTGGTTTCGTGTCCCCTTTAAATCAGGGCACTGTTTTTTAGGAGTTTTTAACCACTTACGTATATTCACAGCAACCAGTTATTATCGCAACCACATATTCAACATATTCTGCGAGATTGTTGCGCATCAACATTGAAGAAAGTAAAGTACGTCCGGCCGGCGCAATAGCACCTGAGTTTTCTTTTTGTGTGTTAGCCTCTTGCAGATTCTATTCCTATCATCCATCCATCCATACATCCATCTTCAAATTCCCTTATCCTCACAAGAATCGCGGGTATGCTGGAGCCTATCCCAGCTGTCTTCGGGCAGTAGGTGGGGATGGGTGCGGCGTGGCAACGTGGAGGCAGTATAATCGGCAGTTTACTCATTCGTCGCAGAGGATATACCGTATTTTCACGACTATAAGGCGCCATTAAAAGTCTTAAATTTTCTCCAAAATGGACAGTACGCCTTATGGTGCGGAGCGTCCTTTATATGCGCTGAGTTCCAAAATCTGACTGACTGCCGACACGCTGTTTATATAGAGAAAAGGCGGAAGAGACTGTGAAAGAAGTCGGCCAATCAGGGAAGGGTGGGCGTGTATACATACATATATGGAGAGGGGGAGAGAGAGAGAGAGAGGGAGAGGGAGAGAGAGGACAGACAAGCTAGTCCGCCAATGGTGAAGGGTGGGCGTGTAAGTGGACGCCTCAAGCCAGTACCAACACTTGTATAGAGTGTGGCAATGTGCTTTGTTGCAAAACAACTCCGGTTTTGGTTTCTAAGAACCCCTGAAAATAAATTCGACAAAAAGACACGCACGCCTACGAAGCTCAGTTCAAACTTAAAGCCACCGGTTATGCTTTTGGCATGCGTGCCCATCTCACAGCAGCGGTGAAAAAAAAAGTCAAGCAAATGAACTCTGAGCTTGCCGTTATTCCCGGAGGCTTGACTAAAGAACTCCAACCGCTGGACATTGGCATCAACCGGGCGTTCAAAGTAAAGTTGCAAACGGCATGGGAACAATGGATGATCGGTGGCAAACACAACTTTACAAAGAGTGAGAGGCAGCGCTTGGCGAGTGACGCCACAATACGCAACAACGAGAGGGAACGCGGCGTTTTTGATGGATTACGGTACTTGCACAATTGTTCAATTCTTTCTACACACACACGCGCTGCCACCATGTTTCGCTCTGTTCTTTACTTTCAAATGTGGGAAAGCTTCACACGAGAGAAATGTTGACTTTGCTGTTGCTACTCCTTCTTTCCGCTCGGCAATGCGTAGCAACTCACACTAGCATGTGATGCATTCAATGACAACTGAGATGTGCAGTCCTCTGCTTCTGATACAGAGGATGAGGACTTTGATGGATTTCTAGGTGATGATTGATCGAAAAACGTGAGAACATTGTACGATGGCTAAATAAAATACATCCGAACTCAGTTCTGCTTTCGTTGCCTTTTTAAAAACGTGTTTTTATCTTATTTGTATGTTTTGGCATGCTACCGTATGCTTCAAGCTAACGTGTTAGAGTGCGCGCATGCATGCCGTATGTTTAAGCTGGCGTATGTTTTACCACTGTAAAACTGCGGCTATTCGTACGATGCGTCCTGTGTATGTGTAAAATACAGAAATGTCACGCATTAATGAGACTGCGGCCATTAGTACGATGCGTCGAATAGTCGTGAAAATACGGTAATATATGCCGTGATCATTGTTATATTGTCCATTTTGCTCATCTTTTTAAGTTCAAATGTCCGTTGCTCAAAGGCAGTGGTTCTTAACATTGCTATTTCATATGCACGTTGACCGCACCCTTCATTCGTGAGAAATAAAAATGTGATTTTTTTTTTACAAATTTGAGACATTAAAAACACATTTATTAATAACAGATCATAAAAATTACATGGCATAAGTATAGTTTATTTTTTTTTAATTGTATGTGTACTATCACAAGAGTCACTACTGTGTGGACTGAATTTCCCTCAGCACATTCCTCGATAACGAGGGCCTTCACCGACCGACCATGGCAGAGGGTCCGTCGAACCCCCGAGACCGATTCACCGAACCCCTCGGGTTCGATCAAACCCAGGTTAAGAACCACTGCTCTAAGGGCTATAACACTACAACGTTATTCGTTATCCCATCTATCGTGTTTTGGATTGCTTGTTCGCATGATCCATCCATCCATTTTCTAATCCGCTTATCCTCACAAGGGTTGCGGGTGTGCTGGGGCCTCTCCCGGCTGTCTGTGGGCAGTAGGCGGGTTACACCCTGAACTGGTTGCCAGCCAATCGCAGTGCACACATAGACATACAACCTCACACTGACAATTACAACTAGGGACAATTTAGAATGTTGCATTAGCCTGCCAGACATTTTTTTTTTTGGAATGCGGGAGGAAACCGGAGTGCCCGGAGAAAATCCACGCAGGCACGGGGAGAACATGCAAAGGGCACACAGGAGGGTCGGAACAGCAATCGAACCCTGAAACTTGGGGCGGACGTGCTAACCAGTCGTTCACTGTGCTGCCTATGTTTAGTTAAAAATATACACATTTTCTCTACATGTTGAATGTCTTTGTGATAATCAATATTGACATTTGTCAACACAAAAATACCAATGAAGTAGAAAATAAATGTCTGTTTTTACAGACGCCATGCCTCAAGTGGTGGGACACAACGGGCATGGCCCTATATGGCCCGCCCTTGGTAACAGTATAGAGAGGAGTATGCGTACATGTGGTTGAGAAACACTGTTGTTGAGCGATCTTTAGCTGCAATAACAGCTGCAATTGGTTTGAGGTATGTCTCTCAAGTTAGCAGAGATGGGCATTCCATCAGTACTGACGTTCGTCTATCAGTCCACCACTGATGCGATTTATTGTCCAGAAAATACAGTAATTATGGTGACAATTTTTTGTGCGAGGATCATGCGCATTTGATTTCTAACGAGAGCCGCAAGATGCTCAGCCCATCACGGCACCAACTAGTAAATGATGGCAAAGGAATGACCAGAACCCCGGCACAAGAGCCTCAGACCCCATACTTTGAATTTTGAATTGCCACAAGTGGCAAACTCAATGTGAAACACTCAGAACAAAACAAAAAAGGAGGGGGGGGAGGTTGCAATATATGTAGACAAAGCACTTAAATGCAGTAAAATAGAGAGATTGACAAACACAATAGAAAACCTAATGGAATATCTAACTGTCATGTTGTGCCCGAAGCGATGGAATTATTGCTTTGTGCACAACAAAATAACTGAAAGGTGAATCCCCGAAATAGCAGACACAAAAGAGATTTTGTCAGAGAACAAAAGGAGTCTTTAATGACGAACACAAAATACCCGACAGGGAGAATAACAAAAAACGCTGGTCAAAATAAGGACCAGGGATAGAATAAAGGGAACAACAGAAAACGCTTGCGGAAAACAAATGGCAAGGAAGGTCTGATTAGACGATTATATAAATTTTGTACGTAATAGGAATAATGGCGCGTAATAACAGCCACAAAGCTAAGAGGCAACAAATAATCCAAATAGTAATTTGAGCGAGAGAATATTGGCGCGGCGTGGAATTCTCCGGCAGTGAGTAGACTGCCAGAGCGTCCAAATAAAGGCTGAGCAATTACTGCCAAATGGGTGACAGGTGTGTAAACGGCGGGCAGAATGCCCGCCCCCTGCTGGCAAACACGGGACGTGACAGTACCCCCCCTCAACGGACGCCTCCCGGTTTCGATGGATGAGCTGCGTGGAAGTCACGCAGAAGGGACGGATCAAGGATCCAGGAGCGGGGGACCCATTGCCGCTCCTCCGGCCCGTAGCCCTCCCAGTCGACCAGATACTGGAACCCCCTTCCCCTGCGCCGAGAGTCCAGGATGGCACGTACCGTGTACGCCGGGTCACCATCGACGACCCGCGGGAGAGGGGGCGGAGTGGGAGAAGGAGCCAAGGGACTGGAAGTCACCGATTTGAGCAGGGAGACGTGGAACACGGGGTGAACCTTCATGGTGGCCGGTAGCCGGAGCTTGACCGCGACGGGGCTCACGACGGACTCAACCTCGAAAGGTCCGGTGAAACGGGGCCCCAGCTTTGCAGACGAGCCGGCCAGGCGAAGTTCCATTGTCGCCAGCCACACCTTTTGTCCCACCACGTAGGTATGTGCCGGGCGCCGACGACGATCCGCGATCTGCCGGTTCCGGTCCGCCGTGCGGGACAGCGCAGCACGGGCCTCCTTCCACACGCGGTGGGCCCGCTTGAGGTGATGCTGCACCGACGGGACCTCCACCTCTCCCTCCTGGGACGGGAACAGCGGTGGTTGGTACCCGTAGGCCGACATGAAGGGGGACCTACCGGTGGCCGACGAGACGAGGGTGTTGTGCGCATACTCCACCCAAGGCAAGTGGTCGGCCCAGGAGGAGGGACGGTGGAGGCACACACAGCGGAGGGCCGCCCCCAGATCCTGGTTGGCACGTTCAGCCTGTTGGACTGGGGGTGATACCCCGAGGTCAGACAGGCCGTGGCCCCGAGGGACCGGCAGAACCGCTTCCACACGCGGGACACGAACTGGGGCCCCCGGTCCGAGACAATGTCCACCGGGATGCCATGGAGACGGAAAACGTGCTAGACGAGAAGGTCTGCGGTCTCCAAAGCAGACGGCAACTTGGACAGAGGAACAAAATGAGCGGCCTTAGAGAACCGGTCCACGATAGTGAGAACGACGGACCGCCCACGGGATGGAGGAAGGCCCGTGACAAAGTCCAGGGCGATGTGGGTCCAAGGCCACGGAGGAATGGGCAGAGGCTGGAGCAATCCGGGCAGAGGCTGGAGCAATCCCGCCAGAGGCCGACGCGAGGTCTTTCCGCAGGCGCAGGAGGAGCAGGCGTAGTCCACCACATCCCTCCGGAGCTCCGGCCACCAGAACCGCTGGGTGATGAGATGAACAGTCCGGTTCACCCCAGGGTGACAAGCCACCTTGGACCCGTGCCCCCACTGCAACACCTCCGAACGCAGCGGTGGGGGCACAAACAGCTTCCCCGCGGGACATCCCGCCGGGACCCGGATACCATCCTGAGCTTCTTGTATCCGCTGCTCGATCTCCCATCTCGGCGCCCCCACTATGCACTGGGCTGGGAGAATGGTCTCCGGCGTCCGGTCCCTCTCCGCGGGGTCGTGGAGACGGGAAAGGGCGTCGGGCTTGGTGTTCTTTGACCCTGGAGAGTAGGTGAGGATGAAGTTGAACCGGGTCAATAATAGGGCCCACCTGGCCTCACGGGAGTTGAGTCTTTTGGCGGAGCGGTGATACACCAGGTTTTTGTGGTCTGTGTAGACAGTGAATGGCTCCATCGCCCCCTCAAGCCAGTGGCGCCACTCTTGCAAGGCGGCGACCACAGCCAACAGTTCGCGATTGCCCACGTCATAGTTCGACTCGGCCGCGCTGAGTCGACGAGAGAAAAAGGCGCAGGGGTGCAGCTTCTGGTCGACCGGGGAACGCTGGGACAGCACCGCCCCCACCCCTGAATCCGAGGCGTCCACTTCTATGACGAACGGAAAGTCAGGGTTAGGATGTTGCAATACTGGAGGATTAGTGAATGCTGCTTTCAAGCTTGCGAACGCCGTGTCCGCAGCCGAGTCCCATTTGAATGGGAATTTAGTGGAAGTCAGTCGGGTCAACGGGAGTGCCTTTTGGCTGTAGCCGCGAATGAATCGCCTATAGAAGTTGGCAAACCCCAAAAAACACTGTAACTCCTTCCGGTTGGATGGAGTAGGCCAGTTCGTCACCGCCTGCGTTTTGTTGGGGTCTGCTCTCAGCTTGCCCTGCTCAATAATGAAACCCAGAAAAGAGATGACGGGTACATGAAATTCGCATTTCTCTGCCTTGACGAAGAGCCTATTTTCCAATAAACGCTGTAAGACAAGTCGGACGTGTTGCTTATGTTCTTGCAACGAACGGGAGAAAATTAAAATATCGTCAAGATAGACAAAACAGAAGATATTCAGCATATCCCTTAACACATCATTGATCAAACTTTGGAATACCACGGGAGCATTAGTCAGACCGAAAGGCATGACCAAATACTCGAAATGACCCAGCGGGGTCTTAAAAGCAGTCTTCCATTCATCTCCTTCCCGAATGCGGACCAAATGGTAAGCACTGCGTAAATCTAATTTAGAAAATATAGTGGCTGATTGCAACGGAGCGAAAGCGGAGTCCAACAACGGCAACGGATACTTATTTTTTACCGTGATGTCATTCAATCCATGATAATCAACGCACGGTCGTAGCGACTTGTCCTTTTTCTCCACAAAAAAGAACCCCGCCCCTAACGGTGATCGCGATGGCCTAATTAGACCTGCAGTGAGCGAGCTATTTATATATTCCGTTAGTGCCTCTCGTTCTGGTTGAGACACCTGATAAAGCCGGGAATTCGGCAACGGAGCGCCCACCTGCAGGTCTATGGCGCAGTCGTATGGGCGGTGCGGGGGCAACGAGCATGCGTGATCCTTGCTGAATACTTGTCGTAGGTCATGATAGCAGTTTGGCACTCCGTCAAGGCAGTTTCTGGGGAGTCGTTACCGGCACGTTCGCGCTCCCCTACGGCTGACCGTAAACAACGCTCGTAACAGTACCGGCTCCAACTCTCTATTGCCGGGCGCTCCCAAGAAATGACGGGGTTGTGAGTCTTGAGCCAGGGCAAACCGAGTATAACCGGAGCGGCTCGAGACCGCATTAAATAAAACCGTCTATGCTCGACATGGTTACCGGATACTTGGAGTTTAAGTGGTTCTGTTCTTTGCGTCACAACCGCCAGGAGGCGCCCATCGAGGTCATGAACCCGCTTCTTCTCGACCAACTCCTCGATAAAACAGCCTAAATCAGAGGTGAGACGGGTATCAATGAAACACTCATCGGCCCCCGAGTCTATCAGGGCCCTAACCCGTCGCGACCGGGACCCCCCATATATCTCCCCTTCGAGTTCCAGTCTCCTGGGGTGCCCTGGCCGGGAGTTGATTCGCCGCGGCTCGGGAGGCTCCGCGCGGGGTCGTGACTCACGGTACTTGGAGAATAAAGGTGGCTGAGGTTCCGGAAGGCTGGGAGCAGCATGAGGTCCTGGTCGGTCGCTGTCAGACCGAGCCCGATCGTTGAATCCGCGCCTTCCCCCTTCCGATCCAGAGTTTTCGCCACCCAGCTGCATCGGTTCCTTCGCGGTGAACACCTCCCGGGGTCGAGGGTGATCTTCGGGTCCTGCTGCGCGAAGCGCCTCATGGTAATAACCGCGGTACGCGGCATGCCGGGACGGGAACCGATCACCTCCACGTTCCCGGTCTCTCTCCCTCAGGCGGTTGTCCAATCGTAAGGAGAGATCGATCAACTCCTCCAGGTCGGAACTGTGGTCGCGGGTCGCCAGTTCATCCTTGAGCTGGGGGTTTAATCTGTGACGAAACAGCCCACATAGCGCTCGGTCTTCGTAGCCACTCTGGGCGGCCAATATCCGGAACTCGATTGAGTAATCCGCCACCGATTGCCTTCCCTGGTGGAGTTCGAGTAGCCGGCCCTCCGCCTCTCTGCCCCGCACGGGATAGTGGAACACCCGGCGAAACGCCGTAACGAAGTCGTGGAACGAAGACCGGAGGCTCAGCTTCGCGTCGCCATTGCCCATGACGCCGCCGGACCTGTCAATAAGCTCATGATATATGCCACCTTCGCGGCGTCATTAGCATAGACGGAAGGCTATTGATCGAATATGAGCGAGCACTGGTGGAGAAAGTGCCCACACTGCCCGTGCTCACCCCCGTAACGTGGGGGGTGTGGAAGCGAGGGCTCCCTCATCATTGTAGGGAATGATGCGGGTGCCTCAGTGGTGGTAGGACGAACCACGGGGGGAGGTGTTCCCCGTGCCTCCACCCGTACCAAACAGGGTTCGAATTCATCGAACCGATGAGCCAGCATGGAAACCGCGCTGCGGAGTTCCATAAGGGCTTGGCCCTGCGGACCCATCTGTTGCTCTTGTCGGGACAGAGCGGACAAAATCTTTTCCATGTCTGCGGGATCCATGGTGGCCGGAGAATTCTGTCACGTTGTGCCCGAAGCGATGGAATTATTGCTTCGTGCATAACAAAATAACTGAAAGGTGAATCCCCGAAATAACAGACACAAAAGAGATGTTGTCAGAGAACAAAAGGAGTCTTTAATGATGAACACAAAATACCCGACAGGGAGAATAACAAAAAACGCTGGTCAATATAAGGACCAGGGATAGAATAAAGGGAACAACAGAAAACGCTTGCGGAAAACAAATGGCAAGGAAGGTCTGATTAGACTATTATATAAATTTTGTACGTAATAGGAATAATGGCGCGTAATAACAGCCACAAAGCTAAGAGGCAACAAATAATCCAAATAGTAATTTGAGCGAGAGAATATTGGCGCGGCGTAGAATTCTCCGGCAGTGAGTAGACTGCCAGTGCGTCCAAATAAAGGCTGAGCAATTACTGCCAAATGGGTGACAGGTGTGTAAACGGCGGGCAGAAAGCCTGCCCCCTGCTGGCAAACACGCGACGTGACACTAACCATTGAAATACACAATAAAAAGGCATCAAATATCATCCATCATAAGTTGCATCTATAGGACACCAGGAACATGTGTTGACACATTCAATAAAAAACTAACAGATATGCTCAGTTATTACAACGATAAGAAAACACGAATAATATGTGGTGACTTTAACATTGACTTATTAAACCCAAATAGACACAAAAAAACAACTGACTTCATAAATACTATGTACAGCAACAGCTTTTTCCCAGTAATCCTGAAACCTAGCAGAATAACAGTTGACAGGGCCACATTAATAGATAACATATTTATAAATAAGATTGATCATAAAATGGAAAGTGGACTTCTCATTAATGACATAAGTGACCACGTACCTGTTTTTGCAGTTTTTCATAATTATTTCGATAGAAAAGCTAAATCAACAACTCGTAAAACAGAAATAAGACGAAGAACCCAACGTTCCATCGATGCCTTTAAGCAAGACCTAGAAAAACAAAACTGGACCGAGCTCTACTCAAACGAAGACCCAAATACAGCGTTTGAAGTATTTCAGTCTACCATAATCTCCTTATAATGATAAACATTTTCCATTAACTAAAGTCTCCAAAAAGTATAAAGACCCAAGTAAGCCATGGATAACGAAAGGCATAGAAAACGCATGTAAAAAGAAAAACAATTTATATAAATTGTTTTAAAATTCAGAACTAAAGAAGCAGAAAAAAATATAAGACCTATAAAAATAAACTAGTACATATTATAAGAACCAGTAAAAGAGATCATTATCATGCACTATTAGAGCAGAATAAAGGTAACACACAAGAAATATGGAAAATACTTAACCAAGTAATCAGAAATCGTCCTAAAAAAATTGATTATCCAGAGTATTTTATCAAAGGCAAAAATACTATTTTGGAAAAAACTGCAGAAATAGCAACTGAATTTAATGAGTATTTTGTCAACATCGGCAGTAACCTAGCAAAGCAAATTCCTGATCCAACAAACCTGTTTGAAATAGATAGATACGTAGAAAAAAACTCCACGATGTTCCTTACTGCTGTAAAACAAGAAGTATCAAATATTATAAAAACTTTTTAAAATAAAAAGTCAACTGATTGCTTTAATATTGATATGACAATAATCAAGCAGATTATAGAATAGAGTGCGACCTTTCACGCACATATGCAACCTGTCATTCAAAGCTGGTATCTTTCCATCAAAAATGAAAATTGCTAAAGTTATTCCAATCTATAAAAGTGGACAAAAACATCTGTTTACAAATTATAGACCAATATCACAACTACCACAATTTTCAAAAATATTAGAAAAACTATTTTCTCACAGACTTGATAGTTTTATACAAAAGCATGCTCTGTTAAGTGAGAATCAATATGGCTTCAGGGAAAAACGGACCACCTCAATGGCAATTATGGAGTTTGTGGAAGCAATAGCCACTAATATAGACAACAAAGAATTTACTGTTGGGGTTTTCCTAGATCTAAAAAAAGCTTTTGACACAATAGATCACAGTATATTATTGAAAAAACTAGAAAGATATGGCATTAGAGGTGTAGCTTATTCATGGATAAAAAGTTATTTAGAAAACAGATATCAGTACGCGCAACTCAACAATAAAAAAACGAATCAACTGAAAATCACTCACGGAGTTCCTCAGGGGTCAGTGCTTGGTCCAAAACTATTCATCTTATATATAAATGATATCTGCAAGGTAGCGGCCCGGTAGTCCAGTGGTTAGCACGTCGGCTTCACAGTGCAGAGGTACCGGGTTCGATTCCAGCTCCGGCCTCCCTGTGTGGAGTTTGCATGTTCTCCCCGGGCCTGCGTGGGTTTTCTCCGGGTGCTCCGGTTTCCTCCCACATTCCAAAAACATGCATGGCAGGCTGATTGGACGCTCTAAATTGTCCCTAGGTGTGAATGTGAGCGTGGGTGGTTGTTCGTCTCTGTGTGCCCTGCGATTGGCTGGCAACTGATTCAGGGTGTCTACCGCCTACTGCCCGAAGACGGCTGGGATAGGCTCCAGCACCCCCGCGACCCTGGTGAGGATTAAGCGGTTCGGAAAATGGATGGATGGATGGATGGATATCTGCAAGGTCTCAAAACTATTTAAATGTGTCCTATTTGCTGATGATACAACTTTCTACTGTTCTGGAATAAATCTGAAACAGCTCCTGACAACCGTAGAAAACGAATTAAACAAATTAAAAAACTGGTTCGAAATAAATTGTCACTCAACCTGAAAAAATCGAAGTCAATTGTTTTTGGCACAAGACCAATCAAACACCAAGCTAAAATTATGGTAAACTCAATTGAAATAGAAAGAGCGTATGAAACCAAGTTTCTCGGATTAGTAATAGACTCAAAACTATGTTGGAAACCACATATTGATAACGTAAAAAGAAAAATATCCAAGACCGTAGGGATCCTCTACAAAACCAAGGAAGTGCTAAATAAGAGATATTTGTACACATTATACACTTCATTATTATTACCATATATGATCTACTGTGTGGGAATATGGGGAAATGCCTGCAAAACAAACACACTCCCATTCTCAAACTACAAAAAAAAGCAATTCGAATTATTAATAGATCAAAATATACGGAACCCACAAATCCACTATTTATCAAATTAAATACGATGAAATTTTATGACCTGGTTGACTCTAAAATCGCCCAATTAATGTACAAAGCACACAATAACCTGCTCTGCCAAAACATTCAGAAGTTTTTTGAAATTCGAGAAAGCAACTATGAATTAAGAGGTACCAACTTATTCAAAAAACTCAAAATAAGAACAAACATCAAGCAAAGAAGTGTATCTAGCAAAGGTGTTAATCTGTGGAATAATCTCGAAACGGACCTAAAAATGAGTAAATCGCTTGCTGAGTTCAAAAACAAATTCAAAAAAATAGTACAAACAACCTACATCAATCAGAGTTAAAATGATAAATTCTAAACATTAAATATAATGATAAATCAGAAGTAAGTTGATAAATAGAGAAAGGTATTGAAATATCCATTATGAATACAAGATAAAATTGACACAAGAGTGCCATGGTGAGGATGTATATAATCCCGATACAAACCAAAAGTTGTAAAAATATCACGGTTAAGGGTAAATTATGAGCCTTAATTGAGACTTCTTCTTACTTTTTCTTTTCTGATTGATATAAAAATGATTTAGTAGACATAAACACATAACGGGGTAGGACTAGATAAGTTTTTTACTTCATCCTACTCCCTTGAACATAATAACTGTGTTGAATGAAGACTGATTTCTTTCTTTTTACTTTTTTATCTACCTTATTTTCTGTCAAATTATTACTGTATATGTTCAATAAACAAAGAAACAAACAAACACAGCAACATTAAACCGATGACTGCATTTTCCACCCTCAGAAACTTGGTTTCTGCAAAGTGTTTCAACTTGCCCAAGAATGTGGACAGGTATTTTTTGGATGCCAGTAGGTGAGTTACTGGGAAATGGGTGGATTATCTGTCTTCACATCTGAACATTATGTTATCATTGTTCTTCTTATCTGTGACGTTCACGAGTCATTTGGGAAACGCAACGATTTAAAACGCCTCACCAGCATCTCAACTGTCTCGGAAAATAAACAGCTCAAGGGCCTCTTTTGTTTCCTCAGCTGCCATGAAGGAATCTAACGAAACATGCATGAACATGCATTACAAAAACAATGTTCTTGGACCCAAGGAGAAAAAAATATATAAATATAAAATCTGCCAGCACCATTGCAAGTAAAATGTTACTAGAACGAATTACTCTAAAAGGACCACTTTTCTGGTAACGAGTAACATTTTGCTGTTTCCAGACCGGGAATCGGAATAAAGTTACTTATCAAAATCACATGTCATTTTCCTTTGTAATAAGTAAGCCCTTAAAAAGTGGGAGACACAGTCTCACGCACACGTGCTCATGCGCACACACACACACACGTGCATATAATAGAAAAAAATATATATATTAGAGCTGTCAAACCATTAAAATATTTAATCTAATTAAAAATGCAATTGTCATAATTAACTCAAATGAACAAAAAAATTAATCGTTATTACTCACATATTTTTTATCGTTTCTGAATTTCCTTTTACATTTTTTGTCCAATTTTTCCCCATTTTAATGCTCTCATCAACTTGGAATCATGAATCAGTTTTCTATGTGCCAAATGCAAATATTTACTGAAATAACAATTTCAATTTTCAATTTTACATGAACATTTTTCACTTGGAGCAGTTGTTCACACATAATCTCTCACACAATATTACTGTCCATCAACAACAGAGAAAATTTCTTTTTTGTCACACAACAGCTGCTTTAACAGCTTTTTTAATTAAATCAAAACAGAGCAATATAACATTATAAAGTGCACATCTAAGGTAAACTAGTACTCAGCCTATAGTGGATTTAAACCATGGTTGCATACTTCGTTTTTCTCAAGTTTGCTTTGAACACAGCAGTCTGTTTCTGTATGTTTGTTGGAGAATAACGAGACCCCGGACACCAGTGTTCGTTATGTGCCGTACAAACAAGTGCATGCACTTCCCCCGTGCTGCTGGGGCAAACCATTCTGAAAGAGGGGGGTTTCACTCCCCCTAACAAAGTCAGGCTATGTTGATTATGTTGGTACTTCTTGCGCGGAAGTCTCTCTATGGTTTTTGTGTCTACCTCATTTCGGATGACTACACTTGGTTCGATGACAACACTGGAGACGTTTTATTTTCGCTAGGTCGCTACCACTGCACCGCTGAACTTTCACTTTGTCATGTCACCGCCTCTGCGCACCGTCACTGTCAGACGAACACAGATAAGCTCCGCCCGCTCTATTTATATGGACACGGAACGCTGTAACCTTCCACACAAAATAGTTCCAAACAAGTAACAATCGCGTCAGTGGCATACATCGTATACCTGTATGATACACAGAGAGAGAAGAACAGGTAACTTTGATCTTGTCAGTGGAGCAATCTGGCAACTTTTTAAAAGTAAACTTTCCATTCATAAACTCTTTAAGTATCCGTTTTCGGTGTCTTGCGCTTGTTGTTTTGTTCTGGTGTATTTATAGAGCAACGTAACATCCGCTTGTGACGTGTGCCGCATTAATCTCGCGAGAAAATAATTTAATCCCGTTAAAATTCATTTAAATTAATGCCAATAAAAACGCGCTAAACTGACAGCTCTAATATATATATATATATATATATATAGCGGCTGGATAGCTCAGTTGGTAAGGCATCGGTTTGGAATACGGGAGACGGTGGTTCGAATCCCGCTTGGGGCAAAAATGAAAATGAGCACATAATACCATCCAGTGTGGGTCCTTGGGCAAGATCCTTCACGCTAATGCCTACCTCATACAATGATGAGAGACAACAAAACGAATGACATGCCGGCTCAGACGTCGCCTGGCCAAACAAGGTCAGGTGCTGGGGAACCAGAGCACCTTGATGAGAAAATGGGCTACTGGAACAAAGCGGAGATGGGCGAGATGCGATAACATGGCTCTGTTGGAATGCTACTACTCAAGCAACCCTAGTCAGAGCGCTTACATGCAGAGAATGTGGGCTAAATGGTTACTTCGAAACCCACAGTCACGGTTGACCACGAAACAACTAGTAACTCAGTGTTCCAACATCTACAGAGATTGATGAGGTACAACGCAGGTTCCATGGTGAAGGGCCCCAGGCTGCCAGATCAGAGGAGGAGATTGGGAGGCAAGCCCCAATGAATGCAGAGGATGAGATTGGGTGGACAGCCCCAATGAATAAAATGCTGAGCGAGGCAGCTAAGATCATGGCGAGAATGAAAGCTGGGCAACCTAGAAACCGATTACAACGGCTATGTGAAGTACCATCTGAAAGTCTCATAGAAAGTGTGAATGCAGCACTGAGGGCAATCCCTACCGTAACGATCACAGAAACCAATGAGCTGATATACGCTTCAGCATCAGTGATCCTGGAGACTCTGGGCTATAAGAGCAACCATGGAAGCCATGAGATACGTTACCCACCATGGAAAAGACGATTGGAGGCTAAGATCAAGGCGGCCCGGAAAGATGTGAGTCAATTGACGGAGGCCCAGAGAGGTGTGATGAAAAGGCCGATACCCGAGAGGTACATCCAGGTGACCATACCTGAAGCACTCGAAACTGCCAAACAAAGGCTCCAAGCCTTGTCCAGTCGCCTAAAGCGGTACACGAAAGCGAAGGAGGCCAGACTAATAAACAGACACAACAATAAACAATAAACAATAAACAATAAACACAACCTGCGAAAGTGTACGCTCAGTGGCAGGGTCCTAACAACAGAGCTGACCCACCAAGACTGGAAACTGAAAGGTACTGGAAAGGCATATGGGAGAAGGAGGTTGCACATAACAGCAGTGCACAATGGCTGGTGACCCTGAGAGAGGAGAGCACAGCAACCTCCCTGAACAGAACCCAGTTACCATAACAGTGGCAGACATACAGGAAAGAGTTTCAGATATGAAGAACTGGACAGCACCAGGCCCGGACATGGTCCACACCTACTGGCTAAAGAAACTCACAGCACTCCATGAGCGCCTAGCAGTACAAATGAACCAGCTGCTGAGGGATGGGACTCACCCAGAATGGCTAACCGAAGGGCGAACGATCCTGATCATGAAGGATCCAGCCCCATCCAACTATCGGCCAATAACCTGTCTCTCCACAACATGGACGCTCATGTCAGGCATCATTGCGGCTAAGATAAGTGGACACATGGATCAATACATGAGCGAAGCACAGAAGGGCATTGGTAGAGATACCAGAGGATCCAAACATGAGCTACTGGTTGACAGAACAGTCGCACAAGACTGCAGGGTCCGACGTACCAACCTGTGCACGGCTTGGATTGATTACAAGAAAGCCTATGACTCGATGCCACATACATGGATCACTGAATGCTTGGAGTTGTATAAGGTGAACAGGACCCTAAGAGCCTTCGTTGCGAACTCGATGAGGATGTGGAAAACCACACTTGAAGCCAATGGCAAGCCACTTACCCAAGTGTCCATCAAATGTGGCATATACCAAGGTGATACCCACTGCTGTTCTGCAGAGGACCTAAGCCAAGTAATCACCAAGACAGGCTATGGATACCGCCTCAGAAATGGAGCTACAATCAGTCACCTCCTCTACATGGATGACATAAAGCTGTATGCTAAGAGCAAAAGGGACATAGATTCCCTGATCCACACAACCAGGATCTACAGCAGCGACATCGGGATGTCATTCGGGCTTGAGAAATGTAGTCGGATGGTGACTAAGAGAGGAAAGGTAGTCCGCACTGAAGGGGTCTCACTCCCTGAAGGAACAATAGCAGACATTGAGGACAGCTACAAGTACCTCGGTATACCACAAGCCAATGGCAACCTCGAACTGGCAACAAGGAAAGCGGCTACGGCCAAATACCTCCAGCGAGTGAGGCAAGTCCTAAGAAGCCAGCTCAATGGCAAGAATAAGACCCGGGCAATAAACAGCTATGCGCTGCCAGTGATCAGATACCCTGCAGGAATAATAAGGTGGCCAAAGGAAGAGATTCAGACCACGGACGTTAAGACCCGAAAGCTCTTAACCATGCATGGAGGGTTCCATCCCAAATCCAGCACCCTGAGACTGTACGCAAGCCGAAAGGAAGGAGGCCGGGGACTAGTGAGTGTGAGAGCCACTGTCCAGGATGAAACATCCAAGCTCCATGAATACATCAAGGAGAATGCTCCAACGGATGACGTACTCAGAGAATGTCTCAGACAATGGGGAACAGAAGATGAGGCGCTGGAAGAGGGACCATCATGGGAGGACAAGGCCCTACACGGGATGTACCACCGGGCCATAACTGAAGTGGCTGATCTCAAGAAGTCCTATCAGTGGCTAGAGAGGGCTGGCCTGAAGGACAGCACAGAGGCACTCATCCTGGCTGCTCAGGAGCAGGCCTTGAGCACCAGAGCCATCGAGGCCCAGATATACCACACCAGACAAGACCCAAGGTGTAGGTTGTGCAAAGAGGCACCTGAGACGATCCAACACATAACTGCAGGGTGTAAGATGCTGGCAGGGAAAGCCTACATGGAACGCAATAACCAGGTGGCTGGCATAGTCTACCGAAACATCTGTGCGGAGTATGGACTGGAAACCCCAAGGTCAAAATGGGAAACACCTCCGAAGGTGGTGGAGAATGACAAAGCGAAGATCCGGTGGGACTTCCAGATCCAGACTGACAAGATGGTAATGGCGAACCAACCAGATATGATGATCATAGATAAAGGGCAGAGAAAAGCCGTTCTAGTGGATGTAGCGGTCCCAAGTGATGGAAACATCAGGAAGAAGGAACATGAGAAACTCGAGAAATATCAAGGGCTCAGAGAGGAGCTGGAGAGAGCCTGGAAGGTAAAGGTGACAGTCGTGCCTGTGGTGGTCGAAGCACTCGGGGCAGTGACCCCCAAACTAGATGAGTGGTTGCAACAGATCCCGGGAACAACATCGGACATCTCAGTCCAGAAATGTGCAGTGCTGGGAACAGCAAGGATACTGTGCAGAACCCTCAAGCTTCCTGGCCTCTGGCAGAGGACCCGAGCTGAATGAGGGACGGACACCACCCGAGGGGTGAGTTGAGGATTTTTTTTTTATATATGTGGGTTACTTCGAAACCCACAGTCACGGTTGACCAAGAAACAACTAGTAGCTCAGTGTTCCAACATCCACAAACGGCAACTGCTGTCACAACTTGAGATTGACGAGGTACAACGCAGGTTCCATGGAGAAGGGCCCCAGGCTGCCAGATCAGAGGAGGAGGTCAGACCAGAGATTGGGAGGCAAGGCCCAATGAATGCAGATTATGAGATAGGGAGGCCAGCCCCAATGAATGAAATGCTGAGCGAGGCAGCAACTGACTTGAAAGCTAAGATCATGGCGAGAATGAAAGCTGGACAACCTAGAAACCGATTACAACGGCTATGTGAAATACCACCTGAAAGTCTCATGGAAAGTGTGAATGCAGCACTGAGGGCGATCCCTACCGTAACGATCACGGAAACCAATGAGCTGATATACGCTTCAGCATCAGTGATCCTTGAGATGCTTGGCTATCAGAGCAACCATGGAAACCATGAGATACGTTACCCACCATGGAAAAAGACGGTTGGAGGCTAAGATCAAGGCGGCTCGGAAAGATGTGAGCAAATTGACGGAGGCCCAGAGAGGTATGATGAAAAGGCCGATACCCGAGAGGTACCGTATTTTCACAACTATTATATAGCTTAAACATACGGCATGCATGCGCGCACTCTAACACGTTAGCTTGAAGCATACGGTAGCATGCCAAGACATACAGATAAGATAAAAACACGTTTTTAAAAAGGCAACGAAAGCAGAACTGAGTTCGGGTGTATTTTATTTAGCCATCGTACAATGTTCTCACGTTTTTCGATCAATCATCACCCAGAAATCCATCAAAGTCCTCATCCTCTGTATCAGAAGCAGAGGACTGCACATCTCAGTTGTCATTGAATGCATCACATGTTAGTGTGAGTTGCTACGCATTGCCGAGCGGAAAGGAGTAGCAACAGCAAAGTCAACATTTCTCTCGTGTGAAGCTTTCCCACATTTGAAAGTAAAGAACAGAGCGAAACATGGTGGCAGCGCGTGTCTGTGTAGAAAGAATTGAACAATTGTGCAAGTACCGTAATCCATCAAAAACGCTGCGTTCCCTCTCGTTGTTGCGTATTGTGGCGTAACTCGCCAAGCGCTGCCTCTCACTCTTTGTAAAGTTGTGTTTGCCACCGATCATCCATTGTTCCCATGCCGTTTGCAACTTTACTTTGAACGCCCGGTTGATGCCAATGTCCAGCGGTTGGAGTTCTTTAGTCAAGCCTCCGGGAATAACGGCAAGCTCAGAGTTCATTTGCTTGACTTGTTTTTTCACCGCTGCTGTGAGATGGGCACGCATGCCAAAAGCATAACCGGTGGCTTTAAGTTTGAACTGAGCTTCGTAGGCGTGTCTTTTTGTCGAATTTATTTTCAGGGGTTCTTAGAAACCAAAACCGGAGTTGTTTTGCAACAATGCACATTGCCACACTCTATACAAGTGTTGGTACTGGCTTGAGGCGTCCACTTACACGCCCACCCTTCACCATTGGCGGACTAGCTTGCCTGTCCTCTCTCTCTCCCTCTCTCTCTCTCTCTCTCCCTCTCCATATATGTATATATACACGACCACCCTTCCCTGATTGGCCGACTTCTCTCCCGCATGCCTGGCCACAGTCACTTCCGCCTTTTCTCTATATAAACAGCGTGTCGGCTGTCAGTCAGATTTTGGAACTCAGCGCATATAAAGGACGCTCCGCACCATAAGGCGTCCTGTCCATTTTGGAGAAAATTTAAGACTTTTAATGGCGCCTTATAGTCGTGAAAATACGGTACATCCAGATGACCATACCTGAAGCACTCGAAACTGCCAAACAAAGGCTCCAAGCCTTGTCCAGCCGCCAAAAGCGGTACACGAAAGAGAATGAGGCCAGACGAATAAACAGGCTGTTCGCAACACAACATGCGAAAATGTACGCTCAGTGGCAGGGTCCTAACAACAGAGCTGACCCACCAAGACTGGAAACTGAAAGGTACTGGAAAGGCATATGGGAGAAGGAGGTTGCACATAACAGCAGTGCACAATGGCTGGTGACCCTGAGAGAGGAGAGCACAGCAACCTCCCTGAACAGAACCCAGTTACCATAATGGTGGCAGACATACAGGAAAGAGTCTCAGATATGAAGAACTGGACAGCACCAGGCCCGGACAGCCTTCGTTGAGAACTCGATGAGGATGTGGAAAACCACACTTGAAGCCAATGGCAAACCACTTACCCAAGTGTCCATCAAATGTGGCATATACCAAGGTGATGCACTCTCCCCACTGCTGTTCTGCATAGGACTGAACCCCCTAAGCCAAGTAACCACCAAGACAGGCTATGGATACCGCCTCAGAAATGGAGCTACGATCAGTCACCTCCTCTACATGGATGACATAAAGCTGTATGCTAAGAGCGAAAGGGACATAGACTCCCTGATCCACACAACCAGGATCTACAGCAGCGACATTGGGATGTCATTCGGGCTTGAGAAATGTAGTTGGATGGTGACTAAGAGAGGAAAGGTCGTCCGCACTGAAGGGTCTCACTCCCTGAAGGAACAATAGCAGACATTGAGGACAATAACAAAGGAGACATGTGCTCATTAAAAAAAAAAAACTTTTTTTTGGTCATTTGTTGGTGAGAGGTGTCCAAATTCATGGATGTTTTTTCCATTTATGTGCAAAAATGCAGGATGTTATAAAGCTTCACAAACTTTCAATCCGTGTACTAAAAAAAAAAAAAATCCTGCATAAGTAAGGACTTAGCTCTGGTGATCATTGTAAGCCTGTGTTGTGTGGGTGTGTGTGTGTGTGCGTGTGTGTGCGTGTGTGTGCGTGCGTGTGTGTGCAAACTGTGGCATTTGTTTTCTAGCCATCTTGCATCACAGGAATGTAAGCCGGCACTTAATTCTTATCAGTCATCAGTCTGATTAACTTCCTGGCTGTATTCACTATGAGGATACTCTTTGACCCAAGCGAAACTTGGCCCAGGCTGAGTTTTCTCACACTGATCGAGTGTTACAACTCTTCTGCTTTACAAGATTGTGCTTTAAAATCAAATTTCCTATTATTTGAAGGGAGAGGGGCGTGTAGCTTTTGAAACTCACTACTCACACCGATCCATCCATCCATTTTCTACCGCGTATCCGGGGTCGGGTCATGGGGGGGCCAACAGCCTTAGCAGGGAAGCCCAGACTTCCCTCTCCCCAGCCACTTGTTCCAGCTCTTCCCGGCGGATCCCGAGGCGTTCCCAGGGCACGCTGGAGGCCAGCTGGGAGACATAGTCTCTCCAGCGTGCCCTGGGTCCTTCCCCGGGGCCTCCAGTCGGACATGCCCAGAACACCTCATCAGGGATCTCGTTCTTTCGGTCACGACCCATAGCTCGTGACCATAGGTGAGGGTTGGAACGTAGATCGTCCGGTAAATTGAGAGCTTCGCCTTTTGGCTCAGCTCCTTTTTCACAACAATTGATCGATACAAAGTCCGCATCACAGCAGACGCTGCACCAATCCACCTGTCGAGCTTGCACTCCCTGTTTTTTATTTCTTGTTTTTCTTTTTTTTCAAATGGAAAAAAAATGTTAAAGGAGGTTCTGAAAATGGCTGCTTCTGAAAATAAGATTCATGGATCCATCCATCCATGTTCTAATGTACCTATCCTCATAAGGGTTGTGGGGAGTGCTGGAGCCTATCCCAGCTGTTTTTGGGCAGTAGGTGGAGGACACCCTGAACCATTTCTCAGCCAATCGCAGGGCACACAGAGACAATCAACCTTCCGTGCTCACACTCACACCTTGGGACAATTTAAAGTGTTCCCTTAACCCGCAACCCATGTTTTTGTTATGCGGGAGGAAACCGGGGTACCCGGAGAAAACTCACGCAGGCACAGGAAGAACATGCAAACTCCACACAGGGAGGCCGCAGGCAGAATCGAACCTTGAACCTCTGCAATTGTGGGGCAGACGTGCTAACCAGTTTCAAAAAGTTGAGGAATTTTAGAGTGGCCCTTTTAACTATCCATTTTCCCATAAGGCGACCTGCAAATGAAAAACTTTGCAGACCCCGGCTTTACACTCATGTTTAACCCTCGTAGTCCACCGTTTGCGATAAATGCAAAATTATGTCTTTGAATCAAAGGCAAAGACATTCGGAAAAACACGAGAGAGCTGAAACGTATGGGGGGGTTCTAAAATGGCCGAAGGTTCATGAAGTCACCGGCTGATAATTCTCAGGCATTGCAGCAATAATAAAAAAGGTTTTGATTCCATAATCTTCACAATTTACATATTTTGCACCATAGAGACCCATTATAATTCATATTTTTGAATGCATCGTAAATCTAATGTGTAAACATGCATTTCACGCGATTTTTACGTCAATCGCTTTGTTTTCGCTTGGACAGATGTATGCATGCCACGTTGTTGGGTTGAGGTCATTCCAATTGTGCAACTTTTAGGTGGCGCCAGAGGATCACAAATGAATTTGCCTTTTTGCAGGAGGCTTCAAACCAATGCATTTTACATGAACACGTCCGGTCGGGATTGTTAGTAGGGCTTTGTTGGGACTACCAGAGACATTTTTTTTTTCCTTTTGCAAAAAATAAAGAATAAAAAATCCCAAAGAACTAATAAAAACTATATATGTATGGATAGCACAGATGCCTCTGAACATTTTGAGTATTTGAAAAAAAAAAAAGAATGTTTGTATAACACAACATACATCATTTCCAAAATAGTAAAACGCGTAACTTAGGGGTTTGTTTGTTTCGAAGGACCTAAGGGTTAAGCGTCTTAGTAGACTGTCCTATGTGTCTACTGCGGTGTCCTTGGCTCTCGTTCTTTACAAGTACGTACCTGTTTTAAAGACATGTCATGCCACGTTATGCAATTCCACACAAAGAACTCGCAGATTCACCTGAAGTCTTGCATCCCAACATGACGTATTTGTCCAAGGTCCACACACCAAACATTATCTTCGGTAAGACCGTGATAGTTGCTTGTTGCTAACCAGACTGGCCATCAATCGAAGAAAAACACATTGTTTCTTTGGATCTTGAATGACTTGATGATAAACCACTCAAATTTCGGTCTTCACAATGTAAAAATAGCAACAATGATAACAAAAAAAATGGAAAATTCAAAAATATATATTTTTAGAGATCAAGTGCCTCAAGTGTGTGTTGCTTTGTTTCGGGATCTGTCGAATTTCTTTTTTTTTTTTTTTTTTTGCCGCCTTGTCGCTCTGCTTCTTTGGCAAAAGGCGGGATGGGCATTTTTTTTGTGTGTTTCCTACCGCAAATTCAACAAAGAGTCTGATGCCCCTGGTCAGCATGAGGTAGCGGGTCCCACTAGGAATCTGACCACAAGTTCATGGCAAATGACTGTGGCCAACCTTGTGAGTCATGGCCTCGATTTCTGATTGGCTGTTTTTCTCCAGCCATGTGGTTATAAATAAAATTAGAGCTCTACAAGATGAGGCCAAAGACGGCTTACGTTCTTCACAGGTAATTTTCCTCGTGTGCAACTTATAATCATAATTTTATTTTTAAAAAGTATATATTGTTTTAGCGTAACAATTCAAAACTACCTTGTTTTCTGCACTACAAAGCACACCTTTCAATTTTCTCAAAAGCTGACAGTGCGCCGTACCTTATACTGTATATGGATCAATACTCTGATTTTTTGGACGTATTATTTTAAGTGTTCGTGAAAGCACTTTATTACAGCTGCAGCAGTTGTGAAAGCCCTCTTTGAATACAGCTGTATTGTATTGTATTCCCTTTAGCATAGCTCTATCTCGTGGATGCATAATGCAACTGCTATGCGCCTTCGAATCCGGTGCGCCCTATATATGAAAACTGTTTATGGCCATTCATTGAAGGTGCACTTTATAATCCGAGGCAGCTTATAGTGCGGAAAATACGGTGTCCAGCGACAAGGTTGTTTGAAGTAAAAACAATTACATCGATAATAGATGAACATGTGGACCCAGATTAGCATGTCACCCTCACAGCATGAAGGTCGTTGATTTGATTACGGGCTACGGAATTTCTGTGTGGAGTTTGCATGTTCTTCCCATGCCTGTGTGGGTTTTCTTCGGGTACTACAGTTTCCTCCCATATTTCCCAAAAAATCCTGGGTTAATTGAACATGCAAAATTTTCCTTCGGTGTAATTCTGAGTTTGAACAGCTATCCGTCTTTGTGTGCCTTGCAACTGGCTGGCTGGCAAGCAGTCAGGGTGTACGCCGCCTACTGCCCGAAGTCAGCTGGGATAGTCAGCACACCCGCGACCTTTGTGAGGAGAAATTGATTTTGTAAATTTGTGAGCAATGCAGAAGGTTCTCAGTTCCCCTATCAAGTGTTAAAAATATCTGGCAAACAAGTGATCTGACAAAAGTAAAACGGCAAGCGCAAGGAAAGACATCAGCACAGGTGTCAAAGTCAAGAACCGGGGGGCAGATCCAGCCCACCACATCGTCATATGTGGCCTCCAAAAGCAAATCACGTGTCAACTTCCATGATCCTTGCTAAAGTCTGTACCAAAATGTCAAATTGTGATTGTGTAATAAATAATGTTGAAATGTTGCAATCATTTTGCAACCCTGTTGACTTTCACTTGACCAATAATCGAACAAACAACTAACAAATAGATGTTTTTAAGAGCGTCACAAGTACGCAGTGACAGGTTCGACGAAAGCTGAAGTGACAGTTGAAACTGTCGGCTAGTTAATAGTTTTTCTCTTCACCAAACGAGACGAATGTCTTAAAAAAGACACTTTAAATCTAATTTAGCAAACAGATAGTTGACTTGAATGATTCGAAAACTAGTAACCAATCAATTTGATATGTACAAGTAATAACATCATGAGATGATTACGTAAAGATTTATTCATAGCGGCCCTTCGAGGGAAGATGTAACTCCAAAGTGGCCCGTGACAAAAACGACTTTGACACCCTTGTAGAGGATTATTTGCAGGCTAGCTTTTACTGTTCCATATAAGGATCAAGTACATTGTTTCTCATGATTGCTCCAATAAGATGCGGCGGTAAATCTTTCACTCAATTTCAAGTCATTAAAATATCCTGCAAGATACCCTGCAAGGTGCATGTTTGTTCCGGAATGCTGAAAATTTTGCGAGCTCTCTATGCGATGTAACACCCATGGTCAATGTTTTCATCTGCAATGTCCACAGCAGCTTTTATCCTTGAAGTAGAATCAGGCTGAACATTAACCAGGCAAAGACACACAAAGAGGCTTGGTAAGTCTCAAGTTTCTTAAGCAAGCCAGTCTGGATTTTCTTGACACAAAGTCTATTTTTTACGATATGCAGTATATATTAATGATCTGATAAGCAACAACGGGGGAGATCAGTGAGGGAGCCATGGGGGTGTACTTGTTTGAAGGCATTTGCACTTGCAGTGATCTACTCCAACCTGCACATTCCGATGTGAGAGGCTTCACTCTTTTATGTCCACAATAAATTTCGTTTTGGGGCCTACCTATTGTTTGATCACACATTGGTGTGAATCGGCATGAATGGAATTTCACAACTCAATGCCAGATTCGATTAACAGAAAGGAATGAGTAATGCCCGAAAAGCTGCCGCGTTACTATTTGCATTCAACTTTATGTCGAATTACCGTACTTCACTAGTGTGTCAGAAAAGTTGTTTTCCTTCTTGGCGACTCAGAATCTTTTTCGATATACTGTATTTCTGCTCCTTGTATTTCCACATGGGTTTTATCCGGGCACTCCGGTTTTCTCCCATATTCCTAAAACATGCGTGGCAGTTTAATGGAACATTCTAAATTGTCCCGAGGCCTAAGTGTGAGCGTGTCTCTGTGTGCCCTGCGATAGGCTGGCGACCAGTTGAGGGTGTCCCTCGCCTTCTGTCCGGAGCCAGCTGGGATAGGCTCCAGCATGCCCCCTGACCCTTGCGAGGATGAAGCGGATAAGAAAACAAGAAATAAAAAAAAATCACAGGGTGCAGGCAAAATGTCAGCAGAAGTGTGCATTAAGAGCTTGATAAAATTTGCAGCCCACTGTTCTCACCGGGGGCTCCTGATGATTGATGTGGCGATATTAAAATGTACACAGTTGTGTTCGGACACAGCCAGGTCAATAACAGAAGGCACACCAATGGACAGGCCGTAAGTTACAATCAGGTCCAGGGTGTGTAGTGTGCTGGCTCTGAGACTATTTACAAGGCAAATAATATATCAATTTGTTACTCATTGTAGCAAAATGCCAAAGTTACAAATGCAAATTACAGCCACCAAAAACAAACTTCAAAACTTTTATCATAATACTCTATCATCCACAAAATGATTAGTAGCTCACTGAACAAAAAGTCCAAGTATTCTCTCCCCCAAATTTTTAAAATCACAATTTGCACTAAGAAGAAACGTTTGGAATGTGCAAGGCCTACAAAACTAGTAATATCTTTAAGACACTTTCATTACGGCCAACGTGCTGCACGGAATCACTTGTGGATTGGTCAACTCATGCCAATAACATCAAGTGAGTGACAGGAAAATGAACAAATTGGTGTTTCTGATTTCTTGATAATTGTAGGCGCTTGGGTTCCTTACAGGGAACATACTGGGAACATACAGCATAGATGAAATTACTTTTCCTCTCTCAACTACAGTGCAAACATGTGGTTGAGAGCTAGTGTTGTGCTGGTAATAGCCTGTTAAGAAAATAAAGTGTTTACACTCTGGCCTTATCATTTTGCCTCCTGACACCACAAACATAACCCGGTTAGGGACGATTAAAGGAATGGACAAAAACTGTTCCATCTTTGCTTAGTCTGTCCTTTTCAAAAAACTTCTCGTCCCCAAAATGGGCATCCCAGGGACCGAATTCCCATCTCCGGTCTACAGGTAGGCGTGACAAGCAAGTTACTGTGTGCAATTTTTAATCACATATTTTTATTCCTCAAATGGTTGCATTAGTGTGTACTGCTTGCAATTTAGTTCATAATGTTATTGTAAAGATTAAATTAAGTATACCGTATATTATAGGTATGTGACAACTGACTTGTTTCTGCGATTGTTCGTGAGGATTTTGCATTCCAAAAATCTGCATTTATTTTTAGATATAATGTACAGAGAAATCTCTTCTGTTGCCTCATTTTCGATTTTTATCGCAACTTTGACCATCCAAAAAGTGATAGTTTATAGTTGATAATTACCTGGAATATTTATATCAACCTATCCCGGCTAATTGTGAGGATTTGAAGGGACATGCACACAAAGTTACATTGAATATATACCTTGCCAAAATTTGTGTCACCTGACCTTGAATGAGGTGAGAAGCAGGAGAACTGTTCACCGGGATAAATTAGCCGTCCATTGACAGCGATGTTGTGGGAATCTATGGTAGCCAAATATACTTCAGGCAGATGGGGGGCACATTTCTTATCTCGACTCAAAACACATTTTTGCTCTTACTTTTTTCAAACAGCCACACACCACTTCATACAGATATTCAGACATTCGGTCAAAGACCTCTCCATTGTAACAATAGAAACATGTTAGACATTTTGCCCACATTTTGAAACCTTTAGAACAGGGGTATCAAACTCATTTTTGTCGCGGGCCACATTGTAGTTACGGTTTCCCTTGGAGGTCCGTTATGACTGTGAATTTTGTGAAACCATATCACTATTTAACCACTCCCACATATTACAAACACAGCGAATAACAAATAGATCTAGTTTTGACAACATCAAGAATAATGTATTGTTCAAACTTAATTATTACATTATATATGATAATTAGAAATTTTATTCAGACTTCAGCAAGCATCATGGACGTTGACAGGCTTGAATTGCATTTGCGGGCCACATAAAATCATGTGGTGGGCCAGATCTGGCCCCCAGGCCTTGACTTTGACACCAGTGCTTTCGAATGTTCTAGCTTCATTCATTCATAGTATAGTGACTTGTTCCTTTTTTCTAATTCTGTCTGTTGACATTGTTCTTGCTGGGAAAAAAAACATTTTTTTGTGTCGCGTCCCTATGTATTGGTGGGCTTGGGTGAGGGGGGGGGCGTTTAAAATCAAACAAGTTAAAGAGTTTTTCTCCCCCCCACCCACCATACAGTTTCCTGAATCTATTAGTGAGTGTTTGTAAAAGCTTGAGTGAGAGGCATAAACTTTGTGCACAGTGTGGGTTGTCACGTTATAAAATGCAGTGCAGTACATTAACATTCAGTGCGTTACGACTGGTGACTAGGCAGAGCTACCACATTAAATATGACGCACGCGCTTACGTGTCCCAGCAACCGGCCAACCCCTTTCACGCGGAGTCTATTCATATTCAATGTCAATGGTTTGAATGGAAGGATTGCACAAAGTGCACATTAAAATCGGAATAGTCACACAAGCGTAACCGAAAGGAGTCACTTGGGTACTATATTCGCTCCTAACACAACGTCCGAGAACAAAGTACCGTAGACGCATTTTCGAACCGGATTATATCAAGTCGGTGGAATTGAATACAAAATGCTGAGGACAAAGAGCACAGCAGCCGCGGTGACGCTGGTAACACTCATCTTTCTCCGCTCAAATGCCGTCACAGGTGCGTTTTTCCCGTCCGCTTCATTTTATTGGTGTCGCTGATAGAAGGTTTACTTTCAAATGTATTTCAACTAAACACGCATAATTAATGTTTGGTGTGTGTGACTGTGCGTGTGTATACTATATACAGTACCCTATTTATTGTACAGTGTTGTCGACATGATTGAAAACTTGTAACACCGCGTTAAAATCTACCATAAAAAGTGCTTTAAAGACACCTAGAATTTCAACCGTTTTAATTCACGAAAGATATGTGATTGAGCAATGTTATTTGTTTTTTTAAATATAGAATCAATCCGGGCGGCCTGGTAGTCCAGTGGTTAGCACGTCGGCTTCACAGTGCAGAGGTACCGGATTCGATTCCAGCTCCGGCCTCCCTGTGTGGAGTTTGCATGTTCTCCCCGGGCCTGCGTGGGTTTTCTCCGGGTGCTCCGGTTCCCTCCCACATTCCAAAAACATGCGTGGCAGGCTGATTGAACACTCTGAATTGTCCCTAGGTGTGAGTGTGAGTGTGAGTTCGAATGGTTGTTCGTTTCTGTGTGCCCTGCGATTGGCTGGCAACCGATTCAGGGTGTCCCCCGCCTACTGCCCGAAGACAGCTGGGATAGTCTCCAGCACCCCCCGCGACCCTAGTGAGGATCAAGCGGCTCGGAAGATGAATGAATGAATGAATATAATCAATCCAACTTCATTTGTTAATCGCTTTAAAGGAGAGACCACTGCAACCAAATAGCTGTGGAAAGTTAAAAAACGATAATAATAAGAAAAAAAGAAATAAATAATTCAATAAATACAGAACATGGAGGTATAAGTAGTTAAACGCGTACGATGAAAAGACAAATGCTGGTCATAAAGGGTGGGGAAAAATCATAATAAACCAATTCAAACATACAGTAAAAGTTAGATATTGTTGAATACATTTCTCCTTAATTTAGCAGTTCATATACAATTTTGATGCTTTTCTTGTAGCCATGCTAAACATTCCACCTGCACTTTTTTAGATCATACATATAATTGACAATATTACACTGTACAGTAATCGTCCATACCAACAGGTGTCAAATTCAAAGCCTGAGGGCCAGAACAGGTCTGCCACATCATTTTATGTGGGGCCCACCAAGGCAAATCATGTACATTGACATTGTGGTTTTTTTTGCTAAAATACTCCATCCATCCATTTTCCGAACCGCTTGATCCTCACTAGGGTCGCGGGGGGTGCTGGAGCCTATCGCAGCTGTCTTCGGGCAGTAGGTGGGGGACACCCTGAATCGGTTGCCAGCCAATCGCAGGGCACACAGAGACAACAATCCACACTCACAATCACACCTAGGCACAATTTCAGAGAGTTCAATCAGCCTGCCACGCATGTTTTTGGAACGTGGGATGAAACCGGAGTACCCGGAGAAAACCCACGCAGGCCCGGGGAGAACATGCAAACTCCACACAGAGAGGCCGGAGCTGGAATTGAACTGTGCTGCACTGTGAAGTCGACGTGGTAACCACTGGACTACCGGGCCGCCTGCTAAAATACTAAAAATTGCAAATCATCTTCAGTTTTAACAACAAGAAGATTGCAATCATTTTTTTTCATTTTTTTTAACCAACGGCCGTTGAAAAGTAGGAGATACCTTTTTTTAAAACTGGCTTCTGATTTTAAAAGTAGTTATTCTTCGATTTGTTGTGTTTATGACACAAGGTGTATATACTACATTCAGGTGTATTAGCTTTAATTTTGCTTCGCTTTCCCCTGCTGTCAGTTCGGCATCCCAAACGAGAATCTATTTTTAATCGTCTTGCGTGGATCAAGATTGTTGAAATAAAAACAAATAGAAATCAAATTAGCCTGGGAAGTAATTGCACGAGCAGGAGTGCTTATCATTTTCTTCTAATGCAACATTACCCTCATGTCAGTCACTGTCCGTGTCAAAAGAACACTTAATCAGTCGCAAACCGCAGACCAACTCATGACTGACTCAATGTGTTTTATAACTGCAAAGCTTTTTATCCATAAAGGATGGGCCATAGAGTTCAAAGTTGGCATTTATGATCTACAGTTTTCTGTCAGCCACATTCTTTTGAGGTAATTTAATTTCGAGTTGGAAAAATAGGGTTCTTTCATGTTCATGCAAGTATGTTGAAAGTTTACACTTGCTCACGTGTGTGTGTGAGTGTGTGTGTGTGTGTGTCCAAAGCGATATAGTGGTACCTCTACTTACGAAATTAATTGTTTCTGGAAGAAATTTCTTAACTAGAAAATTTTGTAAGCAGAGACGCGTTTTCCATGTAAATGTCCAAACCCGTTCCAAGCCCCCCAAAATTCAGACATAAATGTTTTATAAAGCAATAAAAATGCATCAAAATATGTAACAAATACATGTTACAATTATGGTAGATTATTGCACAATGAATGAGAGTTGTGCATAATGTAAAAAACAAAGATGAGTAAAGAATAAAAATGATGGTCATTTAACTTTTAACTACGCACCCATCGTTTTTTACCCTCTTTAGGTTATGTTCTCTCTCAGAAGTGGTTTTTGCCTGGCGTTTTGTAAAGAACTCATCCAAGGCTTTTGTCGGCTTTTAACAATCCTTCGGAAATGTCCAAGGCAAAAATCAGCATAGTTAGTGATCGCCCAACTGGTAACAATTCATACACGAACAAAACTACACGTGTAGACACATAGGGTAGAGGTCCCTCTTTGCCAATTCGAAGCTCGGAAGATGCTTGGTAATAACCAATGTCAGAGAAGCTATAGGTTTTACCGGTATGTCTCGTTCAGGAAACTCGCAGCTGTATTTTTACCTTTCATATCTTGAAATTTCTTTCGTAACAAGAGGCAATATTTTCCTGTTGAGGCGTTTCGTAACTTGAAAATTTCATATGAAGAGACATCCGTAAGTAGAGGTACCACTGTATTTGGTTTTGGTTATATTATTAGTTACTTTATTATAATTTGATGACAAACTATGAACAGCATTTAAAATGTTTTGTGTCGATCTCATTTTTCAGGGATTTATCCCACTGCACAGACCGTCACCTGGAAATCCACAAACTTTAAAACCATTTTGACCTGGGAACCGATACCGACTGACTACTCCTACACTGTGGAGTTCTCTCCGTAAGCCCTTTCATAGATAATGTACAGCAGTTCAGTTCTTCCAACAGCAACGTTTTGCCCTATCGTCATTTGCAATTATGTAATGGATTATGTGTGTGAAACCTTTTGCAGAGTTGCCAGGGACAAACAGAGGAACTCTAATTGCATACGTATCTCAACAACTATGTGTGATCTGACCAGTTCACTGGCTGACTTAAATTCCTGCTATGTAGCTGATGTCCTGTCTGAACCCCCGCTGGGAGTAACCTCTGACCTCACTGAGTTCCCACACACAAGCTCCTCCCGATTCTGCCCTGCCAATGAAAGTAAGTTTACTTGAAATCCCCATCATTTAACCGGATCCCAAAAAAAGATGACAGCAATGTGGCATTGGACGGAAACAAATGGTTGAGGATGATTCGCAAATCATTGTGATTCTGTTTTTATTGATGTGTGCCACAATGTCCCAACTTCATTGGAATTGGGTTTGTACATAATAGACATGACAAGCTTGAGAGAGGCTGTGAATTAGGTTACCCGTAAATGTTGGGGGCTGAGAGTAGTATATTTCTCTCTATTTTCGGTGCTGAATTGTACAACAAAAGATTCAGAGTCGCTGAGGTCAACAGGCTTTTCCTCAGCGTAGTGCTTCTATTCAAACACTGCCACCCAGTGGGCACATGCGTTCACTGCATGGATATCAAACGATCCGCTGGATACCTTGATTATTGGCAATATTTAGAAATGAAAGATTTGTTCTCAAAATAATATTTACTTTCCCTGGTAGGTATTTTGTATTTCAGCGACCACTTCCAAGTTTCATTCTACTTTCTTATTCCATGTTTTCAGTATGCCCACATTCTATAATGAATGATGTCAGGTGCTATTTGTGTTTGGCGTAATGCACCGTGCATGATGCAACAACAGTGTTCCTGCAGGGCTGTACTTCCAATTTATCACCTGATAGCACTGGTGCTACCAACTTTTCACTTGGTTACAGCAGCACATGATTGGTCGCTCGTCCCATACTTGCTTTTTTGCGGCTGGATGATACTGAGGGGAAAAAAAACATGCAATATTGTTGTTTCATATTGCGATGTCAATATTGTTGCTTTATTTAACATGTTGTGAAACAAATGTCGATCGCAAGGGAGATGTGTGTAGATCAAAGAGTATTTGATATGTGACGTCTGTTGCAGTTGCTTGGTTGAAACCAAAAGACGTCCGCGTGCGTACATGTTGGCGCAGACGCACACACAGCAGAGAGCAGAGAGAGACTTTCGACTGCTGAGGCGCGTTTCGCTCAAGTGGCGTCGCTACAAATATTCCGGGACAGTGCTATTTTCAAGTGGCGTGGCTGGAGAAGCCAGAGTTCCGTGTTTGGGTCGGAAAAATTGAGGTCGATTATACATCGGCCTACTGCAATGCATTGAGGCACACAGCAAAACAGAAGAAAATTGATCGCCAACAACTTGCAAAAGAGATTGAGGAGAAAACTAAGTCACTGTCTGCTATTCCCTAATTGTCATATCAGTTTCATATTTGTCATTATAAAACATTAGCTCTGTTCTTAGTGTTTATTCAAAAATAACTTGGTTTTATATTTTCTCAGTTTAAAAATTTCTTTGTGTGTTTTATTTGAGAATTAATTAAAAATGTTTATATCATTTTACAACCTGTGTTACAGGTAGCAAAGTGAAAATTTGACATACAGTATGTCAAATAAAGGGTTAAGTGATTGCCCCTAAAAATAAAGATGTGCCCTTCTTTTGGAAGCAATGATTTGAACACCATCCATCCATCCATCCATCATCTACCGCTTATCCGGGGCCGGGTCGCGGGGGCAACAGCTTGAGCAGGGAAGCCCAGACTTCCCTCTCCCGAGCTACTTCTTCCAGCTCTCCCCGGGGGATCCCGAGTCGTTCCCAGGCAAGCTGGGTGACATAGTCTCTCCAGCGTGTCCTGGGTCTTCCTCGGGGTCTCCTCCCGGTGGGACATGACCGGAACACCTCACCGGGGAGGCGCTCAGGAGGCATCCGAATCAGATGCCCAAGCCAACTCATCTGGCTCCTCTCGATATGGAGGAGAAGCGGCTCGACTCTGAGCCCCTCCCGGATGACTGAGCTTCTCACCTTATCTCTAAGGGAGAGCCCGGACACCCTGCGGAGAAAACAAATTTCAGCCGCTTGTATCCGGGATCTCGTTCTTTCGGTCACGACCCATAGCTCGTGACCATAGGTGAGGGTTGGGACGTAGATCGACCGGTAAATTGAGAGCTTCGCCCTTTGGCTCAGCTCCTTCTTCACCACGACAGACCGATACAACGTCCGCATCACAGCAGACGCTGCACCGATCCGCCTGTCGATCTCCCGCTCCCTCCTACCCCCACTCGTGAACAAGACCCCAAGATACTTGAACTCCTCCACTTGGGGTAAGATCTCCTCCCCGACCCGGAGGGGGAACTCCACCCTTTTCCGACTGAGGACCATGGTTTCAGATTTGGAGGTGCTGATTTTCATCCCAACCGCTTCACACTCGGCTGCGAAACGCTCCAGTGAGAGTTGGAGAGCCCTGTTTGAAGGAGCCAACAGCACCACATCATCTGCAAAAAGCAGGGATGCAATACTGAGGCCCCCAAAACGGACCCCCTTAACGCTTCGGCTGCGCCTAGAAATTCTGTCCATAAAGGTTATGAACAGAATCGGCGACAAAGGGCAGCCTTGGCGGAGTCCTACCCCCACTGGAAACTATTCCGACTTACTGCCGGCAATGCGAACCAAACTCTGACATCGGTGGTATAGTGACCGAACAGCCCGTATCAGGGGGTTCGGTACCCCATACCCAGGAAGCACCCCCCACAGAATTCCCCGAGGGACACGGTCAAACGCCTTCTCCAAATCCACAAAACACATGTAGACTGGTTGGGCGAATTCCCACATACCCTCAAGGACCCTGCTAAGGGTGTAGAGCTGGTCCACTGTTCCACGGCTGGGACGAAAACCACACTGCTCCTCCTCAATCTGAGGCTCGACTACCTGACGGACCCTCCTCTCCAGCACCCCTGAATAGACCTTACCAGGGAGGTTGAGGAGTGTGATCCCTCTGTAGTTGGAACACACCCTCCGGTCTCCCTTTTTAAAAAGAGGGACTACCACCCCGGTCTGCCAATCCAGAGGCACTCTCCCTGTTGACCACGGGATGTTGCAGAGGCGTGTCAACCAGGACAGCCCCACAACATCCAGAGCCTTGAGGAACTCCGGGCGGATCTCATCCACCCCTGGGGCCTTGCCACCGAGGAGCTTTTTAACCACATCGGTGACTTCAACCACAGAGATAGGAGAGCCCACCTCAGAGTCCCCATGCTCTGCTTCCTCCAAGGAAGGCGTGTTGGTGGAGTTGAGGAGGTCTTCAAAGTACTCGGCCCACCGGTTCACAACGTCCCGAGTCGAAGTCAGCAGCGCCCCATCCCCACTGTACACAGTGTTAGTGGTGCACTGCTTGCCCCTCCTGAGACGTCGGATGGTGGACCAGAATTTCCTCGAAGCTGGCCGGGAGTCGGCTTCCATGGCCTCACCGAACTCTTCCCACGCTCGGGTTTTTGCCTCGGCGACCACCGAAGCCGCGGTCCGCTTGGCCAGTCGATACCCGTCAGCTGCCTCTGGGATCCCACAGGCCATAAAGGCTCGACAGGACTCCTTCTTCAGCTTGACGGCATCCCTTACTGCTGGTGTCCACCAGCGAGTACGGGGGTTGCCGCCACGACAGGCACCAACCACCTTACGGCCACAACTCAGATTGGCCGCCTCAACAATAGAGGCATGGAACATGGTCCACTCGGCCTCCCCCGGAACATGGGAAAAGCTCTGTCGGAGGTGGGAGTTGAAACTCCTTCTGACAGGGGATTCCGCCAGACGCTCCCAACAAACCCTCACAATACGTTTGGGTCTGCCAGGACGGACCGGCATCCCCACCATCCCCCACCATCGGAGCCTACTCACCACCAGGTGGTGATCAATTGACAGCTCCGCCCCTCTCTTCACCCGAGTGTCCAGAAAATGCGGCCGCAAATCCGATGATACAACTACAAAGTCGATCATCGAACTGCGGCCTAGGGTGTCCTGGTGCCAAGTGCACATATGGACACCCTTATGTTTGAACAAGGTGTTCGTTATGGACAATCCGTGACGAGCACAGAAGTCCAATAACAAAACACCACTCGGGTTCTGATCGGGGGGGCCGTTCCTCCCAATCACGCCCCTCCAGGTCTTACTGTCATTGCCCACGTGAGCATTGAAGTCCCCCAGCAGAACAAGGGAGTCCCCAGCAGGAGTACTCTCCAGCACACCCTCCAAGGACTCCAAAAAGGGTGGGTATGCTGAGCTGTTTGGTGCATATGCACAAACAACAGTCAGGACCCGTCCACCCAACCCTCTCGTCTACCGGTGTGAACCCCAATGTACAGGCACTGAGCTGGGGGGGCAATGAGTATGCCCACACCTGCTCTGCGCATCTCACTGTGAGCAACAGTGGCGCGTGACCCGCATCATTGGAAGTTGTTAGTGCTCAGTGGTCAGCAATTGCAGCTCGGGATCAGAGCTGTCGTCACTTTTATTATTATCATTCAAAGCTTGTTTCACGTACAATTTGCTAATGAGGAAGGGGGGTGGATAGCTCAATTGGTAAGGCCTCATTTTGGCGCACGCAATATAAAATCTTAACATTTGACGATTTCTGGGGTTTATGTTATTCGAGCGGGCGTATTTTCCGCAATATAAAATGCTTCAAGTGTAATGCGCACCTTCAATGAATGGCCTATTTTAAAACAGTTTTGATATTTAGGGTGCACCGCTTTAAAAGGCGCATAGATAGAAGCTACAGTGGTGGCTGTGGTATAATCCACTAGATGGAGCTTTGCTAAAGGGAATAAAATACAGCTGTATTTATCTCGAACCTTCACTACCGCTACAGCTGTAACAAAGCGCTTTACAGAATATTTAAAATACTCCGTCCAAGAAATCAGAACATTGATCCATATCTAAAGCGCATCGGATTATAAGGCGCAATGTCGGCATTTGAGAAAACTGAATGCTTCTCGGTGCGTTATAGTGCTGAAAATACGATATTCCTTATTGGAAGTGTTAACATGACTGAAAAAGAATTTGCACAGTGTGGTACAAAGATCATTGATGATTTTTCAAATTAGGTGGAGAAAACTTTAAGAACATAAAATGTTTGAAAAAAAAACAATATGTGTTGATTTCAATGTATGTATCTCGGAAATTTGCACTGGCCTGATCAGGCTATCGTGAGTGAACTTCGTGTGGTCTTCCACAGTCATATAGTGGCCGTGGGCCATTGTTCATGTGAAAATTCAGTGCAGTAATTTACTCGGTCATCAGGCTGACTACTGCTGATAGATTGTGTCTCCCAACTGGTTTGACGCTGGAACATTCTGTAATGCTGGACACAAGTCCGGTACTTGGACACCGCTGGGGTTTCGTCGTTCATTCATTCATTCATCTTCTGAGCCGCTTGATCCTCACTAGGGTCGCGGGGGGTGCTGGAGCCTATCCCAGCCGTCTTCGGGCAGTAGGCGGGGGACACCTTGAATCGGTTGCCAGCCAATCGCAGGGCACACAGAAACGAACAACCATTCGCACTCACACTCACACCTAGGGACAATTCAGAGTGTTCAATCAGCCTGCCACGCATGTATTTTTTGGAATGTGGGAGGAAACCGGAGCATCCGGAGAAAACCCACGCAGGCCCGGGGAGAACATGCAAACTCCACACAGGGAGGCCGGAGCTGGAATCGAACCCGGTACCCCTGCACTGTGAAGCCGACGCTCTAACCACTGGACTACCGGGCTTCGTCGTATTTTATTTTATTTTTCCTGAACTTGCAATGAACATTCTTTTATAACCTTGTCGTGTTCTTAGCTTATCTTGGTTGTTTTCGATAAAAGTCTCACCAAACAGAGGAGATCTTTTTGAGTTACACTGATGCTTGTGAAATTCACACAAACTCACATTCATATGATCGCGGTCAGTTCCCACTCAATGTTTTGAGCACGTTGTCAAAAATATTGCAGACACCCTTTAAAATGGACCGTTTTTCAGCATTCACGGGTTTTCTTTTCTGCCAACAAACTACATCTGATCAGTGTCCTCTTCCCAGCTGATATCGGAAGACCGGATTTCAAGCTGGAGGTGAGCGACAACAAAAAGACGACGACACTGTATGTGACTGACCCACTCACTGCCTTGTTTCGAGATGGCCGCCAGCTGACCATCAGAGACATTTTCTCAGATAAACTGCACTATAAAGTAACATACCGTAAAAATAAGAGCTCCGGCAAGGTAAGTGTCAACTTTTATTGCAAATCGGCTTCGATTGCAAACAAACGATTGAGTTCATCGGGGAACCGTCTTTCCTCTCTTCACCGTATCCATTCAGAAAGTTTTCATCTCGCCGACTGGTGTGATCGAGCTGTCTGCTCTGGATCAGGGAGAAAGCTACTGTTTTAATGTTCAGGCCTTCATTCCAAGCCGCAGCATCGATAAACAACTGGGAGAGTTGAGCCAAACTCAGTGCTCTGATGACGACGAACAATCCTTCTTTGAAGGTGAGTGATTAGCTCTTTTGTGGCAAACAAAATAAAGATTAAGGTACAATTTATTAATCCCATGAAGGGAGACTTATAAAGTTGTCAGTAAGTAGGAATGTCTAGTTTTTTTTCCTCCCTGAGTTTCAATTTGACCTAGATTTTAGAGGACTTAAAAACTACAACAAAAAAAGAAACTCAATTGGGAGGGAAGGACAAAATCTCACAAGAAAGATTCCTGAATATATTTGCGACCTCTTGCAAGTCTGTGACCCACATTTTGAAATATTTAGTGTGGTTTATCGCAAGTTGTGCACACCCTTGTAAAAGAACTATTTCAACTATTGCCTTCATGATGATGGAAAGTTTCAAAGTGTTGCCACATTGTTCCTCTCTGAGCGGTCTCCTTATCATGGTGGAATGGTTTGTGTTTCCCAATCAAAACCTGGTTTGCACGGCAACATTTTAAACTTGTCGGCAGACTTCCAAAGTCTGAGGCACCCCACACATGACCATTTTCCCCTTTTCGGACTTTTGACAGCACTGTGGAAATTGTAGCAATGCGAAGAAAGCGACAATTTCTCACGTTCACACTCAGAGAGAGTGTGTCATTTTTTATTAGCACAAACAGCAGCAAAACTTCCCGCGCCAACCGAGACCCGCCGAAAGTCGGTTTCCATAGAAACCAGCAGATAAACATGGCGGTCCTTAAAGGGACTGCAATTATTTCTACCCCGTTACCAAATCGTAAACTCTCTGACACGCATACGCAACATTTCATTCACACGTTTACATTTGGTGGTGAATTATATATATAGAAGTCACTACACACGTCCCCCCAGAATTCAACCCAACAAAAACAGACACTCTAAAGTTCAAGTCGCGGTGGGCGAATCCGGCGGCCGTAACGGCTACGCCGTACGGGGGAGAGAGGAAGCGCATCCGCAGGGGTCGGTCGCGGAGGAACAGGAGAAACCGAAGACGGGGAAGTCACGGGGAAAGGGTCAGAGGGGAGAAGGCCAGGAGACAAGCTTCCGGTAGGAGGACGACCTCGCCTCGGCGGGCGAGCCACTTCAACCGGCCCGGCCAAGTCCAAGTGAGCCGGCTTAAGGCGGTCAACCGAGACCCGCTCGGGTTTACCCCCCATGTCAACGACAAAATGTTTCTGTCCCGCCTCCAAAACTCGGGAGGGGCCCTCATAAGGAGGGCGCAAGGGCCCTCTGTGCCCATCAACGCGAATGAACACATAACCAGCTGACAGGAGGTCCTTGGGCATGTGAGAACCTGGTACACCGTGGCAAGAAGTGGGCAGCGGGGCAAAGAGCCTGGCATTGTCCAAGTGGGTGGAGCGTTGTGTTGTGGCCGAAAATCTCCAGGCACCCGCAGAGGCTGGCCATAAACCAGCTCTGCCGAGGAAGACCGGAGATCCTCCTTAGGCGCCGTCCTGATGCCCAGCATGACCCACGGGAGTCTGTCAATCCAGTTGCCATCCTTCAAAGTGGCACGAAGAGCAGCCTTCATCGACCGGTGGAAATGTTCGCAAAGGCCGTTGCTCTGCGGGTGATACGCTGTGGTGCGGTGCAACTTCACTCCTAAGCCGTCTGCCACTGCAGTCCAAAGCTCAGAAGTGAACTGCACGCCGCGATCCGAGGAAATATCAGAAGGGGTGCCAAAACGGGATATCCAGGTGCCAATAAACGCTCGTGCCACGTCGACTGATGTAATGGACGAGAGCGGGGCGACCTCCGCCCAACGTGTGGTGCGGTCGACCATAGTTAACAGGTGAGTGCACCCCCGAGAAGGGGGCAGGGGGCCAACCAGGTCGACGTTGACATGGTCGAAACGTTGCTCAGGCACGTGAAAGTGTTCCAAAGGGGCCTTGGTGTGGCGGTGCACCTTGGCCCGCTGGCACTCCACGCAGGCACGAGCCCAATCTCTGACATCCTTCCTCAGGCTGTGCCACACGAACTTGGCTGCCACCAGCCTTTGAGAGGCCTTGGTCCCTGGGTGCGAGAGTCCATGGACAGCATCGAAAACCGGCCGGAGCTGCCAAAAACCATGTCCCTCAGCTGCAAACCTGTAGTGGACGACCGGCACTGCTGCACTGTGGTGTCGGAAACCTGGTCCTTCGCCATACTGCAGTAGTCGGGACCCAGGTGGACCGCTCCAGCTATGGCTCTGGAGAGGCAGTCAGCAACACAGTTGTCTTTCCCCGCCACATGTTGAATGTCTGTAGTAAATTCGGAGACATAGGACAGCTGGCGTTGCTGTCGGGCGGACCATGGTTCTGCTGCCTTGGACATGGCGAAGGTCAACGGTTTGTGGCCGACGTAAACTGTAAACCGGCGGCCTTCCAGCATGTGTCGAAAATGGCGGATGGCGAGGTACATCCCAAGCAGTTCACGGTCGAAAGTACTGTACTTTCGCTCAGGGGGGCGTAACTGCCTACTGAAAAAAGCGAGAGGCTGCCAGGTACCGTCCATCCATTGTTCAAACACCGCCCCCACCGCGTAGTCCGAAGCATCCGTGGTCAGTGCCACAGGGGCACAAAAGGAGGGATGTGCCAGCATCGTAGCCCGTGCCAAAGCTCCTTCGGTGTCCATAAAAGCCCTGACCCTGCTTTCAGTCCAGTCAACAGTGTATTTGGGCTTCTTGCCTTTAAGGGCCTCATATAAAAGTCGCATAGTGCGAGCCGCTCCCGGGATGAAACGATGATAGAAGTTCACCATGCCAAGAATTCCTGTAGGGATTTCACGGTGACTGGGCGTGGGAACGCTGTTACGGCCTCCACCTTGGACGGGAGAGGAACTGCGCCTGCCTCCGTGACCCTGTGCCCCAAGAAGTCTATGGTGGAGAGGCCAAACTGGCACTTCGCAGGGTTGATGATAAGTCCGTGTTGACTGAGCCGGTGAAAAAGGGTTCGGAGGTGTGCCATGTGGTCCAACGTGGAAGAACTTGCTACCAGGATGTCGTCAAGGTACACGAAAACAAAGGGAAGGTCCCGCAGCACAGAGTCCATCAGGCGTTGGAAGGTCTGAGCAGCGTTCTTAATCCCAAACGGCATGCGTAGAAACTCGAACAATCCAAAAGGTGTGATCACTGCCGTTTTAGGGATGTCGGGGGGGTGAACGGGAACTTGATGGTAGCCCCTCACGCGGTCGACCTTGGAGAAAATCACCGTGCCGCCTAGGTGAGCTGAGAAATCCTGGATGTGCGGTACAGGGTAGCGGTCGAGTGTAGTAGCGTCGTTGAGCCGTCGATAATCTCCACAAGGGCGGCAGCCGCCGCCGGGTTTAGGCACCATGTGGAGAGGAGAGGCCCAAGGGCTGTTCGAGCGGCGGACAATTCCCAGGCGCTCCATGTTGTCGAACTCCGTCTTGGCCACAAGCCAGCTTGGCCGGGTTGAGGCGCCGCGCTCGGGCGTAGACCGGTGGGCCCGTGGTGGCGATGTGGTGTTCCACCCCGTGCCTGGCAGCCGCCAAAGTGAAGTTGGGCTGTGTGAGTGCAGGGAATTCGGCAAGCAGGCGGTGGAAAACGTCCGTGAGGGGGACTATGCTGGAGAGGCGGATAACATCGGGCGGTCCGAGTGTTCACGCGTAAGAACAGAAAGTGGCAGCGTCTATTAAGCGTTGGTTTTTCACATCCACCAAAAGTCCATGAGCGCACAAAAAAATCCGTCCCCAAAAGAGGTACATCGACACGCGCTGTAACAAAGTTCCAACTAAAGCGCTGACCACCGAAGCACAGTTCCACGAACCTCATGCCTTAGGTGCGAATGGGGCTCCCATTCGCAGCTGCCAAAGGAGGGCCGTTGCTGTCAGCTACCATGTCGATCTGCGATGCGGGCAAAATGCTGCGCTGTGCCCCTGTGTCGCAGAGGAAACGCCGTCCAGAGATAGAGTCGCAGATGAAAAGCAGCCTACCAACGTTGCCGATGCTCATGGCCACTAATGAGCGCCGGCCGCTGCGTTTGCCGGCCCACCGAACGAGCACGGCGAGCGGCACCTCTTAGCCTTCGGTCCGAACTTGGCGTGGTAAAAACATAAACCAGTAGCCTGCCGCGGGTGAGGGACAGCCGCCGCGACGAGTGCGTAATTATCGGAGGCACGAGCGGCAGTCACGGGGAGGAGAGCCGCTGTACAGTGTTCCCGGCCGTCCAGGAAAAATTTATCAGCCTCCGCAGCGAGCTCTCTACAGTCAGTGATAGCGGTGTTAGCCAAAGCTGCCCTCACCTGGGTTGGTAACTGGCGCAGAAAAAGGTGAAGAAAAAAAAAGTCCGGTTTGTGCTCGCCTAGCAGCTCGAGGATACGATCCATTAATTCTGAGGGCTTGCCGTCCCCCAGGCCGTGGAGAGAAAAAAGTTTGTCGGCCCGTTCAGCGTCGGAAAGTTCAAAGGTATTCAATAAGTGAGCCTTCAGCGCATCATATCGTCCTTCTGTCGGAGGAGATTTGAGGAAACTCACGACCCTGGACACCGTCGAACCGCCCAGCGCGGAAACAACGTAGTAGTATCTCGTAGTATCCGCAGTGATGTCGCATAGGGCGAACTGGGCCTGAGCGAACCAAGCAGACGCAGATGATTCCCAAAACTCGTGGAGCTTGAGCGAAACAGCGTTCACGGACATCTTCGCGGTCTGGAATTGTCCAGCAATAAACGTCGAGGGTCACCAGTGTGGAAATTGTAGCAACGCGAAGAAAGCGACAATTTCTCACGTTCACACTCAGAGAGAGTGTGTCATTTTTTATTAGCACAAACAGCAGCAAAACTTCCCGCGCCAACCAAGACCCGCCGAAAGTCGGTTTCCATAGAAACCAGCAGATAAACATGGCGGTCCTTAAAGGAACTGCAATTATTTCTACCCCGTTACCAAATCGTGAACTCTCTGACACGCATATGCAACATTGCATTCACACGTTTGCAGTTGGTGGTGAATTATATATATAGAAGTCACTACAGCACCATACTTTACCACGTTTGCCGTGAGAAAGTGCATAGCCCGAGAAACAAACCAACGTTTGTGAGCTTTCAAGACGCCAACTCTGTCAAAGGATCGGACAAAGCTGTCCTTGCGCACGCCTATTCGAAAATTGTGAATTGGTAAAAACTGGTAAATTGGTAAAAAATTGGTAAATGTTTTTATTCCCAGTATTTTTTAATACATACTCTTGTAGGTCCGGATGAGCTGGACCACGGACTGCCAGCTCTGGACCACTGTTCTAAAATGTCCCTAAGTGTGATTGTGAGTATGAATGGTTGTTTGTCTGTGTGCCCTGTGATTGGCTGGCAACCAATTCAGGGTGTCCCCTGCCTGCTGCCCAAAGACAGCTGTGATAATTACTAGTACGCCTGTGACCCTCGTAAGGATCATGTGATAGATATTGATGTCAGTGTCCCTTGTTCCCTCGCGCAGGGTCCAGGAATCAACAACAACAAAAATCACGTGTATGTCCAGAGTTTTTGATTGTGAAAGGTCCAGTTCGAATTGACTAATTTGTCATGATTTGCACTGAAACAATGGGAAACATTTGGAATAGTTATTTATAGTTTGACACCCATGTGGCCTCTGGCTGGCGTTACTATATGCTAGGATAGCTACTGGTAGCCTGTTAGCACTCAAGCTATCCTCTTTCAAAATTGTACTTGACAATACAAATGACTTTTCCAATTGTTACGCATCTTAACATGACATCCAGGCTACAAAGACCAAACAATAATTGTCATTAACTATTCAGGGGTTAGGGTGGCTCGGTAGTTGAGTGGTTAGCGTGTCAACTTCATAGTGCAGAGGTGCAGGGTTCAATTCCAGCTATGGCCTTCCTGTGTGGAGTTTGCATGTTCTCCCTGGGCCTGCGTGGGTTTTCTCCAGGTACTCCGGGTTCCTCCGACATTCCAAAAACATGTATGGCAGGCTGACTGAACACTCTAAATTCCCCCTAGGTGTGAGTGTGAGTGCGGATGGTTGTTCGTCTGTGTGTGCGCTGCGATTGGCTGGCAACCAGTTCAGGGTGTCCCCCGCCTACTGCCCGAAGATGGCTGGAATAGGGTCCAGCAGATTCAAAACATGTTACCTATCTTTTACACCGGGGGACCACGGTTTAAATCCTTCTCACGACATTCACATCATAATCTGATTGACCCAAATTCCAAACCACTGTCTGTTAAAATGCACCAGAATGGGCATCGAGTGTCTAAATCAGGGGTGCTCATTAGGTAGATCCTGATCTACCGGTAGATCTAAGACAGGTCCCAAGTAGATTCGAGGAGTGTCGAGGAGAAAACAAACAAACAACCATTTGTGTGTCTTTGTACATGTTAATAATATATTTGTTTATGATAATGTACACTGCACCCTAATCATCTTATCAGTCTCATGTTCACCCAAAAAATATTTAAAAATAAAATAAAGCAGGTAAATCTTGAATTTACAGTGGCGCGTGATTACGCCACCGGAAGTTGTTAGCTCTCAGCAGTCTGCAATTGCAGCTTGTGATCAGAACTGTTGCGCTCTATCTTTTATCGTCATTATTCTCATTCAGAGTTTGCTTCGTGTACAATTCACCGAGGGCACGAGCAAAGAATAGAAATCTAGGAGGGCCCAGGGAAGCACTTTAAAACGGCACGTGTGAGCTACGATAGTTAACAGGCTGCAAAAGTGCTTCGCATGCCTCAGTTTCAGGCTGTTTCTCATCATGGCGTGCGTGTGCGCGTGTGAGTGTGTGTGTGTGTGTGTGTGCGTGCGTGCGTGCGCACGCGCGTGCCGGTAAGGGTAGATCCCGGGAAGTTAGTTGATCGAAAAGTAGATCTTCGATCCAAAAAGTTTGACCACCCCTGGTCTAAATTATGTCAAAAACATACGGCCTGCAGTGTCGTCGTTCCACCACTAGAGAGTGCTAATCGACTGCAAAAAGGGTCCCCAACCTTTTTTGCCCCACGGACCGGTTTATGTCAGACAATATCTTCAGGGACCGGCATTTAAGGTATGGTGGAAATAATACAACAAAATAATATGATATGAGCTGCATAAAAACTGTGGCGTTTTCGAAATATAATAACAATAAAATAAACACAAGGAGCCTCTTATTCTGGCCGCAGCACTCTGTTCGCTATGGTAATGTTTAATGCCTTCAAATTCGATACAGCGCAAATTCAAAGTGCATGAAAATGAGGACTCACCACAGCCCCAAGCTTGATTTTCTGCAACGAGACGGTCCAATCCCGTGGTAATAGGAGACAATGACACCTCAAATGTGTGTTTTATGTCCAGTCTACTTCGTAATTCTGTTTTAGTCGCCGTTGCTGCAGAAACCCCCCACCTCACACATGTAGGATGTCGGAAATAGCAACAGTGCTATTATGGTGATCTCAGAATATTCAGCCATAACTTTAAGCCTGTTGTCTCGAACGTCCTTTTAAGGCCGCCGTCATTTGCGATCTCCAGCAGTTTTTTTACTAATTCTTTTAAGTCTTTTTGTTTCGCGTAATCGGTCACGTGACGCAGAAGCGTGGTTTGAAACGTGTCAAGTGACGGAGAATCCGATAATTTAACGGAGAATCCGGTAATTTTTCAAAATAAAACATCTTTCGTATTCAGAAATAAATAAAATGGAATTAAGGCAAGTTCTTTCTGTGCGGCCTGGCACCAAATGTCCTGCGGACCGGGAATGTTCCGCGGACCGGCGTTTGGGTAACCCTGGTCAAATGGATTTATCCATCCATCCATCCATCCATCTTCTACCGCTTATCCGGGGCCGGGTCGCGGGGGCAACAGCTTTAGCAGGGAAGCCCAGACTTCCCTCTCCCTAGCTACTTCTTCCAGCTCTCCCCGGGGGATCCCGAGGTGTTCCCAGGCCAGCTGGGTGACATAGTCTCTCCAGCGTGTCCTGGGTCTTCCTCGGGGTCTCCTCCCGGTGGGACATGCCCGGAACACCTCACCAGGGAGGCGTTCAGGAGGCATCCGAATCAGATGCCCAAGCCACCTCATCTGGCTCCTCTCGATGTGGAGGAGAAGCGGCTCGACTCCGAGCCCCTCCCGGATGACCGAGCTTCTCACCTTATCTCTAAGGGAGAGCCCGGACACCCTGCGGAGAAAACTCATTTCGGCCGCTTGTATCCGGGATCTCGTTCTTTCGGTCACGACCCATAGCTCGTGACCATAGATGAGGGTTGGAACGTAGATCGACCGGTAAATTGAGAGCTTCGCCCTTTGGCTCAGCTCCTTCTTCACCACGACAGACCGATACAACGTCCGCATCACAGCAGACGCTGCACCGATCCGCCTGTCGATCTCTCGCTCCCTCCTGCCCTCACTCGTGAACAAGACCCCAAGATACTTAAACTCCTCCACTTGGGGCAAGATCTCCCCCCCGACCTGGAGGGGGCACTCCACCCTTTTCCGACTGAGGACCATGGTTTCAGATTTGGAGGTGCTGATTTTCATCCCAACCGCTTCACACTCGGCTGCGAAACGCTCCAGTGAGAGTTGGAGAGCCCTGTTTGAAGGAGCCAACAGCACCACATCATCTGCAAAAAGCAGGGATGCAATACTGAGGCCACCAAAACGGACCCCCTCAACGCTTCGGCTGCGCCTAGAGATTCTGTCCATGAAGGTTATGAACAGAATCGTGACAAAGGGCAGCCTTGGCGGAGTCCTACCCTCACTGGAAACGATTCCGACTTACTGCCGGCAATGCGGACCAAACTCTGACATCGGTGGTATAGTGACCGAACAGCCCGTATCAGGGGGTTCGGTACTCCATACCCACGAAGCACCCCCCACAGAACTCCCCGAGGGACACGGTCAAACGCCTTCTCCAAGTCCACAAAACACATGTAGACTGGTTGGGCGAATTCCCACATACCCTCGAGAACCCTGCTAAGGGTGTAGAGCTGGTCCACTGTTCCACGGCCGGGACGAAAACCACACTGCTCCTCCTCAATCTGAGGCTCGACTTCCTGATGGACCCTCCTCTCCAGCACCCCTGAATAGACCTTACCAGGGAGGCTGAGGAGTGTGATCCCTCTGTAGTTGGAACACAACCTTTTTAAAAAGAGGGACTACCACCCCGGTCTGCCAATCCAGAGGCACTCTCCCCGTTGACCACGCGATGTTGCAGAGGCGTGTCAACCAGGACAGCCCCACAACATCCAGAACCTTGAGGAACTCCGGGCGGATCTCATCCACCCCTGGGGCCTTGCCACCGAGGAGCTTTTTAATCACATCGGTGACTTCAACCACAGAGATAGGAGAGCCCACCTTAGAGTCCCCAGGCTCTGCTTCCTCCAAGGAAGGCATGTTGGTGGAGTTGAGGAGGTCTTCGAAGTACTCTGCCCACCGGTTCACAACGTCCCGAGTCGAAGTCAGCAGCGTCCCATCCCCACTGTACACAGTGTTCGTGGTGCACTGCTTCCCCTTCCTGAGACGTCGGATGGTGGACCAGAATTTCCTCGAAGCCGTCCGGAAGTCGGCTTCCATGGCCTCACCGAACTCTTCCCATGCTCGGGTTTTTGCCTCGGCGACCACCGAAGCTGCGTTCCGCTTGGCCAGTCGGTACCCGTCAGCTGCCTCTGGGGTCCCACAGGCCATAAAGGCTCGATAGGACTCCTTCTTCAGCTTGACGGCATCCCTTACTGCTGGTGTCCACCAGTGAGTACGAGGGTTGCCGCCACGACAGGCACCAACCACCTTACGGCCACAACTCAGATTGGCCGCCTCAACAATAGAGGCACGGAACATGGTCCACTCGGACTCAATGTCCCCCGTCTCCCCCGGAACATGGGAAAAGCTCTGTCGGAGGTGGGAGTTGAAACTCCTTCTGACAGGGGATTCCGCCAGACGCTCCCAACAAACCCTCACAATACGTTTGGGTCTGCCAGGACGGACCGGCATCTTCCCCCACCATCGGAGCCTACTCACCACCAGGTGATGATCAGTTGACAGCTCCGCCCCTCTCTTCACCCGAGTGTCCAGAACATGCGGCCGCAAATCCGATGACACGACCACAAGGTCGATCATCGAACTACGGCCTAGGGTGTCCTGGTGCCAAGTGCACACGTGGACACCCTTATGCTTGAACAAGGTGTTCGTTATGGACAGTCCGTGACGAGCACAGAAGTCCAATAACAAAACACCACTCGAGTTCTGATCGGGGGGGCCGTTCCTCCCAATCACGCCCCTCCAGGTCTCACTGTCATTGCCCACGTGAGCATTGAAGTCCCCCAGTAGAACAAGGGAGTCCCCAGCAGGAGTACTCTCCAGCACACCCTCCAAGGACTCCAAAAAGGGTGGGTATGCTGAGCTGCTGTTTGGTGCATATGCACAAACAACAGTCAGGACCCGTCCCCCCACCCGCAGGCGGAGGGATGCAACCCTCTCGTCCACCGGTGTGAACCCCAATGTACAGGCACTGAGCCGGGGGGCAATAAGTATGCCCACACCTGCTCTGCGCCTCTCACCGTGAGCAACTCCAGAGTGAAAGAGAGTCCAACCCCTCTCGAGAGGACTGGTACCAGAACCTAGGCTGTGTGTGGAGGCAAGTCCGACTATATCCAGTCGGAACTTCTCTGCCTCACACACCAGCTCGGGCTCCTTCCCCGCCAGAGAGGTGACATTCCATGTCCCAAGAGCTAGCTTCTGCAGCCGAGGATCGGACCGCCAGGGTCCCCGCCTTTGGCTGCCGCCCAGCTCGCATTGCACCCGACCCCTTTGACCCCTCCCACGGGTGGTGAGACCATGAGAAGGGGGACCCACGTTGCCTCTTCGGGCTGAGCCCGGCCGGGCCCCATGGGTGTAGGCCCGGCCACCAGGCGCTCGCCAACGAGCCCCACCTCCAGGCCTGGCTCCAGAGGGGGGCCCCGGTGACCCGCGTCCGGGCAAGGGAAACTGGATACCATCGATTTTATCTGTCATTAAGGGGCTTTGTGAGCCATGCTTTGTCTGGTCCCTCACCTAGGACCTGTTTGCCATGGGTGACCCTGCCAGGGGCATAAAGCCCCAGACAACTTAGCTCCTAGGATCATTGGGACACACAAACCCCTCCACCACGGTAAGGTGACGGCTCACGGAGACCGGGAATGTTCCGCGGACCGGCGTTTGGGTAACCCTGGTCAAATGGATTTATGTGCTCTGTAAATGTCTGTATGAATGCAGTGTAACGAAGCCCAGAAACGACTCGGGCAACAAGAAGGAAAAAAAATACTTCGACTATTTTTTGAAATCTAGTTGGTTGACTTGATTTTTTTTTCCTACCCCAGGTCTTTGGTTTTTGTTGAGGAATGGGAGCTGTCAATTTGCTCTTGGCCCTCCTTGGTTACAGGTTCTTTTATCTCTCTATAAGGTGGAAGAAGACCCAACACCACGTTGTCTTTTCTTCAGTTTATCACAACGCAACACAAATCGATTCGGGCTCCTGTGAGTCTCAGATTTCATCAGGAAACCCCGAAGAAACACATTCATGAGATTATATAGAGACAATATGATAATGAGAGGCGGGGAGGTACGCCTCTCATGCAAATCCCGAAACAAAGAAGGTAACATGTCATCTGAACCGGTGTGGCCGGAGGAAGCCGGGAGCGGTGAGGTGAGACCAGACCACCACTACCCCCCATTTGGTGCGATGGCAGGAACACAGATACCTGAGATAACAGCTCCTCTAAAACATGTCCTGTGGAGGGGGGCCCCAGAAGTGGTGGGGGCCGAGGGCACTAAAGGTGATTGTAATAACAGTGAGCAGGAAATACCTTCAACCAACATGAAGGAACAACACCATAACCAAGTAAAAAGCAGAGATAAGGAAGATCAAGCAAAGTTCGATCTTGATATGATGACAGAGTATAGACAAAGTATAGACCACTGCTTATGGTCACAGATCTTGAGATTAGGGTTCCTCTTTAAGGGCACTTGACAGCCTTCAGGGATTTTTACGAGGTGGTGGAGGCAGAAAAACACTTGGGGGCTGTTAATTAACCAAGTGAAAATAGGATCTAAACTTCACACTACATTCTTTTAAGTACTTCAGCAGATGTTCAGGACAGAGACTAGTATCAATTGTTCTCATAGCAAGATGAAATTCCTCAACAATGTTCTACTACTACTTCTAGCGGAATAATTCCTTAACAGTTTTAAAAGACAGTGACTGCGGGTGTTTTCTCACAGCAATCCTTTTTTTCTCGCTTGCCGAAAGCAACTACCTCCATTTTGTTTTGGTTCAGCCAAAGGAAATTTTTGTTAATCCAGTTGCTATTTCGCTCAAGACAGTGACACAGCATGTTAAATGAACTGCTGTCATTCTGGGAAATTGATGAATAGCTGTGTGACAAACCATGGAGCATCTGACTCAAAGGTAACATATAGTGACTGAAGAAAAGGGGTCCAATGACAAACCGTTGAGGGATCCCACATCATGGCCATTTGATTAGATTCAAAAGAGAATGATCACAAAGAACTACTTTCCTTGAAGTAGGACCTGAACCCTTTTAGGACTGTTCACTTGAATCACACCCAAGTTTCCAACCTGTTCAGCAGTTTGTTTTTGATCAATTGTATCACACTTTAACTTTTCAGTCAGATCTGAAGAGGGACTTCCTATGCCCTCGTCTTCGCAGGAAGACTTTGGAGCAAGATTCAAGACATACTTTTGTGTCTGTCTGTATTTTTGTTTTAATTGATCAATGTTGGTCATTAGCACATCTGATAATGTATCTCAAATGTCTTTTTTTCCCTACAGTGTATTCAGTGGGCGTGATTGTCACTGTCATCCTCCTCATCTTGCTACTGATCATCATAACTGTTGTAATAATAGTGTGCTGCAGGCGCAAGAAAAGTGCCCTCAAAATGGAAAAAGAAGGAGTTCCACTCCAGAGTATATAAAGGGTTCGCATCACAGGTACCCATCACTTTATGGTACGCGATAGTTACAGATATTGGATGGACATAACACTAGTCCCAAGAGTTTCTTTTCCTTTTTTTTTTTTTAAACGAGAGAATCAATATATCGGTTTCTGTGAAACCACTTTTTAATTTGACAGATGTTCTGTAGACTATTGCAGAAAATAAGTTATTTGCTGTCTCGTGAGAATTTCGTCAGGGTCAAATTAAAAAAGTAAAATACTTTTTAAAAAATCATTATCCTCCTTATCACCGTAATACTTGGAGTACAAACCAAAAAAGATAAACACAAATCCCAATCTCATTTTTGATTGACATATTGTCATTAAAATCAGTTCAGTTTTGTGTATTCATGCTTCTTTTGCCAATCATTGTGAAATATCACCTCCACTGGTTTTTGACTACTACTAATAATAATAAATGCTCTTGCGACGCGGAGTCTCATTCGGCTGGGTCGTCGCAGTGCGTAGAGCCGATCAGCTTCACCAGGGTCCGCCAATGACCACGGTCATGGGCCAGGGTCCGCTGCATCCTCCAGGGTAAGGCCCTGGTGTTTGAGATCCTCTCTGATGACGTCAAGCCATCTGGTGCGGGGTCTGTCGCATGGCCTTTTCCAGCCGGCTGTCGCTGGATCAAATGAGAAAATGGCACGAGTTGGGTGTTCCGGGGGTAATCGGAGGAGATGACAAAGCCAACGGATGCACCTCTGAGCGGCCAGTCGGGATGCAGGGGGCTGAAGGGTATGTTTTCGGAGATCTGAGTTGGAAACATGGAGGTGCCAGCTAATGTTCAAGATGGTTCTGAGTGACCTGCTGTCAAAGCCATCGATCCTCTTGGCCTGGGTCTTGTTTAATGGCCCGGATTCTGCACCATACAGGAGGATGGGAAGAACTGCTGAGTTATAAATGCGCATCTTGGTCTTTTGGGACACTGAGTGTTGGCGCCAGAGGGGCCGCCACAGTGACTGCATTGCCGCGGCCGCGAGGGCGCGTCTGCGGTCAATCTCTGGCTTGAGATTGCCACGGCCCCGAGGGCGCGTCTGCGGTCAATCTCTGGCTTGAGATTGCCGCTGCTGGTAATAGTGGAGCCCAGGTAGATGATGGAATTGACAAATTGCACTTCGTCTGTGCCAAGGATCAGGGGGGGAGGGGTTGGGTCTGTCACCGATATACATAAGTTTGGTTTTCTGCCAGCTTACTTGGAGGCCCAGCTTTGCTGCTTCTGTTTGGTATATGGAGAGAGCACTGCTGAGGTGTTGGAGGGAGTTGCTGAACAGGGTGGTGTCATCAGCGTATTCAAGGTCGGTCAGGTGGAAGTTGCCGAGCGACACGCCTGAGACTTGCTCCCGGACTCGGATCATAAGGTGGTCAATGACACAGTTAAGTAGGTCAGGAGCGGCCACGCAGCCCTGTCTGACCCCGCTGTTAATGGGGAACCACTCTGAGTCCTTCGCATTCACACGAACACAGCTCTCTGAGTTGTTGTAGAGTTGCTGGAACAATGTGGTTATTTTGGGTGGCACTCCAAGGTATTTCAGAATGTTCCTAAGGGAGAGGTGGTCGACTGTATCAAAGGCAGCTTTGAGATCTATGAAGGCTATAAAAAGATGTTGGTCGTTCCGAAACTCTCTAACCTTCTCAACAATGAGTCTAACTGCTGAGATGTGATTTATGGTGGACCGGTTGGGCATGAAGCCAGCTTGTTGGGGGCAGCGACGGCTTCGAATGGCGGGAAGGGCATGGGTGAGAAGGATCCGGGTGAACATGTTCGCGGGTATGGAGAGCAGTGAGATGCCTCTGTAGTTGTTGCAGAGTTGCTTGTCGCCTTTCCGCTTCCAGAATGGCAGGATGATGCCTCGGGTCCTAGTCTGTGGGGGGCTGTTCTGCCACCCACACATGGTTAATGATGTGGGTGAGCCACTGGGCCATGGAGTCACCACCTTCTTTGAGCAGCTCTGCAGTGATGGCACAGATTCCAGGGGCCTTGTGATTTTTTTAGTGATTTTATTGCTGCTCTGACCTCGTCGATTGTGACTGGGTCAGTTTTGCAGTTGGGGTTGGGGGTGGTAGAGTTGGCAGTAACAAGACGGGGGTCGGTGGGAACTGGAGGGTGATGAATGAGGTTGCTGAAGTGCTCTTTAAAGAGTTCAAGGCAGTCTATTTCAGTGGTGATGCGATTTCCACTGGCATCCTTCATGAGGGCGGTCTTGATGTGTGGTCCGATGCGGGCTTGGCGCAGCATTTGAAAGACCTGTCTAAGGTCGTTGCGCTGTGCTGCTGATTCCATGCGTTCGGCCTCTTCTCCCCAGTATCTCTCCCTGTCAGTTGCAATTGCCGCATTCCGTGCTGCATTGAGCCTCCGGTACTCTGTGATATCACCGAGCAGGCAAGCAGCACGGCGGCGGTCAATGATGTCGAGGGTCAGCTGTGAGATCCATGGTTGTTTGGGAAGAGATCTTGATCTTCCCAATACATCCTGGGCATCCTGGTTGACCTTTAATTTGAAAGTCTACCAGTCTGCGATGTCATCAACGGCCAGAGCGGTGAAGGCGTTGGTGATGGAGCGGCGATATGCGGAGGCAGTGGTGGGGTCGCAGAGTCTGGAAGACATCAAACGTGGTTGTGGCCTGATAGATGGGTCTGGTCGTATTTTAAGTCTTAGCTGGGCAACCAACAGGCGGTGGTCAGTGTTGCCCAACTATGCACATCTGAAGACCCTGCAGTTGGTGACGGAGGATCCGGGTTCTTCCATCAGGGCTATACCAGGTCCAGTGATGGATCTGCTTGCGGGGGAACCATGTGTCGGTGATACAGAAGTTATTTGAATGGCAGAGGAGAAGCAGACGTTTGCCGTTATCATTTGTGGTGTTATCGACACCATCTTTTGACTACTAAGCTCTCTTAAGTATTCACTTTGCTCCTGAGACTTGTTTTTAAGGTTTGACAGAACACGTTCATTTTCTTGTTTACTGTTTGAAAGCACCAAATGAAGCACAACTGGTGTTTGTCGATAATGTAATAAAAATTTGGACTGTAAAACAGGCTACAGGACGGATCAAATTAGTTTGTCTGTATCAAAGTCCTTTTCGCCCTCTAGTGGAATACAAGTAAACCGTCACTTGGAGAGTGGTTGTGTGCGTGTTGTTGACTGACACAAAATCTAAAAGATAAAACACTGAAAAATAGAGAAATATGTTTGAGGATGCTTCATCAGGTCTGTGTCAGATCCTCTATTCATGGCTCGGGTGAGAATTACTTTTTTGGGAGTGGTTGAAAAGGTGAATGTGAATCGCAATTGGTTGCCATCGGTGGGACCCTGCTTGAGCTGGTATCACGTCCACTACTTCTTCAAATGTAGAACACCCATCAACTGAGAGAGAGAGAGAGAATTCAAATCCATCTCGACAGCATTCACAGTCGCATGTGGCAAGTATAGTGTCAATTACCTTGCTCTTACATAATCCACGGCAAAATAACAGCAGGTGACGAGTTCTGGCCCAATTCATGACAAAAATACATTTCAAACAACTCACAAGGAGAGGACAAAGGCGGAAGCCCCCGTCGCTAGGAAGACATTTTTCTTTCAGTCAAAATATAAAATTCCAACAAGGAATGACTACTACATTGCCCAAATGACAACTTGCTGGTTGCTAATCGTTGGAGGGGCCACGCCAACACTTCTTGATCATGCCACCAATCTACATGAGTTTGAGCAATGGTTAAGTGAGCAACATATGCTGACCTTTGGGTCCATTTTCTTCAATATTATCTTCTGCAAATGCGTCATTCATGGCAACAGAAGCATGCAAAATTAGTCTTCTGCTTCATGCAGTGCCATTTCTCTCCAGTCGTCTCTCGAGTGCATTTTCTTTGTCTGACAAATCGGAGTCAGTCTCGCCATTTTCATTGCCAGATTCTGAATCCAAGAACCTTTCTGGACCTTTCAAAAAGTATTTCAAAGTACCGTATTTTTGCACTATAGGGCGCACCTTTAATGAATGGCCTATTTTAAAACTGTTTTCATACACAGGGCGCACCGCATTATGAGACGCATAGAATAGAAACTACAATAGAGGCTGCAGTTGCTTTATGCATCCACTAGATGGAGCTACTCTAAAGGAATACAATACAGTAATCCCTCGTTTATCGTGGTTAATGGGGACCAAAACCACCCGTGATAAACGCATATCTGCAAAGTAGTGACCAATTAACATATACAGGGAATTTTTTTAAGTCCGCAAACAGTACGCAAGAAGCTGCAAAATAATAGTGAGTCACATGGAGCAACATATACAGTACTGTACTCCATGTATATAATTTTTTTATAAGGTGCACTTGTCGGCTTTTGAGAAACTTGAATGCTTTTAGGTGCGTCTTACAGTGTAGAAAATACGGTAGATACAATTCACAGATTAAATGAAGGGTTCGTTAACACAAACATTTTGTGGAACCATCTTTAATTTGAAATGTTTATACGTAAGTCAGTGGTGCATAGACATTGACACGCGCACCATCGCTTCATACATGCATGACCAAAGTCTGAAACAAACGTTTCTGATGAGTTCTTCAAGTGGAGCAAAGATTACACCTCACCCATAAACTCTCACCTCTTCCCAAAATAAAAAGAGTTTGGTATTATTCGACAATATTATTTTTTTAACAATTTTACTCCCATCTCATAGACCACTGATAGAGAAATCTATGAAGAAAATTGTATCATGTTTAAAGTTTCGGTTAATTTGGGCACGTCTGGACATACTCGGCGCAGAGGTGTCGGCCGTTTGGGCGGAGGGCCTTTTCTTGAGGAATCATGTTAAAGCAAGGGGGGCGAACGCTTGGAAGAAGGCTAGATTCAATCATAGAGTGGGAATAAACAAATTGGGAACAAAGAGTTGTTGAATACCAAAAGACAGTTTGGGAACAGCTGTCGCGCCCAGGTGGACATTTGTCATCAGGAAAGTCTATGACTTGTGTATTCGGGTAGATCAACCGAAGAGGCCGGGCCGGGGGAAGCGGTATGCAAATCTCTGGGGCAGTGTCTTTCTTGTATTTTGCAATAAAGGTTCGAACCGGCTGAGAGGGAGCGGAGTGTGTATCATCGGAGCAACTAAACCGACGTTCGCTCTCAGAGATCCGCTCCCGCCGATATTGAAGACAATTTTCCTGTGCGCCGAGTCATTTCTTTAACTTTGTCCAAGAAAATCTCGGACAACCACTCTAACAGCTCTTTTTTTGCAGTCTGATGAGTGAAATTATTAAACTGTTATTTTATTGATCCACACTTCTGTGAAGTAATTCAGGAAAAGTAAAGCCAGTGAACAGAAAATAGTGTGGAGTGATGTGTTATCTACACACAGTAATAATTTAAGATTTGTCAAACCAGTTTTTGATTTTGATCAATCATGTATAATACTGTTCAACAATTGCTGTGAATTTAGAAAATTACCCTGGATGTTTGTTTCATCTGCAAATAATATGAATTTCAGGAATTGTGATGTCTTTGATGTGCATGATAATTCATATTTCAAGCCGATATTCATATCCACATTTTTTTTTCTTAATAAAAACTCCAGCTATTGACTGTTTTATGTACATTTATGAAACAGGTTTTGTGTTTGTTTGTGTTTTAGATTTTTTGAATATGGACAACTATTGTTTTAAAATGTTAACAAAAAGTGCAACGAGCTCGCATGCAGTTAAATGAAAACAAGCGTGTATGAGCCATGAAGGGGGCGGTTCTTGCTTCCTTTAGGGCAGGAGTCGAAAACGATGACGTCGAGCTTCATTAACTGTTGTACCACATGACCAATTCGGGAAACGTTTCAGACTGTTGAGAGCCGGTTCTTTCGGCTCCCAAATGACTCCTCAGTTTTTTTGTTGCTTAAATAAATTTAATACAAAAAATAACGTAATATGTGTAAAATGAATTACTAATGCAAAAAATGGACATTATATCAAATATTTATTATTTATATGGCTTTATTTATATTCTTATGAACATACTCAACATGGAGTACAACATGGAGTGCTACAAAAATAAAAACAAAGTACAAAGACCCATCTCAAAACAAGGTCGTCAAAAAGTTCCAATCTTTCAATGTGTATATTGATAAGCTTTTAACTATTTACATTAAAACAACATAAGTAAGCGTTGAATACCACAACAAATTATAAATTAAAATTTGTAAAACAAAAAGAAAAAACAGCATCCAGGTAAAGGTTTTAGCTTGTCTTTAGCGAAGATTGGCATGAAGAAAAACCAAGTGCCTCAGCTTTGAGGGGTTGATCCTGTTTCTCCTCTCTGTTAATATTTGCCCTGTTTTGGAGAATATTCTCTCCGAGGGGACAGATGTTGCTACAACACACAGCCAACACAAAATGGCTGAAAATCCAATCATTTTATAAGATATAAGATAAGATATCCTTTATTTGTCCCACACTGGGGAAATTTACAGTTCATCGTCAATTGTGTTCCGTTTTGCTGGTTTTATAGCTTTTTGCATAAAGTGGCTCATAGAGCTCTGGGTTGTACATCTAGGCAGTTGTGACATTGCAGCAGCAGCAACAGTTGCAGACACACTAGACAGGGCTGCCCAAACTTTTCGGATCGAAGATCTACTTTTCGATCAACTAACCTCACGGGAACTACCCTTACCGGCACGCACGCGCACACGCGCGCACGCACGCACACACGCACGCACGCGCACACACACACACACACACGCCATGATGAGAAACAGCCTGAAACTGAGGCATGCGACGCACTTCTGCAGCCTGTTAACTATCGTAGCTCACAAGTACCATTTTAAAGTGCTTCCCTGGACCCTCCTAGATTCCTATTCTTTGCCCGTGCCCTCGGTGAATTGTACACGAAGCAAACTCTGAATGAGAAGAATGACGATAAAAGATAGAGCGCAACAGCTCTTATCACAAGCTGCAATTGCAGACTGCTGAGCGCTAACAACTTCCGGCGACGTAATCAGGCGCCATCGTAAATTCAAGATTTACCTGCTTTATTTTTTTAATAATTTATTTTGTGAAAATGAGACTGATAGGATGATTAGGGTGCAGCGTACATGACACAAAAAATATATTACTAACATGTACAAAGACACACAAATGGTTGTTTGTTTTTTTTTCTCCTCGACACTCTTCAGATCTACTCGGGACCGGTCTTAAATCTACCGGTAGATCAGGATCTACCTAATGGGCACCCCTGCACTAGCACCTTCATTAATAGCTGGTTCCCTTGCTTGTCTTTTCTCTTCAAATTGTGCTGATGGGTGGACATTTCTGATGTGCCTGTGCAGGTTATTTGTGGAGCCTGATCTATGGGATATTTTAACCTTGCACAGTCTACACGCTGCCTTTGAACTATCAATTAAATTGAAATGAGTCCATATTTCACTGCATTTCCTATCCATTTTCTCACCTTTCCACTTTCCACCGTGTTGTTTTTTTCACTAACTAGCTCTCTCGTCTCCTCGTCTGTCTTGTTCGCGTGCTGCTCAGTGTGCTGTGTGAGTCTCTTCTCTAACTCCTCCCCCTTCTCTAAACTGCAGCGTGTGTGTGTGTAACCCTCCCCTTCCGGCTCCCTTCGTTCACTTCAAAGAGCCGCGTCTAAGAGCCGGCTCGTTCGCGAACGACACATCATTAGTTGTGCGACGTTTGGTAGCCATGTATTGTACCGTATACCCCTCAGGACTGGCTCTTTTCAAAATGTTTGTGTGTGCTTTCATTGAGCCGCGGCCAGCTCATCTTTTGGACAAAGATATTATAGTTTGGAAACTGCAGTTGGAAAAATATTCCAGTCACGTTTAATTTAGTTTGAGATAGTTTGGATTCGTGTGTACTACACACTACAAGAAATCCTTACCAAAAAAAAAAAAAAAAAAAAAACGTTGTCGGCAGAGATGAACAGAGCAGACAAAAAAAGCTCCAGTGTTGTCTTTTAAGTGTACACTTGATTCTTTTCTTAATTAGGACTGCACGACTGTCGTGTTTTATGTTATGTTTCTTATTTTACTTTATGTTAACTGTTTTGTGAAGCGCTTTGTTACAGCTGCCACTGTTGTGAAAGCGCTATATAAATCAGCATGTATTGTATTGTATTGTATTGTATGCATTTCTTCCACAACATTCCCTTTCTTACGAATTGGGTTTGAGATACGTTCAAAGGCCGCCTCAGAAAAAATGAAAATGAATGATACCTTCAATGGCACAAAGAAAAACATTCACCAAAACAGAAATTCTCGCAAGGAAATCACAAAATAAATTCGATCAGGGTGCTTGCGAACACACAAGTGAATTATTCTTTTAACATAACAGACACAAAATTCTACACTGGTCCAGTCTCCTACACAGAGGTTTCGCATAGTGGTTAAGTGCACGCCTAAAAACTATGTAGACAAGGTGCCAGTTTGATCCTCGGGCTAGATGTCCTGATTGTAATTTTAACTCTTTATCTTATTCAACAGGGAGGTGTTTGTTTTCCAAGTTAAGTGAGCACAACACCTCACCAGGAAGGGAAACAAATCCCTATCCCAGCTGTCTTAGGGCAGTAGGCGGGGAACACCTTGAACTAGTTGCCAACCAAACGCAAGCCACACAGAGATGAACAACCAACCATGCTCACACTCACACCTAAGGACAATTTCGAGTGTTCAATCAGGCTGCCATGCATGTTTTTGGAATGTGGGAGGAACCCGGAGTACCCGGAGAAAGCCCATGCAGGCCCGGGGAGAACATGCAAACTCCACACAGGGAGGCCGGAGAACCCGGAATGTCTGCGCTGTGAGGTCGACGCGCACACGACTGGAACACCGGGCCACCGGGAAACAAATACTGTATTACAATATATTTGATGACCAATGGGAAAGGATGGAAAGCATTTATTCACAGGGAATAAATATACCGTATTAGGCCAACGCACTTTATGTTGAGAAATGTAATTCTTCGCGAAAATCACCTGTGCATCACACATTTGTGACTGGAATTATTTATACACCTGGCCAGGAAGTTGTGTCATACAAAGCAAGAACTTTATAAGATAAAAGATAAGATATCCTTTATTCGTCCCACACTGGGGAAATTTACAGCCTCCAGCAGCAAGAATGTATGTAGAAAGAAGAAAGAGAAAAAAACAACAAACATCTTTCAATTAAATGCAATATGAACACAAAATGGATAAATCACAGTACTATTTACAATTTTCCTTCACATCATTTAATTATTATTATTATTATGATTGTTATTTTTTATTCATCAGCCTGACAGCAGTCGGTAGGAACGAGCGTCGGTATCTCTCCTTCTTGCAGCGCGGGTGTAACAGTCTCTGGCTGAAGGAGCTACCAAGTGCTGTCAGGGCGGGCTGGAGGGGGTGGGAGGGACTGGCCATCATAGCTTTTAGCTTAGTTAGCATCCTTCTGTTGCCCACCTCCTCCAGAGTGTCAAGGGAGCAACCCAGGACAGAACTGGCCTTTCTGACCAGTCGCTCCAGTCTCTTTCTGTCCCGGGCTGAGATGCTGCCTGACCAGCAGACAATGCCATAATGGATGGCCGAGGCCACCACCGAGTTATAGAACGTCTCAAGGAGTGACCCCTGAACCCCAAAAGACCTCAGTTTCCTGAGTAGGAAGAGTCGGCTCTGTCCTTTCCTAATCAGGGTGTCCGTGTTTGTAGACCAGTCCAGTTTGTCGTTCAGAAGAACACCAAGGTACTTGTAGGAGGTCACCCTCTCTATGTCCATACCCTGGATGTTCATCGGTGCTGGTGAGGACTTCTTTCTATCTTTGTTTCATCAATCCCAAGGTTAGAGTTGTTGATTTTACCAGGAAGAAATGTTTTGGATTTGGTTCACCTTGAAGTCTTTTTGTGAATATATAGATTGATGGTGAAATTTTTGTTCTTTTATAAAGACATTATTCTCAGCAAAGATAAGCGTTCTGGTGGCTGCTTCAAACTTGAGGGAGTCTTGCTTGATGTACAGCTTCAGCTTTTCAACAGTCATTTCTTCATAGATGTGTAAGTTACCCATGCCATTTACACAAACACTGCCCCATATACCATTACGGATGCTGGCTTTCGAACTTCTGACAGGGGCACACTGTGGGAAAACTTAATCAAAAGCACTAAGATAATCCTGAAAACACCAATAACGAAAACATACAAAAACCTATGACAGCAACACACCGACGCGATGACGAGTAGTCGGCATGGCAGTCCTTATAAACAAAAAGAGCTGATGATGAAATGACCAACAAGTGTGATGCTGGGGGAGAAAGCCCTCTGATGCCCCCTGCTGGAGACAAACAGAAGACAACTATGACAGGGACTACTCCGCGGACGACAGGTAGAGCGCGGTCGACTGGTTGGGCCCTCCTGATTTAGAGTGTCCAATCAGCCTACCATGCATGTTTTTGGAATGCGGGAGGAAACCGCAGTAGCTGAAGAAAAATCCCGGGCAAGCACATGGAGAAGTCACCATGAATCAGTCCATTTTAGATGAGCTCGGGCAGGAGAAGCCAGCGGCGTTTCTGGCTGTTGTTGAGAAATGGCTTTGGCTTTGCATAGTTGTTATACCCGGTGGTCTGCAATATTGTATATTTCCCATGTTTTAGCCCCACAAAAATACAGTGGTGTCAAGTTCAATTGTGTGCATCGTTTATTTCGATATTTTATACAGAGATTCATTGGAAGACAATCTTGTGCACCTATGAGCCAATTATAGATACATTTCATAATTTATGAGATTACCGATAGCACCCCCCCCTCCAACCCTCAACAAACTTCAGATTGATATCACTGTAAATTTTAAGAGAAGTCAAAATCAACGGAGCAAGAGATAGTCAGTTCTAAATGATCCTACATTGCAGAGGTTATCGTTCTAATCCAAATAGAAAAAACGGTCACGGGAAAGTGCCGTTAAGTCATCGGTCCGATGAAACGATTACCTTGCACCACAGAGTGCTGACAACAACCAACAGCACATTGACATAACCTCTTGCCTGACGTACCGATATTTAATTACGTGACTCTTTGCTTTGACATCTCAGCTGACTCAGGATTTGTTTGGCCAGCGTGGACACAGCTCGTCAACCAAAATGCCATTAAAGGATCAAACAGCTGTTAACCTTCAAACAATTTAGATTTTGAAAAAAAAAACACATGAAGGGTCATTTTTGGGTGTGCCAGACAATATCGGCAGAAAATGCTGAAATAGTTTACGAGGAAATGATCTTCCTCTGAAATAAAAACAGTATAAATAGGGTCTTATACACTGTCCTGGACACTGTTCACAATGGAACAGGACAATTTACGCCAATTGTGGTTAGTAGGCTTCATGACCCTATTATGTAGTGATGTCATCATCTCTAATCATTTTTACACGCGTAAAACATTCAAGTTCGCAATTCAGATATTTTTCCTTAAATCATATGAACAAATGAACAGGTCCAAATTAATAAAAAAAAAAACTAACCAAAAAGTTATTACACCATTACCGCATATCAGTGATAGGCACCGTTTTCTGTGCAAATTTTGGACTGGATTAGTAGACAAGTGCATTTCAGTGAGGAGTCACCGGTCAAGAACCATACTCCACAGTTTCTTCTGTGATGGGTTTGAAGTCGTAGTTTCCTCGGCCATCCATGTGCAGGTAATACTTCACAGAAAAAGGGTGAAAGGTGGAAGCAAATTCATTCATTTGTCACAACAGCATCATCCGGAAGAAATCTTGAAAAGGGTTTCATACATGATTTCCTGTCGAATTTTGAAAGGACGTATTTTCATTCACAGCCCAGGAATATCCCAACTCCATTTTTCTTTGCACCTCACCTATTATCACACTCCATAAGACTTAGAACCGACACAGTTAAACTATTTGGTCACCTGATATCAGCACCGTTAAACTTTGCTAATCTTCAAGATCCATCCATCCATCCATCATCTACCGCTTATCTGGGGCCAGGTCGCGGGGGCAACAGCTTTAGAAGGAAGCCCAAACTTCCCTCTCCCTAGCTACTTCTTCCAGCTCTCCCCGGGGGATCCCGAGACGTTCCCAGGCCAGCTGGGTGACATAGTCTCTCCAGCATGTCCTGGGTCTTCCTCGGGGTCTCCTCCCGGTGGGACATGCCCGGAACACCTCACCAGGGAGGCGCTCAGGAGGCATCCGAATCAGATGCCCAAGCCACCTCATCTGGGTCCTCTCGATGTGGAGGAGAAGCGGCTCGACTCCGAGCCCCTCCCGGATGACCGAGCTTCTCACCTTATCTCTATGGGAGAGCCCGGACACCCTGCGGAGAAAACTCATTTCGGCCGCTTGTATCCGGGGATCTCGTTCTTTCGGTATGAGGGTTGGGATGTAGATCGACCGGTAAATTGAGAGCTTCACCCTTTGGCTCAGCTCCTTCTTTACCACGACAGACAAATACAACGTCCGCATCACAGCAGACGCTGCACCGATCCGCCTGTCGATCTCCCGCTCCCTCCCGCCCCCACTCGTGAACAAGACCCCAAGATACTTGAACTCCTCCACTTGGGGCAAGATCTCTTCCCCGACTCGGAGGGGGCACTCCACCCTTTTCCGACTGAGGACCATGGTTTCAGATTTGGAGGTGCCGATTTTCATCCCAACCGCTTCACACTCGGCTGCGAAACGCTCCAGTGCGTATAGCAACCGTGCTAGTCCCCTTCTTCTCCACAGTGTGGTTCACCGGGATGTCGAAAGTCAGCGGGACCTCATCCATGTTGGTTATGTGGTTAGGCTGGATGCATTTGTCGACAATCTTCTAACTGCAGTAGGTGCGGAAAACAGCCAGCTTTTCTTTGTAGTCCGCTGGAAGTTGCTGAGCCACGGTCGTCTTCACTCTCACGGATAGATGGTGACGTTTCATAAAGCGAAAGCACCAAGACGGACCTCCTTGAAAATGTTCAATTTTCAATTCTTCGGCTAGCGTTTTCGCCCTTGGTCGAATGGTGACCGTGGAGACGCTTCTGCCGGCTGCTCTTTGATCAAGAATCCACCGCTCCAGTTGGTCTTCCAACTCGGACCACCTCGCCTTCTTTCCACGGAAACTCAGCTTCGTCTTTTTGACTTGGCAAAGCTCGTCCTCCTTCTTCCTCCATTTGCGAACCATGGATTCGTTGACCTTAAATTCTCTGGCGGCTGCTCGATTCCCAGGTTTCTCTGCATAACCGATGCCTTGGAGGTTGAATTGAGCTTCGTAGGCGTGTCTCTAGTGGAATTCATTTTCGGGGGTTCTTGGAAACCAAAACCGAAGTTGTTTTGCAATAATGCACATACTCACACTTTATACAGGTGCTGGTACCTGCTAGAGGCATGCCTTTAGCGTCCACTTACACGCCCACCCATCACTCAATGGCGGAGTTCTCCCCTGAATTTCCTGTACTCACTCACGTCCACCTCTCTCCCCATATATTTATATATATACACGGACACCCTTCACTGATTGGCCGACCTCTTCGCCGCATGCCTGTCGTCACTCACGTACACCTTTTCTCTCTCTCTCTCTCCATATATTTATATATATACACGGACGCCCTTCACTGATTGGCTGACCTCTTCGCCGCATGCCTGTCATCAATCACTTCAGCCTTTTCTCTATATCTCTATATCGTCGGCTCTCAGCCAGGTTTTGGAACTCAGCTCATACAAAAGACGCTCCGCATTATAAGGCGTCCTGTCCATTTTGGAGAAAATTTTAGACTTTTAATGGCGCCTTATAGTCGTGAAAATACGGTAAGTTAAATGCTTGAGATGTTTGGCACTTCTTCAGAATGCACTACATATTCTCAAAAATATGTATTATTGTATTTTTTTTTTTTTTTAATGATTGATCAAATGTTTTTGGGGCTGTTTCTCATGTTCCATTAATCACGTTGCGTTGTGTTCCAATGTTCATCTCAATTCTTACCTCGTGATGCTTCCAAAGAGACTTCCTGTGAGACACTGTGAACAAAGTAATGCCCACCTACAAAAGAAAGACAAGACAGGACTAGTTACCGAGTTAATAAAGTAAAAGCTGTTCAAACTAGATCACATTTACATTTTTGATAAAATTCCAAAATAAAATTCACCCGTTTAGTTTTCGCTCTGACTATTCAAATACACATTTATTGATCAGTGAGAAATGTACTGCGCAGAATAAAAGCAGTAAAATTTCCATGAACATGTTAAAATTAATACAGCATATTGTAGTGACTTCTATATATATACTTCACCACCAACTGCAAACGTGTGAATGCAATGTTGCATATGCGTGTCACGATTTGGTAACGGGGTAGAAATAATTGCAGTCCCTTTAAGGACCGCCATGTTTATCTGCTGGTTTCTACGGAAACCGACTTTCGGCGGGTCTCGGTTGGCGCGGGAAGTTTTGCTGCTGTTTGTGCTAATAAAAAAATGACACTCTCTCTCTGAGTGCGAACGTGAGAAATTGTCGCTTTCTTCGCGTTGCTACAATTTCCACACTGGTGACCCTCGACGTTTTTTGCTGGACGATTCCAGACCGCGAAGATGTCCGTGAACGCTGTTTCGCTCAAGCTCCCAGAGTTTTGGGAATCATCTGCGTCTGCTTGGTTCGCTCAGACTGGGGCCCACTGCGGATACTACGAGATACGACTACGTTGTTTCCGCGCTGGGCAGTTCGACGGCGTCCAGGGTTGTGAGTTTCCTCCAATCTCCTCCGACAGAAGGGCGATATGATGCGCTGAAGGCTCACTTATTGAAAACCTTTGAACTTTCCGACGCTGAACGGGCCGACAAACTTTTTTCTCTCCACGGCCTGGGGGACGGCAAGCCCTCCGAGTTAATGGATCGTATGCTCGAGCTGCTAGGCGAGCACAAACCGGACTTTCTTTTTCTTTACCTTTTTCTGCGCCAGTTACCCACCCAGGTGAGGGCAGCTTTGGCTAACACCGCTATCACTGACTGTAGAGAGCTCGCTGCGGAGGCTGATAAATTTTTCCTGGCCGGCCGGCAACACTGTGCAGCGGCTCTCCCCCCCGTGACTGCCGCTAGTGCCTCCGATAATTACACACTCGTCGCGGCAGCTGTCCCTCACCCGCGGCACGCTACTGGTTTATGTTTTTACCACGCCAAGTTCGGACCGAAGGCTAAGAGGTGCCGCTCGCCGTGCTCGTTCGGCGGGCCGGGAAACGCCGCGGCCGGCGCTCATTCGTGGCCATGAGCGTCTGCAACGTTGGCGGGCTGCTTTTCATCTGCGACTCTATCTCTGGACGGCGTTTCCTCTGCGACACAGGGGCACAGCGCAGCATTTTGCCTGCATCGCAGATCGACATGGTAGCTGACAGCCACGGCCCTCCTTTGGCAGCTGCGAATGGGAGCCCCATTCGCACCTACGGCTTGAGGTTCGTGGAACTGTGCTTTGGTGGGCAGCGCTTTTGTTGGAACTTTGTTACAGCGCGTGTCGATGTACCTCTTTTGGGGGCGGATTTTTTGTGCGCTCATGGACTTTTGGTGGATGTGAAAAACCAACGCTTAATAGACGCTGCCGCTTTCTGTTCTTACGCGTGCACACTCGGACCGCCCGATGTTATCCGCCTCTCCAGCATAGTCCCCCTCACGGACGTTTTCCACCGCCTGCTTGCCGAATTCCCTGCACTCACACAGCCCACCTTCACTTCGGCGGCTGCCAGGCACGGGGTGGACCACCAAATCGCCACCACGGGCCCACCGGTCTACGCCCGAGCGCGGCGCCTGGACCTGCTGGCTGTGGCCAAGACGGAGTTCGACAACATGGAGCGCCTGGGAATTGTCCGCCGCTCTAACAGCCCTTGGGCCTCTCCTCTCCACATGGTCCCTAAACCAGGCGGCGGCTGCCGCCCTTGTGGAGATTATCGACGGCTCAACGACGCTACTACGCCCGACCGCTACCCTGTACCGCACATCCAGGATTTCTTTTCTCCAAGGTCGACCTCGTGAGGGGCTACCATCAGGTTCCCGTTCACCCCCCCGACATCCCTAAAATGGCAGTGATCACACCTTTTGGATTGTTCGAGTTTCTACGCATGCCGTTTGGGCTTAAGAACGCTGCTCAGACCTTCCAACGCCTGATGGACTCTGTGCTGCTGGAGCGTCCTTTTGTTTTCGTGTACCTTGACGACATCCTGGGAGCAAGTTCTTCCACGTCAGACCACGTGGCACACCTCCGAACCCTTTTTCACCGGCTCAGTCAACACGGACTTATCATCAACCCTGCGAAGTGCCAGTTTGGCCTCTCCACCATGGACTTCTTGGGGCACAGGGTCACGGAGGCAGGCGCAGTTCCTCTCCCGTCCAAGGTGGAGGCCGTCGCAGCGTTCCCACGCCCAGTCACCGTGAAGTCCCTGCAGGAATTTCTTGGCATGGTGAACTTCTATCATCGTTTCATCCCGGGAGCGGCTCGAACTATGCGGCTTCTACATGAGGCCCTTAAAGGCAAGAAGCCCAAACACATTGTTGACTGGACTGAAAGCAGGGTCAGGGCTTTTATGGACACCGAAGGAGCTTTGGCACGGGCTACGATGCTGGCACATCCCTCCTTTTGTGCCCCTGTGGCACTGACCACGGATGCTTCGGACTACGCGGTGGGGGCGGTGTTTGAACAATGGATGGACGGTACCTGGCAGCCTCTCGCTTTTTTCAGTAGGCAGTTACGCCCCCCTGAGCGAAAGTACAGTACTTTCAACCGTGAACTGCTTGGGATGTACCTCGCCATCTGCCATTTTCGACACATGCTGGAAGGCCGCCGGTTTACAGTTTACGTCGACCACAAACCGTTGACCTTCGCCATGTCCAAGGCAGCAGAACCATGGTCCGCCCGACAGCAACGCCAGCTGTCCTATGTCTCCGAATTTACTACAGACATTCAACACGTGGCGGAGAAAGACAACTGTGTTGCTGACTGCCTCTCCAGAGCCATAGCTGGAGCGGTCCACCTGGGTCCCGACTACTGCAGTATGGCGAAGGACCAGGTTTCCGACACCACAGTGCAGCAGTGCCGGTCGTCCACTACAGGTTTGCAGCTGAGGGACATGGTTTTTGGCAGCTGCGGCCGGTTTTCGATGCTGTCCATGGACTCTCTCAACCAGGGACCAAGGCCTCTCAAAGACTGGTGGCAGCCAAGTTCGTGTGGCACAGCCTGAGGAAGGATGTCAGAGATTGGGCTCGTGCCTGCGTGGAGTGCCAGCGGGCCAAGGTGCACCGCCACACCAAGGCCCCTTTGGAACACTTTCACGTGCCTGAGCGACGTTTCGACCATGTCAACGACGACCTGGTTGGCCCCCTGCCCCCTTCTCGAGGGTGCACTCACCTGTTAACTATGGTCGACCGCACCACACGTTGGGCGGAGGTCGCCCCGCTCTCGTCCATTACATCAGTCGACGTGGCACGAGCGTTTATTGGCACCTGGATATCCCGTTTTGGCACCCCTTCTGATATTTCCTCGGATCGCGGCGTGCAGTTCACTTCTGAGCTTTGGACTGCAGTGGCAGACGGCTTAGGAGTGAAGTTGCACCGCACCACAGCGTATCACCCGCAGGGCAACGGCCTTTGCGAACGTTTCCACCGGTCGATGAAGGTGCCACTTTAAAGGATGGCAACTGGATTGACAGACTCCCGTGGGTCATGGTGGGCATCAGGACGGCGCCTAAGGAGGATCTCCGGTCTTCCTCTGCGGAGCTGGTTTATGGCCAGCCTCTGCGGGTGCCTGGAGATTTTGTGCCGACTGCTTCGACTCCTTGGTCGGCCACGACACAACGCTCCACCCACTTGGACAATGCCAGGCTCTTTGCCCCGCTGCCCACTTCTTGCCACGGTGTACCAGGTTCTCACATGCCCAAGGACCTCCTGTCAGCTGGTTATGTGTTCATTCACGTTGATGGGCACAGAGGGCCCTTGCCTTCCTTATGAGGGCCCCTTCCGAGTTTTGGAGGCGGGACAGAAACATTTTGTCATTGACATGGGGGGTAAACCCGAGCGGGTCTCGGTGGACCGCCTTAAGCCGGCTCACTTGGACTTGGCCGGGCCGGTTGAAGTGGCTCGCCCGCCGAGGCGAGGTCGTCCTCCTACCGGAAGCTTGTCTCCTGGCCTTCTCCCCTCTGACCCTTTCCCCGTGACTTCCCCGTCTTCGGTTTCTCCTGTTCCTCCGCGACCGCCCCCTGCGGATGCGCTTCCTCTCTTCCCCGTACGGCATAGCCGTTACGGCTGCCGGATTCGCCCCCCGCGACTTGAACTTTAGAGTGTCTGTTTTTGTTGGGTTGAATTCTGGGGGGACGTGTGTAGTGACTTCTATATATATACTTCACCACCATAACGGCTGCCGGATTCGCCCCCCGCGACTTGAACTTTAGAGTGTCTGTTTTTGTTGGGTTGAATTCTGGGGGGACGTGTGTAGTGACTTCTATATATATACTTCACCACCAACTGCAAACGTGTGAATGCAATGTTGCATATGCCTGTCAGAGAGTTCACGATTTGGTAACAGGGTAGAAATAATTGCAGTCCCTTTAAGGACCGCCATGTTTATCTGCTGGTTTCTATGGAAACCGACTTTCGGCGGGTCTTGGTTGGCGCGGGAAGTTTTGCTGCTGTTTGTGCTAATAAAAAAATGACACACTCTGAGTGCGAACGTGAGAAATTGTCGCTTTCTTCGCGTTGCTACAATTTCCACAATATCCTTGGAACAACTTCGGATTTTATCAACCTAACCTTTGGTGTTGGCCATCGGCTGTGCAAAACCCATTAAAGGGTTTTCAGGGTAAGCCTTGACAAAACCATCTGTGAAAGTTGCAAGTTGAATTTTAATGTATGCTTTGAGGGGGCGCCGAAAGGAATTTTTTTTAAACAAATTATTCTTTCATGTCATGCCAACAATGAGATATTTCTGAAACAATGCTGCACAACAACGAGACGGAAGAGCGGAAGGAACTCGATTGTGTCTGCAAATTTAGAAGAAAAAAGAAAACACACCAGCGTGCATGTATCCTACGCTATTGTTTCAGCTAGCTTACATTTTAGCCTTGCCTGCGTCCAATAATGCAATCTGTTGTGGTTGTGTTCAATAAAGAAATAGATCCCCTAACTGACACTACGCCACTTATCAATTCACACTCACAAAACAACAACACCCCGCCACGCGATCTCATCGGGAAGATGTGTGATACTGAAATCCAATTTATGTTTTGTATAAAGTCATTATACAGATAATATTTCCATTTTTGATGCCATGGATACCATACCACAATCTGACTGATTGATGGTCGTTAAACCAAACTTGAGCCTTCAGCAACCGTGTGGGTCGTTGGGAGAGCAGTCAGCTGTGAAACGTTCATTGGTAGTTTGACTACAATTCACATTTGGATATGCTGTGAAAACAATCGGTGTGGGAAATTGTTAAAGATATGGCGGCTGTTTATCATATTCTGTCGGCTGACTTATCGAAGAATTTTTTTGTTTTTTTTGTCTACCCCACCCCGACAGCAAAAAACAGCAAATGCTTGAGTACTACATTTGAAAGGGCTAGTTTCAGGGTACAAACAATATGTGAGTGTTTTATTCTCTTTAAATTACAGTACCGTAAATTCCGGGCGACAGACCTCACCTGATTAAGAGCCGCATGCTCAGATTTATGAAGAAAAATCAATTTATCATCATATGCACTCCACCATCTTATAAACCGCTGGCCAATGTGTAGGCGGGGGTTTGCTTCCGCGTCCCTGCCGCCTGGAGCCCCTCCGGGTGAGGCCGCGGACGCGGTCCCCCGCAGAAAAAAACGCAACGATTTCTTAAGGTTAAAATAATCCCCATATTTTTATGAGCATGATGAATGCATTTGCACAAGGAAATTACGCTGAAACACCTAATAAGAGGCCAGACAAAGAAAGATCTTGATGCGCATTTGCGTAATTATGAGGAGAAATACTGCAGCCCACTAGGCTTTAAATAGAATAATGCAAATCATATAAATGGGAAAAGATATATAAAGTTATTTCTATAGTCAGCCGCTTAAAAATTATCATTGGTGGCAGCTTTAGGCCATATACTGCGCAGCTCAAAACACAGGTAAAATGTGTTCTCTCATGGCCGCTTGTTTTCAGTATGACGGAGGAGTCACCTTTTTTATTTCCAGTCAGAGTGAGGGGCAAATCAAATGTGCATGGGTCTTTTTACACTAGCTCAGTTCTTCTTGCCGGAGCCTCCACCTTCGCACCATTGACTCGTCTATGCCAAGATTACGGGCAGCAGCTCGATTTCCTTCTTTAACTCATTCAGTACCAGCCAATTCTAGACCAAGTTTGAAAAGACGTTTAAAAATGTCTTTGGAAGTGAATGAGTTAACTGCCAGAGTGATCGCTTTTAGTTTAAAAGCTGCATCATATGCTTTTCGTCTGGTATTCTCCATGTTGATCGGGGTTAGAAGAAAGACAAGTAAGTTAAATAAGGAAGTTATGATTACCGGTAATCATACAATTTCATTGGACCCCTGTGTACTACTCATTCATTTTATTGGTCGACTGTTGCCGGGTAACAGAATTTTCCCCGCAACGGCGAAAAGAGCAGAAGTTGTGATTAGTCATACATTCTCATTGGACCTCAGTGAACTACTCGTTCATTTTATTGGTCCCTGTTTTTCCCGCGATGGAAAAAAATCATTAAAAAGCCGCTTCATATAACATGCCGCAGTGTTGCAAGTGTGGAAAAAAAGTAGCGGCTTGTAATCCGAAATTTACGGTAATTTGATGTTTTTCTGTGTTACCCATTAAGTTTGCAAGTGAAAAAAAAAATCCCATTTTGGTCACGGTTTTAACATGAAATACTTTCAAAAATGAGTCCATTTTTTTTTTATCCACTGACTGTTGAGTGAGTTATCCATGCTTCCTTACTATCTCGGAGTCTCCTGAAACACCTAATAAGAGGCCAGACAAAGAAAGATCTTGATGCGCATTTGCGTAATTATGAGGAGAAATACTGCAGCCCACTAGGCTTTAAATAGAATAATGCAAATCATATAAATGGGAAAAGATATATAAAGTTATTTCTATAGTCAGCCGCTTAAAAATTATCATTGGTGGCAGCTTTAGGCCATATACTGCGCAGCTCAAAACACAGGTAAAATGTGTTCTCTCATGGCCGCTTGTTTTCAGTATGACGGAGGAGTCACCTTTTTTATTTCCAGTCAGAGTGAGGGGCAAATCAAATGTGCATGGGTCTTTTTACACTAGCTCAGTTCTTCTTGCCGGAGCCTCCACCTTCGCACCATTGACTCGTCTATGCCAAGATTACGGGCAGCAGCTCGATTTCCTTCTTTAACTCATTCAGTACCAGCCAATTCTAGACCAAGTTTGAAAAGACGTTTAAAAATGTCTTTGGAAGTGAATGAGTTAACTGCCAGAGTGATCGCTTTTAGTTTAAAAGCTGCATCATATGCTTTTCGTCTGGTATTCTCCATGTTGATCGGGGTTAGAAGAAAGACAAGTAAGTTAAATAAGGAAGTTATGATTACCGGTAATCATACAATTTCATTGGACCCCTGTGTACTACTCATTCATTTTATTGGTCGACTGTTGCCGGGTAACAGAATTTTCCCCGCAACGGCGAAAAGAGCAGAAGTTGTGATTAGTCATACATTCTCATTGGACCTCAGTGAACTACTCGTTCATTTTATTGGTCCCTGTTTTTCCCGCGATGGAAAAAAATCATTAAAAAGCCGCTTCATATAACATGCCGCAGTGTTGCAAGTGTGGAAAAAAAGTAGCGGCTTGTAATCCGAAATTTACGGTAATTTGATGTTTTTCTGTGTTACCCATTAAGTTTGCAAGTGAAAAAAAAAATCCCATTTTGGTCACGGTTTTAACATGAAATACTTTCAAAAATGAGTCCATTTTTTTTTTATCCACTGACTGTTGAGTGAGTTATCCATGCTTCCTTACTATCTCGGAGTCTCCTGAAACACCTAATAAGAGGCCAGACAAAGAAAGATCTTGATGCGCATTTGCGTAATTATGAGGAGAAATACTGCAGCCCACTAGGCTTTAAATAGAATAATGCAAATCATATAAATGGGAAAAGATATATAAAGTTATTTCTATAGTCAGCCGCTTAAAAATTATCATTGGTGGCAGCTTTAGGCCATATACTGCGCAGCTCAAAACACAGGTAAAATGTGTTCTCTCATGGCCGCTTGTTTTCAGTATGACGGAGGAGTCACCTTTTTTATTTCCAGTCAGAGTGAGGGGCAAATCAAATGTGCATGGGTCTTTTTACACTAGCTCAGTTCTTCTTGCCGGAGCCTCCACCTTCGCACCATTGACTCGTCTATGCCAAGATTACGGGCAGCAGCTCGATTTCCTTCTTTAACTCATTCAGTACCAGCCAATTCTAGACCAAGTTTGAAAAGACGTTTAAAAATGTCTTTGGAAGTGAATGAGTTAACTGCCAGAGTGATCGCTTTTAGTTTAAAAGCTGCATCATATGCTTTTCGTCTGGTATTCTCCATGTTGATCGGGGTTAGAAGAAAGACAAGTAAGTTAAATAAGGAAGTTATGATTACCGGTAATCATACAATTTCATTGGACCCCTGTGTACTACTCATTCATTTTATTGGTCGACTGTTGCCGGGTAACAGAATTTTCCCCGCAACGGCGAAAAGAGCAGAAGTTGTGATTAGTCATACATTCTCATTGGACCTCAGTGAACTACTCGTTCATTTTATTGGTCCCTGTTTTTCCCGCGATGGAAAAAAATCATTAAAAAGCCGCTTCATATAACATGCCGCAGTGTTGCAAGTGTGGAAAAAAAGTAGCGGCTTGTAATCCGAAATTTACGGTAATTTGATGTTTTTCTGTGTTACCCATTAAGTTTGCAAGTGAAAAAAAAAATCCCATTTTGGTCACGGTTTTAACATGAAATACTTTCAAAAATGAGTCCATTTTTTTTTTATCCACTGACTGTTGAGTGAGTTATCCATGCTTCCTTACTATCTCGGAGTCTCCATTAATTAGAGGTTTGCAATAGAAGGACATCATACCATTCTGCAATGACTGTAGATGTAGTCTTCCACATCAACACTCACAGCACTGGTGCACTCGTCCAGAATAGCAAATTGGGGTTTGTGGTAGAACAGTCGGGCCATCTGCAAAGACAAGAGAAAAAAAGGAATGCAACGCAACATTACAGATTTCAATGTGAATATTTGTAGAAGGTTTTAAAGATAATGCAGTGATCCCTCACTGTATCTCGCTTCACTACATCGCATTTTATTTTTCCCAAAATACTGTATTCAGAAAAAAATTCTGAATAACTCAGAGGTTTTGTACATGGCTGCACGCATGATTGGTTTCCAGCGCGAGGTTGACCAATGACAGCACGAGTGGATTTATCCCGTGAGCTGATTGGCTGCGCATTTTCGCAGCCTCGGCCAGCACATTCCCTTGCGTCTCGTCAAGCTGTTGACTCTCTGATCAATCAATGTTTTGTCAGCCGTTGAATCTTTGATTAGTATCTTATCATGAGGTTGCGTTTGATACGTGCGGGGCGGGGAGAGCGAGAGCAAGAGAGTAAAGTTTACATGTTCTTCTCAAATCTTGATGAACAGTGTACATGTGATTAAATACTTATTGAAGGTACTTGTGGTTGTTTTATAAAGTGACCGTTATAAAACACAGGAGAGATGAATACTTACAGCCATCCTCTGCTTTTCTCCTCCACTCAAAACATCCATCCAGTCCTGCACTGAGTCCCAACTGCCCTCTCTGTTTAAAATGTGACCCAGTTGAACATTGTCCAAGTACTCCTTTAATACCTGGAGTCATGGGGAACAAAAGTAATCCGATTACAAAGACGCCATTGTATTCCCTGTTAGACAGAACTCAAGAAACACCAAAAATTTCCAACGGTTGGCGGGAGCCTTCACACGAGAGCAGTCCTCAAATCGTGGGGTGCGCTACCCTTCTAAGGGATTGGTCCATTTCTTAATAGTTTACAGGGTTATTTTATATTATTCTACATCTGGTGCACTGTTGAATAAAACTGTTTCAAACGAATGGAAAATTTGTTGATTGAATGTTTATCGTGCTATTCATCATTTGTCATCTGCAGCAAGCAATATGCAATACGTCAAATCCAGCTTGATTTAATGAGTTGAAAGCTTTCACCTGTCAGTCTTATGGTTGCACCGCTGCCTCCAAGTGGCAAATTGAACAACTACACAGGGAACTGACTCAAGACACATCGTCACTGTAAATCACAATCCTATGGTGCAAAATTAAATCTAAGAGTCAATGAAAATTAATAAATAAGGTGGTGGGTGAATATGAGTAACAAATATTACTGCATTGAGAAATAATGAAAAACAACAAACCCGTAATTATTGACTATTATTATTCATTAACTATTTACAAATAAATGCCCTTAAGGCATGCTGGCTACACACTCAAACTATACAAGCATAGCAGTTTGTTTTTAGCCTCATCAATACACACACACGCACACATTGTATTAGGGGTGCGACGATAAACAAAAATCACAGTTTGATTTATCATTAGCCCCATATTTCAGTATTTTTACAATGCATTTTTTTAATGCAAAATTTTCATGCATTTTTTAAAAAGTTTTATTTTAAATACAGAGAGAGACAGAGACCCACATAAGAGGTAAGATCGGGCCTAAAAAAATCCAGCCCGACCCAACCCGGCCCTCGGGTAATAAAGCCCGACCTGGCCCGAGCCCGACCAATTGATTTCATTTGCAGGCCCAAGTGCGAAGCAAACAAGAAATTTCAATATCTTATTTGTGAGGACTGAGGAGCAGGAGGGGTGATTTATGATAACAAATTAAAGCTGGTCTTTTGTAAGAAAATCTAAGTTAAACAAGACTGTGTAAACATTTACATCTTTTATATTTCCATTTCTGCAGAGGGTACATTAACCAACAATTTTCCATCATTGACGGATTTTTTTTACGAGTTGACGGGGAAAATTTAAGGCCATCCGTCAATTTGACGGGTTAAAAATTGGGCCATAAACCACAGCAGCAGTACGTCCTTAAGAATCTAGCGCGGCACTTTAAGAGGGAGAAGCAGAGAGACAAAGAAGAACAATGACGGGTGGATAATGGACAGAGACAGGAAGGAGTTCTTTGAATTGTCATTGCAAGAATTTAGTACAGTATGTGTTGTGATGAGGCGACTTCTGTGTTTTTGCGAACCACAGTCTCTCATGGCCAAAACTATTGACGGCCTCGAAACAACGAAAAAAAAAGTCAGCAAGAGAGAAGCCTGGCCCGACCCGAACCCGAAGCAATGATTGACATTTTAGGCCCGACTCCAACCCAAATTTCAGGTCGGGTCGGGCCGCCCGATATTACCTCTAACCCACATAGTGTACATATCTCTGGATTGACAGTCTCATAAACTGAAGATGAACAGCAGATACGATCATGGTAATAATAAATCTGAGGACATGGTATTCCAAATCCAATTCCAAGTGGCCATTAGAACTGTTGAGCATTGCACTACACTTCTCCCTCTCCTGCCCCACTTTTGTCTCGGGTTGAGCAGTCGCGGCCAGCCTGTCCCGAACCCTTCTGCATGTGCATGCCCAACATAGTACAGTTTGGCTTTTAATGTCAAAGTGGACTTTGTCTCACCTGATCAGATATTCCTTTCCTCCTTTGTTCTTCAATAGTGTCAGGGTAAATCACTTGGTCCCTCAGAGAACCGAGGGTCATATAGGGTCTCTGGGAGGGAAGAAAATGGTGTTACTGAACACATTTTTCCTTTTCATTTATTTGTCAGTGTTGGCACTGTCGCCAGTTTGGATATGTTACCTGTGGAACATAAAAGAGCTTCCCTCTCTCTGGTTTCGTCAGTTGTCCCCCAAACAGAGGCCAAAGCTAGAAAACACATCGACAGTTACTTGAAAGGTTCAATCGTGCTAATCGTCCTTTTAGCTGTTGGACCGTGTGAGTCATTTCTCTGATGAAATGCATGCTACATGAAATAAACAGCAGATGGAAAAAAAAATCCTTCATATAGAAAACAAAAAAACTTACTTCTCCAAGGACTCTGAACAGCGAGCTCTTGCCACAACCATTTGGTCCGCACACAAGAACATTGGTGCCAGAACTCACCTTTAGCGGGCAAGAAAATTTGTTTTTTATTATACTCAACACTATTGTCACGCTTTTAGTTTTCGTTCATGATTTAATTTCAGTTCTAGTATTTTTAAAAAAAAAAACCTCCCTTGAAAAGGAGACATCTATCATATCATTATGAAAGTGAAAGTCAAACTGAGATAATCGTACACTTGAATAAGGCTTTTCCAAAAGGCAAAATTCAGTTTCGATTTTGCAAAAATGTATCCACAGTAAAAGGAATTACTTTACCTCAAATGTGAGGTCTCTGATTAGAATGTCTCCATTTGGTGTTGCCAGAGGGGTATGGTCAAATCTGCAAAGTAAAAAGGGTTTCAGTTAAAGAAAAAAATATATATTTTACCAAACAGAAGTGTATCTGTGTGTGTGTGTGTGTGTGTGTATATATATACATATACATACACATACACATACACACATACACATACACACACATATACACACACACACACACACACACACTTACTTGATGATGTTATCTGTGTTGATAATTTGACCTTTTCCAGGCACGAGTGTCAGACTTTCTGTTGCGTCAGTCTCTGTAAGTAAAATACACCATCAGTCAGAGCCAGTCCACTGATTTTTTTTTGTTGGTATTATTCATTGAACATCAGAATTACTAAAAACATGATTTTCTAACAAGAACAACTACAAAAGGGTGGTCAAGTAAGTGATCACCCGCATCCACTTTTAATACAAGATTAATATGTCCAAGAGTGCACCATGGCTGGCCACAATTATACCAACTGCGAGCTGAATTCAGGCGAAAGCTTATTTACACATAAAATATGTTTTATTATCAATGAGGAAATAGACCGTCTTGAACCAGAATTATCTTGCAAAGCAGATAAAAAGATATCAAAATATATAAAAGATAAAAATGCTTCCGCGGGATATTTTACAAATTGGAAACACGAGTCATTCAGTAACATGACTGAAACGGTCCCATTCTCAAAAGATTAAACATTTGTAATTTATTTCATTTAGGAAAATAGATTCATAAAATCCAGTGTGACAGGATCATTTGTTTGCCTAAAATATGAAATGTTTTCATTTCAAGTCATGCAACGTCTAATTGAGATGTATTTGTCCAATTTGGTAACCTTACTCAGAAGGTAAGCTACGTGTAGGATTTTTGTTGAAAAACTGTGTAACCTATTTACAATTACATCAAGCATTGTGTCACTTCATACCAAGAATAGCTGCTGCAACGCAAAAGAAAACAGTGATTGCGACAAACCATATTCACCCTTCTGTTGGGAGACCATGGTGCGTTCATATTTGCCAGAATTTAAATCATTCAAGACTTTTAACAGCTCAGTGATACGAGTTGTGAATCTGTGGAGGAGAAGACAACAATCAAATGAAATCAGAAAGAACTGAATTGAGCAGAGAATATTAGTCTACTAGGGATGTGAATCTCAGCACTGAGGACGATTCGATACACATCACGATCCACTGCCAGCGATGCGATACTTAAACGATATATGGAATTTTCTGGCGATACTATGCGATACGTTTCACCGTCGTCACGATGCGATACGATTCGATACACATTAAGTTCAAATCAATGCGATCCAATACGATACAATGCAATTTGTTGCGATATTGTGCAATTAAACATGATGCAAATAAGCAAAGAAAAAAAGCTTTTAAAAAGATGGAATTCAGTATGGTATTACAAAAAGGATACCACTTTATTCCTTATAAAGAGTAGAACTTGTAAAACAACTTATTTAAGCCCTTTCACAATTGGGTTTTGTGCAAAGAAAATGTAAACAATTTGGCACCTGAGACTCACAGCTGTTGCTATAGTGTAAACACAAACAGACTATTCTCACTGAGTGTCTTATATGAAATATAATAATAATATATATATATGTATATGAATCTCTAGCGCAAGATGTCCACCCATCCACTGTAAGTGCAACTCTTTGCGCACTGTTCAGCGACACAGTAATCTCACTTCTCACTTTGTTGTACACATCGGGAATATGTTTGTAAGTGAACACAGACCTGTCTGGTATTTTATACCTGGGTTCCAAAACGTGCACGAGCTGTTTCGCTCGTTGTGTACTGGACTGTATGTGACGCACGGCTACCGTCCGTATTCAACACAAAACGCAAAGCAATGATGGTGCATTCATTGCGCCTAGGAAAGGGCAGATATGTGACGTTTAACATGAATAAAACGGCGATTGAATCGGATTTTACCGATACCCATCAATGCATCGTGATGAATCGCAATTTCACCGATACCCATCAATGCATCGTGATGAATCGCGATTTCACCCGTCAATCGCGTCGTACCCAGTGAATGAGCCGATGCACTCGGATCGCGGACGTGCGCATCGATGTATCGATTAATATCGATTATTTTCCACACCCTTATAGTCTACCGACTCTACTCTAAGACTCTACTTTTGGTGACTAGTCGACTGGCAAAATACTGCACAATAAGGCACACCTCAAACCATTCAATTTTCTAAAAAGACGACAGTGCGTCTTATAACTGGATGCATCTTCCATGAATCAATACTCTGTTTTTCTTGAAAGCGCTATGTTACAGCTACATCAGTTGTGAAAGCGCTATATAAATAAAGCTGTATTGTATTCCCTTTAGCGTAGCTCCATCTAGTGGATGCATAACACAAGCACAGCCAATATTGTGGTTTCTGTACTATGCGCCTTGTAATGCGGTGGGCCCTATATGTGAAAATTGTTTTAAATATTCATTGAAGGTGTGCCTTATATTCCAAAGCCTTATAGTGCGGAAAATACTGTAATTGTTCGTGGCAGTCCTATTCAGGAATAATGATGAGGGGAAAAACACGTGAAAAGCAGAGAAGTCACTGCTCATTCCACCCGATTGTTGTTGTTTTTTCAGTATTTTTTCAATGAAATACTTACCCCGAAAGCCGAGTCATTTCTCGACCAGCGAGAACAATCCTGCCAAGAGCCTGGGACATCCGAAGGAGCATCCTGCCACTCTGGTAATAATCCTACCGAAAAAATGTCCAAACATTCCTTAAGACTCATAGTTTTAAAAACACATACACTAAACATTTTTCAGAACAAAATATTTTTTGATTCAGGTCTTGTCATTCAGTGTTCAAGATGATCTGGGTGGATGAAGAATTTAAGCAGGCGATAGTATCTCACAAAAATGAGTACACCCCTATTTTTGTAAATATTTTTTCCTATGTTTTCATGGAACAACACAAGAGAGAAGACATTTTGCTAAAATATAGACAGTTTGTAGCTCTTGCCTCTTAACAGAATTGAGATTTCTTTCCATTGAATGGGAGCCATTGCTTCTTCATAGGGAAATGTGTTAATGACATCTATAAAATCCTAAATTTGGGAACAATGTCTCTAATACTTTTGGAATACCAAGAGTGCATGCATATACATACATGTGCAAATAAATTTGGATGATGATCAATCATGGTTTTCATCTATATATATATATATATATATATATATATATATATATATATATATATATATATATATATATATATCATTTATTTTATTTATTTATTATTATTAAGTGACGTGAACATTTTCTCTCTGAAGCATATAACGTCAACAAAATCAATACTATTGCCACCTTGGCCATTATCATGTGGAGCAAAAATTATTTTATTCAGACACGCAGAATGTTATTTTCGACAAAGTGCCAAATTTAACTTTCACAGACCTGTATGAGAGCGTGTGAGTGGTTACACCAATTTTAAAATGTTCCCCAGTTACACTTACCAGTCAGATGGCACCAAATAGGGTAAATATAGATAGGGAAAACATTTATAATTGGGCCCAATTCGGATGTTTCTCTCTGGAGTAAACCCACTTTTGTTGAGTTATTAACAGCTGTTTTGAGGGGCCAGCAAATTTCCATTGTATTACAAGCGATGGACTACATTGTATTGCCATTTTTCTTCATAGTAAATCATTATTCCACACTGTATTTTCTTCCTGAGATTACAAATCTAAATGGTCAGTCATTTACAAGTATGGTGCACTATTTTTACAATTTACATAATGATTTTATTTGCCCACTGTTAGCTAAAACAATTCAAAATACAATGAGGGAAAAGCCAGTGGAATTGCATTTTTTCTGATGTCGGAGTGTGATTGATCTCGCTGACCTCCAGGAGCTCAGACTGTGTGCTGTGATGATGTCGCGGGTGGGACAAGTTTAAGAAAGGCCTGCTAACCACCAGGTATCCCACAACAGTGGCAATGTCTGCAGGAGATCCACACATGCACACACGCAAATTAGAAAATGGACACACATGTTTTTCAATTTCAGTTCATAGATACGACAACTTGGCAGCCGTGGGTGTAGCAGTAAAAAGTTCTGGTCAGTTATTCTTCACTCCACAGCAAAGAATGATATATATGATATACATATTATGTTTTTAATAGAAGTTTAAAAAAAATTTTTTTTGAAAAACTGGGATAAAATTGAAAATATTGGTGCAACGAATGCTTGGTCCAAAAACAAATGTCAGGGGCACCAGTGGACCCAGTGCAAAAAGTTAGTCGAGAGCCCTGCAATGCCCTCATATAATGTTAATCTCAAGACTGCGCTCGGAAGGCAAAGCAAAACAACCAGCCGAATAGTGGCACGCATATCAAAAACCTAACTCGGGATCATAACATGGGCTGCTCTCTGGACACTCTGGAAGATGTCGGCAACGGGAGGATGCTAGCTAAGCTAACAGCTATGATGGACAGACCAGATATGCTTATATTTATATTTTATATTTATTAATATATTTTTTGTTCTTCTACTTTCCCTTTCATAATTTTGCTGCTGTAAATTGGGAATTTCTCCATTGCGATTCAAATAAAGGTTATCTTATCTTAGAAAAACATAATAGTACTGAAAAGTTTTTTTTTAAAAAAGAAAAGAAATTCCACTTACATTTGGCAATTATGCTGTCCACAAATCCCATTGTAAAACGGAAGAAGATGAAGTTATGTAGGTGGTCAACCTGGAAGATATATATGAAAATGTTGGATTTATTATTTTTTAGTAATCATACATTTGCGTATTATTTGATTGATTCTCGCGTCGTCAATTTATGCTCGCAAAGAAGAATGCTTCTGCCTGTCATGATAGTTTGATTTTGCTTGCAAAGAAGAACGCTTATGCTTGCAATCATTAGTTGGCCTTGCCTGCAATGAAGAACGCTTATGCTTTCAATAGGAATATATAATGATTATAGATGTGAGTAAATAATAAAGGATATATCTTTATCTTTAAAGGATATTATTGAAAAAAATCAACACAAACGGCAAATAATTAGCACGTTTACACAAACATGATTATTTTCATGTACAAAAAGGAGGAGTGAGAAGCTTAAAGAAGCTCTTTTTTGCCAATATATGAAAATTACTGATGAATCTTATGTGTTGATGTAAAAGGACGAAGTTTTTGAGTCAGGGTTCGTAACGGGTTTAATATACCGTACTGCATATCACAGATAGATAAAGATAAAGATAGAGCTAGAGAGGTAAAGATAGAGAGATAGAGACAGAGAGAGATATGCAAAACAGTAACACATACAGTCACACTACACTACAACCTCAACTAATACCTACCAGTTTTTCAAAAGTAGTGTGAATGGTCTGTTTTTCTCTCAGGTTCCCATTGTAGAATGCAATCTCCTCACTGCAGGAAAAAAAGGTTGATTTACACAGTAGATGGCAATTTTCATGGGAGGTTTTGAACTGCTTGATAAATGTTTAATTGGATCATCTTTATCTAATACAGTGATCCCTCGCTATTTCGCGGTTCGTTTATCGCGGGTTCAGTGGATCGCGGATTTTTTCAAACAATTTTTTTTTACATATACTGTACATGGAGTACAGAACTGTATATGTTGCTCTATGTGACTCGCTGTTGTTTTGCAGCTTAAAAAATATATTTTTTTACCTGTATATGTTAATTGGTCGCTACTTCGCAGATTTTCGTTTATCGCGACTGGTTTTAGTCCCCATTAACCGCGATAAAAGAGGGATTACTGTATTCAAATTTGTTCGATCTTGAAACTTAAAAAAATATATACAGGACTTACGAATGTCTCTTCATATGAAATTTTCAAGTTACAAAATGCTTCAACAGGAAAATATTGCCTCTTGTTAAGAAAGAAATTTCAAGATACACAAGGTGAAAATACAGTATGGGCTGTAATTCGCAGCTGCGAGTTTCCTGAACCCAACTTTCTTATAGCTGCTCTGCCATTGGCTATTACCTAGCATCTTCTTGGCATCCCATTGACTTAGAGGGACCTGTACCGGATGCGTCTATGTGAGAGGATAGATACATATGCGTCTATGCAGCCTCTTCGTCAATCGCCCCTCAGGCAATGAAGCACTCCGATAGTTTTACGTAACTGTGAATCACCCAGAAAAATGTTCACCAGTCGTGCTATCGCTCACAATGCTGATGTTTGCTTTGAACATTTTCGAAAGATTGTTAAAAGCCGACAAAAACAAACGTCCTTGGATTAGTTCTTTATAAACGCCAACCAAAACCCACTTCTGGGAGAGAACATAAACTAAAGAGGGTTAACTACAATGAGGACACAGTTAAAAGTTAAATGACCATAATTTTTATTCTTTTCTTTCTTCTTTTTTACATTATGCACAATTGTCATTTATTGTCCAATAATCTAATTCTAACATGTATTTGTTGCATATTGTGATGCATTTTTATTCTGAATTTTGGGGGGTTTTGGAACAGATTTACATGGAAAACGCGTCTCTACTGACAAAATTTTCTTCCAGAACCAATTCATTTCGTTAGAAGAGGTAGCACTGTACTGGAGTTATGAAAAATAATGAAATTTGAGAAGAGGCCAGACACTTGACTGCACTGTAGTTTCACTGGCCACACTGTCCTGCTTACTGGCAAATGCGTTGCAAGAGGTTAAATCGGACATCGAATAAAGTGAACTCAGAGCGACATTCAATGAACTGTCGTCTTTCACTGGCAATGGTTCGTGACAAAGCCATTTGGAAGACAATGTGCATAAATGGCATCCATGGGAGAGTTCCAAACGGCCAAAAAACACATTAACCCCGAAGACTTGGAGAAATTCATCCATTCATCCATCCATTTTCCAATCCGCTCCTCATTACAAGGGTCGCGGGCGTGCTGGACACGATCCCAGGGCAATGGGCGGATCACAGCCTGAACTGGTTGCCAGCCAATCGCAGGGGACACAGACGATCCATCCGCACCAATCACACCTTGGGAAAATTTTGAGTGTTCCGTTAACCTGCCATGCAGGTTTTGGGATTGTTGGAGGGAATTTCTTTGCCACAAGGAGAACTGTTTGCAACCTTTTACGAACCCTGACAAAACCCCAACATTCGCGAGGTTTGAAAGCATTCACTGCTCAGTGAGATACAGCTTTATGAGAGAGGATGTAATATGAGATCATAATAATACATTTTATTTATAAGCGCCTTTCAAAATAACCACGAACACTTTACAGTCAAAAAAGAGCAATAAAACCATAAATAAAATTATAAATAATAAAAAGCGATGAGTTCAACTAAATATGCCATTTTAAATAGGTGGGTTTTGAGATGAGTTTCAAATACTGGAAGAGAGTCAATATTACGGCTCATAACGGAATTGAAACAGACGAACCACTTCCAAATTCTCAGTGCTGGTTCATTTACCTGTTGGTGATGAGGCGAGAGTTTACATAACGGTACTCTCCCTCATAGCGTTGCTCTGTGACAGTCATTTTGCCGATGGGTCTCCTCAATCGGGTCAGCAGCAAACCGGAAATGAGCAGGTATGACATCATAATGGCTGGGCCCTAGGTAGGCAGAGAATTATAGATGTCGATAAATACATCCATCCATCGATCCATTTTCTTCCACTTATCCTGTGTCGGTTCGCAGGACCAACAGCTTTAGCATGGAAGCCCAGACTTCCCTCTCCCCAGCCACTTGTTCCAGCTCTTCCCAGGGGTGTCCCGAGGCGTTCCAAGGCCAGCTGGGAGGACATAGTCTCTCCAGCATGTCCTGGCTAGTCCCCGGGGCCTCCTGCCAGTGGGACATGCCCGGAACACTTCACCAGGGAGGCATTCAGGGGGCATCCTAATAAGATACCTGAGCCACCTCATCTAGCTCCTCTTGACGTGGAGAAGCGGCATGATTCTGAGCCCCTCCTGGATGACCGAGCTTCTCACCTTATCTCTAAGGGAGAGCCGGGACACCCTGCGGAGAAAACTCATGTCGGCCATTTGTATGCAGGATCTCGTTCTTTCGGTCACGACCCATAGCTCATAAGATATACTTTATTTGTTCCACACTGGGGAAATTTACAGCCTCCAGCAGCAAGAATCATGACCATAGATGAGGGTTGTAACGTAGATCGACCGGTAAATTGAGAGCTTCGCCCTTTGGCTCAGCTCCTTCTTCACAAAGACAAACCGATACAAAGTCCGCATCACAGTAGGGTGTAGGGCTAGTCCACTGTTCCACGGTCAGTACGAAAACCTCACTGCTCCTTCTGAATCTGAGGCTCAACTACCTGACGGACCCTCCTCTCCAGCGCCCCTGAATAGACCTTATTACCAGGGAGGCTGAGGAGTGTGATCTCTCTGTCGTTGGAACATGCCCTCCGGTCCCCCTTTTTAAAAAGAGGGACCACCAACCCGGTGTGCCAATCCAGAGGCACTCTCCCCAATGACCACGCGATGTTGCAGGGTTGTGTCAACCAGACAGCCCGACAACATCGAGAGCCTTGAGGAACTCCAGGTGAATCTCATGCACCCCTGGGGTTCTGCCACAAAAAGCGACTGCTTTTGAACCACATCGGTGACACGCATCGGTGACTTAAACCCCAAAGTTAGGAGAGCCCACCTCAGAGTCCTCATACTGTGCTTCCTGCAAGGAAGGCGTGTTGGTGGAGTTCCGGAGGTCTTTGAAGTATTCTGCCCACCGACTCACAATGTCCCGAGTCGAGGTCAGCAGTGCCCCATCCCCACTGTACACAGTGTTAATGGTGCTCTGCTTCCCCCTCCTGAGACGTCAGATGGTGGACTAGAATCCTCAAAGCCGTCCGGAAGTCAGCTTCCATGGCCTCACCAAACTTCCCACGCCTGAGTTTTTGCGTTCCGTTGAGCCAGTCAATACTCATCAGCGGCCTCAGGGGACGCACAGGCCATTAAGGCCCGACAGAACTCCAGCTTGACGGCATCCCTAACTGCTGGTGTCCACTAGCGAGTACGGGGGTTGTTGCCACAACAGGCAGCAACCACCTTCCGGCCACAACTCAGTTGGCGCGCCACAACAATAGAGACACAGAAAATGGTCTACTCTGACTCAATCTCCCCCGCCACCCCCGGGATCTGGGAAAAGCTCTGCCAGAGGTGGGAGTTGAAACTCCTTCTGACAGGGGATTCCGCCACAGGTTCCCAACAAACGCTCACAATACGTTTGGGTCTGCCAGGTTGGACCGGCATCTTCCCCCACCATCGGAGACAACTCACCCCTGGGTTGTGATCAGTTGACAGCGCCACCCCTCTCTTCACCCGAGTGTCCAAAACATGCGGCCGCAAATCCCAATTCCTCCCAATCACACCGTTCCAGGTCTAATTGACATTGCCAATGTGAGCATCGAAATCCCCCTGCAGAACATGGCTCTCCAGCACACCCTCCTCTAAGAGTCTAAGGACTCCAAAAATGGGTGGGTACGCTGAGCTGCTGTTCAACAGTCAGGGTCCATCCCCCACCCGAAAGCAGAGGGAGGCAACCCTCTCATCTACCCGTGTGAACCCCAATGTACAGGCACTGAGCCGGGGGGCCACATCCCACCCCTAATTTAGACACTTCGACAATTTCAATGACCTGGGAAACAAGCACAGTGTCGCATACCTGAGCTCCAATGGCACTTGTCAGCTTGAAGATGTACAAACCAATATCGAGCAAAGGCTGCGGAAAAGACAAAACTGACTGAATCAGTGTTTGACAATAACTCAAGGGCATCTCTATGTATTATACACTCGTGAACAAAAATTTGGTTCCCTTGAATTTAAGAACACCAAAAAAGAAACCACACATTTTTCAATGACAGGGCATCGTGATTTTCCAAAAATATTGTAGTAGATAGAAGTGATAATTTGGAAATGTTAACAATGGAAGGGATTTTTACAAATAGTGTTGCACATTGGTATTAAGGTTTCCTAATTATTGTGCGAAAACATTAACATGATCAGGATCTGCACATAAGATAAGACATCCTTTATTTGTCCCACTCTGGGGAAATGTACAGCCTCCAGCAGCAAGAATGAGGGTAGAAAGAAGGAAAAACAAACACTGTTCAATTAAGTGCAATATAAATACAAAATGGATAAATCGCAGTGCAATTGATAATTGGTTTTCACATCACACACACATAAATGAATGTTTGCAGTTATGAATAAAAAGGAGGACAGTCAGTTAAGTCTTTATAGAATTGATTATCAATAACTCCATTGATTGCTCGGGAAATCAACCCCTACTCCCATTTCAAGCCAGCAAATTTTGTGTCAACCAAAATTTTGTGGTCAACTTCCCCACCCCCAAACTAAAATAATACATTACAATAATAATTGTTTATGTAGTTTCAGCAAATTTGTTTTGTCAAAAGTGTGCATCACACTGGTATACTGTCGCACCAATCTGCAGCCAAGCACAAGCTCTCAGCTTCAAAAAGGTTGGTGTACGTTTACAGGTACGCAGCAAATTAAACAGAGGTTGGTCAATGACTTCTGACTTGGTTATACAGTATTAAACTATTTCCCAAATCGTATTCAATGTGATTTTTATGAGCTCAAGAACCATTATGCCGAGCGTCTAAGTTTTGTACCTTACTGAGGTTGGAATAGAGATCCACCACACTGTTGCAAAATTTTTCAACATCTTGAGTCAACAACTGGTCTGCATTGGCAATCCGGTTGTCCAAGTTGCCCATTTTGTAGTAGGTGAAACCCCTGAAAGACAGGAAAAAAAGATTTCATGGAATACATGAACAATAACTGGATATCAAGAATCACGACCCATATAAAAAAGGCACGCTTTCCAACGTGTTCAGTTTTCAACTGTCCAGCGCTCAAGACATTGTTCAATTTGGTTGAAATTAATTACTGCCGGGAAGAGTCCCAACATGCTGCAGCCATTGAAAAAATGTTTTGTCTGGATTCTGCAGTTGGATGCTGAACAATGGGCAGCATGTATGTGCAAGAGAGTGGAGAGAGAGATGGGAAATACAGTAAGTCTGTTGCAAAAAAAAAAAAGTGGTACTAGTACATTTTTCTAGAAATTACAGATTGTGGACCCACAGCAGGCAAAGTGTCGGCAACCCATGGCTCGGGAGCCACATTCAGCTCTTTCATCCTTATGTTGCGACTCTGCACGGTTTGGGCAATGAAGCAATGTATCCGATTAAATCATTAAAAGTGTCTCAAAATCATATTTCACTTCTTTCTACAGACCTTATGCAATTTGGGTGATCAGCATTCACCTTCAGAGACCTTTGTGAGCACTTGCTGTGTGTTCAAGCATTTATTTTGCCAAAATTTGATTGTTCTGTAAAATAGTGCTCCTTTTTCCCAATATATTTTTAAATTCAGGTCAAGGCTCCGGCTACCAAAGGCTCCAAAAGCCAAACGGATGACGGCTCACAGAATGTTGGTTTGGTGTAGAAGTTAAGATCTGAAGGTTTGCTCTTAGTTTTTCCTTTTAATTGTTTGAAAGATATCTTCAACTGTGATTTTTATAACAATATATTCTGCACTATAAGGGGCATTAAGATGACAAGGCGCACCTTCAATGAATGGCCTATTTTAAAACTGTTTTCAGATATAGGAGTACTGCGTCATAAGGTGCATAGAAGTGACAATACAGCTGCGGTTGTGCGATGCATCCACTAGATGGTGGTACTCTAAAGGGAATACAATACAATCCAAATACTGTTCAGCTTTCTTCCCACAGAGCCTTCACAACCTCTGCAGCTGTAACAAAGCCATTAGAACTGGTCACAAACATGGACATGAATTGTATAAATACAAATGGCATAGTAAAAAATAAAATAAAGATAAAAGATTTGAAGACAATTGATTCAACAAAAAGGCTTGCATCCACAAAGGGCTAAATATCCCCAGAAGGCTTGCTTGTCTCCTCCTTCCTTTGTTTAGTCAGTAGTTAAGTATGCTTTCAGTACTATCTTTGTTTCAATAGGGGTGTTCACACGGCAAGATTTGGTCCGGTGCTACGCCGTGGCTGCCCCAGTAGAGCGTTCACAAGTGCAAATTAGCTCCGGCGTAGCCCCGGAATACAGCTTACACTGGACCAAATTTGATCCACCTCAGGGAAGTGGTTTAAAAATTTGTTCCAAAGCAAATGCTCGTTTGCGAAGCAGCACCGATGTAAATTTGCACGTGTGAACACAACTGGGTTATATTTGTTACATTTATATTATTTCTCGGAGTTGTTTGTGTAGTTTGTTCCTTTGTTGTGTGTTCACAACCCCCCACCCCCATCTCATTTATTTTGTGATTTCCACTCTTGATTTTCTGTTTGTCGCATACGTGTTTGCTTTTCTGAGTGTCATTGAAGTAATTGTTCGTTGATTTACATTATCGGGGGCCGTCACTCTCGAGCAGAAGGCACGGAGACCGAGAAGGAGAAGGACGTGCCTGTCCAGGAGTCCCTTGAGTCGTGTATACGTTTTAAAAAGAACCAACACGACAGCTCATCTGTTTTCTGTCGTTTTGCTCCGCTGCAGAAACTGCCGTGTTAACACAAGTGGGACTGCACCAACGCGGTGCCGGTGCCGACACACTCAGCGGCTTTGTACGTGTTAAGGCTCCACACAATTTGCTGCGGTGCCAAATATATCGCAACAAAATACATCGGTACAGCGCCGGAGCAAATGTGTGCCGTGTGAACACCCCTAATATGGCTGTGCAAAGTCTGTTTGAGTGTGTGTTGGCAACTGCACATGTCAATTCGTATCGGGCTTTTAGATTACAATTAGTTCCTGCTAATAATCACCACTAGATGGAATAGGAACACTAAGAGGCCAATAACTTGATGGGGAATGTAAAGAGAGTCACAATCTCTTCATATTAGGGGCATATATTATAGAGCGCACTGTTGACTTTTGAGAAAAATTAATGCTTGAATTGAATGTGCCTTATATTTGCCGTTACTGTTAATTTATTCACAAAAATCAAAAATGACCGGATCCTTATTATTGTATGGAAATCAGCTTTATTGTATTGAATCGTGTCATTCCAAAAAAGCGATACAGCACTTTGTGCCGAACCGTTGAGCCTTTTGAATCAAGATGTATCGTGTCGGTCAAAAAGACATTTGGTTACACCCCTAATAAATATAGTTATAGGCATAAAACCGCAAAAAGAGAAGGTGATTTAAGTTTAAAGAGATGCTTATACAAAGCCTCTTTTGCTTACTGCATTTGTGTATTACTTACTGCAGGTACTGGTCATATAGGTTCTTTGTGAGCCGCTCTCGAAACCTCAGTTTCAGCTCATTCAGTCCCAATTTCAGGAAGTTATTCACCAAGGCTATCTGTAAGGCAACAGATCATATTACCCCCTCATAAAAAAAAAAACTAAAAAAACACCTTCAATCGGAGTGTAGTGTAAGGAGCAATGGAATGAGAAATATAGTCAATGAAAGTAAAGTTTTGTATTTTTACTATAAAGAAAAAAATGCAACTCACAGAAATAACTCACTGGGAACTACCTGGCTCAATTTTAAAAGAAACACAAAGCGGATAAAGAAAGTGAACACTGGTGTATTCACTTTCTTTATACAATAATAGGTTTTCAACAACATATTTCAACTCCTGTGCATCACCAGATCGTACCAATGGTGAAAAACAAAGGTTGCCACATCATGCTTTGGGTTCATTGTTGGGAGTGTGGGAGGAAAACCGAAGTACCTGGAGAAAAGCCACACAGGCACGATGAAAACATGCAAACTCCACACAGGAAGGCCGGAGCGTAGTCGAACCTTCCAACTCTGCACTGCGAAACCGACGTGCCGCCCAGCTTGACAACCCAATTTACTTCAATCCATTTTCTCCATTAAAATGATTTAAAATGCCATTTATCTATTCCGGATCTAAAACCAAACCACGAATTAAGAAACAGCACTGCATAACATAAATGCTTCACTCATTTCATAGGCAATACGTATACATACAGTATTTATAAAACGTAGTCCTCACCGAACCAGAACTTATACACAAGTATTTTATGTTTTTATTTTTCACTCGAAAATGGACAGGAGACACAACTGACACAACTTCTGACTTAAGGATACGGCTTGACTGCAACATTAATCATTTTAAACGCCTGCCATCAGGTGGCACTATTTGTAAAAAAAAAAAAAAAATCAGCAAGGATCATGTTACAAAGGAAGTATAATAGCAGGAATAGAAGAAGGTAATAGGATGGAGATGTAGTCTGTATACAGTTTGCATGCAGAAAGGGGATAAAAATAAAAACAATAAAAATACAATATAAAAATAGAAATAATACAGACACTTACAACTGGCATGAATCGGATGAAGCTGAGCAAGAAGGTCTTGAAATCTTTAGTTGAGCGGCCAATTATTGCACTGCAAAACATACACAAAGACAAACAAGTCAGAAAAAGCATGTATCAAACCGATTATTGACTTGGGTGGTGGGTGGGGTTTGCTGGTTGAATATCATCTTGGACACTAAATACAAATATGATACTCATGGCCCTTTTTGTGTGGAATTTGCATGTTCCTCAAAATCCTCAGTGGGTTTTCTCCTGGGGCTGCAAACTCTTCAACAACATTGAACAGGACATATTGTAGAAAAGCCCCAGCCTTCCTGTCTGGAGTTTGCATGTTGTCCCGTGCCTGCGTGGGTTTTCTCCAGGTATTCAGTTGAGACAAATTTGAGTGTTCAATCAGCCTGCCAGGCATGTTTTTTGAATGTGGGAGGAAACCGGAGTACCTGGAGAAAAGCCACACAGGCACGATGAAAACATGCAAACTCCACATAGGAAAGCCGGAGCCGGAATCCAACCCTGCACCTCTGCACTGTGCGGCCGATGCATTAACCATTTGACCGGATTCAATTCCAGCTCCGGCCTTCCTGTGTGGAGTTTGCATGTTCTCCCCATGCCTGCGTGGGTTTTCTCTGGGTACTCTGGTTTCCTCCCACATTTCAAAAACATGCACGGCAGGCTGATTGAAATTGTCCCTAGGTGTACCGTATTTTCACGACTAGAAGGCGCCATTAAAAGTCTAAAATTTTCTCCAAAATTGACAGGACGCCTTATAATGTGATGCGTCTTTTATATGAGCTGAGTTCCAAAATCTGGCTGAGACCCGACACGCTGTTTATATAGAGAAAAGGCAGAAGTGAGGTCGGAAAATCAGTGAAGTGCGGAGAAGAGGTCGGCCAATCAGTGAAGCGCGTCCGTGCATTTATATGCAAATTATGGAGAGAGAGAAAATGCGCACGTGAGTGACGACACGCACGCATGCGGAGAAGAGCTCGGCCAATAAGTGAAGCGCGTCCGTGCACATATATGTAAATATATGAAGAGAGGTGGACGTGAGCGAGGACAGGCACGCATGGGGTGGGTCCGGCAATGAGTGACGGGTGGGCGTTTAAGTGGACGCTAAAGGCACGCCTCTAGCAGGTACCAGCACCTGTATAAAATGTGAGTATGTGCATTATTGCAAAACAACTTCGGTTTTGGTTTCCAAGAACCCCCGAAAATGAATTCCACAAAGAGACACGCCTACGAAGCGCAATTCAAACTCCAAGCCATCGGTTATGCAATGAAACATGGGAATCGAGCAGCCGGCAGAGAATTTAATGTCAACGAATCCATGGTTCGCAAATGGAGGAAGCAGGAGAACGAGCTTCGCCAAGTCAAAAAGACGAAGCGGAGTTTCCGTGGAAATAAGGCGAGGTGGCCCGAGTTGGAAGACCAACTGGAGCGGTGGATTCTTGATCAAAGAGCAGCCGGCAGAAGCATCTCCACGGTCACTATTCGACTAAGGGCGAAAACGTTATCGTAAGAATTGAAAATTGAACATTTTCAAGGAGGTCCGTCTTGGTGCTTTCGCTTTATGAAACGGCGCCATCTATCCGTGAGAGTGAAGATGACCGTGGCTCAGCAACTTCCAGCGGACTACAAAGAAAAGCTGGCCGTTTTCCGCACCTACTGCAGTAAGAAGATTGGCGACAAACGCATCCAGCCTAACCACATTACCAACATGGACGAGGTCCCGCTGACTTTCGACAACCCGGTGATCCACACTGTGGAGAAGAAGGGGAGCAGCACGGTGGCAATACGCACAACGGGGCACGAGAAGTCAGCTTTTACTGTCGTTCTTGGTTGTCATGCCAACGGACAGAAACTGCCACCTATGGTCATTTTCAAGCGAAAGACGCTGCCGAAAGAAAAGTTTCCAGCCGGCGTCATCGTGAAAGCAAACCAAAAGGGCTGGATGGACGAGGAGAAGATGAGAGAGTGGCTAAGTGAGGTGTATGTTAAGAGACCGGATGGCTTTTTCCATGCCTCGCCGTCACTCTTGATTTGCGACTCCATGCGTGCCCATCTCACACCAGCGGTGAAAAACAAAGTCAAGCAAATGAACTCCGAGCTTGCCGTCATTCCCGGAGGCTTGACTAAAGAACTCCAACCGCTGGACATCGGCATCAACCGGGCATTCAAAGTGAAGTTGCGAGCGGCATGGGAAAAATGGATGATCGATGGCGAACACAGCTTCACGAAGAGTGGGAGGCAGCGCCGGGCTAGTTACGCCACAATCTGTGAATGGATTGTGGCTGCTTGGACGAACGCATCTGCTAGTACAGTTGTTCGAGCTTTTGGCAAAGCCGGCATCATTTCTGTGGAGCCACATGACGACGAGAGCGACTCTGACAACGAGAGGGAACCCGGCGGTTTGGATGGATTACCGATACTTGCACAATTGTTCAATTCGGACACAGAAGATGACGACTTTGATGGCTTTCTGAGTGATGATTGAGCAAAAAACGTGAGTACCTTGTAAATAAAATACACCCGAACTCAGTTCTGCTTTCGTTGCCTTTTTAAAAACGTGTTTTAGCTTCGAGCTTCAGTGTGTGCTTCAAGCTAACGTGTTAGCGAACGTGTTAAACATACGGCATGCATGCATGCTAAGCGTATGTTTTATCACTGTGAAACTGCAGCCATTAGTACAGTGCGTCCTGTGTATGTGTCAAATACAGAAATGTCACCCATTAATGAGACTGCGCCCAACCGTACGGTGCGTCGAATAGTCGTGAAAATACGGTACTTGTTGTTCGTTTTAAGTATGCCCTGCGATTGGCTGGCAACCGGTTCAGGGTGTCCCCCGCCTACTGCCCAAAGACAGCTGGGATAGGCTCCAGCACATCCTTGTGACTTTATAGCGGTTCAGAAAATGGATTGATGGACGTGATACAAACACACGATACAATCCTCCAAAAAATAGATACTTTTTATAGACACTTCATTTTCTTCCAAATGATGCGAAAGTTGGAGCTTATCCTAGCTCTCATTGGGCCATTGATGGGGCACACTCTGGACTGCTTACCAGTCAATGGCAGATATAAAGTAGTTATGATGTAAAATACAGCACCATCACAACTGTGAAAACAGCCTGACCTTTCGATCATGGTTCCATTCTGGATCATCCATACGTCACAGTAGGTCCTTGCCACCAACATCACGGCGATAAGGATCAGGTATCCAGTCTAGCAGGAAAACAGTGACGAGAGAAGAAATCTTACAGATTGTAAAACACTCTTGATGATAATGTTTTTTTTTATCATTCCGTCTTTGCTCAACGACTAAGGCCCAGTCAAAATGGCGCCAGTGACCTTGACTTTTGGAACCAACTTATCAATTTTTGAGCGATCTGTCATTTGTGTTGCAACTTCATGTTCAATGATGTATTTTACACATGTACACAAACCAGCAAATATTATGGAAATCTTTACCTTCATACAAGTCAGTAAATAGATGTGTTCGAAAATAGTTTTTGACCAATATAATAGAAGGCCTCACGATTCAAAACAAAGCGAAATGTCACTTTTTTTAACAATACAATACCATAAAAGTGACTTCAATATGATATTTGGATACAATATAAATGACTTTTCTGAGAATAAACCTATCCCCGTCAAAGGCCATGCTGAGAAAAAAAATAATCTTCTATTGGATTTAAATTTTAAAACCTCAGATTCACTGTTTCCAAGATATTGAAAAAAAAGTGACAACGAGCTTCATATTCTAGCATACAAAAAGTGCAATGCAACAAGTATTTCTCCTAAACAGAAACTTACTTTATCATCAGACAAAAAGGGTAGTTTTGTGCAATAAAACATCAACGTAAAAAAACAATGAAGGGCACACACACACACACACACACATGGCGACCTGCTGCAGTAATCGTTGTGTTGAAAGAACAACTGTGAGCAACAGTCAACGATTTTGCCAAAGGCTTACATATTTTCCTTAAAAAATAACAGCTGGTCTTCATTCATTCTTCATTCTAACCAGTTGTCAGTTCATAGACGTGACGTGCCCAGCTCGTGTGCGAACGGAAAAATATGCCTCTAATTGCATTGTTCATTCTTTGTGCATTTGCAGGGTATGTAGGAGAAAGAAGATGACAAGGTGGATCATGTAACCATGATGACCTTTGTCACTGGGAGAAAGGATCCTTTGCACCCACCAAAAGAAACTGAATATAGTCATTGATGGAACACTTGTTCCATGAAAAAGTACAATGTTAGCCATTTGAGCCAAAGATTCATTAAACAATAAAAGGGTTTATTAAGGAATTTGTTATCAACCCAAAGTGTGAAAGTTTTCAAGTCCAGGTTAAAAACTATGATTATTTTCCCATGCCTGTGATTGTGATCGAATTGTTTAAAAAAAAAAAATATTACAATTTTATTTTTTTGCATTGTATGTTCTAATAAGATATCTTTATTTCCAGACTTTGTTTTTAAATGTCTTTTATGTTGTACAGGGTACCTGTAAATATGTGATTTATTAAAAAAAGCCTCTTATTCCAAATCTATGTACCGTATTTTCACGACTATAAGGCGCCATTAAAAGTCTTAAATTTTCTCAAAAATGGACAGGACGCCTTATAATGTGGAGCGTCTTGTGTATGCACTGAGGTCCAAAACCTGACTGACAGCCGACACACTGTTTATATAGAGAAAAGGCGGAAGTGACTGCGGACAGGCATGCGGCAAAGAAGTCGCCCAATCGGTGAAGGGTGGGCGTGTATATATACATATATGGAGAGAGAGAGAGAGAGAGAGAGAGAGAGAGAGAGAGAGAGAGAGAGAGAGAGAGAGAGAGAGAGAGAGAGAGAGAGAGAGAGAGAGAGAGAGAGAGAGAGAGAGAGAAAGGCAGACGTGAGAGAGGACAGGCATGCGGGGGAGAAGTCCGCCAATGAGTGAAGGGTGGGCGTGGAAGTGGACGCTAGAGGGACGCCCCAAGCAGGTACCAACACCTGTATAGAGTGTGGCTATGAGCATTGTTGCAAAACAACTTCTGTTTTGGTTTCTAAGAACCCCCGAAAATAAATTCTTCAAAGAGACACGCCTACGAAGCTCAGTTCAAACTTCAAGCCATCGGTTATGCTTTTGGCATGCGTGCCCATCTCACAGCAGCGGTGAAAAACCAAGTCAAGCAAATGAACTCTGAGCTTGCCGTTATTCCCGGAGGCTTGACTAAAGAACTCCAACCGCTGGACATCGGCATCAACCAGGCGTTCAAAGTAAAGTTGCGACCGGGTGTTCAAAGTAAAGTTGCGAACGGCATGGGAACAATAGATGATCGATGGCAAACACAACTTTACAAAGAGTGAGAGGCAGCGCTGGGCGAGTTACGCCACAATTTGCGAATGGATTGTGGCTGCTTGGACGAACGTGTCTGCTTGCACTGTTGTTCGAGTTTTTGGCAAAGCCGGCATCATTTCTGTGGAGCCACGTGGCAATGAGAGTGACTCTGACAACGAGAGGGAATGCGGCGTTTTTGATGGATTACCGGTACTTGCACAATTGTTCAATTCTGATACAGGGGATGAGGACTTTGATGGATTTCTGGGTGATGATTGATTAAAAAACGTTAGTACATTCTACGATGTCTAAATAAACTACAACGGAACTCAGTTTTGCTTCCGTTGTCTTTTTAAAAACGTGTTTTTAGCTTGTATCTGTATGTCAAGTCAAGTCAAGTCAACAGTATTTATAGAGCACTTTCAAACAGCCATCGCTGCATACAAAGTGCTGTACATGGAGCGATTTAACATATACAATAAACAGTAAGACGAATCAGTAATAAGTAATAAGTAATAAGGCGGTAGAAAGCACCAAGCAGTAAAACCAATAGCAAATCTAAGTCATGCTGAGTCAAACGCCAAAGAATACAAGTGAGTTTTGAGGAGGGCTTTAAAGATGGGCAGCGAGGAGGCTTGCCGAATGTTCAGTGGGAGGTCATTCCAGAGAGATGGACCAGCAACAGAAAAGGCTCGATCCCCTCTGAGCCTCAGTTTAGTTCTTGGTACGTCTGGCAAAGACTGGTCCACAGACCTGAGGCGCCGGGCAGGGGTGTAGGGGCGTATGAGCTCAGAGAGGTAAGGTGGCGCGAGATTATTCAGAGATTTGAAAACAAAGAGGAGGATCTTAAAAAAAATTCTAAAATGAATGGGGAGCCAGTGAAGGGATGCCAAAGTAGGAGTTATATGCTCCCTCTTACGAGTACCAGTCAAGAGGCGAGCAGCGGCATTCTGTACCAGCTGAAGGCGCTTGATGGAGGACTGGCTGACTCCAAAGTACAGGGCGTTGCAGTAATCGAGCCGGGATGTGACAAAGGCATGAATTACTGTCTCAAAGTGTTCATGTGAGAGGAAAGGTTTTATTTTGGCCAGCTGTCTAAGGTGAAAGAAGCTGGATTTAACAACGGCACCAATTTGCCGATCGAGTTTGAAATCACTGTGCAGTTTAAGTCCCAAGTTTGAGACCGTTGATTTCAGATAAGGAGATAGGGGGCCCAAGTCTACAGGATGGAATGTACAAGGTCCACTGGGGCCAAACAATATCACCTCTGTCTTCTTTTCGTTGAACTTCAAGAAATTTTGTGCCATCCAGGTTTTGATTTCTTCCAGACAGGATAGGAGTGGCCTTAATGAGAAGGTGTCTTTCTTGCTCAGTGGGACATAGATCTGGCAGTCATCTGCATAGCAGTGGAAAGGAATACCATGTTTCTTTAAGATGGAACCCAATGGGAGCAGATACAGCGAGAACAGCAGAGGCCCCAGAATTGAGCCCTGTGGAACACCACATGACAGGGGAGCAGTGCGTGATTCAGAGCAGCCAAGGCTGACACAAAAGGTCCTGTCAGCTAGATAGGACCTAAACCAATCAAGAGCACTCCCGCCAATGCCCACCAAGTGCTGCAAACGAGTCAGCAGAATACTGTGATCCACTGTATCAAATGCTGCAGTTAAGTCCAATAAAACCAGACACACGTGGTCTCCAGAGTCATTTGCCAGGAGGATGTCACTAGAAACGCGTAACAGGGCTGACTCCGTGCTATGCATCGTCTTGAAACCTGACTGGAAGACCTCCAAGATCTTATGTTCATCCAAGAAAAGTTTCAACTGCATGTGCACCACTTTTTCCAGAATTTTGGAAATGAAAGGCAGTTTGGAAATGGGTCTGTAACTTGACAGCTCATCTGGATCAAGACCAGGTTTCTTGATCAAGGGTTGGACCACAGCATGTTTAAACTGTTGGGGAACTACACCAGAAGAAAGGCTGCTGTTGATGATATCCAAGACTGATGCACCAACACTCGGGAGAACCTCCTGAAAGAAGCGTGGGGGAAGAGAGTCGCAAGGGGAGCCAGATGGCTTCGTCTGGCGAACTACATCCTCCAAAAGCGCCAAGGACACAGTATCAAAAGAATTTAGGACAGCTGAACATGGAACATGGACAGATGGGTCAGATGCGGTATTTGGGACCGGAATCCTAGCTGTAGAGACCTTATCAATAAAGAACTGAAGGAATCTGTTGCACATCTCGGCTGAAGAATCCGAGCAAGTAGGCAGAGGGGGTTTGAGTACAGAATATCGTTTTAAATAGTGCACGAGGGTATGTCTTAGCATGCTACTGTATGCTTCAAGCTAATGTGTTTTTAGTGTGCGCCGAATGGTCGAGAAAATACGGTATGTCAGTGTTTTTTTCCCCCAAATTCAGCATTATGACACTCATAAAAAAAAAAAATCATGGCACACCACTTAGTAAAATCTTTTTTTAAAGTGGATAACCATGTTAATTATGTACCTTTGGTCATCTAGTAGAAGAGTGTTTCATTGTTTGCCTGTTACAATATGTGGTTGACCCATACACTAACAATAGTACATTTCTTGTCCAAATAATTCAAATTGGATCATTTTCTGCAGCACACCTGATAATCTCTGAAGGCACACTTATGTACCATGGCACACAGGTTGAGAATCATAGTTATAGAAAAACAAAAGCAAAATAAGAATGAATTCCTACCTCCATGCAAAAAATCTGAGGTACCATGATCCGCAATATCCGTAAAATTCGAAGAAAGAAAATTCTGTCGACTGCTGCACGGTCTTTCTTCCCATCCTTCTGTGTGAAAGACATGACAAATAAAATTGCGATTAAGAAAAATAGAATAATTTTAATTGATATGATCATCCATCCACCCATCCATCATTTTCCTCTTATCTGGGTTCAGGTCACAAAGTCAGAAGCTTAAACAGGGAAGCTGAGATTTCACTCTCCCCAGCAACTTCAGCCATCAGTTCTTAAGGAGGGATCCCAAAGCGTTTCGAGGCAAGCTAGGAAACCTACTCTCTCTAGTAGTGTGTCCTGGGTACTATGCCCAGTGAGACCTCCCAGGAACACTCCAGCAGTAGGGGTCGAGAAGGCATCCTAATTAGATTCAGCCACATCATCTGGCTCCTCTCAACGTGAAGGAGCAGCAGCTCAACTCTGAGTCCCTCCCGGGTGGCCGAGCTCTTCACCCTTCTTTTAGGGAGAGCCTGGACACCGTGCGTAGGAAACTCATTTTAGTCACTTGTGTCCGGGATCTTGTTCTATGGACATGACCATAAGTAAGGGTAGGAACATAGAGGGAGCAGTAAATCAAGAGCTGTGTGCCTTTTTCGCTCAGCTCCTTCTTCATCATGACAGAATAATGAGTCACATCACAGCAGACGGCACACTGATTCGTCTGTCGTTCTCCCACTCCATCTGCCCTGACTCGTGAACAAAACCCCAAGATAATTAGAGTCCTCCACTTGGGGCAGTATTCCATCCAAGAAGTGGAAAGGGGGAATTCCACACTTACCCGACTGAGGACCATGGCCTCAGATTTGGAGGTTGGATTTTCATCCCAAGCGCTTCACAATCGGCTGCGATCCGGTCCAGTGAGAGTTGGAGATCATGGCTTGAAGAAGCCAAGCGTACCAAATCATCTGCAAAAAGCAGAGATGCAACTCTGAAGCTTCCAAACCTTCAGAGTTTGCTGCTTCACGCCTCGGCTATGGCAAGAAATTCTGTCCATAAAAATTATGAACAAAACAAATGACAAAGAGCAAGGAGTGTAGAGTCCAACCCTCAGAGGAAATAAATCTGATTTACTGCTGGCAATGCAATCCAAACAGGGACTGGACTGACTTAATCAGTTACGTCGCACAGCCGAAGCATACTCAAGAGAATGTCCTGAGGGACACAGATGAATATGTTCACCTAGTCCACTAAACACATGTCGACTGGTTGATTGAGCTTTCATGCACTATCGAGGACCCTGCGGAGGGTGTAGACCTGGTTCACTACTCCACAGCCGGGACGAAAACCACATGGCTCCTCCAGATTCTGATATTCAACCAATGGACTCCTCTCTCCCACCCCTGAACAGACCTTACCAGGGAAGCTGAGGAGTGTGACTGCGCTATAAATGGAACACACCCTGCAGGTCCCTAAAAAGGGAGACCACCAACCTGGTCTGCCAATACAGAGGTACTGTCCCTGATGGCCATGCGATGTTGTAGAGGCGTGTCAACCAGTGCAGCCCCACAACATCCAGAGCCTTTTGGAACTCCGGGCGGTTCTCATCCACCCAAGAGTCTTTGCCACCGAAGAGCTCTTTATCCACCTTGGTGATTTCAAACACAGAGATAGGAGAGCCCACCTCAAAATCTCCAGGCTGGGGCTCCTCAATGGAAGGAGTACTATATCAGTGGAGTTTAAAAGGTCTTCGTAGTATTCTCACCACTGACTCATAATGTCCCGAATCGAGGTTAGCAGCACCCCATTCACTGTTCGACCCTTCTCACTGTTGGCAATGCTATAGATGAGTGTCCAACTCTTCTCGAGAGGACTGGTACCAGAGTCCAAGCTTTTGGTGGAGGTGAGCCTGATTATATCTAGTCGGAAAAAAAATCTCTGACATGCAGCCCAGCTCGTGCTCTTTTGCTGCCAGAGGTGATGTTACACATCCCTAGAGCCAGTTTCTGTCGCCGGGAATTGGACCGCCAAAATCCCTGCCTTTTGTCGCTGTCCAGCTCACAGAGCACTCGATCCATTGGCCTCTCCCATTGGTGGTGAACCCATGGGAAGAAGGAATCACGTTGCCTTTTCGGGCTGTGCCAGCAAGAAATCGCCAGCGAGCCCCACCTCCAGGCCCGGCTCCAGAAGGAGGCCACGGTGAGCCGAATCAGGGCACCGGAAAACATGTTCCAATGTTATTACTCATTATAAGGGGTCTGTGAGCCATGCTTTGTCCGGTCCCTCATTTAGAACTTATTTGCCATGGGTGACTCTAAGCAGAGGCATAAAATCCCAGACAGTTTAACTCGTAGGATTATTGGGGACACGTAAACCCCTCCACAGTGAGGTCATGGCTCACAGAGGTATGATATTATTATAATATTTGAAGAAAATCCACTTACATCCAAGCTCAGCACCAAATCTGATCCTTGTTTTGGACTGCAAGAAAAGAACAAAATTAAGTTGAACAGGCTATATTTTCTATATCTTCCTTTTACAAGTAGAGGTTAACATCCCTTTGTGAGAGCTGTCATTTATTAAAAAGACTACATATCGTAACTATGCATTGTCATTCTTTTTTTTTTTTTTTAACATAAAACATATAAAGGGCGGCCCGGTAGCCCAGCGGATAGCACGTCGGCTTCATAGTGCAGAGGCACCGGGTTCGATTCCAGCTCCGGCCTCCCTGTGTGGAGTTTGCATGTTCTCCCTGGGCCTGCGTGGGTTTTCTCCGGGTGCTCCGGTTTCCTCCCACATTCCAAAAAACATGCCTGGCAGTCTGAATGAACACTCTAAATCAGTGGTCCTCAACTAGAAATGCTGTCGGTCCACTTTTTTTTTTTTAATAAGACCAAGGTCCGGTCCCATGCACAGCGGTCATGGGGAGCAGGGCAATATGCCCATTTAGTATGGTCAAGCTAAGCTTATACAAATCAACACTTCTCACAACCAACCAATAATGGGGTGCATGAAAATAACAATTATTCACTTTGCCAGTACACAGCAAATAATGAGGGGTATTGTGTTGAGGCACACGAACTCTTTTATTTTGTTACGTTGTGCTTGCTTAATAATAGAAATAGCCCTTTTAGGGAAATAAGACATTTTTATTTTAACTTTGTTAAACAGTAGTTGTAATGTTCCCATTAATTTAACAAAAACAAAACAAAATACTAATTTTACCAAAATAAATACTAAACATAAAAACAAAAATATCCTTTTCATTTGTACAATTCCCCTTTTCACATCCCTTCTGAAATCACTTAAATATATCAGAAGAGGAGTTAAGAACCATTTTAAATACTGACACAAGGGAGCACAGGAATGTGCAGTGCTTTTCTTCCACTATAGGTGAATGCAATGTCTGAGGGATGCAAATATTATTTGAGGACGCCATTGGGATGTTCATTTACCATGTTGCGGTGTTCTGCTATTAAACAGCTGCAAAGTAGACGGCAGCAGAACTGCACACAATCGAAACCTCCCGCGATTCGTTTTGTCTAATTGTCTGTGTGCGGCTCTCCTGGGCAGAAGCTGTGAGCACACTTTGGCGTCGCGCATGCGTCTGTTTCCTGACACAATCATCCATTTTGAATGCGTGCTGACGCTGTTGTATGGACACACCTTAAGTTCAGAGGAGCCAATCAGCGCATCGTATATGCTTACGCTTATGTATGGACACACCTTAAGTTCAGAGGAGCCAATCAGCGCATCGTTATCGCCGACATGCCCTGCTCAGGCAGGGCCTCGAGTGAGTCAAACATTATACACACAAAGTCGCGCTGCCGCGGGTCCTCTGCATTACATCTGTTAGTGCACGCAAATAATACAACAGATAATTTTAACAAGCGATCGCGGTAATGTGCAGATTATAGTCCACAAATATAAAATGTATAACGTAAAAATTAATTTATAAATTATTTTATACAATTTGCTGAGGGTCCGGACAGAGGAGGTCGGCGGTCCGGACATAGGAGCTCGGCGGTCCGGTCGTGGATCGCGGTCCGCCAGTTGAGGAAGAGGGCTCTAAATTGTCCCTAGGTGTGAGTGTGAGTGCGAATGGTTGTTCATTTCTGTGTGCCCTGCGATTGGCTGGCAACCAATTCAGGGTGTCCCCCGCCTACTGCCCAAAGACAGCTGGGATAGGCTTCAGCACCCCCCGCGACCCTAATGAGGATCAAGCGGCTCGGAAGATGAATGAATGAATGAATGAATGAATAAAACATATACAGTAATAATTTGACAGAAATAAGGTAGATAAAATAGTAAAAAGAAATAAATCAGTCTTCATTCAACACAGTTATTATGTTCAAGGGAGTAGGAAGTCAGCAATATCATTGCTGTGACTAAAAAAATAAAAACATTTTAAACAATTTTACATTGATTTACATAACATTACAATACACCTGTCCTCAAACAGCAATAACTTGAAGTAATATTTGTGCACTGTACCGGAGCCACAAAAAGTGAAGTTAACGGCATCGCATTATAGTCTGTAAGAATTATAGTATTTCATAAACGCAAACACAGTAAGCTGAGAAGTGAAGCTGAAAACACTTCGCTGACAGCACTACATATAATACACCTATAACATGGGAAAATGGGGGAACAAATTAGTGCAAGTGATTTTTTTTCCATTTTAACAAAACATTTTATAGCGTTTGCTCAATACTCAAATACTGTTGATGTACCTTTTGTTTTTAATACAAAATACGGTTAATTACCAATTAATAAAATTTTCGAAGCAAAATTAATCTGATTTTGAGAAACTGATAACACACTGTGTAACTAGACTTTGCCAACATGACATGCAAATATTAACCAACCGTGATTTGATAATGCACAATGACCTTTGGCATATTTTAAACAGATATAACTTGAGAATGCTTGACATTTGCATCGAAATTAAGATAATAGGTATTCATCACGACGTGTTTGAGGTGATTTGTTGAATTAAATTACACTTTTCAGTGGCATGACAATACATGCACGAGCAAACTGAATGCATTTTAGCGTTGACCAGTATCAATATCAATTTGGCACAGCATTCGATAGAATATAGTGAAAAGTAAAATGTTAGACTATTTGGATGGATGGATGGATATTTGAGCTGACGACAAGTTTCGCTAGGTACATATAAAACTCTGTTCCGTTCTGCAATTTGACGTTTAGCACACTTAGATGGTCACCTCTCAAAGTCACCAACCACCAACTATCGAAGAACGCGCTTCAGGTTTTCGTAAAGTATTTTCGTGTTACACCATGACCCACTTACCCGTGCTGCTTTGGCTTTTGTCTTCTGTTTTTCACCACATATAACACCAGCAAAATGGCACCTGCTATTGAGGAATTCTTGGCTGTGACATATTTACTAAAAGCCGCCATTGTTTCAACACAAGGGTTGATCTAAAGTCGAATGGTCTGTATTGTGCTTCAGAGACGCTGCGTCGAAAAAGAAGATTCGATGAAAACTACCTTACGCCTCAAAGTCTGGTATTATGCTACTTAGACTTTGTATCTCAAAAACTGTTGTTCGTATTTCCTTAATAGCTAAAAATACGACCATGTCAAGTCTGCTTTAGTAAGAGCCAGATTCAGGACTGCTAAACGTTTTAGGGAACCGATGGTCACGTGGTAATTTTTACACTTCCTCCCACATTTCGTTAAAATCTCTGCCCTTATAAGATCTTTGTCTGGCTAAAACAGGATGCGTGTGGTTTCTCTTTTTTCCTGGTTGCAATATCGCCGTCTGTCGGTCATATTACGGAAGTAATATTTTTTCTGGTTTTGAACGTAACTGTAAAACTCAATGGAAGGGGGTGGGGGGAATTGACTCTTTTCAGAGGGAAAATAAAACTGAACAAACAAAGTTGTGTGGTTGCACGAGTGGGCATACCCTCTCAAAACAAATTAGCCCGCAATTTAAATCATGCGTCTTTTTCTGGCAGAATATTATAAGTTATATCTAGTTCACCTCCATCTCGGCCACTATGGTGAAAAAATGTCATTTGAACGGGTAACTTAAATGTAATGCTGTTTGAGTGATGTCTTCCTGTTTGCAAGATGGATTCCATCTTTTGCAATCCTGCCCCGTAAACAGCATTTATATTGTTGTTGAAACACTTTCCATGGGTTAAATCTGACAATTATCTGAATAGACACATTTTTCATTTTTTATTTATTTATTTTTCACGACACTTACACCAGCAATACTCAGCATTTGTTTTCTGTTTCTACAGCAGTGGTGGCCAACCCGCGGCTCGCGAACCGCATGCGGCTCTTTGGCTGGTTCAATGCGGCTTTCACACGACAAGCGTTGAAAACGACTCAGCAGCGGCGATGCCATTCAAACAAGGCGCCAAATTCACAGAACGTACTCCGTCAGCCTATCATCAATCCTGTTATTTGATTGACATAGAGAGCAACCAATCAGATGACTGCATCACAGATCATGCGCAAACAACGGAGCTAAGTGCTAAGCTAGTCAGCGAATTACCTCAGATTTTATGGCAGGGGTGCCCAATACGTAAACCAGAATCGACCCAGAGCCAGCGAACTGGTACCAAGTCGATCATCAGGGGTGGGAGAAGGAAATGCGTGGGGAAAAAAGGTTTGTATTTTGAGCTTTCATTCATTTTCAGCCCGTTCCGACTGTTGCTCATTGTGGTGTGCGTGCAAATGTGCGCGAGTGCACTGGTGGGGACCCGCGTGAGTGTGTGTGTGTGTGTGTGTGTGTGTGTGTGTGTGCGCGCACTAAGGGTGTGGAAAATAATCGATATTAATCGATACATCGATGCGCACGTCCGCGATCCGAGTGCATCGGCTCATTCACTGGGTACGACGCGATTGACGGGTGAAATCGCGATGCATCACGATGCATTGATGGGTATCGGTGAAATTGTGATTCATCACGATGCATTGATGGGTATCGGTAAAATCCGATTCAATCGCCGTTTTATTCATGTTAAACGTCACATATCTGCCCTTTCCTAGGCGCAATGAATGCACCATCATTGCTTTGCGTTTTGTGTTGAATACGGACGGTAGCCGTGCGTCACATACAGTCCAGTACACAACGAGCGAAACATTATGGAAGTTAGCGCACGCAGCAGCAAGGAAACTACTATATTTAATGCAGCCGAAACATTCAAATCTTATGTTTGGAAATACTACGGCTTCGAAAAGAAAGACGGAAAGCTTGATAAAACCTCCGTAATTTGCAAGGAATGTCGCACTAAGAAGCCATACAACGGCAGCACCACAAATATGCAGACCCACTTAAACCGATGGCACCAGATCACCGACAAGTTTCCCTCCCGCTTCCCCGCCCAGTTCCTCGTCGGACACCAGAGAAACTCTTGGTAAACCAGGTCAGGATCAGAAAAAAATCGCCTCTTATTTTGGGAGTCCCTTTGCAACTCACTGTGACCGCGCAATGGCTATAACTAAGGCCACTGCTTATTTCATATGCAAAGACCTCCAGCCTTAGTGTGGTGGACAACGAGGGTTTCAGACAGCTCGTGCACGTTTTGGAACCCAGGTATAAAATACCAGACAGGTCTGTGTTCACTTACAAACATATTCCCGATGTGTACAACAAAGTGAGAAGTGAGATTACTGTGTCGCTGAACAGTGCGCAAAGAGTTGCACTTACAGTGGATGGGTGGACATCTTGCGCTAGAGATTCATATACATATATATATTATTATTATATTTCATATAAGACACTCAGTGAGAATAGTCTGTTTGTGTTTACACTATAGCAACAGCTGTGAGTCTCAGGTGCCAAATTGTTTACATTTTCTTTGCACAAAACCCAATTGTGAAAGGGCTTAAATAAGTTGTTTTACAAGTTCTACTCTTTATAAGGAATAAAGTGGTATCCTTTTTGTAATACCATACTGAATTCCATCTTTTTAAAAGCTTTTTTTCTTTGCTTATTTGCATCATGTTTAATTGCACAATATCGCAACAAATTGCATTGTATCGTATCGGATCGCATTGATTTGAACTTAATGTGTATCGAATCGTATCGCATCGTGACGACGGTGAAACGTATCGCATCGTATCGCCAGAAAATTCCATGTATCGTTTAAGTATCGCATCGCTGGCAGTGGATCGTGATGTGTATCGAATCGTCTTCAGTGCTGAGATTCACATCCCGAGCGCGCACGCGCGTGCGTGAGGATGGGTATGATGTGGCTCTTTGCAGTAACTCAGTAAAAAAATTGGCTCTTCGTCTCTGACTGGTTGTCCACCCCTGATCTACAGTTACAGAGCTGCTCTATTTTGTAAAGTATTGCGAAGGGCACATCGGATGTTGTTGCGTGAGACACTTCCTGTTTCACGTTGTACGGGGAAGCTCCAAAAGATGGACTCCATTGGACTGCAACTTCTGGCCTAAACTAAGCACAGCCTGTAGGTGTATTTTATAAAGACAAGTACAACTTTATTGTCAAATGTGCGGTATGTGCAACATACAGCGCAGATGACAACAAGACAACAAGAGGAAGAACTTTTAAAGGAAAAATTATGTAAATGTATGCCATCAGTGATAATTTTACAGTTTACCGGCAGCTCGCTGATCAGAAAAGTATGAGTCCCATTATGCATTGAGAGAGTCCCAAATTTTGAATTCTGAAACAGTCTACTTATTCAATTGCATATGATAATAACACAAACAAAAACATATACAGTACATATAATTATAAACAAATTCTGCAAAAATGTAAATAATTCAGGAGCAGGCCTGAGGATTTCCGAAGTTTTTCGCTTCCGTCCGATTACCCAATGGAAAACCACGGTAACTAATGTTGGGTTCCATAAACGTTCATCATGGGAACCCATTTTTCTATTTTGACTGATATTCATAATCAACAATTCTGATACTCAAAAGTATAATGTTTCAATTGTAAATGTTTGAAAACTATGCATTAACAATAAACATTACATCAGCAGATGTGTACTCCATGTGCATTCAACTAAATAAGTGTATCAAAATATATAATATATCTTAATCAAGAATTCTGAAACTCAAAAGTATAATGTTTCATGGGTAAATGTTTGAAAACTGCATTAACAATGAACATTACATCAGCCGCTGTGTACTCCAGGTTTATTCCCAAAAATAAATGGATCAAAAACTGGTGTACTCATGTGGCATCACCTGAGTATTTTATCCAATGGGTAATCCGACGGAACCGAAAAACCATGAATTTCCGAAATCCTCAGGCCTGCTACTGAATGATTTACATTTTTGCAGCATTTGTTTATAATTGTATGTATATGTTGTTGTTGTTTGTGTTATCAAATGCAATTGAAGAAGTAGACCCTTTCAGAATTCGAAATTTGGGACTCTCTCAATGCATAATGGGACTCATACTTTTCTGATCGGCGAGTCCCTGGGACTCACTGCCGGTAAACTGTAAAATTATCTCTGATAGATTACCGCTTTTTCTGCACTCAGTGATTGACTTCTATGCAAATTCATTTCTCTACTTGTCTTCCATGCCATGTCATGCCTGTTGAGTGTTGATTTACTTCATATTAGGAAACTACTGCCCTGAAACATTAATTCATAAATGTCTGTCATATGATTTATTTATTTTTTCTAAGTATAAATAACACATACCCTGACTGTTCTACTTTGAATATAAACACTTCATTCAAGCGTTCGAGAGTGCAAAGGGTTATGATGGAGGGTTGTTGCAAATCATGAAGACCTGCCAAGTGGTATGATAGCATTGTTTTATACATGTCCTTGGCTCGGCCTCAGTTTCAAAATCAGTCCTTGGCCTTGGCCTCGTAGGCAAGTCCTTGGTCCTTGGTCTTGGCTTTGGCCTCGGAGGCAAGTCCTTGGTCCTTGGCCTTGGCCTCGTAGGCAAGTCCTTGGTCCTTGGTCTTGGCTTTGGCCTCGGAGGCAAGTCCTTGGTCCTTGGCCTTGGCCTCGGAGGCAAGTCCTTGGTCCTTGGCCTCGGAAAATTACTCAAGTCCTTGGCCTTGGCCTCGGAAAATTTCTCAAGTCCTTGGCCTTGGCCTCGGGTTGCCGGTCCTTGGACACAACACTGGTTGTAAGGCTTAATTCAGAGTGGGAAAAAATTAAGTGAGTGGATCATTTTACCCCTTGCAGGATCACTTTACCACCTAGAAATCTGGGCTTTGTCTATGTTTACCTCGTAGCTTATTTATTTATTTAAACAATCATATTTTCGCTGTCTTTTGTCCTGCATACATTCTGATCATTTCCATTTTTGGAAACATCCTAAATGAATGGAACATTTGTTAATTTTAGTGATGCATTACTTTAGCTTGTAGAGAGGGAGGGGCAGTTAAAAATGTCTCACATGACCTCATTCTCTCCTGCACAAGGGTGTGGACTGTGTACTGTTATTTCTGGTCTTCTTTCAGCATTGTTTAAATCCCTCCCTCTTATTTCCTCCACCCGCCATTGTTTTATAACACACCTGAGTTACTTGCATCACGTTATTTTCACAAGCTTATTTTGTTTGTTTGTTTTTACGGAAAATGTATTTTACAATGGACCGCGTTGTGTTGCTGCTTTGGGGTTTTGGTCCTGTGGTTTGGAGCTACAATTCCAGTCAAGTGACAGACAGCTGTGAGAACCTGCACCCCCACCATTCTGGACTTCACTGATCGTAGAAACTACCGTTACAGAGAAGAGGTTACAGGTAAGTTGTAGAAGTAGGGGTTGTTTATGTGTACCTGTGCATAGTTTTAGATCCATACACTGTATTGCTCACAGCGTTAAACTATATTTTCAAAGTTGCCCCAATCGCAACTTATGTTATTTTCTGTCATTCATTATTGTCAGCTAATGCCACTGTCATTTCGTCGATTGATTGAAATCGTGTCATTTTCTTTCTTAGTTCAACTTCAGGCCACAGGTTCCGAACCATTCGTTGGCTTCCTATTACAGGCGAGAGTATCAGGGGAGTTGTCTCCTGTAGGTTCTTTCACTCTGAGAACAGGAGATGCTCAGCTCCTGAACTGCAGCCAGAAAACTGTGAGTGTTGGGAGATTCTTCCACTGAGGTAGACAAATGTATCGCAAAACATATTGTATTATGACAAATCTTGCAAATCGTTTACTCAGTGAGTCCCATCCATCCATCCATCCATCCATCATCTACCGCTTATCCGGGGCCGGGTCGCGGGGGCAACAGCTTTAGCAGGGAAGCCCAGACTTCCCTCTCCCTAGCTACTTCTTCCAGCTCTCCCCGGGGGATCCCGAGTCGTTCCCAGGCAAGCTGGGTGACATAGTCTCTCCAGCGTGTCCTGGGTCTTCCTCGGGGTCTCCTCCCGGTGGGACATGACCGGAACACCTCACCGGGGAGGCGCTCAGGAGGCATCCGAATCAGATGCCCAAGCCACCTCATCTGGCTCCTCTCGATGTGGAGGAGAAGCGGCTCGACTCCGAGCCCCTCCCGGATGACCGAGCTTCTCACCTTATCTCTAAGGGAGAGCCCGGACACCCTGCGGAGAAAACTCATTTCGGCCGCTTGTATCCGGGATCTCGTTCTTTCGGTCATGACCCATAGCTCGTGACCATAGGTGAGGGTTGGGACGTAGATCGACCGGTAAATTGAGAGCTTCGCCCTTTGGCTCAGCTCCTTCTTCACCACGACAGACCGATACAACGTCCGCATCACAGCAGACGCTGCACCGATCCGCCTGTCGATCTCCCGCTCCCTCCTACCCCCACTCGTGAACAAGACCCCAAGATACTTGAACTCCTCCACTTGGGGTAAGATCTCCTCCCCGACCCGGAGGGGGCACTCCACCCTTTTCCGACTGAGGACCATGGTTTCAGATTTGGAGGTGCTGATTTTCATCCCAACCGCTTCACACTCGGTTGCGAAACGCTCCAGTGAGAGTTGGAGAGCCCCGTTTGAAGGAGCCAACAGCACCACATCATCTGCAAAAAGCAGGGATGTAATACTGAGGCCCCCAAAACGGACCCCCTCAACGCTTCGGCTGCGCCTAGAAATTCTGTCCATAAAGGTTATGAACAGAATCGGCGACAAAGGGCAGCCTTGGCGGAGTCCTACCCCCACTGGAAACGATTCCGACTTACTGCCGGCAATGCGAACCAAACTCTGACATCGGTGGTATAGTGACCGAACAGCCCGTATCAGGGGGTTCGGTACCCCATACCCACGAAGCACCCCCCACAGAACTCCCCGAGGGACACGGTCAAACGCCTTCTCCAAGTCCACAAAACACATGTAGACTGGTTGGGCGAATTCCCACATACCCTCAAGGACCCTGCTAAGGGTGTAGAGTTGGTCCACTGTTCCACGGCCGGGACGAAAACCACACTGCTCCTCCTCAATCTGAGGCTCGACTTCCCGACGGACCCTCCTCTCCAGCACCCCTGAATAGACCTTACCAGGGAGGCTGAGGAGTGTGATCCCTCTGTAGTTGGAACACACCCTCCGGTCCCCCTTTTTAAAAAGAGGGACTACCACCCCGGTCTGCCAATCCAGAGGCACTCTCCCTGTTGACCACGCGATGTTGCAGAGGCGTGTCAACCAGGACAGCCCCACAACATCCAGAGCCTTGAGGAACTCCGGGCGGATCTCATCCACCCCTGGGGCCTTGCCACCGAGGAGCTTTTTAACCACATCGGTGACTTCAGCCACAGAGATAGGAGAGCCCACCTCAGAGTCCCCAGGCTCTGCTTCCTCCAAGGAAGGCGTGTTGGTGGAGTTGAGGAGGTCTTCGAAGTACTCTGCCCACCGGTTCACAACGTCCCGAGTCGAAGTCAGCAGCGCCCCATCCCCACTGTACACAGTGTTAGTGGTGCACTGCTTCCCCCTCCTGAGACGTCGGATGGTGGACCAGAATTTCCTCGAAGCCGTCCGGAAGTCGGCTTCCATGGCCTCACCGAACTCCTCCCACGCACGGGTTTTTGCCTCGGCGACCACCGAAGCTGCGTTCCGCTTGGCCTGTCGATACCCGTCAGCTGCCTCTGGGGTCCTACAGGCCATAAAGGCTCGATAGGACTCCTTCTTCAGCTTGACGGCATCCCTTACTGCTGGTGTCCACCAGCGAGTACGGGGATTGCCGCCACGACAGGCACCAACCACCTTACGGCCACAACTCAGATTGGCCGCCTCTACAATAGAGGCACGGAACATGGTCCACTCGGACTCAATGTCCCCCGCCTCCCCCGGAACATGGGAAAAGCTCTGTCGGAGGTGGGAGTTGAAACTCCTTCTGACAGGGGATTCCGCCAGACGCTCCCAACAAACCCTCACTATACGTTTGGGTCTGCCAGGACGGACCGGCATCTTCCCCCACCATCGGAGCCTACTCACCACCAGGTGGTGATCAGTTGACAGCTCCGCCCCTCTCTTCACACGAGTGTCCAGAACATGCGGCCGCAACTCCGATGATACAACTACAAAGTCGATCATCGAACTGCGGCCTAGGGTGTCCTGGTGCCAAGTGCACATATGGACACCCTTATGTTTGAACAAGGTGTTCGTTATGGACAATCCGTGACGAGCACAGAAGTCCAATAACAAAACACCACTCGGGTTCAGATCGGGGGGGCCGTTCCTCCCAATCACGCCCCTCCAGGTATCACTGTCATTGCCCACGTGAGCATTGAAGTCCCCCAGCAGAACAATGGAGTCCCCAGTAGGAGTACTCTCCAGCACACCCTCCAAGGACTCCAAAAAGGGTGGGTATGCTGAGCTGCTGTTTGGTGCATATGCACAAACAACAGTCAGGACCCGTCCACCCACCCGAAGGCGGAGGGAGGCAACCCTCTCGTCTACCGGTGTGAACCCCAATGTACAGGCACTGAGCCGGGGGGCAATGAGTATGCCCACACCTGCTCTGCGCCTCTCACCGTGAGCAACTCCAGAGTGGAAGAGAGTCCAACCCCTCTCGAGAGAACTGGTACCGGAACCCAGGCTGTGTGTGGAGGCAAGTCCGACTATATCCAGTCGGAAATTCTCTGCCTCACATACCAGCTCGGGCTCCTTCCCTGCCAGAGAGGTGACATTCCATGTCCCAAGAGCTAGCTTCTGCAGCCGAGGATCGGACCGCCAGGGTCCCCGCCTTTGGCTGCCGCCCAGCTCACATTGCACCCGACCCCTTTGGCCCCTCTCATGGGTGGTGAGCCCATGGGAAGGGGGACCCACGTTGCCTCTTCGGGCTGTGCCCGGCCGGGCCCCATGGGTGTAAGCCCGGCCACCAGGCGCCTGCCAACGAGCCCCACCTCCAGGCCTGGCTCCAGAGGGGGGCCCCGGTGACCCGCGTCCGGGCAAGGGAAACTGAGATCCATTAATTTTACTCATCATAAGGGGTCTTTTGAGCCGTGCTTTGTCTGGCCCCTCACCTAGAACCTGTTTGCCATGGGTGACCCTGCCAGGGGCATAAAGCCCCAGACAACTTAGCTTCTAGGATCATTGGAACACACAAACCCCTCCACCACGGTAAGGTGACGACTCACGGAGGGGCCAGTGAGTCCCACAAATTGTTTTTCAGCTTCCTCTGTGGAGTGACGTCAAACTATTTTTGTCAGTGCCAGATTCTGACCCAATGTGATCTGTTCGAACCATGACTGATTGGAAATTGTTGATGTGTCCCTCTCCCAAATGAAATGTACACTACAATTTAACAGCCAGTTTATGTACCATAGTAGATCGATGTTGATGATGCCACGGGGAAATAGATCAGAGCTCACTTTCAAACTTTCAAAGCAAGCTGACATTGAAACACACACACAGACGAACAACCACCCACGCTCACACTCACACAGAGGGACAATTTCGAGTGTTCAATCAGCCTGACATGCATGTTTTTGGAATGTGGGAGCAAACTGGAGTACCCGGAGAGAACATGCGAACTCGACACAGGTAGGCCGGAGCCGGAATCGAACCCTGCACCTCCACACTGTGAGGTCGACGCGCTTACCACTGGCTCACCCCTATACACACGCACGCACGCACACACACACTTTAGCACATACATTTTCGTATGATGAGTGTCAGGTTAATACATTTTTTTCTTAACCAGCATTCAGCTGTTTCCCATACATCAGTCCCCCGCCTACTGCCCGAAGACGGCTGGGATAGGCTCCAGCACCCCCCGCGACCCTAGTGAGGATTAAGCGGTTCAGAAAATGGATGGATGGATAATAATAATAATAATAATGCTCTTGCGACGCGGGGGCCCAGTCTCATTCGGCTGGGTCGTCGCAGTGCGTAGAGCCGATCAGCTTCACCAGGGTCCGCCAATGACCACGGTCATGGGCCAGGTCCGCTGCATCCTCCAGGGTAAGGCCCTGGTGTTTGAGATCTTCTCTGATGACATCAAGCCATCTGGTGTGGGGTCTGCCGCGTGGCCTTTTCCAGCCGGCTGTCGCTGGATCAAATGAGAAGATGGCACGAGTTGGGTGTTCCGGGGGTAATCGGAGGAGATGACCAAGCCAACGGATGCGCCTCTGAGCGGCCAGTCGGGATGCAGGGGGCTGAAGGGTATGTTTTCGGAGATCTGAGTTGGAAACATGGAGGTGCCAGCTGATGTTCAAGATGGTTCTTAGTGACCTGCTGTCAAAGCCGTCGATCCTCTTGGCCTGGGTCTTGTTTAATGGCCAGGATTCTGCACCATACAGGAGGATGGGAAGAACTGCTGCGTTATAAATGCGTATCTTGGTCTTTTGGGACACTGAGTGGTGGCGCCAGAGGGGCCGCCACAGTGACTACATTGCCGCGGCCGCGAGGGCGCGTCTGCGGTCAATCTCTGGCTTGAGATCGCCGCTGCTGGTAATAGTGGAGCCCAGGTAGATGATGGAGTTGACAAATTGCACTTCGTCTGTGCCAAAGATCAGGGGGGAGGGGTTGGGTCCGTCACCGATATACATAAGTTTGGTTTTCTGCCAGCTTACTTGGAGGCCCAGCTTGGATGGATAAAATTCATTTAAATTAATGCCAATAAAAACGCGCTAAACTGACAGCTCTAATATATATATATGTTGTTCGTCTCTGTGTGCCCTGCGATTGGCTGGCAACTGATCCAGGGTGTCCCCCGCCTACTGCCCGAAGACGGCTGGGATAGGCTCCAGCACCCCCCGCGACCCTAGTGAGGATTAAGCGGTTCAGAAAATGGATGGATATATATATATATATATATATATATATATATATATATATATATATATATATATATATATATATATAGCCGCTATATATGATAGCTCAGTTGGTAAAAATGTGGTCAGAATGGTCAGAAAGGTCAAAATGGGAAACACCTCCAGAGGTGATGGAGAATGACAGAGCGAAGATCCTGTGGGACTTCCAGATCCAGACTGACAAGATGGTAATGGCGAACCAACCGGATATCGTGATCATAGATAAAGGGCAGAGGAAAGCCGTTGTAGTGGATATAGCGGTCCCAAGTGATGGAAACATCAGAAACAACGAACACGAGAAACTCAAGAAATACCAAGGGCTGAGAGAGGAGCTGGAGAAAGCCTGGAAGGTAAAGGTGACGACGCGGCCGAAATGACCAGCTGCACGATCACCGTTGCGCTCCGCATATCGAACCACGTCACGGGGGAAAAATAATCGGAGCGATGAAGACGGTGATAAAAAGGATGTGTATGCGCGTGTGGTTGTCCAGTTGTGTATGTGTATGCATGTACAGGTCATAGCTGCTTCGTCGAGGTCTGCTCATCATGAAGACAGTCCCGGCTTATCAGTCCATGGCCGAGAAGGAGGTGAGTTATGGTGGGGGCCCTAGATTCGGCCAGATAGCGTTGTTTGTTTTGGAGGGACGGATGCCAACAATTTCAGACAGCCTCGAGTCCGTGGCCTGTATCTCTTCACCGGCGCCGATCATCCAAATTCAAAAACTCTTTCCGCAGCGTGGATTCCAACTTCTCCATGTTGTTGTCGATTACGCGGAGTCGATTCGAACCGCATCAATATTGCGGTTGAGCTCAGTCACCGCTTGAGTCTGAGTGTTGGACATTCGTGCCAAACCATCCAAAAGGACCGGCAGCTTCTCACTTCCAATAAAGCCGCTCCCGTTGGTTGAATTTTGCGATCGAACAGAAAGCTGCCAACACCAAACAGCAGCATACCTGTTATCAAAAGGTCAATAATGTAGATGTCTTCCACATCCTCCACGGACAGTATCGCCAGGCACACCGGTCTCCACTTTCTCCATGGATCCAGGGCGTATCCGGCAGCAAATGTCCCCACTGCCTGCTCTGTCCGTCGAAAAAATTTTGTTGATTGCATCGAGAGACCAGCCAACTAATTCCATGGTTAGTTCTTCGGATGAAAAATACGGTAGGAGGCTCTGAAAAGAGTTAGACAAAGACAGCCAAAGACTAAGTGGCAAGCAGGGAAAAAGATGGGGGGAGGGCAGGAGCTGTGCAAAAGCGTCCGCCTTCGTCGAGAGCCAAGCAGAAATGAGTGGTTGCAACAGATCCTGGGAACAACATCGGACATATCAGTCCAGAAATGTGCAGTGCTGGGAACAGCAAGGATACTGCGCAGAACCCCCAAGCTTCCTGGCCTCTGGTAGAGGACCCGAGCTGAATGAGGGACGGACACCACCCGAGGGGGGTGAGACGAGGAATTATACAGTATATATACAGTATATATATACTGTATATCGAGTTTGCAACGAAGGTTCTTATATATATATATATATATATATATATATATATATATATATATATATATATATATATATATATATATGTATATATATATATATATATATATATATATATATATGTATATACACTGTATATACAGTATATATACAGGATCACCTTTACCTTCCAGGCTCTCTCCAGCTCCTCTCTGAGCCCTTGGTATTTCTCGAGTTTCTCATGTTCCTTCTTTCTGATGTTTCCATCACTTGGCACCGCTACATCCACTACAACGGCTTTCCTCTGCCCTTTATCTATGATCACAATATCTGGTTGGTTCGCCATTACCATCTTGTCAGTCTGGATCTGGAAGTCCCGCAGGATCTTCGCTCGGTCATTCTCCACCACCTTCGGAGGTGTTTCCCATTTTGACCTTGGGGTTTCCAGTCCATACTCCGCACAGATGTTTCGGTAGACTATGCCAGCCACCTGGTTATGACGTTCCATGTAGGCTTTCCCTGCCAGCATCTTACACCCTGTTATGTGTTGGATCGTCTCAGGTGCCTCTTTGCACAACCTACACCTTGGGTCTTGTCTGGTGTGGTGTATCTGGGCCTCAATGGCTCTGGTGCTCAAGGCCTGCTCCTTAGCAGCCAGGATGAGTGCCTCTGTGCTGTCCTTCAGGCCAGCCCTCTGTAGCCACTGATAGGACTTCTCGAGATCAGCCACTTCAGTTATGGTCCGGTGGTACATCCCGTGTAGGGGCTAGTCCTCCCATGATGGTCCCTCTTCCAGCGCCTCATCTTCTGTTCCCCATTGTCTGAGACATTTTCTGAGTACATCATCCGTTGGAGCCTTCTCCTTGATGTATTCATGGAGCTTGGATGTTTCATCCTGGACAGTGGCTCTCACACTCACTAGTCCCCGGCCTCCTTCCTTTCTCCTTGCGTACAGTCTCAGGGTGCTGGATTGGGGATGAAACCCTCCATGCATGGTTAAGAGCTTTCGGGTCTTAACGTCCGTGGTCTGAATCTCTTCCTTTGGCCACCTTATTATTCCTGCAGGGTATCTGATCACTGGCAGGGCATAGCTGTTTATTGCCCGGGTCTTATGCTTGCCATTGAGCTGGCTTCTTAGGACTTGCCTCACTCGCTGGAGGTATTTGGCCGTAGCCGCTTTCCTTGTTGCCAGTTCGAGGTTGCCATTGGCTTGTTGTATACAGAGGTACTTGTAGCTGTCCTCAATGTCTGCTATTGTTCCTTCAGGGAGTGAGACCCCTTCAGTGCGGACTACCTTTCCTCTCTTAGTCACCATCCGACTACATTTCTCAAGCCCGAATGACATCCCAATGTCGCTGCTGTAGATCCTGGTTGTGTGGATCAGGGAGTCTATGTCCCTTTCGCTCTTAGCATACAGCTTTATGTCATCCATGTAGAGGAGGTGACTGATTGTAGCTCCATTTCTGAGGCGGTATCCATAGCCGGTCTTGGTGATTACTTGGCTTAGTGGGTTCAGTCCTATGCAGAACAGCAGTGGGGAGCGTGCATCACCTTGGTATATGCCACATTTGATGGACACTTGGGTAAGTGGCTTGCCATTGGCTTGAAGTGTGGTTTTCCACATTCTCATCGAGTTTGCAACGAAGCTTCTTAGGGTCCTGTTCACCTTATACAACTCCAGGCATTCATTGATCCATGTATGTGGCATCGAGTCATAGGCTTTCTTGTAATCAATCCAGGCTGTGCACAGGTTGGTACGTCGGGACCTGCAGTCTTGTGCGACTGTTCTGTCAACTAGGAGCTGATGTTTGGCTCCTTGGGTATCTCTACCAATGCCCTTCTGCGCTTCGCTCATGTATTGATCCATGTGTCTACTTATTTTAGCCGCAATGATGCCTGACATGAGAGACAGGTTATTGGCCGATAGTTGGATGGGACTGCACCCTTTGAGGGATCCTTCATGATCAGGATCGTTCACCCTTCGGTTAGCCATCCTGGGTGAGTCCCATCCCTCAGCAGCTGGTTCATTTGTGCTGCTAGGCGCTCATGGAGTGCCGTGAGTTTCTTTAGCCAGTAGGTGTGGACCATGTTCGGGCCTGGTGCTTGTTTGGCAGTTTCAAGTGCTTCAGGTATGGTCATCTGGATGTACCTCTCGGGTATCGGCCGATTCATCACACCTCTCTGGGCCTCCGTCAATTGGCTCACATCTTTCCGAGCCACCTTGATCTTAGCCTCCAACCGTCTTTTTCCATGGTGGGTAACGTATCTCATGGTTTCCATGGTTGCTCTGATAGCCAAGCATCTCAAGGATCACTGATGCTGAAGCGTATATCAGCTCATTGGTTTCTGTGATCGTTACGGTAGGGATTGCCCTCAGTGCTGCATTCACACTTTCTATGAGACTTTCAGATGGTACTTCACATAGCCGTTGTTATCGGTTTCTAGGTTGCCCAGCTTTCATTCTCGCCATGATCTTAGCTTTCAGGTCAGTTGCTGCCTCGCTCAGCATTTCATTCATTGGGGCTGGCCACCCAATCTCATCATCTGCATTCATTGAGGCTTGCCTCCCAATCTCTTGTATGACCTCCTCCTCTGATCTGGCAGCCTGCGGCCCTTCACCATGGAACCTGCATTGTACCTCATCAATCTCAAGTTGTGACAGCAGTTGCCGTTTGTGGATGTTGGAACACTGAGCTACTAGTTGTTTTGTGGTCAACCGTGACTGTGGGTTTCGAAGTAACCATTTAGCCCACATTCTCTGCATGTAACCCCTCTGACTAGGGGTGCTTGAGTAGTAGCATTACAACAGAGCCATGTTATCGCATCTCGCCCATCTCCGCTTTGTTCCAGTAGCCCATTTTTCATCAAGGTGTTCTGGTTCCCCAGCACCTGACGCAGACCTTGTTTGGCTGGGCGACGTCTGAGCCGGCATGTCATTCGTTTTATTGTCTCTCATCATTGTATGAGGTAGTGAAGTGTAATTTGGAATTCCCTCTCTATTCCTGTAGATGGCCTTAGAATGTCCACCTGGCGTCAGTGACACGATTCTATTCTATATTTGCGGGTCAGGGAGAATTCAGTTTCAGCAATGTGTGCAATCCTATAATAAGGTATTGTGGCTGTTGCCGTCCATCACTGTTAAGGAATTATTCCGCTAGAAGTAGTAGTAGAACATTGTTGATGAATTTCATCTTGCTATGAGAACCATTGACACTAGTCTTTGTCCTGAACATCTGCTTGTACTTAAAACAAAGAATGTAGTGTGAAGTCTGGATCCTATTTCACTTGGTTGATTAGCAGCCCCCCAAGGGTTTTCCTGCCTCCACCACCTCGTGTGAATCTTTGAAGGCTGCCGGGTGCCCTCAGGGAGAGGTATTTCCTGCTTCCTGTTTTACATCACCTTTGGTGCCCTCGACCCCCACCACCTTTGGGGCCCCCCTCCACAGGACATGTTTACCGTAAAACGAGAAGCTGTTATCTCAAGTGTCTGTGTTCCTGCCATCGCACCAAATGGGGGGGTAGTGGTGATCTGGTCTCACCTCACCACTCCCGGCTTCCTCCGGCCACACCGGGTCAGATGACATGTTACTTTCTTTGTTTCGGAGATTTGCATGAGAGGCGTACCTCCCCGCCTCTCATTATCATATTGTCTCTATATAATCTCATGAATGTGCTTCTTTGGGGCTTCCTGATGAAATCTGAGACTCACAGGAGCCCGAATCGATTCCACTCTGACATTGGTAGAATAAAATCTTTTCCCAATCAGCCGTGGTCCCTGAAGTGCTCATTCGTCGGGAAACAGCCACCGATCACCGAGTGTTTTTTGAAGACCAGCGAAGCAGCAAAAACCATATACCACAGTAGGCATTAGCGTGAAGGATCTTGCCCAAGGACCCACACTGGATGGTGTTATGTGCTCATTTTTGCCCCAAGCGGGATTTGCACCACCATCTCCCGTATGCCAAACCAATGCCTTACCAACTGAGCTATCCAGCCGCAAATATATATATATATATATATTTGTTATCTAATCCACCGGCATCCATTGATAGGAATTGGATTATAAAAAATAGGATTTGGCGTGGCATTAAAGACCATTGCATGTATTTGACGATATCACCCCCACCCACTTCCTGTGCAATGCCACAAGTTCCGTTTTTCTTGAAAATACACCATGAAAGTGAATTTTCAATCAGCTTCCTCAATTTTAAATCACGCTCCGGCCCGCCCATCGAGCTGAACCATTGAGAAGATGGATAAGCTCCCTCGTCATGGGGCCTGCGGGTGGCTTTCCGGGAGGCGAATCTCAAATCTGATTGGCTAAAAAAAGAAACAGCCATTTTAGTGTGTGCGTGCGTGTATTTGGGACCATCTCAGCGGTTGTTTCCGAGTTTTACCATTCAATGTGTTTTGATGAGGAGCAAAATTATAAATTTTTAAACAAAGAGCGATAGAAGGCTGTTTATTTCGAGCCTTGCATTACTTTTATTCTATAAATGTTTTCTTTGACAGGAGGCTTCTGTTCAACTGGTCTCATGCTTTGATCGCAATGGTATTAAAAATTCTGGCGAGTAAGTACTCCACTTTTACAAATGCACATCACAGTCTATTTTCTTTTTTTTTTGTACAGTGGAACTGCTGCCTTGGGATGTCTGAACGAATATTGGCACGTTTTTCGGAACATATTGTGTTGAACCCTTGGGCCTAGTTGTTCAAAGTTAATCCAGACAGATTTTGGATCATGGATTGGATAAATTTTTGAAAATGGGCAGACACCAAATTCTGAAATCGGTTCGATGACGGAAGTGGTCGTGATTGGGGAGCCTCCTCTTGGTGCACATCTGTGTCGTCATTTCGAGACTTCTAATTATGAGTGAGCACACATGCATGTGCTCCATTTGATGGACTTTCAACACCAAAGATAATTAGCACCCTTGGTCAGCAGAGCAAGGTACGTGAGCGAGGTACGTGTGGTTTTGTTTAAAACCCACCAATTGCAGCGCACACATGGAGGTGCACAACCTGTACTCGCTCACTTCCACACCATCAAAGAGCAAGAACTGATCCCACACTGCCCGGAAACCAATCAAGCGAGTGTACCACCAACCATCAGCAATAGTGTAAAAATATTCAATCAACTCTAATTAGAAACTCAATATTTACAGACATCAAAATGTTCAAAAAAATAATTTCTGACAGTTGCATCCCTTACTACATGTTCAGTCACTCTCTCCTCCTGAGATATTGTCAGGAGTACCTCATGTCTTTCGTGTCAGCTGGCTCAGGTACATAAATTATCTCATCATATGGGGACATCCCACTATGACAAAATATGAATATTCCTGACTGATCCAAGTTTATTATGAGCAAAGGCGATTAAAGTATGACGGATTAAAAAAGGGATTTCAAAAATCCAAATAAATTGTCACCAAATTACACCTTTTGAACAATTGGGCCTTTTTGGTTCCACCACAGTATGTTCATTTCCATTCAAACATAAATTTTAAAGGCGGCCCGGTAGCCCAGTGGTTAGCACGTCGGCTTCACAGTGCAGAGGTACCGGGCTCGATTCCAGCTCCGACCTCCCTGTGTGGAGTTTGCATGTTCTCCCCGGGCCTGCGTGGGTTTTCTCCGGGTGCTCCGGTTTCCTCCCACATTCCAAAAACATGCATGGCAGGCTGATTGGACGCTCTAAATTGTCCCTAGGTGTGAATGTGAGCGTGGATGGTTGTTCGTCTCTGTGTGCCCTGCGATTGGCTGGCAACTGATCCAGGGTGTCCCCCGCCTAATGCCCGAAGAGGGCTGGGATAGGCTCCAGCACCCCCCGCGACCCTAGTGAGGATTAAGCGGTTCAGAAAATGGATGGATGGGTGGACATAAATTTTAATATTTGAGACAATAGATGATTGCTCAGGAGCAGCTCTTTAACCAAATTCTTCTCTTTTTGGTGCACAAGTTGCAGCGATATTCACTGGCCTAAAGATAAATGACAACACTATTGATTAATGGCTGATGAAAGTGATGCGTTGGCTGGTCACCTGGGAGGCTTTGTTCTGTATCTTGTTGGAAATCAACTTCAAACGGAAGGTTGATGTATCAGGTGAATATACTGTACTTTGACTGCCGTTTACATTTTTTTTTACCGTATCAAAACTTTGACCACAAAACATATTTAAATCCATGCATCAATCCATTTCCGGATCCGCTTTATCCTTACAAGAGGCACGGCCAAGTTGGAGCCTATCTCGGCTGTCTTCGGGGCAGTAGGAAGGGGACACCCTCAACTGGTTGCCAGCCAATCGTAGACGTACAAAATCAAAACCCACAAAATTTTGAAGCAAAAAAAAAAAAAGGAAGGAAAAGGAAAAAGATTTATTGCAGGGATGAGAGTGGCTAGTGCGGAAAAAAGCGAAAGGGGGCCGTGACGGGGGCGGGGCCACTTACAAAAGTATCAGAAAAAAATCCCAAGATTGTTCACTATTCTTTCAAGTGTGCAATTTGCTTCTGCATTCCTGGTGAGCACCAACATGTAACTTCAAATTTGCTGCTCAAAATAAAAACTAATAAAGGAAACACATTCCTTGCCATATTTAAGATGTGTTCATTACTTGTATTCATAAAGTGTTGTGTAAATGTGATAAAAAGAAAGCTGTTAATTCTTACCTCATACAGTGATAGTGAAGTCCCACACTGTTTACTATATATGGGTTATGAATGTATTTTATTATATAAAGTGGATGTCTATTTACAGTGTATACAACAATATACAGTTTCGTGAGGTACAAACCTTTATTTTCTCTTCATTTGAAGCTTTTTAGCAAGCGCTAAAAGCTTATTGGTCCTCTGTCATGATTCGGTTTAGGGACTAACAGCTGGCACTTTAGGGCTCCCTCGGCAGCTGCACACCTGTTGGTCATAGGTAATTAAGGCTTTAAAAGTACTCCCAGCCCAGCCCGAACACTCAGTGTCGGGATATTGTTTGCTCTTGCTATTGACATGTTTGTTTGTTGCTGTTTGTTCCTGTCAGGTTTGTTTCGGTCATGTTTCTGTTCTTAAGGTTTTAGCTTCTGCCATGGTTTTGTTTGTTACTTTGGATTTGTTTTGTTCTTGGGACTTTGTTTTGGATTTAGTTTTCTGTTTTAATACAATTCATCAAGTACAATCTGGCCGCAACAGTCTCTGGTCGCTATGGTAACATTGAAAAGTGCCTTCAAAATAAGATACACGGCAAATACAAAGACGCATGAAAAATACGACTCACCATCGCCGCATATTTAGCAGAGTGGGCTTGGTGCGTGGGAGTCTCTTCTTGAGATAAATTTTAAGTATGACTCCTGATACGGTCTATTAAATGTAAACTTCTTTTTTTTGAAAGTCGTAAGCTCCTCTTCTGTCTCTTGGGCTTTTTCTGTCTGTTTCTGTCGCTGGGCCTTTTCCCCTTCCCATAGACGTTTTTTCTATTTTTTTTACACATTTTACAAGCTCCTGGGTTTCATTTTGGCGGTAATCTATCACGTGACCGAGACGCGTGCTATGACCCACATCAAGAGTAACACACTGTAGATGGATGTAGCAAAGAATTTGGTAATTCATTCATCTTCCGAGCCGCTAGATCCTCACTAGGGTCGCGGGGGGTGCTGGAGCCCATCCCAGCTGTCTTCGGGCAGTAGGCGGGGGACACCCTGAATCGGTTGCCAGCCAATCACAGGGCACACAGAGACGAACAGCCATCCACGCTCACACTCACACCTAGGGACAATTTAGAGTGTTCAATCAGCCTGCCATGCATATTTTTGGAATGTGGGAGGAAACCGGAGCACCCGGAGAAAACCCACGCAGGCCCGGGGAGAACATGCAAACTCCACACAGGGAGGCCGGAGCTGGAATCGAACCCGGTACCTCTGCACTGTGAAGCCGACGTGCTAACCACTGGACTACCGGGCCGCCCGAATTTGGTAATTATTTAAAATAAAACATCTTTCAGATTTCGAAATAAATAAAATATAAGTAATCTAAGGTCTTTAATTTTTTTTAATTACCAAATGACTAACGGACCGGTACCGGTCCTCGGTCCGGGGTTGGGGACCGCTGCTGTAAAGGATAGATTTTTGTGACTTTGTGGGATGGTTGGGAAATGAAGGTTCAGTTACACATTTTAAAAATGCCATATGTTTCAAACAAAAATACACGGATCAGGCTGAAAAAATGTACATACTACCTATACAGGTGGGGAGAGGGGGGGTCGCTACTTCTTGGGGGTTGCTTCTACTTGGAGCTTCACATCAATTGTTGTAAATTCGTGCATCAAGTTTTTGTGTGTCGTGTAATTGAACGTTTTGTTGCCATGAAGTGTGTTGAATAGAAAGCCGTTACTTCACCATTTCTTTTTCTCTTAGCTTTATCATTGATTGTATTTTTTTGTCGTGAGGATAAATGGATTAGAAAATGGATGGCGAGGTGTATTACCTGATCACGTATAGCAAAGGAACAAAAAAACAACTCGCCCCAAGGAACTGCTGACATTCTCGAACAGAATTGAACTAAAGCTGTTCAAGATTCAAGATGTGTACTTATTATATGCATGGTAAAAACACGATGGTAGCCCCACAAATATTCATGTTCTACTAATTCTTTGGGTCCCCTTCACTCTTTAGCATTGTCCTCACTTAAATTAACTATGATTGTATTTACATCTCCACAAGATTGTCAAGGTTGCTCGAGAAAAAGTTCTGACTAGTGATGGGTCCAGCGACACCGATGCATTGACACATGCGCCGGGCTCACAGAGCAAACCACGTGTCGATGCATGTGCTGCTTCATTACGTCACGTGATTGACACGTGAACTGCATCGGCTGCGTTGACACAGTCCAGGCTTCTAATTGACACACTGGCTGCGTTGACACAGTCCAGGCTGCTAATTGACACGTGAACTGCACCGGTGCAGTTTAGACTGCATCGGCTGCTTGGCACAGTCCAGGCTGCGCCACTTAGTCCAGGGGGCATCGACTCAGTGCAGAGGGCGTTGACGCAGCAAAAGCCCGCCGCACAGTGTTTATAAGGAAGTGCGTTTGGCGACACAATGCCACCTGCCGAAACAAGCCAGACCTCACTCACTCTCGCTTGTCGAAGTTCGTGTCAGTGCAGACTTCGTGTTCCTGCCTTGCCTTCCTTGCCGATTATGGAGCAGAGACGCAAATCATCCGCCGTGTGGGACCATTTTGATGTCCTGGAGAATAAGGTATTATTTATTTATTCAAACCGCCTTCTGTCGCCCAGAGCCTCTCGGCGAGAGGCACTCGCCGAGTGCCTCTCAGATCATTGACATGTGTTGTACCATTCTAATCCGAATACATTTCAAGGTAACTCTTAGTTACTTCTTATTCACATTTCATTACAGGTGAAATGTCGAATTTGCCAAGTCGAATTGTCATACACCAACAGAAGCACCTCCACCATGCTGAGGCATTATCGGGCCAAGCATGAGAATGAAGTTCGCGATACACCCAGTATTACGCCAGGTATACAAACGTTCACTCATCTTTTCACGGTTGCTATGTTGATGATTAATTGACAATCAGTAATTATTATTGGTTGACTCTCCACTCCATGTTTGACAATCAAGGTTCCAGGAAGCAGCTGTACTGGAAGGACCAACACACTTGTTTCCCAAACCTCTCCCACCTCGCAAAGGAGTTCCTTTGTACGCCAGCCTCATCCGTCCCTTGTGAGCGTGTGTTCTCCACAGCAGGAGAAATTGCTTGTAAAAGACGCAACAGGCTGAAGTTTAAAACATTGGAGCATCTTATTTTTCTCAATAAAAAATTGTGAAGTCAAAGCCCACAAGCATCCTCATTCAAATGATCTTCACATTATTTGAACACATTGAATGTTGCAAAATGAATGCATGGATGTGAATGATATTGTATACATTCATTCATTCATTCATCTTCCGAGCCGCTTGATCCTCACTAGGGTCGCGGCGGGTGCTGGAGCCTATCCCAGCTGTCTTCGGGCAGTAGGCGGGGGACACCCTGAATCGGTTGCCAGCCAATCACAGGGCACACAGAAACGAACAACCATTCGCACTCACTCTCACACCTAGGGACAATTTAGAGTGTTCAATCAGCCTGCCACGCATATTTTTGGAATGTGGGAGGAAACCGGAGCACCCGGAGAAAACCCACGCAGGCCCGGGGAGAACATGCAAACTCCACACAGGGAGGCCGGAGCTGGAATCGAACCCGGTACCTCTGCACTGTGAAGCCGACGTGCTAACCACTGGACTACCGGGCCGTCCTATTGTATACACTTCATCATCAAATCGATGAATGACCTTATGAAAATGTCTTGGAACAGTTGTAGATGCAAAACCATGCTGGCAGCTACATAATAGATAATAAAATAAAAATACCCCAAACCATAGGGATCCTCCCAAAAACTAAGGATGTGCTGAATAAGAGATCCTTGTACACATTATACTTTTATTACTTCCATATTTGACCTATTGTGTGGAAATATGGGGAAATGCCAGTAAAACGCACTCTGTTTTAAAACTACAATACAAAGCAATCAGAACAATCACTGGCTCCAAATAGACGGAACCCACTATTTATCAAATTAAACAATGAAATCTCATGACCTGGTTGACTTCAATTAATGTACAAAGCACACAACAACCTCCTTTGCCAAAACATCCAGAAGCTTTTTAAAATTCGAGAAAGTTGTCATAATTTAAGGGGTACTAACCTACCGGTATACAAAAAAATCCAAAACACGAACAAACATCACGCAAAGGAGTGTACCTGTAATAGGTGTAAATCTGTGGAATGATTCTGAAACGGACCAGTAAAATGAGTAACTCTCTTGCTGAGATTAAAAATGAATTCGAGAGTAGTACAAGACAACTATACAAATCAAAATTAAGCTGATAAATTCTATACACTCATGAAATATAGCAATACATCAGAAATACATTGATGAGATTTAATATATTAATGAAATGTAGCATACATTATGAATATGAGAAAATCAACATATACATGTGCTCCAATGAGTATGTACTGTATATATAAACCTAAAGTTGTAAAAATGTATAAGTACAGCATACATAAGGGTAAAAGCATTTGTTGATATGTAGACTTTCTTTCCTATTTTGAAAAATGATCAATTCATATATAAGAAGGGGTAGGACTCGGGGTAGATTTTTTACTTTCTACTCCTTTGAACACATATTTGTGATGATGACTATTTTCTTTTCCTTTTTTTATATCTTACCTTCACTTTTTGCCAATTTATTACCGAATTGTATGTTTATATGTTCAACTAGCTGGTTCGCCGCCCTCCGGGCGGCTCATCAGCTAGTTCCTGCGGAAGGCTGGTAAGGTGGTGGTTCGCCGCCCTCCGGGCGGCTCACCAGCTAGTTCCTGCGGAAGGCTGGTAAGGTGGGCCATCGGCCCACAAAAGTGTTGTTGCTTGGTTCAACTTTTTGTTCATCTTCATTGCTTATCGCGAAAATAAAGAGATGTTTAGCTCTACTAAATAACTAACAATTTCATTGCAATGCTTGTGGGTAGACAACATTTTTTCGCTAAGATGCCCGCGCGATCGTAGTGAGCCACTGCCTGAGCGGCGCAGTGGTGGCGTGCAGTGGTGGCGTGCAGTGGCGGCGCGCAGCGGCGCGGTGAAGTAGGTACGTTTTGAAAAGGGACAGATGGAAGGACAGACCGCGTGCGGGACGACGCGCAATATATATATAGATATACAAATAAATATATCAGTCGGTTCGGTCTTTTAAGTGGGTTGGCTGCAGGCATCTTGAAGGTCCAACAGGTGGCAGTGGTCAGTGACACAGTATCAACACAGTGTGTCAGTGTGTCGACACGCCTCATGAGGCCTCATGGACCCAGAACTTCTGATTGCTTCTTTCATGAGCCTTTTTTTTTTTTTTTGTGTATGTGCTGTGACGGCTTTTTTTGTTTGTTTGTTTGTATTTCAGATACTACAATGGTAAGAATCAAATATGTTAATACCAAAAAAAGACTTGAATCCTAATTTTTATTTCTGTTTGATGTTCCCTATAGATAAAAGCTGGTGTCCTGCTGGTGGCCTTGTACATCACTGGAAATGTAGTATTTTTGCTTGCCTTGTTGTTTGGAGTTGGGATGTCATAATTTGAACGAATACACATAAAGAAATTGTAACTAGGAGTGGGTGTGTTATGATCATGTTCTGTTAGTGTCCGGCAGTTGGCAGAGGCGTTCCCGGTTTTCCTGCTACTCACCTGTCTGGCATCATAATTATTGGGACTTTTTTAAGGACCTCATGAAACCATGTCAAGGTGTCGGATAATTTCACCTAGATCAAGTCATTGTTCATATGCATTTTGTCGAGACGCTCTCTTGTTCCTCTTCTGAATCTCATGTGCCTTCTTCACCTACCAAGTCTCCTCCATGATTCGGAGGGCTTGCTGGGTTGCACCACAGTATGTTTCAACTGTTGGGGAACTATACCAGAAGACAGACTGCTGTCGATAATGGCCAAAACCTCCTGAAAGAAATATGGAAGAAAGGGGAGCTCTGAAACAAGAGAGCTGTAGTGTCGATTTTTTTTTAACGTACACTTTATTAATTCTGTTAAAGGACTTGACAAACACAATGATATCATGTTTAAAAGTTTTATTTTGTGAAATGCCCCTTAGGACATTCCTGACCATTCACTTAGCCAGCACCCCCAAATTTATGTTTACATACTGTAGCTTGTGGTCTAAGTGGAGCGTGGGGGCCTGTTTCTCTCGGGGGTTTGTGACGCCAGGCCCGTAATTTGCATAACCTGTCAATAAAAGCTCGACGGTGGACGTACTGAGATTGGGTCGGTCTGAGAAGCGAGCATGAGTGTGTGTGTGTAGCCTCATTTACGCCTGCCCCAGTAAAAGACAATCCTACCAGAAGCTGAGCCAAATTTTTTAAATATGTCGGGGCCCATCTCTGACAGTTAGCGAGGATGTGGGTACTCCAGCTTCCAGGGTGCACACCCCTTTCACCCGCAACCCTAAAGAAGGGAAATGCAGTTGGAAATGGATGGATGGATGTCCAAGTGTTTCTTGACCAAGCAGCACCTGCATTCTTTCTCGCTTTTTTTTTCTTCCAGCACAACTGAAAAATGTGACATCAGATTTTGCTGACAATGTATCCGAAGAAGACCTCAATAATTCTCTGTACAATCTTCAAGAGGATTGCATCTTAAATGATGGCGAGGTACAGCACTTATGTCAGGCGAACCACACCAGATCAAACAAGGCACGTGAGCCTATCTGGACCGTGAGGATGAAAGGCGACAAAGCCAGATGAAAGCTGATCAAACACATTCAAGCCAGAGACACTTGCTTTGCAATGCATCTGGGTCTGAACGCGACTTAATTCGTGGACACGAGATAAGTGTTTCACTTCTATTTTGTGCTCAACGATCTAAGCATGTTTCAGTCACACAATATTAACCTTTGGAAATCGGTGTGGGTGTCACTTACTGTTATTTCAGAGGGACACTGAAAATCCACTGTTAGCACTCAACCATTCCAGCCCTGTCAGGTGCTAGACTATCCCAGGTTGTCGTACAGGAGGTTTCCAGATATGATATCACAATTAAATTCAATGTGTTTAAAATCTCAGATTCAAAACAATTCTCTGTTATCGTTCAACTACTCCACCTCTGTAAGATAAGATAAGATAAGATATACTTTATTCGTCCCACACTGGGGAAATTTAAGGAACCCAGGAAGTTGAATAAAAACCTGACTTCATTATGAAAATACCTTTTGGGCCACTATTAAACATCTGTCACAGAGGGCTGGTTCAGACGCGGGTATTCATGCATGCATCCATTTTCTTATCCACTCATTCTCACTAAGGTCGCGGGCGTGCTGGAGCCCATGGCAGCTTTTTCCTGGCAGTAGGCTGAACTGGTTGCCAGCCAGGGCACATATTGACAAACAACCATCCGCTCTCACACTGTGAACCCGAACATTAAAATTTCTTTTAAAAATTGAGTAAACAATTCTCAAATTTTCACAAAAAGTAGTATTGTCTTAACTATGTCAAGTTGGTTGAACATGACATTTTATGAGTAGTTTGTCCTTTTAATTTTTAATTGACTTGAACAATACTACTGTCACGTTGTGCCCGAAGCGATAGACAGATCGCTTCGTGCACAACAAAAATAAGGAAGTGGATCCCCGAGATAGCAGACAGAAAACGAGATCTTGTCAAAGAACAAAAAGAGTCTTTAATACGAAACACAAAATACCCGACAGGAAGAATAACAAAAAGCGTTGGTCAAATAAGGACCAGGGTAAAAATAAGGTAACAACAGAAAACGCTCGCGGAAAACAAAAGCGAGGAAGATCTGAATAGACTATAGGAATAATTTACATACAATCAATAACTTGTACGACAAGACAATTGCCAGAAGGCTAGGAAGCAACGAGTAAAATTAATTTAGGGTTTTCTTTCGCGAAGGAACAATGGCGCGGCGTGGAATTCTCCGGCAGTGAGATGACTGCTGGAGTCTCTTAATAAAGGGGGGTAATCAGCCCGAAATTAAGGGCAGGTGTGCAGATGGCGGAGGAGAAAACCCGCCACCTGCTGGCGGACACGCGACGTGACAGTACCCCCCCCTCAATGGACGCCTCCCGGCGGACTACCCGGTTTGGACGGATGTGCAGCGTGGAAGTCGCGCAAAAGGGACGGATCAAGGATCCAGGAGCGAGGCACCCATTGCCGCTCCTCAGGCCCGGAGCCCTCCCAGTCGACCAGATACTGGAACCCCTTTCCCCTGCGCCGAGAGTCCAGGATGGCACGAACCGTGTACACCGGGTCACCGTCGATGACCCGCGGAGGGGGCGGCGGCGTGGGAGGAGGAGCCAAGTCACTGGAAGACACGGGTTTGAGTAGGGAGACGTGGAAGACGGGGTGAACCTTCATGGTGGGTGGCAGCCGGAGCCTGACTGCAGCTGGACCGATGACGGCCTCGACCTCGAATGGTCCAGTAAATCGGGGTCACAGTTTCGCAGACGTGCCGGCCAGGCGAAGATCCCTCGTTGCCAGCCACACCTTCTGTCCCACCACGTATGAAGGAGCCGGGCGCCGGCGACGATCCGCGATCCGCTGGTTCCTGGTCGCCGTGCGGGACAACGCAGCCCGGGCCTCCTTCCACACGCGATGGGCCCGCTTAAGGTGGTGCAGCACAGAGGGGACCTCCACCTGCCCCTCCTGGGACGGGAACAGCGGCGGCTGGTACCCGTAGGCGGCCATAAAGGGGGACCTACCAGTGGCAGAAGAGACGAGGGTGTTGTGCGCGTACTCCACCCAGGGTAAGTGGTCGACCCAGGATGAGGGACGGTGAAGGCACACACAGCGGAGGGCCGCCCCCAGATCCTGGTTGGCACGCTCGGCTTGTCCATTGGACTGGGGGTGGTACCCCGAGGTCAGACTGGCCGTGGCCCCGAGGGACCGGCAGAACCGCTTCCAGACGCGGGATACGAACTGGGGCCCCCGGTCCGAGACAATGTCCAGTGGAATACCGTGGAGACGAAAGACGTGCTTGATAAGGAGGTCGGCGGTCTCCAGCGCCGAGGGCAACCTGGACAGAGGCACAAAATGGGCAGCCTTGGAGAACCTGTCCACGATCGTGAGGACGACGGTCCTCCCACGGGATGGAGGTAGACCCGTCACGAAGTCCAGGGCGATGTGGGACCAAGGTCGAGACGGAACGGGCAACGGCTGGAGCAACCCCGCCGGGGGCCGGCGTGAGGACTTGCCGCAGGCGCAGGAGGTGCAGGCACTGACGAAGTCCGTCACGTCCCTCCGGAGCTCCGGCCACCAGAACCGCTGGGCAACGAGTTGTATAGTCCGGTTCACCCCAGGATGACATGCGACCTTAGACCCGTGTCCCCACTGCAAGACTTCTGACCGCAGCGACGGAGGCACAAACAGCCTCCCCGTGGGGGATTCTGCCGGAGCCTGAACCCCCTCCAGAGCAGCTTGGATCCGCTGCTCAATCTCCCACTGCAAAGCCCCCACGATGCACTGGGTCGGGAGAATGGCCTCCGGAGACCGGTCCTTCTCAGCGGGGTCGTGGAGACGGGAAAGGGCGTCAGGTTTGGTATTTTTGGACCCTGGGGAGTAGGTAAGGATAAAATTGAATCGGGTGAAGAACAGGGCCCACCGGGCCTGACGGGCGTTCAGTCGTTTTGCGGAGCGGAGGTACTCGAGATTCTTGTGGTCCGTATAAACTGTGAAGGGCTCCTTCGCCCCCTCGAGCCAGTGCTGCCATTCCTGTAAGGCGGCTACCACGGCCAGCAGTTCTCGATTACCCACGTCGTAATTCGACTCGGCAGCACTGAGTCGACGGGAGAAAAAGGCGCAGGGGTGCAGCCTCTGGTCGACCAGAGAACGCTGGGACAGCACCGCCCCCACCCCCGAATCCGAGGCGTCCACCTCCACGACAAACGGGAGATCAGGGACAGGATGTTGTAATACCGGGGGACTGGTAAACGCCGCCTTCAGGTCTTTGAATGCCGCGTCCGCGGCCGGGTCCCATCTAAAGGGGGCCTTAATAGATGTAAGTCGGGTCAAGGGGAGCGCCTTCTGGCTGTAACCGCGGATAAAACGTCGGTAGAAGTTTGCGAACCCCAAAAAGCGTTGTAATTCCTTACGCCTCGTCGGAACTGGCCAGTTAGTGACTGCCTGCGTCTTGCTGGGGTCTGCCCGTAACTTGCCCTGTTCGACAATGAAACCCAGGAAAGAGATGACGGGTACATGGAATTCGCATTTCTCTGCCTTGACGAAGAGCCGATTTTCTAGTAACCGTTGTCACACCAGCCTGACATGTTGCTGGTGTTCCTGCAACGACCGGGAGAAAATTAAAATGTCATCGAGATATACAAAACAAAAAATGTTCAACATGTCTCTTAACACATCGTTGATAAGATTTTGGAAGACGGCGGGGGCGTTTGTCAGCCCGAAAGGCATGACTAAATATTCGAAATGACCTAACGGGGTCTTAAAAGCCGTCTTCCATTCATCACCCTCCCGGATGCGGACCAAATGATATGCACTGCGTAAATCAAGTTTGGAGAAAATAGTGGCCGTTTGTAAAGGGGCGAAGGCGGAGTCCAATAATGGTAGTGGGTACTTGTTCTTAATCGTGATCTCATTAAGACCACGATAATCCACGCACGGTCGCAGGGTCTTGTCCTTTTTCCCCACAAAGAAAAACCCCGCACCTAATGGTGATCGCGAGGGTCTAATGAGACCTGCAGCGAGCGAGCTGTTTATATACTCCGTCAGCGCCTCGCGCTCGGGTTGGGACACCTGATACAGCCGTGAGGTCGGCAACGGAGCGCCCGGCTGCAGGTCTATGGCGCAATCGTAGGGACGGTGCGGGGGCAAAGCGCGTGCGCGATCCTCGCTAAAAACCTCACGAAGGTCCCGATAGCAATCTGGCACTCCGTCAAGGCAGATAGCTTCGGAGGGTTCGACACTGGTCCGTTCATGTTCCCCGATGGCCGATCGTAGACAGTGTTTATAACAATATTTACTCCAACTGTCTATTGCTGGGCGCTCCCAGGAAATTACGGGGTTGTGGGTCTTGAGCCAGGGCAACCCAAGAATGACCGGAGCGTTACGGGACCGCATTAAATAAAAACGGGGATGCTCGACATGGTTACCGGAGAGGCGGAGTTTCAGTGGTTCCGTTCTACACGTAACTACCGCCAGGGGGCGCCCATCGAGATCACAAACCCGCTTCTTATTAACCAACTCCTCAATACAACAACCCAACTCGGACGCGAGATCTGTGTCCATAAAATACTCATCTGCCCCCGAGTCTACCAGGGCTCTAACCCGCAGCGACCGGGATTCCCCAAATATCTCCCCCTCGAGTTCTAGTCTGTTGGGATTTCCCGGCCGGGGGTCGATACGCCTAGACTCGGGAGGTACTACGCGGGGTCGCGACTCACAGTACTTGGTGTAAGGGGAGAACGGCGACTCCGGACGGCCGAGAGCAGCGTGCGGACCTTGTTGGGCGCTGTCAGACATGGCCCGATCGCTGAGTCGACGCCTTCTCTCCTCCAAACCAACGTCTTTGCCACCGATCTGCATCGGTTCCTCCGCGGTATGCCGGGACGGGAACCGATCACCTCCACGTTCCCGGTCTCTCTCCCTCAGGCGGTTGTCCAATCGTAGGGAGAGATCGATCAACTCCGCCAGGTCGGAACTGTGGTCACGGGTCGCCAGTTCATCCTTGAGCTGGGGGTTTAATCCATGACGAAACAGCCCACACAGCGCTCGGTCTCCGTAGCCACTCTGGGCGGCCAATATCTGGAACTCGATCGAGTAATCCGCCACCGATCGCCTTCCCTGGTGGAGTTCGAGTAGCCGGCCCTCCGCCTCTCTGCCCCGCACGGGATGGTGGAACACCCGGCGGAACGCCGTAACGAATTCGTGGAGCGAAGACCGGAGGCTCGGCTTCGCGTCGCTCGTCACCATCGCCCATGACGCCGCCGGACCTGTCAATAAGCTCATGATATATGCCACTTTAGCGGCGTCATTAGCATAGACGGAAGGCTGTTGGTCGAACACGAGCGAGCATTGGTGGAGAAACTGTCCACACTGCCCGTGCTCACCCCCGTAACGTGGGGGGTGTGGAAGCGAGGGCTCCCTCATCATTGTGGGGAATGATGCGGGAGCCTCAGTGGTGGTAGGACGAACCACGGGGGGAGGTGTTCCCCGTGTCTCCACCTGTACCAAACGGGGTTCGAGATCATCGAACCGATGAGCCAGCATGGAAACCGCGCTGCTGAGTTCCGTAAGGGCTTGGCCCTGCGGACTCATCTGTTGCTCTTGTCGGTACAGAGCGGACAAGATCTTTTCCATGTCTGCGGGATCCATGGCGGCCGGAGAATTCTGTCACGTTGTGCCCGAAGCGGTAGACAGATCGCTTCGTGCACAACAAAAATAAGGAAGTGGATCCCCGAGATAGCAGACAGAAAACGAGATCTTGTCAAAGAACAAAAAGAGTCTTTAATACGAAACACAAAATACCCGACAGGAAGAATAACAAAAAGCGCTGGTCAAATAAGGACCAGGGTAAAAATAAGGTAACAACAGAAAACGCTCGCGGAAAACAAAAGCGAGGAAGATCTGAATAGACTATAGGAATAATTTACATACAATCAATAACTTGTACGACAAGACAATTGCCAGAAGGCTAGGAAGCAACGAGTAATATTAATTTAGGGTTTTCTTTCGCGAAGGAACAATGGCGCGGCGTGGAATTCTCCGGCAGTGAGATGACTGCCGGAGTCTCTTAATAAAGGGGGGTAATCAGCCCGAAATTACGGGCAGGTGTGCAGATGGCGGAGGAGAAAACCCGCCACCTGCTGGCGGACACGCGACGTGACAACTACTTATTTTCACGACCATTCGCCGCACCGTATGGTTGGGCACAGTCTCATTAATGGGTGCTATTTCTGTATTTTACACATAGACAAAACGCACTGTATTATTGGCCGCAGTTTTAAAGTGGTAAAACATACGCCAGCTTAAACATACGGTATGCATGCGCGCACGCTAAAAACACGTTAGCTTGAAGCATACGGTAGCATGCCAAGACATACAGATACAAGCTAAAAACACGTTTTTAAGCAACGGAAGCAAAACTGAGTTCCGTTGTATTTTATTTAGCCATCGTACAATGTACTCACGTTTTTCGATCAATCATCACCCAGAAATCCATCAAAGTCATCATGATCTGTATCAGAATCGAACAATTGTGCAAGTACCGATAATCCATCAAACACGCCGTGTTCCCTCTCGTTGTCAGAGTCACTCTCATTTCCATGTGGCTCCACAGAAATGTGCCGGCTTTGCCAAAAACTTGAACAACAGTGCAAGCAGACACGTTCGTCCAAGCAGCCACAATCCATTCGCAAATTGTGGCGTAACTCGCCCAGCGCTGCCTCTCACTCTTTGTAAAGTTGTGTTTGCCATCGATCATTCATTGTTCCCATGCCGTTCGCAACTTTACTTTGAACGCCCGGTCGCAACTTTACTTTGAACACCCCATTGATGCCGATGTCCAGCGGTTGCAGCCACAATCCATTCGCAAATTGTGGCGTAACTCGCCCAGCGCTGCCTCTCACTCTTTGTAAAGTTGTGTTTGCCATCGATCATTCATTGTTCCCATGCCTTTCGCAACTTTACTTTGAACGCCCGGTCGCAATTTTACTTTGAACAACCGATTGATGCCGATGTCCAGCTGTTGGAGTTCTTTAGTCAAGCCTCCGGGAATAACGGCAAGCTCAGAGTTCATTTGCTTGACTTGGTTTTTCACCGCTGCTTTGAGATGGGCACACATGCCAAAAGCATAACCGATGGCTTGAAGTTTGAACTGAGCTTCGTAGGCGTGTCTCTTTGTAGAATTTATTTCCGGGGGTTCTTAGAAACCAAAACCGAAGTTGTTTTGCAACAATGCACATTGTCACACTCTATACAGGTGTTGGGCGTCCCTTTAGCGTCCACTTACATGCCCACCCTTCACTCATTGGCGGACTTCTCCCCCGTATGTTTGTCCTCTCTCACATCTACCTTCTCTCTCTCTCTCGCTCTCGCTCTCTCTCTCTCCATATATGTACATATACACGCCCACCCTTCACTGATTGGTCGACTTCTTTGCCGCTTGCCTGTCCACAGTCACTTCCGCGTTTTCTCTATATAAACAGCGTGTCGGCTCTCAGTCAGATTTTGGAATTCAGCGCGTACACAAGACGCTCTGCATCAAAATGCGTCCTGTCCATTTTGGAGAAAATTTAAGACTTTTAATGGCGCCTTATAGTCGTGAAAATACAGTAGTTTTGGGCTCTGCATTTCCTAAAAACATAAATACACTTTACCTTCAGAAATTTAAGTTATTTAACTCATTGAATACCACCCCTTTTCACTGGAGCAACCCCCTCAATCCCTCACATTTGACTGAATTTTGACTGATTTGCAAGGCCCACAGAATTTTCTGTTCTTCGGCTATATGTACATGCAACCTGTCAAAAGAAAGGCGAGACTCCCTTCTTTCATCAGAAAAAAAAGTTTGTTTCTATCTTTCTTCGTTCGTTGGCAATCAGCATTAGAAAATTGCTAAGTTTTATGGAAAAGGCCGATTTTTTCCAGAAACCAAGAGAAAACATGCTTTTGGTAAAAGCATGCATTTCAAGCATTATTTCAAGTTTGACACTATTTTTTGCTTTTGTGACAGCTCAAATACCTCAATAATGTGTTCTTCCTACAAAACTACATTGCAAAAAATCTTTTTATAGCAAAATAATTTATTTGCACATAACAAAACTATTGAATTGTAGATGAAAGTTCAAAATTGAACAATGAACTAAAGTGCAAATTGAACAATGAATAAAAGTGCAAATTGAACAATGAATGAAAGTGAATGAAGTTTTCAGTTAGTATGTGTGTGTGCATGCGTGTCCTCCACCCTACAAATTACATATATTTTTTTTGTGTGTGATAAACAATGAAACATTTTCTCTGATGCAAAGGCACACAACAAGTCTTACACCACATGGTTGTCTCGCTGCGTATCCCTTGGCGCATGCAAACCCGCCACCTTCTTTGAGGCCTCAATTTTGTGGTGGTGGGCGGCAAATATTCAAGCTTGTGCTTTTGTAATTTTCTGAGCCAAATCGGTGGGTCCGTCCTGTAGGGGCCTCGACGACTTTTTCTTACAGCCTGAATATCAAAATCTTGGCCTTCAACTGGTGGCTGTGAGGTCCAATTGTCTGCAGCTGCCATCATAACATCACTTCCCGTATTGACTACTGCAACTCACTTCTCTTCGGTGTCCATCAAAAATTCATCCATAAACTTCAACTTGTTCATAATTCAGCAGCCTGGATCATCACGAGAACCCCCTCCTTCCAACATATCACCCCCATCCTCCGACAGCTCCACTGGCTTCCTGTCAAACTTAGAATCAACTTCAAATTACTTCTCTATACATTCAAAGCCATCCATAACCTTGCACCCCCCTATCTGTCAGATCTTCAAATCTCCATTCCCTCTCGCTCACTCAGGTCCTCATCCCCCCTCCACCTTTTTCTACCCTCTGCCTGTCTCAGTACAATGGGGTGCAGAGCCTTCAGTCGCTCTGCCCCCAAACTCTGGAACTCACTTCCTCCCAACATTCGTAATATTGACTCTCTTTCCATATTCAAAACACAGATCAAAACCCACCTATTCAGACTTGCCTACCCGCCTTAAATCTTTCTTTCTTTAATTATTATTTTTTCTGTGTTTTACTATTGCTCTTGGTTGTACAGTGTCCTTGAGTGTTATGAAAGGCGCTTACAAATGTGATGTATTAAGATAAGATAAGATATGGTTTATTTGTCCTACACTGGGGAAATTTACAACCTCCAGCAGCAAGAATGTAGGTAGAAAGAAGACAGAAGAAAAAAAAACAACAAACACCGTTCAATTAAGTGCAATATAAACACAAAATGGATAAATCACAGTTCTATTTACAATTGTCTTTCACGTCATTTAATTATTCTTATTCTTATTCTTATTGTTGTTATTTTTATTCAGCAGCCTGATAGCAGTCGGTAGGAACGAGCGTCGCTATCTCTCCTTCTTGCAGCGCGGGTGTCATTATTATCATTGTTATTATAAAATCCAAAATAGAGAGCCCCTTACCTGGGTGTATGGCTTTGAAAATAAAAGCATTGAACAAACTCAACTGAAATAAATAAGTAATAAACTTTTTGGGCCAGTTCAGGGACCTCCGCATGAAGGGGTAGTAGGCAATGTTTTGATCTAAGCGGTCCACCCCGTTCGTGCGTGAATTGTAAACCACAACACACTCCGGCTTCATCATGCTGATTTTATTTCCTCTCCCCTTTCTTCCACACTTCTACCTCCTGCATGGTGTGCTTGTGGCAGTAGGTCACCATTTTCAGAGTTTTTTTATCCTGCCATATAAGCACCATCACGTTGCCATTATGGCATGCAAGTGTTCCCCCTGGCCCAAAGTTGCTC